>NW_026542598.1:30224857-30893439 GCF_028750875.1 Macrosteles quadrilineatus
AACGAATTAGATTAATAAAACTAAATCATCAGTTTCAGTTCAGTTATAAACTTCACACCATTGTATTTTAAAGAAGTAGGATTGCTTTGATACATATATTTATTTTCATTTTAGGGTTCTGGGGGGGATTCTACCCCCCTCATCCCCCCATAGCTACGCCACTGATAAAATTTAATTTATGTTATGTTTGCTTTTCTTAAGGTTACCGGTTGTTCACTAACGTACTGGATCCGCGGACGTGGTTCGTGGTTGGTATAGAATAGAAACGACAGCTGGAGCTGGGAAAGCAGCTGATTTAGCGAGGGGGAATGATGACTTATGACGTAACATAAGTTAGTCAACGACTCATTATACTAGCACATTAGAAATTCAGAACAAAAGGGAAGAACAGTAGGATTAATATCGTTGAGCATTTACTACAAAATTAATAACTAATTTGGGTCGCTGGAATTAGGCTAAGTCACCACTGACTTTGGATACTGCAAGTAGAGATCACATTGACGTGAACCAAATGTACCATTGACTTTGGATACGGCAAGCAGACAATCTATTTATGAGAACCAGATGAAACATTGACTTTGGTTACTGCAGTTAGACTTTCCATTTTATGTTAAACAAATGTACAATTGATATACTACAAGTAGAGATCTCATTTACGAGAAACAGACAAAGCATTGGCTTTAGACACTTGAAGTAGACATTCCATATATGGGAAGCAGATTTAGTATTGATTTTTGAAAATTATTGGAATAATATTCTAGCTCCGGGGCTCCGCTTAATATTGCAGGCAGAAAAGTGGGTCGAAATCCGTTACGTACCCACAAAAACTGCACTATTACAGCACTTTCAGGCCAGTGACGTCATTTATTGCTTATGTTTGTGCTCCATACAGTTTCTGTTTTTATAACCGGCAATGCTAATACAGTAAGTCTATTTTAATTATATATATACTAGTGTACCTGTTGCTCGAAATCGAGCAATTGTCAAATACCGGTATTACACAGAAGTTATTTTAAAACTAAAGTAATAACAGTCACAATTTTCGATGAGTTTAATAAGACCCGACTAAATGCTTATGTAACTAATTGGAATACTCACGCTATTTAATAGCGCTTTGAAATAATAAACGCTTGTAAAAATATTTTAGCATTTTTTGGACCCGGCCTTATTTTTTAGTGTTTTCTACAAATGTCTCCCGACTTAAAGCTGTTACCAGTAAACATTTCTTCCATGTATTTATTTTATCTGACTTTTAGGTAGGTTTACTTTACCACTGTGACAACATGATGTGTATATTCTTCATGGTTTTTTTTACTTCCAAAATAAGTTGCTTAGCATAACTGGCAAAAATGATTCATCTCCCCAAGTGATTGTGTACCTGGATTCCTTACTGTGAGACCAGGCTTCTCCTCTACTCTTCTCATAAGTATAAACTCCTGTTTTCAATATTTCTCCTTTAAATTCAAAAAATTTTCTATTCTTCCAACAAAACTGATTTAACTGTTTAGATTTGTTTATAACCTCCTAAACATTCCAAACATCAATATTTACTCCCAAAAAGCTGGGGAGTCTATTTTTATATACAGCTGTTTTTGTTTTTAAATTAGTTTTCAATGCAATTCTTATGGGGAAAATGTGACCTTTGAGAGCGTCTCGTGCCCTTAAGAGTAAGAGATTTTAAATTCTAAAACCTTTATGCAAAACTACGAATTAAGAGATTTAGTACTTATTTTAATGAGGTAAATGCATCTATTTTTATTGTTGCATTTTTTGTTGTTGTTGAGTGAAAATTTAAAAACGTACGTTTTCAGGAAACACACTTTGCAAATTTTTTTCCCCTTTTTTCAAAACTTTTATTATTTTTTTGATTTCATTAACATTTGAAGTTTCATAAAATGTCCATGGTAACGCAATATCTTTGGTAGTTTTTTTTTTTAAAGAGCATCTTTAGTGGAAAAACACAAAATTCTGTCACGACCATAACAGACGTTTAAATGAATATTAAAAATAGTTAATATTATTTTTATAACTATGTTTTGCTATAAACTAATTTACTTTTATGACTATTATACATTAAAAAGGTCACTGAGCTTTTAGTATATTTGGTCTTTCTAGAAAAAAATAAAAAACTCAAAAAAATTGAAAAAAAGCCAATAATATCTTTTTAAGTTTGTATAACTCCGAAAAAACTTACCTGAGACCCGAAAAATCGTTATGTTTGCATAGAGGCGTGCTTCTTTTGTGTATAAAACATTGAAATATGACGATATTTTAATTTTTGAAATTTTTATGACAGAAATCATAAACGTGATGGTCAGGGACAAGCGGTACGGTCGTGAATTTTATAAAAAAATCTAAATCTTTCTAAACAATCCTTTAATTATACTATTAGTTATAATAAAAATATGTGTTTCAATTGAACTAAACTGTTCAAATTACAATTATATTAAAGTTATTGTCACGACCAAACACACTATAATCCATAAGGCTGGATAGGTCGTGAAAAAACCCGCGATGGTCGTGAAACTTTGGTCGTGAAATTACGTGTTATTTGGCTCTGTTCTGGCGGTAGCTCTGCACCTCATGTTCGAGGATACAAAGTGGACTTCTAGGTTAATCTAGCAATTGAAATATCTTATAAACAAAAATTAACACCATGTCTACTTCATCGAATGACTATGTACGGTCATGGACACACCAAAATTACAAAAAACACAAACTTTCCTGTATTAATCTTGTAATTCCTCCTTTCAACTCGAAACGACCGGCACTACAATCCTGACGTACACCCCGAACTAGTCTCTAAAACCAACTGACTCCATCAACGCGAGGCTTGCCACTGTCGTGCTCCAAAGTTGAAAAATTTTCCCAAATGGTCGTGACGCCAAATCGAGGGACAGACTTATTATGTCATGGTAGTCAGTTTGCAATGACAATAAAATTATAATATGCTCCTTTTTTGTAAGTTTAATAACCATTGATGACATAAAAATATGGCTTTATATATTGCTGCATGAATAATTAGTCTAAAAACAGCGTGAAAGTTGGAAAATGTACCCTAGGGACACGTCATGGTCGTGAATTTCGAGACTTTAAAAATACGAAAAAAATACCTAGAACCTATTTAAAACCAAATAAATGTGTGTAACATGTTGCCCCCATCCCAAAAATATTAAAACACATAATAATAAACTACAAATCCAGTAGCTACGAAGTATGAGAATGAGAATGAGAATGAGAATGAGAATGAGAATGAGAATGAGAATGAGAATGAGAATGAGAATGATTTATTTCCTGAAAGCATAATATGTACAAGGAAACGTCAATACATCAAAATCTTAGCCTAAGCCTGCAACACACCATGCAGAGAATTGAAAAACAAAAACAAAACTTATTTATCATCACACATTGGCACTCATTGGCTAAAAAAACTTACTTACTTGGCCAGGTGAAATTTCAAAATACTCTTTGAATGAGTAAATCGGATTTGCCAACAGAAGAGATTCAATCCCCATTTTGAACTTTGCTTCCGGCAGGTTCCGAGCTGTACAAGGGAGTTTGTTAAAAAACTTATATCTCTGTATACAATAGCTAGATTGGACCTTTCTTAATCTAACATAGGGTACACTCAAGTCGTCTTTCCTCCTAGTATTGTGAGGGTGGATATCACTTCGGAGTTCGAGAGAGCCTGACTCCTGCTTAGTACACAGAAGAGATTGGTAAATATATAAGCTGTACACTGTCATAACGGATTCAGAAATAAAGATAGGTTTGCAGTGGTCCAGAAAATCAGCACCTGCCAAGATTCTGACTGCCGCCTTTTGGAGCGTCAAAACCCTCTCGACTCCCGGAGTGCCACCCCAAAGTCTTAAACCATAAAGAATTATGCTCTGAAAAAAGGCAAGGTAGGCAGTTCTTAGCCATTCAGTGGGTACAGAGTTCTTCAAGTTCCTGAGCAAGTGAATCACCCTGGAAAGTCTACTACATACAAAAGATATGTGACTATTCCAATCCAGCTTAGGATCCAACATTAATCCAAGTAGTTTAACGCTTGTGACATCTTGCTTAAGCTGTCTAAGACTAAATATTATGGACTGAGTCTTACTCTCATTCAGGAAGAGAAAGTTAGCTCGGAACCACGCCGAGGCCATTTGGAGAGTCTGAGACATAGTGCCCTGCAGGACATTTAAGTTATCATTTACCCCAATTAGAGTAGTGTCATCAGCATAGCAAACAACCCCCTCTCCCAAATGCAAAGAAAGGTCATTTATCATTATGTTGAAAAGCAAGGGCCCAAGGACAGACCCCTGTGGGACGCCATGAGTTAAAGATTTGACAACAGAGGACTGACCATTTACAGAGACAAACTGTCTGCGCCCGCCCAAGTATGATCCCAGTAAGTCCAAACCCTTACCCCTAACTCCATAAAAATGGAGTTTGTCAAGCAAAATTTTGTGGTCCACGGTGTCAAAAGCCTTGCTGAGGTCACACATTGTGGCCCCAGCAAAGCCTCCCCTCTCAAATGATTTTAAAACAACCCCAGTCAGAACTTCAACTGCATCGATTGTGGAACGGCCTGATCTGAAACCATACTGGGCTGACACAAGCAGTCCATTACTTTCAAAATAAGGTAACATTTGATCCTTAATTATACCTTCAAAAATCTTACCAAACACAGGGAGAATAGATACAGGTCTAAAATTTTCAGGCACATTATGGTTCCCCTTTTTATGGACAGGGACTACTCTGGCTGTTTTTAGGACATCTGGAAAAACGCCCTCCTTGATACAAACATTGATACAATAGGTGAGTGGAACTAAAATATGATAAATCACATTCTTAATTAAGATTGCAGAGAGATCAAAAACATCCTTACTTTTAGAGCTATTCATCTTATGTACAACAGATAGCACTTTCTCACAAGAGACAGGTTCAATGTTAAAAGAACATGTTGGTCTAGGATGCTGGGCTAGGAGGTTTACAGCGGGGGTTGGTGGAGTACCAATTGCATCCCGAGTCTGTTGGACAGAATTAATGAAGAAATCATTCAGCTCCTCAGCAGAAAGTCTAGTAGTTGGTTTTGCTTTTGCAGGGGCCCCCTCTTTTTTGATGACAGACCAAGCGGCAGCACAAGAATTTTGAGAGGACTCAATGAAATTAGCATTGTGTTCTTGTTTTGACCGTACTAAACTCACCTGGTAATCTTTCTTTATCGCTTGATACCTCCTCTTGGCTTCAAGGGTTTTTTCTTGTCTATAAATATCGTAAGAAAGAAGCAACCATCTTCTCAATATTACAATAGTCTCTGATTTCCACTCTGGAGCCAGTGGATGCTTTGTATTCTTAGGTCTAGACACTTTTTTAGGATAAGATTCTTGAAAGAGCAAAATAAATGTTCTTAAAAAATTACTAAAAATAACATTAGCATTACCAGCAAGTAAAATATTCCAATCAACTGAGTTGAGAGCAACTATAAAGTGATATGTTTTATCAAGAGTAATTGGTCGATAAGTCATAGGAATATAAGGATCTTTATTCTTGGACAGACGGATATCGAGACTAAACTGAATGCCATCATGGTCACCTATGGCATGTTTCACCACCTCTACTTTAAAATCTTCACGAGGAAGATCTGTGGCAACATTGTCCAGACAAGAGTTCTCACGAGTCGGCACCCAGACAGTACAGTAAAGATTCAGTGATTTTAACAAGTTTATAAAATCTTCAGACAAACGGTTTTGTTTCAACACATTAATATTCATGTCACCACCCAGGATAATATGGTTTTTTGCCCTCTTGTTGCCTAGGGACAAAATAAGGTTCTCTAAGCTAGACAAAAACATACCTAGATCACCATCAGGGGACCTATAGACACCAATAAGGATAATGTTCATAGCCGGGAAATGAACGCAGACAAACTCATGATGTAACTCTAAACAAAAACTATTTACATTGATAACAATAAATGAGTCACTAAGATCTAGGGAAGCAAATACAGCAACCCCACCTTGCCTGCGTTGAGAACGACAAAAAGCTGAAACATAAAAATAACCCTTAATGTTCACAAGCTTAATATGTTCATCATTCAACCAGTGTTCCGACAAGCATAATATTTTGTATTTGTTATCAGTGAGCATCATTTCAAGTTCCATAACACGGGTGTAGCATAGACACTGGACATTTAAAAATAGTAAGCAAAAGTTTAGGAATTCCATGTTGTTTAAGGCTGTGCTAACTTTGGCTGCCGACTCCCTAAAAAAGTTTGAGAGTTTATAAAGTTACGTTGAACGTAACTTATTGGAACTTATTGGAGTAAGTAAAATGCCAGGGACATGAAAACGTACGTTTTTAAATTTTCACTCTGTTGTCATTATTGCATTTGAATAAATTACTGACTTGAAATTGCACTCTAGTCATATTGCATAATTTATATTAACTTGCTGTTAAAATTTATTCATCGATTAGAGTTTACCTAGACTAACTTATTATTGAATGTAACATATTCTTGCCATCTTGTGCCTAGTTGTACAATTATGAAAATAATTCATTGTAATTGGTGCTTGGAAGATCAAATAAAAACATTTAATAAATACTGTGCCGTATTGTTACTTACTAGGAAAATGTAGGCATTTTAACGTAACATTGAAAGAGAGCACCGAGTTAAGGGAATTGCACAATGTCCGCAAGTTATTTATAGTACAGTACAAGAAGAGCACGGCTTTGTGCAAGAAAGAGTGCAACAATGTGCTACGTCACAGACTACAACGAATCTCTCCGAATGTAACCGGATATAGCCGAAGTTGTGTGCTGAGGTCATATGTGTTGGAACTTGGAAGCAGCTGAGTGGCAGTGCAGTGCAAACCAGATCGCACCAGTTCTAGTTATAACCTCGGAATTGTGCTGTTGTGAACTATGCTTTTGTGTCCGTTCGCTATTTAAGCTAATGTATACGCTGTGTTTGTGTTTTATCGAGCCCTTAGTTCCTTCTCCGCCCGATATTCGTATCACGACGTTTACGTAAGTGCGTGAGTGAACGTAGTGCAGACTGTACATGTCAATGAACGGTAGAACTCGATCACGGCAGATTCACAGCCAATATTTTGTTTCTGCCACTGCGTTGTTTACAAGTGCACTCAAAGTGAACAATCCGCGACGGGAATGGTGGCTCGATTGCGGTTCGTTACTCAGAAAGATCGCTCAGTGTTTGCAAACAGCGCCCTTTTACTGCTGCAGGACCATTTCATTAGCTGACGACCAGCACTTGGTCAGGAAATATGTATTACCGGCTTTAAAAAGAATTGGGCCCTTTGGTGTACTAGGCCCTAGGTACCGACATGCTGCAGGTTTGACATAATATATCGAAGGCTAAATAAACCAATAAGATACACACAATTTTACATATTTGTAGGCCTTTTATGTGAGTCTAGGCTAGGCTACACAATTGTCTATTTAGGCCAAAGATCAACTCTGTTCTCAACTTATTGTTGCCATGTGTTGCTAACTTAAACATTTCAAAGTCGATGAGATAAGCATTCAAGGATTCAAAATGTGAAAGATTTCTCCAGTCAAAGGCCAAAAAATGTGACACCTAACAGTGTTAAGGTTAAATATTGCCTATTTATTTACCTCTGAGTGAATCGCAGGACTGTTGATTAACTAACTTAGGAAAGAAAATGCCTTGTAATGAATTTCTTTGTTGTAACTTAACAAAATGAATTTGTCTAACTTATAAAATAAGTTAACTGAACCGTGAGCACCGTTTTACTACATCCTAGGACTTGGAAGTACACCAACTAACAACGTAAGCTAACTTACTTAAGTTACTCGTTGTTTAGTGATAAAGTGAATAAAAACGTTCCTTTGAGTGAAAAGTCGGTAAAACGATGCTATTATTGATTCACACATTAACAATGACTGTGGCAGATATTGAAGTGTCTGCTAAATTCTTTCATGTTATGTGTCCTTCAAGTAATCAGCGGCACCGGGGATTTGTTTCCAAGCGCGTTGGAGTTGCATGGAGTAGAAACAAAAATCAGGTTATATGCCGTCGTTCGAAATTTCTCAATGGTCGTCCACATTTCCGACAAAATCTACAAGCAATGCTCATGTAAGTTTGTTTTCACACTCTGTGTATTAAGTTAGTTTTCTTAGCCTACCTTAAACAAGTCTGTAGGCCTAAGTTATCAGACTTAACTTAAGGTACCTATTAACTTACAAGTGGTTTAATAAGTCATATTCACGAGGTTTAATAAGTTAGTTGGTTATCTTTATTTCACACTGACTATCTGTGTTAGGGCCATCTCTCATAATCATTTTGAGATGGGGATACTAGGTGTGTATTTCAACCCAAATATGAGTGAAGGATGAGTATAATGATGTGAGATGATCTGTAGGCTTAAGAATATTTTGTAAACATCTAAGTTAAGTAATTAACGGAGGAAAAGGAATATAGTCACTTAGGCACAAGCTAAGTAAGACAAGAAGATATAAATAAGGTTGAATCACTAAAATTGATATTTAAGTTAAAGAGATACAGGCCTAGGTTTAGAAGTTATTATGTTTAATGATACTAACTAATCTCGACACCTTGCTCTTTTATTAGTGTAGGTTTACAAACCAGTAAAACCTATTAATTTATTTGAGCAGCAAAATTACTCAGCTTGTTAGACTTTGAACTCGTAAAAAATGTCATCTATGAATAAGCTGAAAGTGGCAAGTAATTTCTTTATGAAATCCAAACTGGCATAGTAGGCTACTGTAGGCCTCTTAAAAATAAATAGGTATAAACAATTAATTGTAACCTAGGTCTATTTAACTTCTTTGTTTTGACCAATGATTTGCTTATAGGCCTGGTATAGAGGTGACAACCCCTAGAACTCTTTAACCCTTAAACAACCACTAAGAGATTAGACAAAACTTCCACTGTGTGGTTAGGAGTATTTGAATGCAGCATTACTAAAAAATTCTAAAATTAACTAGGAGTTAAGTTCTACCTGAAACCTAATATTAAGAGTCAAGATTAGAATAGGCTACAGTAACTTGACTGAATTGGATTTGTTTTGACCATTGTTCTTAGTGTGGTTGAGCATTGGTCGAGTACGGTATTCTAAAAGCTACCTATGTCTCCCTGGCCAGGAGACTGAACTCGTAGATTGAAGGTTTTCAGGTCTGGTGTGTTAACTCATGTGTTCATCTGTCTGAGGCAAAGCTTGTCCGAGGCCTGTAGGCTACTTAAAATAAAAGCGGGCAGCTTAGGAGGTGTAGAATCTTTGTGAACGAAAGGTGCTTCCAATTGAGCATGTTTTATGTCACTTTTCGTCTTCAGTTCCTTGAAGACACTTAAGTGTATGACCTGGTTTCAGCAAAGGGTTTGCGATTTGCCTAAGAAAACATGCAAACATAATTTGAATCATTTATCGGTCTGTAAGCCCATTATATTTTTGAAGAACTACGATTTTATGTACATCTGCATCTGCACACTCAAATTTCAAAACAATACATTTATTGATTGTTTAACAGTCACAGTTTTTAGTACCGTAGTTAACTCAACCCTGTAGCTGTAGGCCTACTATCATTGTAGGTTACAAAATTGTAATTGTGCTATACCTATTCATACTATCAATTAAACAAGTGGTACACAGCCTATTTCATCCAGTTGTGAGTGAGCGGGTTTGGGTGTAAATGATTGGACTGAGACCAGTAATTGGTTTTAGTGAGAATCATAAGACCAATGATCAATGATAGCTGGATCCAGTTATCAATGTCCAGCTATATATTCATATTGTCTTAGGAATTAATCATCTAGGCCTAGTTTTTGCAACACTGTACATGTGTTTCAGAGGGGCACTGCAGACCAGCAATGTTAAGCCGCAAGGGTCCGGTGATATACAGATGATCAAGACGTCCCACACACCTCCTATGCCAGCCCTTGCTGATAGACCTCAGAACAATGACACTGTGCAGGTACGTGTGTCTGTAGTCCACAGTAATAGTCTACATAATCTAAAAGTTGTACTCAGTGGTGTAGTGGAGAAGGAATGCATTTTTCCAAAACTCCAATAGGCTAAGTTATATTTATTGGCGACCCATGTTTTCTCCAAACAATTGTAAGCGTTCCCGTACTGGAAAATTTACGACTACGCAGTTCAGACAAGGAAAAAAAGTGTTAACAATCTTCTTGCTCAAGCATGAGATGTCAAAATTTGTAGATATTGCACAGAAAAATCAACAATTCTCATAAAATCGTAACTTTTTAAAACAAATTGATGTAGTATAACTGGTGTTTGTTGGAATATGTAGGACAAAGTACCTACCGAGTACACAGCTAAAAAATAAGATAAAACACAAGATTGGTATCAGAACCTGTTTAATGTAAGCGTTTTAAAGGAATCCACGAGGTTATTGTTTGGAAAAAATTAAACCTAAGTCCTACTGTCTATAAAGGCTTTTCTTAGAAATATTAGTCCTAAGCCATTGATTTTTCAAGTATTTGTGTAAGCAGTTAAGAACAAAGTCAAGCCTCCAAACAAATGTCTGGTCTCTGACAGCCGTTTATCCAATTAAAGTCAAACTTGATGCGACTATTCTCATCCCAAGCTGACTGACAGTGGCATGCCTCAATGACTAATGGGGTCAGACTGTGAGCCTACAATCAGTGGCGGGGAGTATTTTGGAGTAGAACAATGTATTTACTATTTTGGAATAAAGAACTCATGACTTTTAATTAGTAGGAGTAACCAACCCCCTCTGTGACTCTCCCAATTTTTTTAAAATTTATAGTTGACAAATAACTATAATTTTAATTTATAATATAACCTTATACCTTTCAGTTGGTTTTTGCCCAGGGGCTACTTCTAATGGTCTATCAATGTGACGACATTTTAAAAAGTTCTTTCAAATTGGGTGGATTTCAATAGGATCTCTTGTTCTTTGTTTTCTTGATTAAGTTAGATTTTATAACTTGAAGCATCACACTACAGCAGTATTTTCTGCTCTAAAGGCAATGGTTTACAAGTAAAAGGATTTTTATGATTGAAATTGAAAAATTAAATCGGTTTTTTACAAACTCAGTAAGAAAAATGAAGTAAGATTTTGTAAACATTTTACTGCTTGCTTGACATTAAATTTGACAAGTTGACAGAAAAAAAAAAACAACTCAAGAATGTAATTGTAAAAAAAAATCAATCTCAAACAACAGTAGGCTGATTCATTCGTCCTGTAATAATGGTTGACTATTGTTTATTAATCATTTCTTTCCCAAACACAGTGTTCTTACATTGTAAAGCTAGAGTGGTGCAGTTTAAACCAGTTTACTTGACCTTGTGTCGGTGCCATCTGTTATTAACCTGCAAGAATTACATTTGCTACAAAATATTGCAGTTTGCAATTACATCATGAAGAGAAGAGACGAGATTAAATTATGTTAAGAGATGTTAAGGTTTTTTGAATGTTTCTATTTGCTGGATTGCTTTCATTATTGAATTAATTTTACACTGTGTTTGAATGAATTATGTGTTTTTATTTCAAATATTTAGTAATTTTAGCTTTGAATATTAAAAAAATTAAGATTTTGCAATATTCTTTTAAATAATGTGGAAATAGAATAGATTAATAAATTATTACAGTCTAATTATTGGTGTGGTTTTTAGCACCAAAGATTAGTATAGCAAAAGGTGTTGATGAGAGATCCCTATAGTCTGTATGATGTCTCCTGGCCTTTTATCTACCTCGGGCTGGCCTAGGCCTTTAGCAATTGGCCAATCCCTAGGAAGAGGAAAGGTCAGGAGACAGGTTCCATCATACAGTGTTTAATACAGAGACTGTTCTCTTTAGTTACAGAGACCTGAGCAAGACTGGTCTCGTGTTAAAAGCGGAACTCCAGCTTTAGGAATTCAGGTTCAAATCCTGCCAATCCCCGATGGGGATTGCCTTGTGATAATCTGTGACCTCTTTGTTCAAAACCCCTCTTATGCTGAACAATTGAAATTGGGCTGTAATCAGTGTTTTACTCAAAAGGAACTTAGTAGATATAAACCTACTTTTTACTGTTGAACAATGATTTCCTTTTTTAGCGAATTGGCGAATTTCAATTAGCACCTTTTAGCAATTACTGTTGGTGGCACAGTAAAACCTAGACCCGAAACTGATATACTTTTTTATTTTGATGTCCGTCAGTAGCCAAAAAACAACATTCGTTCAAATTTTGATATATTATACTGTATGTACGTTTGTGTCCGTAAATGTGATCACTCGAGTAATTTTGACCCGATTTTGATAAAATTTGGCTTGAAGGTGTAGGGCAGGATAAACTTGAATGAGTTTGTGAACCAGCAAGATCAGGTCATAGAAGCAAAGTATTATAGGGTTTTGAAAAAAAAAAAAAAATAGTTTTCTTCAAATTATTACCCTTAAAACATCCAAATGCCCAATATTTATCACAGCCATTGCGTAGAGCATAAAAAACAAATAATATTGTATATTGAAGAACTTTTGCAAGCCAAAAATTTTAGGCTAAGGAGGGAACTCCAAAAAACCACACATTTAAAATCGCCATGTTATTCGTATGGAGAAACTGAAAATTGTTGTAGTTTGCTTATGGTTATTGTTGATCTATTAGGGCAAATTTATTTATTTTATTTTATTATCTTCTATTATTCTAATTCTGTAAGAATTTCTTGTGCACAGCAAAACTCTTTAATTTATTAACCGATTTTGATTATTGATGTGTCAAATTAAAGGGAATTATCTGCAGAAGTCATGGAATAATTTTTGTCACGCTCAGTTCAATGTGCTTCGCCCCACTGGGCTTTAAAGTTTCCATGTATTTTTAATTATATAAGTGAAAATTTAGTTAAGTTTATCAAACAATCATTTCCTTTTAAAAACATCTGTCTTCATAAAAATAACCTCTTTCCCTTATGTCATTTTAATATTTACTTTTTCTGTTTATTTATCAGTTTACTTTCAAATACAATGATGACTGATGAAATAAATAGATCACCTTTATGGCCAATGTTTAAAAAAAACTTCACTTGCTAAAAACAAGAGAGCTAATCCAAGCGAATCAATATTTGCTGAATATCTTTTACGAATAGGGAATGGCTATGAGAGCTATCATAATGATCTTGGTGATTCATTGATACGTCTTCCACCACAATGTATTGTGAATGAAAATATGATTGACAAAATCTTCAGTGAAGGATTCTCTGAAGATGCTTTAAAAAATACAAAAACTCATGCAATACTTTAACCAAAGAATGAACATTGTGACGAAATAAATAATAAAATAGTTGAGCGACTAAATAATGACAGTCGAGTTTACTACTCAGTGGACACATAGATTCAAGAAGAGGGGGACCAGTTACATGTAGCTGGTGAATTTCTTCACACTTTAGCACCAAGAGGTTTACCTCCTCACAAATTATGCCTTTAAAAAGGTGTAATTGTAATTTTACTAAGGAATTTAAATCCACAAAAAGGACTGGTTAATGGAACCAGATTAATGGTAAAGAGATTAATAACAAAGTCCTAAATCTTGAAATTATTACTGAAAGTTCGGCTGGAAAACAAGTGTTACTGTCCCAATTAAGTTTAGAACCATCAGGAATTTTTCCCCTAAAATTCAAACCTTGACAGTTCCCATGTCGAGTCGCTTTTGCCATGACCATTACAAAAAGTCAAGGAGAGACACTTGAAAAAGTTGGTTTGTATATGAAAGAGCCCTACTTTCAGCATGGGGCATTGTACGTAGCAATGTCAAGGTGCCGCACTTTTGATGATCTAAAAATAATGGTTAAAGAACAACGAAACCAAAGTCATCTGGCTAAAGACGTTAGAGTGTTAACAAAAAACATAGTATGGGAAGAGTTTCTCATTTAACATTTTAAAAGTAAGATGACAATTTTAACTGGTCTGTCAGACAGAATTCTGTAAGCCTACTCTGTTAGAACCTTTATTAAAACAGTATCGAGCTTAACATTTTTATTTATTGTAATTAAAAGTTTAGCTCTTAAAAGTTTTTTATTTTTTAGTAGTGATAAGTTAAGAGTTAAAAGGTTATTTAAATTTGTTTAATATATTGAAATAAGTTAAGATTATTAACTGGAAACAGCTAGTAGGCTACTATTAACATTTGGTTAAAAAAACACTTTTTACCTTTTCTGTAGCATATACCTTAGTGAAATATAATGTTTTAAATTGGAAATAAATATGACAAGGTTAAGGAAATATTTAAGAAAAATCCAATCAGACAAATGGAAATTCGCATAGCTGCAGCACTTGTCATGCTAATAGATAGTTGCATCTGTTTAGCCTGAAGGTGAGGACTGATATTTATAGGTTGCGTACATTGTACAAGGCAATACTGGTGATAACCAGACACAGCTCACCTGGCCAAGTGTTATCAGTTAGCTTATCACACCTCTTGACAGCTTCATTTGACAGTCTAGTATAATGTTTCTGTTTACCTGTGCAGTCGCGACACATCAATCAATTCTGTGTGTTTTAGTTTTATGGTTTCATGTTTATCTCACTGATGGGCAGTCTGGCTAGAAAATTGAGTAAGGTAGACAACATATGACTTCGACATGTAAAACTGCTTTCATTTATAAAGGACTATGACATTAATTGGCCATTAGTTTATGTAAAATATGACTCAGATTTTTTATTGTTTTGTCTCTGACAATGCTTCAAGATCTTCTTCCAAATTGTTTTTAATTTGTTAAAATCCACTAAAATCTGATAAATTGGTAATTTTGTCTCAATTGTCTTGTTTTATTTTGTTGTAACTTTTAAGTTTTAGTTGTTCTAACTTATCAATTGACCATGCGGTTCACCATTGCCTTTGCAATGAAGAATGTTGTGCAATGAAATACTTATGACTTATGGTTGGTGGTCCTTTTGTTAAATTTATAAAGTTCTTTGAGAAATTGTTTTTTACAAAGTAAATTTATACTTATTTTATTTGTAATACTCGGGCGAGACTTCTTTGCAGTCTTAGTGTTTATTGGCTGAGTTAAGCAGTTAAATGTGTTAGACTAATGAACCTTTCTAAATGAATCAAAACCAGTTTTAACTGAACCAGATGATATCTCCTCTCTGTTGCATCTTTGTTGCATCATTTACAATTGCGTTAAGTTGTGAAGTCATTTGTATTGCATTGGTTAAATATAGTAATGCAGTTCTCACCAAGACATAAAATTAACTAATATACCTGCATAGTTTATTTTGTATATTTTTAAAATTAAAATTTTGTCTAGTTCCAATTGAAAACTACGCAAAAACACTGATGTCATTCTTCTTGATGTACTTAGGCCTTTAAATTCTTACACTGTATCTTTAAAATATTACTCTTCCCTATGAAATATTTGACACTTTATGTTCCAAATGTACTACAAAAACCAATCACAAACATTTAAAATAATTCTCCTGTTGCAGCAAACCTGCAGACTAAGCTGATTTCTATTTGCCTTATTAGATGTTCATTAAAATATTTCCTTATAAATATCAAATTTATTCATTTTAAAATAACATAGGTTTTGTGAGTACAGTACCTACTTAGGTTAGCTGATGCTGAAATGGGAAAAGTGTTTTTTTTTTTTTTTTTTTTTTTTATGAAATGGGCCTATTAATAATAGTATATGATGAAACACATACATTTGCCAAATTTCATAAAAAACCCATAAACAAGCAAACTACAACAATGTACTTATTCTCTAAAAGAATAAAATGGGAATTTTACATTTAATATTTTACTTTTTCACTTAACCACTAAGCGTACAACTATGCTTCAATAAATTATGTTGTTTTAGTTATTCAAAATGGTTTAGATATGTGAAATTTAATGTCATTGGCAAATAAGTTTTTTGGTTAAATGATTTAGTAGGTTGAAACTTCAGTTTTTTCCTGTTTAAGTGAACTCATTATTAATGCAACTATTAAACTGGTAAATTACTGTACCATGCATTTTATGTCTCTGACCCACCTTCCCTCACACCCAAGGAAGCTAGTCTCCAGCTCGGAATCGTTAAGCACAGGCTAGGCCTTAGGCATAGGGGGTCGCAGTATTATTACTTAAATAAAATCCATTGATGGTTGGCAAAATTCAAACAAGGGGTCTAAGAACCAAAGTCCCGTGCTATTACCTCTTGAATAGCGCTTTCCACGTTGGTGCTTGTAACGCTATTGTATCTACAGGAGACTAAAGCCAGTTTTATAATGACTTTGCTCGTGTTGCAGGGAGGCCTGGTAGGATCTGCCTCACCTCAACAGACTATGACATGGCTACAGACCAACAGATTTGCTGCGTATCTGCACACATTCGCCAGCTTCTCCGGAGCAGACCTCATGCGGCTCTCCCGTGATGACCTTATCCAGATATGCGGCTTGGCTGACGGCATCCGTCTCTTTAATGCTCTTCATCCCAGAGCAAAGTAAGCTACTCGGTGACACTTCTGTTTTCCATTCTTTTAGTTCACCTGCTGATCTAAGACAAGTAAGGTACAGAGGAATTAAGGTTAGATAGTGTGCTTTCAGCTATGACATGTTGGGCCAAAAATATACTTGTGGCGATCATGAAAGAGCCCAAACGGCAAGCACTGTGCAGAAATTCCTATTGCACAAGGCACAGGGTCTTTCCCGCCGTTAGCATTGTAGTACATTATGGAGAGGGGGGGTGTAGGAATTTGTCTAGGAACACTAGCACCAAGTACTAGACACATTTAAGTGTATTATTAAATGTTTCCTCTGTACCATACTTCTCTTTGGGTTTAATTAACACATAAAATAGCTCATAACAATATGTTAGTACAGTTGAACCTCGTTTGTACGAACCTCAATAAAACAAATTCCTCGGTAAGACAAATTTTTTTTTAATCCCCTTGACACTTTCATATAGGTCAATTCTAAAAATACCTCTATACAATGTAGTAATTAAGTTAAAACCCTCCATAAGACGAATTTGTCTGTGACATGGGCTAGGACTGATTAACCTCTATACAACGAATATTCTTAGCACAAAACCTCTACAAGACGAACGTGACCTCTATAAGACGAATTTATCATAATCTTAACCTCCATAGTACGTAGTTTTCAAAACAAACAGAAGCTTGTCTCAACATGAAACCCCCACCCATCCCTCCTCCTTCCTCAGTCATTGTTTGGAAAAACCTTGGAGCGAGGAGATACCTCTATAAGAAGAATAACAGCAGCATTAAACCTCGATAAAACAACCCTCTTTATTAAGAGTACCTCTATAGTACGAATTTTCCCCGTACCCCTTGAAATTCGTCTTATAGAGGTTCAACTGTAGCCCATTTCAATGCCTCGCTACACTCATCAGTTAAAACATTGCTCTTGCACTCGCACCCAGTAGATTTGCTGTATATAGTTGTAGTGCAAAATATTGAACAAGTCTGCCTAATGAATGTCATATTGTAATTTATCCAGAATCATCTTCTAACCCAAAATATATTAGGCCTAAATAGTTTTAGTTGTATAAAATCTTAGCTGTGTATTAGGTATTAACCTTTTGGCTATAAATAATAATATGTTTGACAAAGAGTAACATCATTTAACTTCCACTTCACACTATCTATGCGAGTATAGATTCAACAAAAACAGTTGAAGTTACCGTATTGAAATGTGGTAGTCAAGAAATACTAGTGCTGTTTAGATTGACCGGTGTTGTTAGTACGGTATAACTAATGTTACATCACTGTACATTGAAGGCTAGAACCCCGTCTCGGTCAAGTCTGTATGATCGGAGATATCTCTTGGTGCTTTTTACTCATACCTAGGTTTCTTTCTCACAAGGCCATCAATGTCTGCAACTGGTGGTCGCTAGTTACTGGCCAGAAGATTGTACTGCCAGTTACTGCCTGCTTGAAGGTGTGCAGGCAACTGGCAAGCAATTTCACCAAATTTCCATATGTCCAAAGTGTCATTTGACGAGCTTATAAAAGCATTCCACGTCCTACCAAAAAATAAACATGTTTGTATCTGTTTCCGTACGCGAACTTACCATTTCCCCAAAACAGGTAATGATACGATTACGGTATTTAAGATAGTGGCTGTATCTTAAAGCTCCCATTTAATTCAATGCCCCGCAACGAGTTGCCGCCACTGTGGTACAAGGGTTAACCAGCATTGGTTGTTGCAGGACAGTGTACCTGTGTGTACAACAGTCGCCAGTGGTGTACCAAGCAGTGTACCTGGCTACCTTGTCCAGTAGGGAGATGTGCTCCAAGGCCGCTGCGCTGGTCGGCCTCTCACTAACCCAGCTGTCCCAGGTGTACATGCAGGGACCCAACGGCATACACGTACTCGTCACCGATGAACTTGTGCGCAACATCAAGGACGAGGCCACTTTTGCCACTGAACTTATATCTGGTAAGACAAGCTGACACACATTCTCTAGCTATAGGCTGATTGTCAATGCATGGCTGAATCTTTTGGATCCAACCTGAAAAGAGAAATAATTTGAAATAAAAACTTGGACTCTTCTCAACAATCAATATATTGATAGGATTCATAATGATTCGTAAGTTATTTGTTTACACATATTAAAACAACTATGTCCAACAATTTTTGTTTTTAAGATTATTCAAAAAGTGTACGCTTTGAAATCCATATACAGTAGACTCCCTCTTATCCGGACTCCTTGGGACCGAGGCCAGTCTGGATGACAGTTTTTCCGGTTAAACAGATGACCCCAAAAACTTGTTAAATCGGACCTTTTGAATGCATACTGTATACAGTATTTGACTTAAATTTAGGAGAGCATTGTATTAGACACGTGATCACTGATCTCAAATCTTTCCCACGAGAACAGTCGATTCAGTACCACCCACTTCCTGCCAATCTAGTCCGGTTAAACCGATGTGCTGATAAAAATTATCCGGATGGAGAGATGTCACTTCTACCGGGTGTAGTCCGGTTAAACCAATGTCCGGATAAGAGGGAATCTACTGTAAACTGGTTTCTGCTCCAATTTCGAGCCATCTTAAGGCAACATAGATGTCCTACAATAGAGTAGGGAAATTCCGTTGCCTTGAGATTAGGGATGGACGAGATTGGATTTTTAGTTCGAGACGAGACGAGATTTTTTATTTCTCATAAAATTTCGAGACGAGATCGAGACGGGATACACAACGGGAAATGCACGTTCAAAATTTTTACCTGATTTTGTAACATTGTTAGGTGACTGTTTAAATACAAAAATAATGATAATAGGCAAGAATATTTACAATCTTTTATAAAAAAAAAAACATCAGCATAACATTTTTTTATTATTCACAACTTATTAAAATGCCTACGATTAGGAAACATAGTGATATCAGTTAGGATAGAGTTCAACTTATCCTAAAATAAAATAAATCATAAAATAAAAGTAATATTAATTTTTATAAAATAGTTACTTGTTTTGACTTTTTATAGTATAATAAAACATTCCTCACACTGCTTACACTTAACAAAACTTCTCAAATGTTATTAAAGTAATATTATTAAAATAATTAAAGTAATATTTACATTAAAAGAATTAATTAAATAAGAACGCCTTCACAAAGGAAACGCAACTACAACACGCTCCAGTATTGCGGGTATTGCATTGACTTTCTGCAGGCGTTTTTTTTTTTTTTTTTTTTTTTTATTCTCGTCTCGATAAAAATCTCGGCCAAAAAGAAATCTTGTCTCGTGTAACGAGATTTAAAATTTCCCGAAATTTCGAGACTTGACCATCCCTACTTGAGATAATAGTCAGGAACGTTCCTTCCTTACTCCTTAGCTTTTTGGTAATATTTGAAGTAATACCATTATTTTTGTCACCTATTACCTACGAAATATGTGTCATAATAAGACAACTCGATCAGCGTTTTTTCACTCGCTGTGTCTAACAGTTCAGGTGACGTTACAAAAATGTATTACTAAAGGGACTATTTTATTTTGTGATGCTCGCCGTTAATAGGAAGACACATTCAGTTTTATTTTGACCACTATCTAATTAGTATTCTTTTGTTGAGTTGAGTTGAATAGAGTTCAGCGAGCTTACCTGAGATAATAGAGAGAAACCTTCTCTGTGAAGAAATCTACACCAGGAGGACACATCAGTGTTTTGTTTTATTTATTGTGTTATTGTGTATCTATTAGCCCCTGCATTCTGAATTTCTCAGGTGTCTAGCTAGTATTACTTTTCAACAAATCCTAATATTTATTTTAGGGATGGTTAAGTCTCGAAATTTCGGGAAATTTTCAATCTCGTTACACGAGACGAGATTACTTTTTGGCCGAGATTTTTATCGAGACGAGAATAAAAAAAAAAAAAAAAAAAAATTAAAAACGCCTGCAGAAAGTCAATGCAATACCCGCAATACAGGAGCGTGTTGTAGTTGCGTTTCCTTTTCGAAGGTGTTCTTATTTAATTAATTCTTTTAATGTAAATATTACTTTAATTCTTTTAATGTAAATATTACTTTCATTATTTTTATAATATTACTTTAATAACATTTAAGAAGTTTTGTTAAGTGTAAGCAGTGTGAGGAATGTTTTATTACTATAAAAAAAGTCAAAACAAGTAACTATTTTATAAAAATTAATATTGCTTTTATTTTATGATTTATTTTATTTTAGGATAAGTTGTACTCTATCCTAACTGATATCACCATGTTTCCTAATCGTAGGCATTTTTAATAAGTTAGGCGTGATTAATAAAAAAATGTTATGCTGATGTTATTTAATGAAAGATTGTAAATATTCTTGCCTATTATCATTATTTTAGTATTTAAACAGTCATCTAACAATGTTACAAAATCAGGTAAAAATTTCGAACGTGCATTTCCCGTTGTGTATGAGAAGAGAAATCTCGTCTCGATCTCGTCTCGAAATTTTATGAGAAATAAAAAATCTCGTCTCGTCTCGTCTCGAACTAAAAATCCAATCTCGTCCATCCCTAATTTATTTAGTTATTTATTGTTTCTAAATGTTTCAGATCAGTCTGGAGAAGGGCTGTGTTTGTTGCTGAAGCCTCCTCCCCTCTGAATTGTCTTGCCTCACAAATGACTTGCCTTCAAGTGATTAATGTAACCCTAACAATACAACCAAAGGACAGAAGTTTTCAAAAATGTCTTAAGTTTCCATTCCGCCTGCATGCTCTATGGCTTTTCACATTGTGAGTTTTAATCAATCTTGCACTTGCAAATAGTTGACCATAATTGTTGTCAATGTGTATAACTTTATCCCATTGTATTAAGGTGTGCACTTCATAGCTTGCATAGTTAGTGTTTAGAGATAGAGATGTATTTGCTTTTATTTGATTGAAGTTTTAATTTTAAAATGTATTTTATGAATCTGATTTCTAGTATGTTAAAGTAGATAGATTTTTTTGCTTGTTAGTAACCAGTATCATTTTTGTTTAGGGTTGTGTTGTACAATTTATGCATATCCAACATTTTGAGCATCACAGATATTTTGTCGAACAATTTTTATCACATTTTTTATAGTATAAGTACAAGAATTGGTTTTTGTGCGTTACACAATTTTTTGTTTTACATTTTCTCTTAAAAATTGTTCATTGTATTTTTTATATGTTCAAGTTTAGTGCATTCTGTTAAATTCAGAATTTCTGTTACTTACTCTAATACTGTGGCGTTTCATTCTTAGTGATTAAAAATTTTTGTTCTGTGATGGCTTTTTTTGTATTGATTTTTAATGTTTTACTTATTTAAGACTTTGTTTAATATGTATACAATATGATGAATTTATTGTTATTTCGTTGTTAAAGTACCATGATGGAAGGGAAAAACATAGGTGTGCTATCCCCCCCCCAGATTGCAAACACCTTTCACCATTTAGAAAAAAAAAATGTAAAAACAATAACAATCAAATAAAAACAAATATACACTTATATGGCAATACAATCAGGTGATTTTTTGTTTGCAATCTGGGTGACGTCAGCATATGACGGGTTTAGCACACCTATGTTTTTTCCATCCACCATGGTGTTAAAAAACTATATAGTTTACTAAGTGTTAATCTGCATGTTGTTATTAACCATTTTATTGTGTCTTATCTTGACAGTAGAAAGATTTCTAACAATTAGTGGGAAGATTCGGGGGTTCTTGAGAGGCTACTGTCCATTTTGTCTTTGTTTTCTGGCTAAGGGTCTTACAAGTTAAAGAGTTATATAGGTTGTAGCTGTGTATATTTGACTTATTAACCTACCATAAGTACATCTGCACAAACATAAGTTGTTGGCTTAGACAACTGGAAATAGTACTGTTTGGGATGAGTTAATTTTGATTTTGGTGAATAGAATTTGTGAGAGGTATAAGGGGAGCGAGCTGCGTATTTAGGTCGAATTGCTTAGGTTAGTAATATAGTTACAGAATATCTCCCCACCCCTCCTGCAGGAAGCCAACTTGTCTAGTAGCTTGATATTTTATCACCTGAATATCTGTAGGGTTAGTCTCTACCTACCTTAGTACAAAACATCAATATAATATAGTTCTTAGGAAACATCGCTTGTGTAGAGCTTAAAATATTAAGTCATAGATAACCTTCAAGATTATGAGTATCGACAATGTAGCGAAAGTAAGAAATACAATGTATTAAACCTGGGTTATATTACTCAGGTTGAGGATTTTTTCTCAGGAAAGTGGTAGATTTGGCATAGCCAATTAAACAGACGGTTAATATATTATCTCAGAATCTTGCTTTGGATATATTTTAGCTCAATATTATTCAGTAGAATAGGAAACATATGTTATGTTTATGAATGTTTATAACTCGGTGTTGAAGTTTAAATCTTTGTCATGGTGACTGTCTGGTCTGAGGCAGGGAAAAGCATATTTTGTGTAATTTGTCGTTAGTTTTAAGCATTTTATTTTGTTGGTAGTTTATAGTCAATGTACCCCGGTCTATACTCTAGGTGTATTACAAGCCATATATAATTTTACCATGTGTACCTTTAAGTTTGTGCAGGTTGAACATAGCCTGTGAACAAATTTAAGTAAATTCTTTGGACGTTTCAGAGCCACTAGTTTCTTCACTTTTCAACCATTAGTGTTTTTGAATTAAGTTAGACACAAATACGGATTTTTATGTAGAGTTAATTTAATTTTTCATCTCAATTTTTATCTAGAAAATGCAGCTTCTATCACAGTGCCTTCTTAAAAAACTTTAAGTAACGTGTAATATCATAAAATTTCTTAATGTTAATAACATGCCAAGTAAATTTCAAGCTTACCAAAAGTGCCTGTTCATATTTTCACCTAGAATTTTTTGTATGCAGGTAACAGTGGCTTAGTTTTCATAAAATAGTTATCTGATGGAATATAAATGTATCTATACAGCTTAACATTGTTAACGGTTAACGTGTTATTGGTTAATGTTAACGGTGTTATCATAATTCTAGGAACAACAGAAAACAAGGTGACAAGACTTTATTATGAGTTTCAGTTTACTCTACTATGTATTGTTTAAAATTGTCAATGTGACTTATCACTTGTCAATTACCACACTAATAAACACAGAAGTTTGAGAAATTGTGAAGTAATGTAGAAAAATTAAATAAATAAGAAATTCTGAGCTTTACTATGAATCAATTTAGGCTGTGTAAAAGGAATTTAGATTTTTGTAAATTTTAAATCAGCTGCTTTCTTGTTTTTTAAGTTTGTTTAATAGATCATTATTTGCTTGGCTGTTAATAAATTTATAGTTTACCTGTTTGTTGTTGTATTACTATTACTGCCCAAACCCATTACTCACTCTTTCTCTAGTAATAAACCTTCCTTTATCGTTATTTTTTACACTGATCTAACCCATGGTGGAAGGAAAAAACATGGGCGTGCTATTCCCACATATTCTGACGTCACTCGGATTGCAAACAAAAGATCAATTGATTGTAACTGTCAAATTGGTATGTATTTGTTTTACTAATTTGACAGTTACAATCAGGTGATCTTTTGTTTGCAATCCGAGTGACGTCAGAATATGTGGGAATAGCACACCTATGTTTTTTCCTTCCACCATGGATCTAACCCTGACCACTTGGTAATATTTCTGTAATTGTATTGATCACTACAAACTGAAGTGTTGCTTTATATCCTTAACGGTTTATGCTAAGGCTGATTAGTACTCCTGACATTAGAGTAAAATTACTAACATTTTGCTTACAAACGTCTACACATACCTAGGTGTGCGTTGCCTAAGAGAAGTAAGGTATAGAGCAAACTTGCTTATGGGACGACCATGCGCTTTCAGCTCTAGTATGTTGTGCCGGAAATATACTAACGAGGAAGAGCCCGAGCAACGAGCACTGGAAATTCCTACGGCACAAGCTCTTCCTCTACTGTGAGCGCTGTAGTACATGAGGGTGAGGGAGTCAGTGTTGGACTTTGCCCTAGACACCAGCACTAGTGCTAGTCACCACTTAAGTGTACCATTGAATGTTTCCTCTGCACCTAACTTCTCTGTGGTCGCTGTCTTAAATGAAGTATCTCTACAAGTACGGCTAATAGGTAAATTCAACATAAGGTGCAACCAGAGAATTTTAGAACCATTATTAGAACTAAGCCATCTAAAATTTTCCCAGGCGTGGAGATGGAATTTTAGATTAAGAGTTCTGATATTTTCTCTGACGGATCAGGTGTGAAACTAGAAGTTCACCTGATATTGTGGCAAAGCGTGGTGGGAGAGGCCCGCCTGAAATAAATGGATGGTTTAGGTGGAAGTTCAGGAAATAGGTGAATACTTTGTGTGTTGTACCTCAAGCCAGGAATTTCATAGTTTAAAAGCTTGTGTAAAAACTAGCGACCACCCAAATAATTCTGGTTCAAAAGATGAGGGAAAAACCTGATAAAAGGTTAATTAAATCTGAAAAAAGTACGGAAAACTTTTTCAAAGAACAGACGCAATCCCTTATATTGTTTTTGACTGATACATTTCCATGTTTGATTTTACCACTAGACATATTTTACAGTCGTTGTGATAGTTTCATACGGTGTTAGTATTGAAAACCAAATTAGAATTTTGACCACTTAATGATTGGAAAATATAAAAAAATATTGACCATGGTGCATATTTTTATATTTAGAGATTGTAAATCAAATAAGTCCAACAGCCCATATTCAATTTGCACATACGATGGCTTCGATACAACTATACGTTCCATCCCCATGTTAGAGTTTTCACCAGTTTTCAAAATCGTAGTTGATGTGAGCCACCAACAGATTGCACTGATATAAATGACTAATTTCTGTCAATCACATTAACATTTTCACCAACTCAAACTTATGGAATGACTTATTGTGAGCTGTAGCAACCGTTATGACCCATCAACCTGTTCAGTAACAAAAAAAGGTAGAAAATTAGATTAATGACACTAGCACATTCTGTGATTGGCCCTCAGAACTATGTTCTTTCTCAATAAAAAAATTGTGACAGCTGGTCTATATAGATGGGATGTACTTCAGTATCCAATAAGCCAATGACAATGGAAAGTATTGACTAAAAGGTAATATGATTTTCAATTTTATTACAGCACTTCAATAAGCATCTTACTGAATAGTCGAATGCCACGGGTCAGGTATGGAGAGGATGTTATTGATCCAGTAGTGCTTAACAAGCTGGAAGTGATTCTGTCAGAAATAACTCAATTACTAACTGCTAAACTGTCACTGTGTTTACAAAGTGAACGTTATTTGCTTTAGGTGTTAACTCGAGTTCATTGACTGAATATGATCCAAACAAGAAGGTTGTAGAGGAATATGATGAGGTTAGTAAGCGTAAACAATATGATTGTACTATACAATTTAGGAACACAAAATAGTTTGTAACAATATAAAATAAACGGTATCATTAAACTGACACATACTTTCTCCCATTAGCTTGTCAACAACCCTTAAGCGGTGGGACGAACACTATGATATTTCACGGGTAAAATCACAAAGAATTGAAATAACAAACATGAATTTACATACATGTTCATTTAATTCATACTTTCAAAAATTAATGAACTGTAATTTTTACATAATCGGAGATTGTACTGTTTTGTTAGAGCTAAAAGGTCCATAACAAAAAATGTTTTTTATCAAAATCGTAAAAGCCTTTTTTGTAAAAATTCGATTCTTCAATTTTATGGGTACAGTATAAGAATAACACGGGAATTTTGAATTTTCCGGTTTTTTGCATTTTCTCCGTAACTATTAAGTATGCAATTACACTTCAACATACTTTTGTTTTTCAACAAATTCATTTGAAGGTTGAAAATGGGAAAACCCACTTTTTACTGCATAACCCGTACACATAGTCTGCTGATCATATTAGGTTGAGGACTCATTCAAATAAGCGTAGGTTTTTCATGCCAAATTTCTACAAAATTGGAATTGAGTTACCGTACTGTGCTTGACACATATATTGGATAAATGCTTGTATAAATTTGAACAAATGGGGTTTTTGGCCTCTGGGGACATCAAAACGAAAAAGGAAATAGGTCCCAGATCTTCGTTTTACCACATGATCTACGGTTATAGCTTATTCCCTATTAGGAAATTGACTAAAACTATCAAAGATTTAAAAATTATATATATTTGGCAGGACAAAAAACACAACAAATATTCAAAGTTTCATGAAAATCTGAGATGGTCATATCAGGTTGATAAGAATTTTTAATTTCTTGTAAAATGACCCTCTAATTACCTTTCAAACATTATAATTACTTACAATGGTTTACAATACCTGCATATAGTAATCCTTTGTTGCTTTCTGGAAATTAGTTTCGGTTCCATGGAACCATCTCCAGGCCTCAAGGTGTCAAGAAGGTGATCACTTGATTGTAATAATTATAATTAATCCTAAACAAATTATTACATCAACCTGAATTAACCTGTGGGTTCGTTTAATTTGGTTGGGATCTCAAAATTGCCTTTAGAACAATGAAAAGTGCAATTAAGCAGACTGTAATTAAAAAAATAAGTTAACCATCCTAACCAAAAATAATTTTGTTTTACACTTTTGCGAGTAAATCTGAATAAAAACTACAACTTCCTTAAAACAAACTTGTACTAAATTAGTGAACTGCAGAGTGATATTCCAATTCCATATTTCTTTAGATTTTAAATGTCACTTGTCCGAGTAAATTCACCAGCTGCAAAGTTTACCTTTCAAAAAGTTGAAAACGTTCTTGTCAACTCAATCAAGATTGTCAATTGTTCACTTCATGATAATTGTAAACATTGGAAAGCTTTTAGAAACTTAGTTGTGCAAGTTTCTAAGTTTGGTCTGAAACATACCATGAAATAACCAACTTTCGAGAAAGAGCTTATTTACTTCACAAACTTTGTTTTCTCGATACGATTCTTATATCCTTGTATATTGGTAAAACTAAGCTGAAATTAGAAGAGGAAATACATAACTAGTATTAAATGTATCCATTTCACTCTAGAATTTATCTACGAGAATGAAAATGTAGGTACAGATTCTAATAATATTTTAACAATTTTTTTGTAGTTTATAATATTATACAAAAAAGAAATCTTAATATACCGTTACCTGTGCCCCAGTAAACCTGCAGAGTAAGCGAATTTCAAATTGTATGATAATTGGACTTCACTAACAAAATGTTTATAAACATTTCATATTTATTACCGTACCTACCCATTAAATAACATCATATTTAACGAGTACTTAGGTTGGGGAAGGGAAAGAGTGTTTTTTTTTAATCAATAGTAAAGGATGAAAGAAAGAAATAATTTGCCAAATTTGATCAAAATATATTCTTAAACATGCAAACCTCAATTTTTAAGAATAACCAGGAAATTATAAAATTTACAGTTTTATTGGATTTTTTTTCATAACCTGTAATTGTACAACAACGCTTCATCGAACAAAATTGGTTGTTTTTAAGCTCTACACGATGGCTGTAATGAAGTTGGGCATTCCCAAAGGGGAAACATGTGAAAAAGATTTAAGAAAATTTCAAACCCTGATGCCTCCCTCGTTCTTATTACCCAATTTTGCTGGTTCACGAACTCAATCCAGTTTATCCAGCTCTACACATATATTCCAAACTTCATCAAAACCGGATCGCGGAATACAATAAATCAAGTTATCATTTTCACGGACACACACACATGTACAGTATTACAATTTAAACAAATAGTTCAATCCAATTTTTAAAAAAATTAGTTTTTCGTAGCGTTTTGGCCTTTGGAAACATCAAAATGAAAAAGAAATCGTTCCTGGCATTTAAATGAAAGCATTGACTACCTATTGGAAGGTAAAAGTTAAAAACATACAGGGTAGTTCATTGATTGGATTTGATGAGTTTGTCTAATTTAATATACAAAGTCGATGATCTAAAGTAATAACGATAAAATCCCCGAGGACATGGGATGATTAAATCTGTCCTGTGTGTAGAGTTTTAATAGAGAAACTCGATATTGTGGCACCGAAATAGTAGCTTTGTTTGACGTAGATTGACTGGGTATAATGTTTTTAATTTCCAATAACATCGTGAATAAATACACCAAAATAAATCTGAGAACAAAAAGTCTTGTCCGCCCAGCTAACTGATCTGTAAGTTTATGTTTGTTTAAAAATGACAACAATGCAGTACCGTACACGCCTAAACTGAGGGTAAATCATTTAACATCTGATGTCTGATCCACAAACATTAATTGAGCGGAGCGAGCGAAGCGAGCGAAGCTCTTATACGTCGACTTTTATGCATTTCGTAATACGCAAACTCCTCCTAGACGGCTGAATCGATCGTTTTCAAATTTTGGGTGGTGATAAAGACCATATCGGCAAGTGCCAACATCTATATGGCGTTAAAAATAACTCTCAGGAATCCGCCCCACTGGGTCTCAAAGTTTCAATGTAATCCTTATGGAAGCAGTATTTGACACATAAACAAAAACATATGATCAGCTGTTGGCTTTTGAATACAGTAGATAAAGAAATAGCTGATAGCATTATTCCACAGATATTAGAACAAAAACGGTATGAATCATAAATATAATCAAATGGCGACACTAGCTTGAGGTCCGTGACGTAGGAAATGCTAAAGGAAGTAGGGGAAGCAAGAAAGTAAGGGTGAGCAGTCTGGAGTGTGGAAACTGTTTATGACGATTAGATTTAGGTATCTGCATTCCTAAAATTCTATGGGAAGGGAGGAAAACAGGTCCGCGACGTAGGCAGTGGTGAAGGAAGTACTAAAGGTGAACAGTCTGGAGTGTGGAAACTGTTTATGACGATTAGATTAAGGTATCTGCATTCCAAAAATTATAAGGGAAGGGAGGTAAACGGGTCCGCGACGTAGGAAGTGATGAAGGAAGTAGTCAAGGCGAGCTGTCCGGAGTGTAGGAACTGCTTATGACCATTATATTAAGGTATTTCCAATCCTATGATGCTATGGGAAGGGAGGGAAACAGGTTCGTGACGTAGGAAGTGGTGAAGGAAGTAGTAAAGGCGAGCGGTCCGGAGTGTGGGAACTGTTTATGACGATTAGATTAAGGTATCTGCAAACATAAAATGCTATGGCAAGGGAGGAAAACGGGTCCGCGACGTAGGAAGTGATGAAGGAAGTAGTCAAGGCGAGCTGTCCGGAGTGTGGGAACTGTTTATGACGATTAGATTAAGGTATCTGCAATCAAAAAATGCTATGGAAAGGGAGGGAAACAGGTCCGTGTCGTAGGAAGTGGCGAACGAAGTAGTAAAGGCGAGCAGTCCGGAGTGTGGGAACTATTTATGACGATTAGGTTAAGGCATCTGCAATCATAAAATGCAATGGGAAGGGAGGTAAAAAGGTCCGTGACGTAGGAAGTGGTGAAGGAATTAGTAAATGCGAGCAGTTCGGAGTGTAGGAACTGCTTATGACCATTATATTAAGGTATTTCCAATCCTATGATGCTATGGGAAGGGAGGGAAACAGGTCCGTGACGTAGGAAGTGGTGAAGGAAGTAGTAAAGGCGAGCGGTCCGGAGTGTGGGAACTGTTTATGACGATTAGATTAAGGTATCTGCAATCATAAAATGCTATGGGAAGGGAGAAAAACGGGTCCGTGGCGTAGGAAGTGGCGAAGGAAGTAGTAAAGGCGAGCAGTCTGGAGTGTGGGAACTGTTTATGACGATTAGATTAAGGTATCTGCAATCATAAAATGCTATGGGAAGGTAGGAAAACGGGTCCGCGACGTAGGAAGTGATGAAGGAAGTAGTAAAGGCGAGCTGTCCGGAGTGTGGGAACTGTTTATGACGATTAGATTAAGGTATCTGCAATCAAAAAATGCTATGGAAAGGGAGGGAAACAGGTCCGTGGCGTAGGAAGTGGCGAAGGAAGTAGTAAAGGCGAGCAGCATGGAGTGTGGGAACTGTTTATGACAATTAGATTAAGGTATATGCAATCATAAAATTCTATGGGAAGGGAGAGAAAAGGCCCGAGACGTATGAAGCGGTGAAGGCAGTAGTCAAGGTGAGCTGTCCGGAGTGTGGGATCTGTTTATGACGATTAGATTAAGGTATCTACAATCTTAAAATTCAATGGAAAGAGAGGGGAAAATGTCCGCGACGTAAGAAGAGGTGAAGGAAGTGGTAAGGTGGGAAGTGTGGAGTGTGGGAACTGGAAACCGTTTGTAGCAGTTAGATTAATGTAACTGCAATGCTGAAATGCTATGAGAAGAGGATGGAAGCATCCCCCCGACATAAAAAATGGTGAAAAAAGTAGTAAAGGCTAGCAGTTCGGAGTGTGGGAACTGTCTTTGGCAATTACATTAATGTATCTGCAATCCAAAAATGCTATGGGAAGGGAGGAAAACGGGTCCATGACGTAGGAAGTGATGAAGGAAGTAGTCAAGGCGAGCTGTCCGGAGTGTGGGAACTGTTTATGACGATTAGATTAAGGTATCTGCAATCAAAAAATGCTATGGAAAGGGAGAGAGACAGGTCCGTGGCGTAGGAAGTGGCGAAGGAAGTAGTAAAGGCGAGCAGTCCGGAGTGTGGGAACTGTTTATGACGATTAGATTAAGGTATCTGCAATCATAAAATGCTATGGAAAGGGAGGGAAACAGGTCCGTGGCGTAGGAAGTGGCGAAGGAAGTAGTAAAGGCGAGCAGTCCGGAGTGTGGGAACTCTTTATGACGATTAGATTAAGGTATTTGCAATCCTATGATGCTATGGGAAGGGAGGGAAATAGGTCCGCGACGTAGGAAGTGGTGAAGGAAGTAGTAAAGGCGAGCAGTACGGAGTGTGGGAACTGTTTATGACGATTAAATTAAGGTATCTGCAATCATAAAATGCTATGGGAAGGGATAGAAAAGGCCCGAGACGTATGAAGCGGTGAAGGCAGTAGTCAAGGTGAGCTGTCCGGAGTGTGGGAACAGTGTATGACGATTAGATTAAGGTATTTGCAATCCTATGATGCTATGGGAAGGGAGGGAAAAAGGTCCGCGACGTAAGAAGAGGTGAAGGAAGTAGTAAGGTGAGCAGTGAGGAGTGTGGGAACTGGAAACCGTTTGTAGCAGTTAGATTAATGTATCTGCAATGCTGAATTGCTATGAGAAGAGGATGGAAGCATCCCCCCGACATATAAAATGGTGAAAGAAGTAGTAAAGGCTAGCAGTGTGGAGTGTGGGAACTGTCTTTGGCAATTACATTAATGTATCTGCAATCCTAAAATGCTATGGGAATAGAGGGAAATAGGTCCACGACGTAGGGGGTGGTGAAGGAAGTAGTAAAGGTGAGCGTGTTGAGTGTGAGAATGGATTGATGTATCTGCAATGCTAAAACGCTATGGGAAGAGACTGTAGACTGTAGGTTAAAATGATTACGAAGCACGATTTGATACATATTTCGATACATGCTGTCGTTTACAATAGTAATTTACAACTGAGTTGACAACAGCTGATTTTTACTCCATAGAGGATAAAAACTATTTTTACTTCCTAAAGAGTAAAAATGTTTTTTTAGACCCGCAACGCATGCATTAAAACGACTGGTATTACTGCAGTATGACCAAAACAATATAATATAAACCCTTGATGGCTCCGCTCAATTTTGTGGATGCCTTTGCGAACGCCACCTAGTTTAATTAATTTTTCTACAGTCACCCCGATAAAGTGGGCTTCCTTGTTTGATTTATAGTACAGAAAGCTGCTAATTGCTGCATTTACTTTATTTTGCCGCACTCCAGAATTCCAACCAAACAACACAACACAGCGTGCTTTTATTATGCACGTAATACAAGTACGCTTGGAAACAGGTTGGCAACACTTAAAAATACTTCGACTACGAATTTCTCCCCGGTTAACAAAACGCTTTTCTTGTCTATCGTCACGTTACGCTCTTTCCAATGACACCAAAAACATGACAGTTGGTTCAGTAGTTTCGAAGGAGTAATTGTCACAAAAAATCTGCTTGCGTATTAAATAAGTACTAGTGTACATGTTGCTCAAAATCGAGCAATTTCAAATAAGTACATGAGTTGAGGAGTTACATTACAAATAAACAAATAAAAACTAATAACAAATTTCCGATGATTTTAAAAGAGTCAACTAAAAGATTATTAACTGATAAAAATACTCACAATTTACATAACAGTCCTATTCCAGTTTAAAGGGTTAATGTTTAACTATCAAACTGTCCATGGACGGGAAAAGGTAAGCTTACAATTGAAGTCAAAGTAAAAAGGCTGTCAGCTTTTATAATGTACCGTGGGCCTACCTAAGTTATTTAGCAAATTTGTAGGTGTAGGGTGTAGGCTACTTTAAACTCCACAGAACAGAGTTAGGCAAAAACTGGCAGAACTCTGAAAAGGAGTTATTTATCATAGACATACTCATATGCCAAATCCTTAAAATAAAAATTCAATAATTAATAACTTATATCATTAAACACAAACCAACATCCAAAACTATACACATTTTTAATACAACATAGATATTTTACACATTGACTGTTTACAATTAACAACATGTGTTCTTCTTATTTGTATGTTGGTTAGTACGGCATATTTTATTCTCTAGCCCAGGATCCAGGGGGGCAAATGCCCCCCCCTGCCACCCCAAATGACGCCCCTGCTTTTGCATATCATAGAACCAATTTTTTTAGTTGAAACAGCTGACTAAATGCTTTAATTCCCTTTAAATATGAACGAGCTATTGGCCCGTCCTACGTACGGGAATCGAGTAGTTAATTAAAACTGGATATGATTCAGAACAGCCAGTTTACAACTTTGTGGCCGATTCACACACACTGGCTTTGAGTACGGTGCTACATACCACCTTCCACTGCATAGGCCTACACTATCACTTACCGTACCTTGTTTTACCACCTTGGCCACTGAAACCTCTAAAATGATCCTGGCCTCCCGTTCTCTTCTATCCCCTGCCATTTCTGGATGACAGGAAGATACCAGTCTGAAGATGTCTTTCATTACTTGGTCTTCCAAGTGGTCGTCTACCTTGTAGTACTCCTTGGAATATACTTTTAAAAGTTAAAGTATCTTCTCTCCGCCATGCAAAACCTGCCCAGCCCATCCGAGATCCGAGCCTTTTGGTCTACTTTTGGAATGTACTGTACCCCTTTATCAAGTTTCTGAATCATACAGTACTACTGGGATAGTTATGATATGGTATGAATCGATTTTGGTTACTACTGACACCCTGCAGCTTACTGGTCAGTTTTCTACCTATACCTACTACACCGGTTGACATTTTCATTTACGAATAAAATGTGTACTGTATGCAGTTATATTCAAACATCTAGAAAAAGATGTATCAACACGTAAACCACTTATATCTTAAAGGATTCAGCACTTATACTTAGACGGATTGCATTTATGACAAAACTTGATTATACGTTTAAAATGTTTAGTTCAAAATTACACAATCTCCTGATAACATAGATCTTTTACGGTAGAACATAAACAGCATTTTAAAGTAAAATAGTGTGTAGGCAAACTCTGACGATCAATATTTTTGTATACAAACAACTTGTAACATAAACATTCTTAAACTTGTAACAATGACAGTTAGAAACCAGCTGTTAGTTAAACCACCACTAAAACTACTTTAACTCGTCCGTCGGCTGCTAGACTTTTTGAAAGTTAAAACTTAATTTCTAAAAAACTGAAACCCTAAACTAAAATTATGGCTTCGACATTCCCTAGTTCTCAGAATTATCTTTCTTTCAACACAAAAATCATGAAAATCGGTCAAGTGGTTGATTCAGAATCGTGAAATAAAAAAACCCTATTTCGTTTTAATATTATAGATACTCATAAGGTTAACATGGGGAACTACAAAGCCACTTGGGCGGAGCCCGATAGGATTTTTGAGGTAAGAATATGCCTAAATGTTAATCGGGAATGTCATGCCAAATTTCAGCCCAATCCGTCCTGTAGTTTATGCGTGATTGAGCAACACACACACAAACTCACAAACTTTCAGATTTCTAATATTAGTAAGATTTAAATATAATTAATTTGAATGAGTAATTAGGTTTGCCGCTACAGAGAAGAAAATAGGATTTTTATAGAAATATTGTTAGCTTAGTATGAAGTAAACAAAATTTCAAATTTTCACTAAAATATGTCTATAGAAAAGCAAGCTACAACAGTTTATTTATCTTCCATTAAAATAATATAGTATAGTTTTTAATTTACACTTTTTGGGATTTTTCCAGCTCTACAAATTGGTTTAGAAAGAAGTTGCAAAATTTTATGTTTTTAGGGTGAGAATGGGAACCCCCTATTTTTACCACACAAAAACCCCATATTCCCATAGTCCAATCATGCTGGTTCTTGAACTCGATCGAATAAATGTAGGTTTACACGGTACATACCAGAGTCTGTCCAAATCGAACTCATTACGAGTTACACTAATTCAGTACATACAGTGACCTATAGATTTGACGATTTTCTATTTTCTACGGCCCATCCCATCACATTTCAATCTTCTAAGGGACAGAGGATTTTGTTAATAAGCCAATCATCGGTCTCAGGTAAGAGACACAACTCTCGGCTTTTCAAAGAGTGATTCATAATCAACAGTGCAATAAGAAACTATGGAGAACTGAGCCAAGCGCGGTAGTCATGTTCTTAGTAATCAAAAATCCCTGCGAGTGTCGACGGATACAGACAACTCATAGTAAACTACTATGGCTTTAAATCGCAAATTTGTCATGTAAATTTTTGTTTAAAAATGTAAGTGTTTATCTTACATTTTTAACCGACTTCCCCACTACCAACAAAAGGAGGAGGTTCTCAATTTGTTTGTGGCGATGTTTTTTTTTTCTATGTATGTTCACCAATTTCTCTGTGATTCTTTTACCGATCAGTGTGGTTCCACCACCAAAATAACCAGGAGAGTTTCTATTTGGTACCTTATATATTATGTTTAAGTATAATATTTGTTTCGGTGAAAAATTCTGAAAACCTTAAATATTCAACACTTATTTTGTTTACATTTGTGCAGATTGTTTACATTTGTGCAGAGAAGGCAATAAATAATAATAACATTCCTACAGCTGTTAGTTGAAACCATTTAAATGAAGCTACAGACAATTCTTCATGAAACAGTTGCTTCATATTGATCAATAAACTATTTCTTGCCATGGAGCCTAAATGAATAACATTGAAAAAAATGCATTTTGTTTTGGTTACTATAAAAAATGTATTTTAACGTTTGACCTGATTTGTGTATACAGTAATTCTGTTTTTAGTATAGAATATTCTGAATTACAAAAACATATATGTTTCAGTGAATAGCTGTATGATATTGACAAATAAAGGTGTATTGTGAAAACCAAAGCATTCGTAAAACAGGTCTAAATATAAATTAAATGCAATTATTATTCCTTACACGACCTAAGAAGTGTGACAGTGCATAATCGTCAATTGTCTTAAAAGTGTTAAATATTTTAATTACTAAACATGCATTTGCAGATGTGGAATGTTTATTGATATTCTCTACCCGGTTACTATATCATATCAATACTATTATGTCTGCTTCGGAAAGTCCTAGAGGAAGATGATTTGCAATTTCGACTAGGCTATATCTTGAGCAAACAAAACCCCCTACATGACTTACACCACTTTTAGCTGAACCAATCTTTCATATAATATTTTCCAAAGGTACTATACGTGTTAACGACCAATTTTCCACTTTTTAGAGATATTTTAGTGCTGGTGGCTGAGGAATAACTTTCATATTGTTTATTGATACGTTACTGTATTTCTTTTTATAATGTAGAAGTACACCGATTGCAGGAAACGATTATGTCTGACACTTCATTAGGCCTAATGTAACGGACAGGGGAGCGAGCTGGCGTAGTGGTTAGAGCGCGGGACTTCAGTCCCTGAGGTCCCGGGTTCGACCCCGCCAAGTCACCAATGGATTTGATCTAAGTGATAATGCCGCAACCCCTAGGTCTAGGCTCGTGCCTAGCGTCCTTAGGACAAAAAAAAATGTAATGGACAACTCTTTTTTTCTTAAGGAATATCAAAAAATGTTTATTTTCATACCCATTGAATATGTAACCTGAACAGGTGACTCAAGCAGTTTTAAAATAATGATTGTTCTGTGGAACTTTTGATTGTTTCAAACAGTTTTGCTTATCAAAAAACCTCAAGTAATTAATACATAAAAAATTATACAGTCACTAAAAATCATGAAATAATTCATTTTTGTAAAAAAATACAACCGACTTCAAACGCTCTAAAAAGAATGAAATAATTTCAATAAAGTAAACTTTTGTATTAGGCAAGCTCACGTATTTCAAGTCGGCGCGGCTCAAACTGCAAATATGATTGAAATTAAATATTGTGTGTATATTTTGAAAATCAATAAATTGTAGCTGGATAACATAAATATATAAAAAACATACTGAACTGTTTTGTTTATATATTAAAGGAAATATTTTCTTGTATTTTATGTTTACTTCAGAATAAATGCATTATGAAAATAACACACACAAATTTTCTATATGAATAGGAAAATAATTTAGTTTGATATTATGATAGGGAAAAGAAGCTAGTTTAGTATTAAAATTATACTTTTCCAAGTTAGAAACATTTAAATGCGTTAAAATCTTTTTAAAGATACTCGTTAATACCACTGTAATGCCGATCTCTGATTACGGTAATAAAATAACACTTAACGCATAACTATGAAAAAGACATGCAGATTAACACCTTTAGTTATAGATAGTGACCTGCAATATGGGCACCCTCCTTTAATTTTATATCAAAAATCATCATAGAGCCGCGCCGACTTAAAATACGTGAGCTTCCCTAATACAAAAGTTTACTTTATTGAAATTATTTCATTCTTTTTAGAGCGTTTGAAGTCGGTTGTATTTTTTTACAAAAATGAATTATTTTAATTTGTTTTTGTACCTTAATAATATTGATAAATAAATAAACTTCATCGATTCAACTTATCCTGTTTTAGTGACACCTAGCGGTGACTAGGCGAACTGGGTCGCTCTATGGTTTTGGTGGTGAGACCTAGCGGTGAATAGGCAAACTGTTGCTCGCCTCGGCACTTGAATTTCCCGAATTTCCCATATAGGGGAAAACTATTGCCGTAGGGCTCATGGTAGGACTAATAGACCTGGGACAGATTTAATTTCACGTCTTAATGTCCTCAGATGCAAAAATAGCACCATCCGTACAGATTCATATATACTGTGTGTGTATATATATATTTATATATATTAACATAGATAAAGGAGTATCTACATTTAGACATTTAGCATGGTAGCATGATAGCTTGAGAAAAAAATATCCGATTATGACGAAATTTGGTACTAACGTGGAAAACCTACACTTATTCGGAAACGAGTTCGTAAACCAGCATGATCGGACTGGGTACGGGGTTGAATAGGTTGCTTTGGAATGAATATTGGGCTTTCCCATTTTGACCCCCAAAACATCAAATTTGGCAATTTTCTCCAAACAATTTTGTAGAGCTTAAAAACAAACAATTTAGTACACTGAGGCGTTGCTGTAAGCCTAGCGGTTATTGAAGAAAAATCAAATACACTGCCGCAGCAAACTTGCAGACTAAGCGAATTTCCATTTACCAAGCAGATTTCTACTAAAATATTCCCTTACAATTGTCAGATTCATTTCCTATTAAAATTACATAAATTTTAATGATTACTTAGGTTTGCTGCTACAGGGCAGGTATTGAGTTGTGTTTTTTATTGAAATGTTGATAGCTTAGTTTTAAATAAACCAAATTGCCGAATGTTATTAAAATACAGGGTGGCTGAAAAGTAACTTGCACCCCCCCCCCTTAACTTTTCAACCATTTGAGATATTTGAAATCGGTTTGCGGCAACCTTCTTAGATATGAGGGGCTACAATAATTATGGTCAGTTTTGAAAATTTTGCTCTGAGGGGTAGCGGGGGTAAGGGGTAGCTCAAAATTTCAAATGACAAGTATAGTCGAGTTTGGTATCATTTTACAGGTCTTGACGAAACATAAACATTGACATAAAGAAAACCAAAATCGGCTCACTAATAACAAAATGGCGCCCTAAAACGTTTCAAATCCAAATAACTATGAGGGTGGCAAAAAAATTAACTTGCACCCTCTTCAGCTTTTTAACTATTTGAGATATTTGAAATCGGATTGCGGCAACTTGTTTGGAAAAGAAGGGATACAATAATTATGGTTAGTTTTGAAAATTTTGCCCTTAGGGGTAGCGGGGGTAGGGGTAGCTCAAAATTTTCAAATAGCAAGTATAGTCGAGTTTGGTATCATTTTACGAATCATGACAAAACATAACAAATAACATAAAGAAAATATAAATCGGACCATAAATAACAAAATGGCAGCTAAAAATTATTGAGGCAATGGTTATTTAAAGTAATTTTGAACTAAGTACTTGAATTAAGTATGTGAATGAAATAAACCCCCCAAGAAACCAAGACCTGCACCACTACAACACCCGTCATGGCTCCAAATTTGCATTACCAGTTCACCGAACAACTCTTTGGGAGAAAAAAACCTTCCTACACCGGCTGCAAGCTGAGGAACAATCTACCTGACTACCTGAGAGACCTGACTGGCAACAAGCTACACCAGGAGCTGAAGAAGTGGCTAATCGCAAGACCCTTCTACTCAATAAAGGAATTTTATGAAAATTAACATGTACAATTCACTGTTGTATTGACACTATTGTAATTCTTAACGAATTAACAATAATGAATATTGTATTGTATTGTATTGTAATTCGCTAAAATAGTATACAGTATATATTCAATGTGTTTTAATCGTAATTTGAAGCAATTAGGCCTAATTAATTTTTTCCTCCAGTCCCCTGGCAAAGTGGGCTTCCTTGCACTGATTATAGTACAAAAAGCCAAACAACACAAAACAGCGTGCTTTTATTAGGCACGTAATACGTGTACGCTTGAAAATATGTTGGCAACATTTAAAGATATTACAGTCCGACAACGATCAGCTAGCTGGTGCAGCGTTTCCCATTTCGTTCAATGTTTGGATTTAACCTAACCTAAAAACGTGTCGTACAGTGTTTGGAAGACTAATTATTTAAATGCTTTTACCTAACCCGCCATGTTAAACTTCCCTATCCCAAGCGTGATGTATACAACTTCTTTATTTCACGAGTGATGTAAAGTTGAAAAAAACTCACTCGGTGAGGTAATTAAACCCATTTAAATAACATTGAGTGCTTAACTTAAAAAAATATACCTCTATGGAGACAACGACGTTCAACGATAGAAATCAGCTGTGCGCTTGAATTTTATTGTTACGCTTTAAAGTATTTTCCAAACCTAGCTTTTGTTTGTAAAAGAACGTTACTGTTAGAAGATGAGTGAAATGGATAATGACATATATTGTACGTAACCCCCTGTATATTGTCGGGTCAGGTAAAATCTTGTACGTTACACGTTACGGAAGAGTGTGTTTACATCACTTAGGTGAATTATGACACAAGGTTAAATTAGCACAACATACACCTGCGTGATTTAAACGCTCTTACTACACTTGTAATGTAAGTAGCTATTACCTCACTCCGTAACGAAACGAAAGCAACTATTTTCGATAACAGCTGACATCAATTAAAGTAGTCGTTTCCCAAGCTTTAATTTAGGACGAGGGAAAATCGATCAGCTGATTCCCTCGCTCTAAATTTACTTTCCCTCGCTCTCAATTAGTTTTCCATTTATTCAATACGTTCGCTAGTGTTTTGTTTCGGTTCAATTTAATGATTTGAATCAGCTGTTTGTATAGTTAAAAGTTGTTTTATTATTTTATTTTGATGTTTAAACTAAATTTATTGAGAAATATACGTAGGTTTCCTTAAGAATAGTTTTTTCTTATTTTTATGTTTAAAAAATAAATCAACAATATACGTAGGTTTCCTTTTAGAAGATTTTATTTTATTTTGATGTTCAATCAAATTAATTGAGAAATACGATAGTTGTAATATTACTTACTAAGGTCCGCTATTCTGTGTTTGTGTATTTTTGCGTAGTGATGAAAAGTATCGTTCGTAACTTGTACCGAAAGTTACTGTCCGGCCCTTGTTCCGTTATTCCCGTCCTCGGCTTCGCCTCGTACGTGAAATTGGGGTTCCATGTGTTAGGCTACGCCTCACACAAAAACTTGAGCGCGCGCCGGAAAATGCCACTTTCGGTCCTAGTAATGAAATATACTATATAGTAACTAGCTGTTTTCCTCGTTTTCCTGAATCCTTGGATGGTCCAGATTAGTGCGCAGAAGCAGTGCGACCTTTTGAGTAGGCCTACTGTAATAATTGGTATTTGTATTCAAGCATTGTTATTGTTATTCTGAGGAAATCAAATTTAGAGTTTTAATTGTTGAATTGTTTGGTTACAGCAATTAAACTTTACAGAAATAAACTATCTCTGCGTAGTTTCAAACGTTTCCTGTTCCAAACATAGCAATACTCCAATACAGATCATCCGAAACAGTTTCTCTACGAGGAAAACTTTCTAAAACAGAACTAATTGGTTCTTGGTAAACTTTTATTTTAACTCAGTTTTTTTTCTGCAAAATGTGTCTGCAGTTGAACACTTGTTTTCCTACAGCGAGAAAAAACTTCCAAGTACTGTACACCAAAATGAATTAAACAAGTAAATAAATAAATTAAATTGATTTAATTAATTATACTGTACTTTTTTTATATCTCCAATAGAAATGTCGACATTAGGCGTATGGTTTTGTATTTATTATATCGACCCATAGCTCATAGCATCATCGACCGGATCATATACTTACCAGGTCATACATAATTGCCCTTATATACCTTATAACCCTTATAAATTTGCGGGGCCTCTAAACGAAAATCGGCCCCGGGTCCAGGTCTTACGATGACCCCTACGGTAATAACTTATTCCCTATATGAGAAATTCACTTTTAACTGTGAATAGCTTTTATCAGACTAATGATATAGTGTGTTTAGTGGGTGGCATATAAACAGTTAATGGCTTCACAAAATCAAAATACACAAAATTATTGCTGATTAGTCTTTTTTAATGAGTGAAAGTATCAATACCTCTAAAACTCAAGCTTTTCTATTTGTTGAGTGATAGAGCTTGACTTAAAAAGTTTTTTTTTAAAGAATGAATAACCCTGCATTGAAATGAATAGTTGTTCGATATTCAAAAGAATTATCTATTTTTCCTGTGATGTCTAATTCCAGCCAGTTAAGTATAAGGCTTCTTAACCACATTTCTTGTACAACTTGGAACCAAACCAACAGAAAATTCCAAAACAATCTCCGGGCTTTTTCATTGGCTTTCCCTCTTTATAAGACCAGTGATTTCTTCGACATTCCAAGGGAGACTGTGAAAGAGTTTTTCCAATGTAAGTAACAGATTGTTTTGTTTTGACAGTAGTGTTGTGCATGGTTTGCTTTTGGTTTTGTTTGCTGTGTGATTTTTGCATTTTAGTTTTAATTTCTACGAACATTGTATATTGTTATTTGTTTTACGATGCCTATTGCATTTCATGCCTAATGGAAAATAAAGCATTTAATTTAATTTTATCAGAAGAATAGTTTTGAGTTTTCCTGACAAACTATTACGAAAGTACATTTTCTTACAATCTCTCTATAGCTACCGGTTGAAAAAAACGCGTTCAATAAAACTGAATGAATCGCAATTATGATGTAAGCAGAATCACAGATACAAATCAATCTTAAGTAATGGTTGGCAGAAACCATAAAGTAGGCCAAGAGCTCGCCAACAAGTCTCGTTCTCAAACACGACTATTATTGCAATTGGATGGGTTTGGCCAGACAATAATTGTCTTTAAATTGTAACCAAAGTTTTAATGGTTAGTATATGAATGACTTCATTGTAATATATAAAAACCACTCAATTAAGGCATTGTATCATTTTATTATTAAGTTGTTAATTATTATTAGATAAATTCTTTAAATTACCTTTACATTGAATTAATAAATTTAATTTATTTTTAAACATTATAAATGTTATTAAACACAGACAAAATTGATATAAACGAGTTTTTTTTTTCTCAATAAAAGCAATGAATACACAAACTATAGTTTGTGTAGTCATTGATAAAAGTACCAAACCTTCACGTTGGCAATGGATAGTCAAGAACCATGGCATAGCCGTGGGTTAAAAATATGTTTAGGTGTAATAAGATTTTGAATTTCATGTTATGAATAACTGAACTACTCTGTCTCAAAAAGTACCATGGTTAAAAAAGTCTCTTACTACACACATCCTTTACTTTAAACAGAACAGAATCGAATTTAATTATAAAATATTTATACAGGGTGTTCATAAAGGAATGTCACACACTTTAGGGGCTGATAGTACTCATCAATCCAAACAAAAAAGTGCATAAACCTAGGTCAAAAAATTTCGTTTAGCCGCTAGCCGCCATCTTGTATTTTTTACAAAAAGGTCAAATAAAGAACCGCTGAAATATTCAGTTTTTTAGTTGTTAAATGAGGCAAACCTGACTAGATTAGCTTTATTATACCCCATTTTACAACAAAAAATTGTGATATTTCAACTATTCTTTATTTGACCTTTTTGAAGTTAGTATCGTATGATAGGGAATTAAAAATGTTAAATACAAATTTTTACTGTCATTTTTTCATAAAACCAGCCATACTTTAGTAATTTTTGTTTAAAGATTTTAAATGGTCACCGTTTTACTAATTTTAAAGAAAATTACATAATTATTTTTTTATTTCCTCTTGGCACAATAATATATGTGCGAAGTTTGGTATCCATAGATTTAATAATTCTTGAGATATAAATTTTTTTGTAAAAAATACAAGATGGTAGCTAGTGGCTAAACAAAATTTTTTCAGCCTTTGTTTATATGAACTTTTTGTTAAGATTGGTGAGAACTATCAGCCCCTGAAGTTTTTGACACCCCTTTATGAAAAGGGATGATTATAAACAAAATCATTTGCCATTTTTCATTAATTCAACCATTTTCGTTGTATTTTGAGCTATACAAATGAAAATGGTCGCCATTTTGGAATTTTAAATTGAATTAATTTCTATTTTGTTTAGCATTGGTCCTGTTTACCTTCAAAATGAACACCAAGTTTCATTCAGATCAGTTGGACAAATGCAGAGATAAAATGTTTATATATAAAAAACAAAATGGTGGATATTGGGTAGATATATATTTCTGGACATGATTTAATATGAATATTTTTATTTTTGTCATCATACACATATCACAAAGTCCTGAAACTTTGTTTCGATACCTTGTATATAGTTTTTCTTCTTACACAGTTTTTAAATCACGATTTGTAATCACTGTAACTGAGAGGACGCTGAAAATTAAATTGAGATAAACCACAACTTCCATTATATTAGTTTCAACTTCATCACCTTTTATGCCCACAAGAGTGAACAATTGGATTAAGTTTCTAAAGCCAATGGTTCCACTGATTATAACTGATTTGACTCGCTCACTGCTATAGTTTGTGAGGTACAAATGTAAAACCAGACATTGGGAAAATATTTTCTAATACATAAGGTTGCAAGGTTATTATAATATTATGTACAGCCACTCCACTCTTCATGAGCACCATGTGGGCTCCAACTTATTGCCGTAATGCATTTTTATAAGGCGTTTAGCATAATTTACGTGTAATAAATTATTTAACAAATTATTAAATTAAAGAAAATAATTTAATGTTTATTAAATTTACATCATTCTATTAATTTATTATTGAATGATTTATTTAATATACCGGGTGTCCAAAACCACCCATACACCCCTTTCAAAACGATGGAAACCATTTCTTACAAACAAAAAATAATACAGAACTAGCTATATTGGGCACGGTCTACCAAATGGTGATAATTTCAAATCCAAAATCACACCGGAAGTGGCTTTTTCAGACCGGAAGTTGACTTTTTTAAATGTAAACTACCAATTTTGATTACAGAATCGGATTCTACGTTGAAAAATACATAACTTTTGTCCAAAACATTTATTGAAAAAACTTGTTTTCTACCTCTAATACCCAATTAAAGTCAATAATTTTTGGTCATTCATCTGTCAAAGTTACTCGAAACAATAATAGAGAAAAACAAATAACAAAGATTACATAAAGACATGTGATAAATAGAATCAGCTGTTCATTGTAAACACCTTAGCAATTGAGTAACAGCACAGAAAACGTACTCTGGTCTACACATTGCTTAATTTCATTTAATTTTAAAAATAAATCATTTGTTTTTACGTTTAAGGGGTCAAATGTAAAGAAACAAATAATAAAAAAAAAATTAAACTTAGCAATGTGTAGACCAGCTGTTACTTAATTGCTAAGGTGTTTAAAATGAACAGCTGATTATATTCATCATATGTCGATTATGATTATGATTATGTTATCATATGATTGTTATGTAATCTTTGTTATTTGTTTTTCTCTATTATTGTTTCGAGTAATTTTGACACATGATTGACCATAAATTATTGACTTTAATGGGGGATCAGAGGTAGAAAACAAGTTTTTTCAAAAAATGTGTTCAAAAGTTATGTGTTTTTCAACGTAGAATCCGATTCTGTAATCACAATTGGTAGTTTACATTTAAAAAAAGTCAACTTCCGGTCTGGAAAAGCCACTTCCGGTGTGATTTTGGATTTGAAATTATCACCATTTGGTAGACCGTGACCAATTTAGCTAGTTCTGTATTATTTTTTGTTTGTAAGAAATGGTTTCCATCGTTTTGAAAGGGGTGTACGGGTGGTTTTGGACACCCGGTATAATTTAATAATTATTAAATTATTAAATTTAACTATTAAGTTATTTATTAACAAATAATAAATTATTTAGGCAAAACCAAAAAGTATCCCAAAATTACCTTCTGTCAGTTACCATTTTTAATTTTATTCCGAGTAATTTAAACCTATCATGATAATTAAACGGATTCGTTTTTTTTTTTTTAATTTGTGGGAATAGGCAATAGCAAGAGTAACGTTTTTATGTCGACCTTTAATGTATTTATTTATAACAGGGATAATGATTTATGTACCCACAAACATAACGTTTAATTTACTCTCATAGTATTTATATTTTTTAAATTAACTTTTACAGCCTTGTTTGTATAACTAAGTATATTTACAAAGAAGAATATAACGTCGGTCATGTTTGATTACATATTTTACCTTAATGCAAAGATAAGTTAAAGATTGAAGTTACCGTTTGAAATTAAATGTGAGTTGAACTGTGCAGTTTTAAGAATTAAAATACCTGTATTAGTTATGAATAATTTAAAGTATAGGTTAAAAGCTTTTTATGTTCGCAGATTTTCTAGGTTGAATATTTTTTATCGTAATAACGTTGATAAGCTAAATTGGAGTGCTCTAAAATCCACTTCCATTATTTATATAAAAATATAACCCAAGGAAAGGCATTACTTTTTGATACAGATACGTTATTCTAGATACCTTACTCTTTATTTTCAACATTAACGGTTCTATTAATGCACACGAAACGCCAGAGCCAATTTAATATCAACATTTTTGATAAAATACAAATTTTCTTACTTAACAAACACTAAGAAATAGCAACAATATTTTTTAATTCAGGATGAACCAGAGGTTTACTAGATTGAATCTCACGTTGTCAAAACAAACATATATTATACAAAACTCTAAATCTCTTTCCAGTACAAACATTTTGGTGAAATTAGAATTTGACTATTATTATTTGTTTCAAAAGGGTGGCTCTTTATGAGAAAAATTTTGTTTATTTTGAATACAGTATGAAAAAAGATATACAGATATCTTTACTCTAAATACAATTCACCACTTCTTATTAGCAATATTAAGATCTGCAATATCTTTATTACGATGGGCATTATAACAATATCCTTTGTTTGAAGTTCATTGTTGGTGATGGTGAGTTAATGTTGTTCAAAGGTTTATTGCGGACATTTTCCATCACGAATGTAAAAAAAACAATACACAACGTTTCGGGATCTGGAATCTGATCCCGTCTTCAGGTGAAAAAACTTAACTAACACATTACAACTAACAATACACAAACGCCCAACCTAAGTTGGAATACACTACCGAGGGTAGTAGTCAAAAAATATGCACTGTATAGCAGTCAAGTCATGATACAACATGCAATTAATAACAAATCACAAAACACTATAATCTATAAAAGGTTTACGTACAAAAAACTCACACAATGGAACACTAACAACACCGTACGCTATGACTCCACCAATGAGACTGAACCAACATGTGATATTTTTTTGACTACTACCCTCGGTAGTGTATTCCAACTTAGGTTGGGCGTTTGTGTATTGTTAGTTGTAATGTGTTAGTTAAGTTTTTTCACCTGAAGACGGGATCAGATTCCAGATCCCGAAACGTTGTGTATTGTTTTTTTTACATTCGTGATGGAAAATGTCCGCAATAAACCTTTGAACAACATAACAATATCATCACAAAACAAAAAATATAAAAAATAATAAACTATGCCTCTACTAAAGTTTTCTTTTATTCTGTAACTGGCTACAATGTTAGTATAATAATGAGGTATCTACTTAACTGACAGCATTAATATTCGGTACCAGTATAGACTTATTATCAAGTTCCATAAATGAAAAGTTACTCATTGGGAATATTTTATTGTTGTAAAAATTACAACTAAGGCTTCAATAGAAGAAGTTACAATATTTAATTATTTACCAAAACCCAACATAAAAATTACTTTATACTTAAAATCAACATTTACGTTTCTATTTTGTGGAATAAAGTAAACATTTGTATAAAAAATAAAAGCTGTTAACTGACATAATCGGTGATGCATAGTACAATTTTTTTTATTATACATGTCACTCAAAGTTACAGAGAGAGATGTATTAATTTCTTGATCCAGTCAAAGCTGGTTTTGACCCAGTCATACATCAAAGAACTTTTGGTAAAGCTCTGATTAAACTTCTCTTTAGCAAGGGAGTACAGTATTATAAATCTAAAATGTGTTTCACTAAAGCATGCTTACAAATACATCAATGTTATTTGATTGTCAGAAATAAGGTTATCTCTCAAGGGAGTGAATTTTGACATTTTTTAGCTAGGATAATCTTATTTAATAAACCCTACATACCTCCACCTAAAATCCTTGTGCTGTTAATGTATTTTATGTTTTAATGTTACTACATTGGCTTAAATTTTGTAAACCTACAATAACAGTACAAAAGAAAATGGACCCCTCCTACTAGCCAATAGCGGGGTAGAAAAGAGGAAATATATTTTACGAGAGAAAAAATATTACGTGTTTTTATTAGAGGTGATTCGCGATGAACGAATGCAACAATGTAGATTTACATATGGTCATATGATGGGTATTACTGATAGACTGTTAGCAACAAAGACATTTAAAATATTACAAGAACACAAAGACAACTTGACTGAACAGCCAATAACGGATTAATGCGAGTTAAATATATTTCAAGGTTATGTGGTTAATTAGGTTTATAACATTTTTAATTACAATTAAATAAATGTAGTTTTTCCAAATTGTGAATTTGATTTTCTTAAAATTTCGAGTCCAGACTACTCGGTTGATTTTTATGTCCAATGATGCTAACCTATAGCCTGGGGTCTATTACATATTACTTTTAGGCTAGACTTAGGGTTTGCGGTATTAACACTTAGATAAAATCCTGTGATTTGGCAGGATTTTAACCCGGGACCTCAGGGACCGAAGTCCCGCGCTGTCACTGGACCAGCTCGCTCCCCCAGGCCACCCTAAATTAACTTAAGTTGCTACAATAGTGATACAAAATCATTGACAAAGAATGGTAATGGCATTGGTCTTTGAATGGCTCACACTAAAATCTTATTGGGAAATCTTGGGAAAACAAACCCATTGAAGGGGTCGTATTGCCGGAGCGAACTGCTATTTTACGTAGCTTGATCATGTTTTAATAGAATTGGGTATCTATTGGATTCAATAGTGTGATCGTTTTTACTTTTGTATATGGAAAAAGTATTGTTTTCGTCAAAATTTTCGATTTTGAGTTTTGAGTGGATGCATCCGTTTTGGCTCCCTCTGAACCGTTTTCAAAGTGATGTCTGTCCGTGTGTGTCTGTATGCGTGTGTCTGTCCGTGTGTGTCTGTATGTGTGGATGTGTACAGAGCTACAGACCACACCTGTAGTCCGATGTTGATAAAGTTTGGTATGTAGGTACTAATTTATGGTATCTCCAGGTTTTTTACTTTTTTGAAATTTAGATTTTTAATTGTAATTTTCCCATAAAACCCCATAAAATCACATTTTCGGTCAAAAGCCGGTTTTGATTAAAATTACTTTGTTATGGTCCTTATGATTCTAAACAAAATAGTGCAACCCCTCATTGCTGTAAAAACTACGGCACAAAAGTTATTGTAACTTAAATGTTATTATCCCATCAAAAAACCCGTAAAATAAGATTAAATCGTATTTTAGGAAAAAACCGGGTTTGAATTGAAATTAGTTTGTGGTGGTCCTTATAATTTTTAACAACACAGTGTAAAAATTGCTGTACAAATTACGGTTCAAAAGTTATTGTAACTTATGTTATTTTCTAATAAAACCCCATTTAAAAACAAAAAAAAAAATGGATTTTAAAAAACCACTAGCGCAGACGTTAATCCACACCAGGGAGTATCGCACACACAGTGCATGCCTATAAATATCCACAATGGTAAAGTTTTAGTATCTTTAGTAGACCTATTTAAAAAAATCGTACTTGAATTTTGAAAAAAATATTGATGCCGGTTTTTTTGTAATTCCTGACAGTAACCTTAACTCTGAAGAACAGAGAAATATTTTTTAATTACAGTGTTTGAATTAAAATGATTAAGAAGTGTTATCTTGGTAGTTCAAACACTAACTCCGCGTTGTTTTGAGGAAAGCTATTTTCGCCCTCAACAAAGGTCAAAGGAACTCCAGCCCGGGCTTTATTAAAGGTTTGCTAAACTCTTATAAGGCTGTGTTGGTGACTAGAATCTCATGTTTTGTTTTAAGAGGGAAAATAAATTCATCCTTCAATCATCCTATAAAAAGTTAAAAGGTGGATAAAATAGTATGCTAATATCCTTCTGCTATTTATTTTTGAAGTCTTAAGTAATTTCTAAGATTAGCAAGACGATAAAATCCCGTGCGCTATAATTCTAAAGAATTGGAGTAATTTACCATTCCAACTATGGTTTTAATTTTATCTAAAATGTTGCATCACCACAAAATATAAATACATTATAGTTAATATCAATACAATATCAATTAATAAAATATTAGTTTTAAAGAAAACTGAACGCACATGTCTACGATTAAATGAAAACATATTATAGCAATACTTTAAGAGAACAATTTTACGTTACGAGAAAAAATTAAATACAATTTTTAAAACAAAGACATTCTTAAACATGTAGGTATAGCTTTTCGAAAATGGCCTATGGGGCGGAGCCCTAAGAGAGTTCTTTCACACCACTACTTTTCGGCAAATCTACACACTCTGAGCTTAATTTTGATGTGCCATGCCTATATTTTTATTTGGTTAAGGTCATTTATCATTTACATAAAATTTGATTGTATCACTTTAATAATATAATAAATAATAGATATAAGTCCGTGAACGCGATAACTTGAGTAATTTTTGTCCGATTTTGATGAAATTTGGTTTGAATGTGTAAGGAAGGATAAACTTGAATGAGTTCGTGAACCAGCATGATCGGACCATGGGAACAGGGTTTTATGGGGTAAAAATAGGGGTTTCTCATTTTTGACCTTCAAAACACAAAATCTCCCAATTTCTCTCCAAACCATTTTAAAGAGCTTAAAGAACAAATAATTTAGTACACTAAATTAGCACTAGTGTTTTTGAACGGTTATTGGTTACGGAGAAAATTCCAAAAATTGCAAATTTTAAAATTCCCATGTTATTTTTATGGAGAATATTGTAAAATGTTTCAGTTTATATGTTTATGGACATATTTTGTATGATGCGCCACTCATTCTTATCTCCATACATACTTGGCTTAAAATACCTACATTCGTATGGTCACCATATCAATCTAGTATAAAGTATAGGATTATTAAATACATCACAGGGATTGAGTATGATGTTTACTCGAGGGAATTTTGTACAATTCTCTGACTTAAAAATTCTTTCACCGAATTGTGGAGAAAAACTTGCACTTCGTTGATTGTGTTTATCATAGACTCGCATTTTATAATAATTCAGTGTGCAAGAAATACCCCTTTTATCAAAATCGATACAAATTTCAAAGTATTTTAGTGAACCATTAGCTGTACATTTAAAACACTATAATCTTCGTCCGTTTATTTAGATGAAGTAATATATCCGATGCCGATGTCATACATTATAATTTTTTTCGTGTTTTGGTTTAATTTTATTTACTTATTTTTTTTTCTTAAAACTGCCACAAAAACACAAATGTGGGGTTATAACTCTTCAACGAATTTAACAGAGATAAGTAACAAATTTAAGAAACAATTATACAAATTTTAATTTTGCTATTCAATTAATTTGTCTAACATCAAGTTTTTTATAAGCAAAAAGTTAATTGAAACTATACATTTTTTTCAGGAAATACTTGGAATTAAATTTAATTATACTTAGTATCTAATCGGGCGTTTGACAGATTAACTAATTTAAGAGTACAGTATAAGAAATACCTTAACATATTGTAATTGAGTTTAAGCCCCTGATTTTTCACTGTTCAATCGCTTATAGTTTTGTGTTATTGGTTGGAATTGAACGTTAGATAAATCCGTATTAATTTATGAATAAAAATATCATTTTGTGCTGATCTGACGATGGCGCAGTTCAAGAGGAGTAAATTAGGACACACGCATCATATTAATTGTAATTTTAGTCGGTGATTAATATTTAACCCGTACAAGTTCTTAGGCATAATTTATATTTGATTTAACTGAAGGAAATTCAATTGATGAAAAGCGTAGCAATCACGGTGTGTTTTACAGTGTGAAGGTGAATGAATAAAAATAAAGGCCGACTGAAACTCCACGTGGCCAATCTCCTGCGTTTGTGCTATCAAGTGACTGATTTGATGGCGTCCAATACATGGAATTGTTGCTATCATCTTCTCTAAGATGTAATGATAACTTTTATTAGCTAGTTTAATGGTCTAGCTAAGATAATAAAATTGTTGTTCGTAATATTGCAGCAATAACAGCCGTGTTTAATGCATTCGTTGCGGGTCTAAAGTAGCATTTTTACTCTCTAGGGAGTAAAGATTAATTTTTAGTCTTTAGGGAGTAAAAATCAGCTGCTTTAAACAGCTGTAAATTTCAATTGTGGCAATCATATCGATCGAAATTTTTTATCGGGTGATTTATTAGGTAAGGTTTTAGCATATTGTTGTCAATTGCTCGATACATCGATGGTATTGTACTGTAACACAATCGTAATAGACGAAATGACGTTTTGTAATGTAAAAAATGTAATGTTTCGTTTTGTAGTTCCATGAAATATAATTTTTATCAAATATGATTTATGGAATGAGATAATTAAAAAGTACAGCTAAAAATCTACTATGATATGGTACTCCGTTAACATTACCTCTCCTGACCAAACGGAAACATGAAAAGTTTAGTCGCGACAACAGAAAACTACTACTCTATTATTATTCGTATTTAAATTAAATGTTGCTCTCCTCGTCAAACTCAATCTACAGTAAACCAATACATTAATATAACTGTTTAAGTGGTAATTTTTATATAGATACAGATGTATCATCACCACTTTCGAAGATGACCTTGGTCACAATACCGTTCTTACTTGAATCAAAAGTGAGTTAACATCAGCTGTTTTCTCCTCGTTGTTGCAAGATGGTAGAAACATGACGTCATGATTGATCGTAGGAAGACAAGACACACCTGTGATGGCTTCAACATGTGCATCGATCATTTTGATCTCTACACTCTTGTTGTGGAACGTGTAAACACTCAGTTTGGTTATACCAAAAGAACATCACAATTTAGTTTCTTACTCAGATTTCCTCTTCGCTCATTTTGTGTTTTTATGTTGTGTTTACTACTATTGTCATTTTCACGTTTCGTAAGAGAACGGTTCAACCCCTGGTCTTGTTACTATGTAACGTCAACCTTTTAGCGAATTACCCTTTGGGGAAGTAGCTATTCATGGGTCAGGAGTAGGTGTCATGCTAAGACCTAGGCTCGGGACCGATTTACTTATTTCATTTATTTTATTTCATAAGAATTACTAGAATTTTTTAAAGTGAAGGTATGTTTACGAGGAAGTCGTTGTTCGATCTTAGAATATTAAAGAGTAGATTAACGGCACACAGCTGATATAATGTTTAACACACAAACCTCTCATCTGGAGCCGTGGGTTCAATCCCTGACGATAAATAAGTCGTTGAATATGAGATAATGGTCCTGGAGGTTCAAAATTCACCTTACGTTGTATTATAGGCACACAAATTATGTAAACAATTACAAATCTCACAAGGATAAAGATCGGACTCTTTCTCTAAAAAAGAACCACTCTATGTTTTTAATTTAATTTATATATAATGTTAAGTTAGATTACCAATATATGCGGCAAAATATCCATGAAAATATTACTTAGTAAAATCACCATAATAATATATTCTCGAATGCATTTCCTCTTTGCTTTCCCTTCATATTAACCAATTTTACATGTGTATTCCGTGATTGTGCTATTTAACACAGGGTTTTAGTAGTTCTACCTGGAAGTGACTAAGCAAACGCCTACTTGAAACCAAACTTGATGTTCTCGTGCTTAAGGGTTGTTCACAGAGAATATAATTATTACTGAAGGTTGAACATCATACAGAACCGATACAGCATCATTGGCATACCTTTGGGTTAAATTTGTAAAACTCCTCTAGGTTCTACTGCGCAATTGTTCACCACCTTACTTCAGGCTATGTCTAGATGGAATCGTGTTATTATAACTAAAATAAAAATCCTTTGGTGATTGGCAGGATTTGAACCCGGGACCTTAGTGACCGAAGCCCCGCGCTTTACTATACCAGCCTATAACTACAGCTAGTCAGTCTCTCCGATCATGCTACAAGAAGTTGTTGGGGAAAACTTTCCTATTCAGCAGTAATATTCCCCAGACGCATTAGGTACACAATTCATTTTCCTATAAATGTATGGAAATTATCATATTACCACACCTGTAAACAGTACGCTAAAAATATATCATTTCTGCTCTAGAGCACGAATGACAACTAAAGCTTCTTGCGGCCACAGTCCTCGAGCGGTAATGACGTACTTTGCGCTCTTTACACAAAAACCCAATTTAAACAAGTGTTGATTGATGGGGCTGCCGTACTGTATTTATAACCAGAACCAACGAAAAATGTATGAAAAATGAGTGTAAATGGATATTAAAGGTAAATAAGGTTTGATACATTATGATATCATTTGTTATTTCAAATAACTACACGTTTGTCCCATTATCATTAATATCTGTCACGACTAAATTACTGATTGTAATATTAACAATTTTTTTAAATACATCATTCTAGTGCATATTTATTGCCTAAAAAACTTTTCGCTAAGCCGGGTTTACACGGGTGGAGATGTGGGTATAGTAGAGTTTCTAGTAGAGTGACGCTGTCTTGTGACTAGTTTTGAACACTCATTTTGGGAATGGAGGAGGAACACACAGTTCACAAACTATCATCAACACTCTACTATGTGTGAACAGTCGCTTGCTTAAAATCGGTAGAGTGGACAAGAAAGTAGCTCTACTATAAACTCTACACTACCCACAACTGTACGCGTGCTAAACCGCCTTTATACAGATCTGAAGATAAATAATTTGTAGGTAAAACGAGTGAATTTTGTACCCGCTGGTTATATTTAATCCATTATGAAAGACCAATAGAAAATCCAAACTTTCACTTACCGAATTGTATTGTTACATTTTACTACAAGATTTAAATTAACTATTTTTGTGTTGACAACCGTTGGTTTCTTTTCGTATTAAAAGTTTGGGATATTCAATCATAAAGCATCGAACTAAACCATTTAGACATAAAACAAATACTGTGCTTTTCTGGATAAATAACGTAAATATACCTAGCTAGATATTTTTATGACAAACCAGTTTTTTTGTCGTAAAACTACTATATTCCCACTATTCTTTCACCACTTCTATCCTCCAATAAAATACTAGTATCTCTCATTTATTTTAAAATACTTCTAATGACATATTTCGTAGCAAACTAAACAATACGCGCTTCGTCGAATAGAGGATGAAACTGTTTTCCAAGAAGGGTAACATTTATACAACAGACAAAAGAACAATACCGTTATATGTTCTTGTCGGTGCTTGTTACTAATTGGTGCAAAATACATTGTTATATGGACTTTCCGGGAAACGTTTTAATTTACAATTGGTCCAAAAATAACACATTATCGTGTTATAAAAATAGTTGACAGAATTTCTTCTTCTATTAGCCTTCTTGTGTTGTTATGAATAAGCCAAAATATAAATGTACACTAAATAGTAGTTTACGCAACGATTGCGTAAAAATAGTGTTACTTTACCTACACCGGTGTTTTAATTACTAACAATAACTACTCATAACTTCTAAGAAAGGTTATGTTTTCGTTTACAATCTCTCATTGCCACTGACAGTGATGCAACGAATCATGGTACCAAACACTAATTGTACCACTCAACAATTAAATTGGCCTTATTTACAATCATAACAATTTTACTTCTTCGCTCTCAATCCTTGAACCTCGTTGGTCCGCTACCGATGTTGTTATGAGTAAAATGCTGTTATGAAAGTAAACAATGCTGTTATGTGAATCTTTTTAATTCTAAGAACTGAACTGAAATGGCAACTTTACAAAACGGTCGTAGGTAATAGCTATTTACCTTACAAGTGTAGTAAGATCGTTTTTTGATGTAAACACGCTCTTGCGTAACGTGTAACGCACAAGATTTTACCTGACCCGACAATATACAGGGGGTTACGTACAATATTTTTCATTATCCATTTCACCCATCTTCTAACAGTAACGTTCTTTTACAAACAAAAGCTAGGTTAGGAAGATTCTTTAAAGCATAACAATAAAATTCAAGCGCACAGCTGATTTCTAGCGTTGAACGTTGTTGGCTCCATTGCGGTATAATACTTCACTAGTGAGTTTTTGAAACTTTACTTCACTCGTGAAGTAAAGAAGTTGTTTACATCACGCTTGGGATAGGTAAATTTACCATGGCGGGTTGGGTAAACACTATTACATATTATTAATTAACCTCTAAAACATTTACATAGTTTTAAAATTAAAATTCTATATCGGCCATTGTAATTTATGTTTAAAACTTCTTTCAATACAATGCCATCGGGTTGTTTAGTAAAATTTGACTTTTCGATCCTGAGAAAATTCAGTAGCTTTTTGATGGTTCGAAATTGGACCCAGCTGTTCCTGATGATTGGGCTTTGAATAAATGATCCTAACTAATGAAACAGCTGATCTTAGTCAGTAACAAAGCTACACAGGTCATCACACACCATTCTACACTCATCCTTCACTCATATTTGGGTTAAAATACGCACCTAGGTGGCGTCCCCATCTCAATGATTGATAATTGATATGATGAAGAAAGTATCATAAATGCCAAGAAAGGAGCTAATTAATCGATCTAAACTTTTAGTTTCACAACCTTAATTGTGCTTATAAAATAAGCTTTTTTTAGCCTGGCTATGGTCTGCTAACAAACGGTTAATTACTCACGCCCATGTATGTTTCTCAGTACATTATCAGTGAACTTTAATACTATATATCTACTAATACTCTTAACTAATCTAATTTCAATCAACCAATTACTTAATTTACTTTCCAATGGAAATAACTTGAATTGAGCTCGGGGTGCCTCATTATCCTTCAATTACATCCAAACTAAAACTCCGATTTTCCTTTAATTTGTAAAAGTTGTGATTCCAACCAAAACTTAGAAGCGAGCATTTTTCAAAGCCGTCACCTGAAACCATTATTGTCGTTTGCTATTATTTTCACATTCAACTCAAATCCATTTATCCGTTAAAAGTTTTAAGGACTTCCATTCACGTAACGATCGTTTTTCAACGAGAATTTGATTGGATTCGACGATTATGTTCTTAAATACCCCCGCCACATCAATCCTGCAGACTAAACGATTTTCCAATTGCCTCTTTGGATTTTACCATAGTATTTCCCAAAAACTGTCGGATTTAGGTTCCTTAAGAATATGGTTTAGGTTTGCTGGTAAAGGAAAGGTAAATACGTGTTTTCATTTAAACTAGAGTGTCCAGTGGTCAAAAACTTAACAAAAAATATGTAATGTACAGACTTCTCTATTTTCACCTCAAGCTGTAAATGAAACTTGTGATTGGAATTTCTTCAATTTGTTTTCATTTTATGTTTATATTTCGTTGTTATTTCATCACCACAATGGCTACCCATAAGGCCCAAGCTAATTTTTTAATTTTAAATTTATTCTTGTGCTCTTTTTAAAACTTTTTTAATTTATAAAGGGATTCTGCACATCAACAGGAAAATATTTATTAAACAGTATGCGTACATTTTCCCGCTGAGAAAAAAGGTTTTCAAGAAACATGCTTGCCTATTATATTTTAATGTAGGTATAGGATTAGTCTTAAGGTTTGCTTAATAAAGTGTGTTTTTAATTTAAATGTCAATACCTAGCTTAGTATGAAATAAATCAATTGGCCAAATTTCACCAAAATATACCTATAAACAAGAAAACTAGAGTTTAAGAATAATAGCTTTTTGATAACATTAAAAATAGCTTGAACGTCAGCATTTGAAATTATATAACACAATTTTTCAAAGGCACTAAACTAAAAATTGAATATTTATAATTAATAATTTTAATGTTATCAATTTGTCGTGGACAATACCTTACTTCCAATATCAATAGTTTGTTTTTCCTTTTCCATAACATGTAACAACAATATTGGCTGTTTATTGATAATTATAACTACAATAATTCAAAGATATAATAGATCTGAAGTACACAATAAAATAATTATATTATAAAAAGCCTTGGCTTACAGCGAGTGTAAATACTTTTTCGTTATTTTTAGAACAGCATCGTCAGCCCTTAATAAAGGCCAAAGAACGGACTGTGCTTTATTAAAGTTTTGACGAAATCTAATAAAGTCATAAGAAGAGGCTTGAACCTGATATTACGTTCTATGTATCTGTTTGGAGCAAGACATTCGATAATAGAGTAACTGATGAAAAAACTAAATAATGAAACTAATTTGAAATCGTTAATTTAACAACAATTTAGGGTGGTAAATGTACAAGATTTTCTTCTTGGACATTTTTCAAACCCAATCGTGGATCTTTAGTAGAAGTTGTTCGTTAGTTTAGTATAATTCGTCTTAGATAAGTTGTCAATTTATTTATTGACACATAAAAATAATACAAAAAGTACATATAGAACAATGGTTTAATTGTCTTGATATAATGAAATAGCTATAATCGTCGCTATGGGTCCCACGTGGTTTTGGTTCTAGGTTCTATAGATAGTCCATCAACAATTTAATACTGGGTGTTTTTTTAAACGCAAACCAAATACTTACAACTACGGTAAGACAATTTTTAACAACAAAACCAGCTCATATGATGGTATCCCTGTTTTCTTTACTTCATTGCTGATCAGCTAACATGCATATTTGTACGAGTAAATAAGATTCAATATGGTTTTTTGCATACTCATAGCGCTTGTGAAAATGAAAACGCCAAGTTGAGATTTATTTAAAATTAATTCTTAATAACAATAAAACTCATAGAACTATGCAACAATGCATATCAGCTGATTTTCAACAAAGTAAGTAAAGAAAACAGGGATACCTACGTATATGTCTAGGTTTCTTTTTCGTTAAACAGTGTCACACAGTTCTTGTAGTTTGTGGGTTGAAAATAAACACCCTGTATGACGACAAGTAAAAAGTGCAAATATCGTTCAAACGTCGTTAAGCATTGTTGTTATCGTTAAACATTTAAAAAACTGCATAGAGACTTCAACTATTGTGGTACATATTACATGAATCCATAATTTGCAGGTTGATATGTCTTCTAGTCTTTTACAGTACAACACCGTTAGTTTTCAAAATCAAACCAAAGAAAAGGCAGAATTTAGTTTGACGAGTAACTTAATAATTTAATATAATAATGGTAGTTTAATAATATGTAATACGATTGGTGTTATATGTAATAATCGTAATTTAATATTTCGTCAAGGAAAAATGTGATCATATTTAGGGGCTTAAGGACAAACTATTATTGCATTTAAACTTTTATGGCATTCTTTTAGTTCATGATAATACTAAGCTTTAAACCTGAGACTGAAAAGATAAATAAATGTATTTTTAAAAGAGAATAATGGAAAAATAATTCATTCTAATTGATCTCAGATTATTTTGCCGGACGTTTTATACTCCGTTGCATCCTAATGATGAGTTTCCGTTTTATTTTCTTCTCCTAGCAATAAACTAACCATGCCATCAATTTCCTTTCTGCATGCATCTTATTATTTTCAAATTACTTTTATAATGTACTAGTGTACATGTTGCTCGAAATCGAGCAATTGCAAAGAAGTACAGGAGTTATTTATAAACAAATTACTTATTTAAAAACTAAGAATAGTCATAATTTCCAATGATTTTAAAAGAGCCAACTAAAAGATTATTAATCAATGGAAATACTCACAATTTACATAACAGTCCTATTCCAGTTTAAAGGGTAAATTTTTAACAATCAAACTGCCCGTGGACGGGAAGTCCTTACAATTTAAGTCAACGTAAAAAAGCTGTCCGCTTTTATAAAGTACCAATTAAGTAAAAATTTAACTAATAACTTATATCATTAAACAGAAACCAACATCCAAAACTATACACATTTTTAATACAACGTAGATAATTTACACATTGACTGTTTACAATTAACGTATGTTTTTCTTCTCACTATTAATTTTTCCTTCGCAATGGGAAAAATCTGTTTCATAATCATTGAAATAGATTTATAATAAATAATCTATCATAAAGTTTAAGATTAAATAAACCTACCACATAGTTGTTTTAATTTTTTTTATCAGCTGTCTAAAATTGTGAAATAGGCATTTGACAGTTCTGGTTGTTTACATTTAAATGTCAAAGCAAATGTAAACATTGTGAATTTTCTCACTCTTCCATGGAGACCAATTATTAATATTTTATTTCTTACAACAGCTGGAGTTTCAAAACAATATTTGTTTCTCATGTTAATCTTATGGAGAAATACGAAACTTTAAAGGGCCCCAGGGCCTCACTCTTTAATTATTTCCCTAAAAAGAAAGTTTCCTGCATAACTTCACGTTACGCTCTTTCCAATGACACCAAAAACATGTCAATCGGTTCAGTAGTTTCGGAGGAGTAATTGTCACAAAAATCCTGCTTGCGTATTAAATAAGTACGAGAGTACGCCCCGTGGTCGAAAAATCGACCAAAAGTATGTTTTGTGCAAACTTCTCTATTTTCACCCCACACTGTAAATAAAACATGTGATTGAAATGTCTTCCATTTGTTTTGATTTTCTGTTTATATTTTGTTGTTATTTTGTCATCACCATAGCAACCCATATGACCCATGTTAATTTTTTAAAATTTCAAATTCATTTTTTGTGCTTATTTTTGAGCCTATTTTAATTTATAAAGGGATTCTGCACACCTACAGGAAAATAGCTTTCTAACGGTATGCGTAGATTTTCCCTACGATACACACGAGCTGAGAAAAAAGGTTTTAAAGAAACATGCTTGCCTATTAATATATAGATAGATAGATGAAAGCAATAACTTTTATTTATACGGATAATTGACTATTGGATACTGAGTCAAATACTGATTTCATACAATCATATGTTTATTTATAGGTTAGAGCACAAATATTATATTCGTGGGTTATTGTGGAATATTAGTAGCACGGATTGAATAATGAAATATTGTTTTACTTATGTTTTGTCATCCTAATTGAAAAATAACACTCCTGGGATGGTTCGACCAGGGAAAGTGGAAAGAGTTTTTATAACAAGTTATGTTACATTCTACACGGCAATAAAAATAAGGTAATCCTTTAGCTGCCATCATTATAATTTTTAATAAGACGTGTGTACAGTTAAATTATTATTCTGGTATGATATTATAACTGAGACAAAGCATCAACTTATTGTTAAAAAGAAGAATGTTAAACAAAAAACACATTCTCAGGACCCAATTACCACGTTATATATAATTCCGTAAAGAGGGGTTTCCCTTGCAGTAACTACCCTGTAAGCTATTGAATTTTCATGATTGCCTCTGGATCATTATTGCAAGATTTAAAAAGTTTAGGTTAACTGTTGTGCCAATTGATACTTGTGTTATAAACTAGGAAGCGTTCGCAGAGGCGTCCACAAAATTGAGCGGAGTCATCAAGGGTTCATAATTATTATATTGTTTTTGTCATACTGCAGTAAAAACAGTCGTTTTTAATGCATGCGTTGCGGGTCTAAAGTAGCATTTTTACTCTTTAGGGAGTAAAACCCGTTTTTTTAGCCTCTATGGAGTAAATATCAGCTTAGTTGTAAATTTCGATTGTAAACGATTGCATGTATCGAAAATATGTATCGATTCGTGCTTCATAATCATTTTTACCTACAGTTTTAAGTGAAGACAACATCTTTATTCCATACATCAAATGTAATGAAAAAAAACAATAAATATAGGAATATACTTGAAAAAATTATCTCCATAGCATAAGTAGCTGCTTATTAGGTTATCAGCATTGCACAGTTTGTATAGGCCTACTATTTATTTTTCAAATGAAACTCGAATTAATATAAAACATTCATTTGGTTAAACTAATATATCGGTTTGATTAACATAAAATAGTTTATACAGGCAAACTATCAGTTCTATCTCATGTAAAAAAATAAGCAGCTCTTAAATAAAATACAAAGAAAACAGTATTTGTTAATTATTATGTCTTTTATTGCTGACAATATTCCCGTGGCGGAGCACCGGCGGTTAACTAGTTCTCTCAAATCTGCGACCTTCATATTTACTAAAACATAACTAACCAGCCCATTATCATAATATACTCAGTAAAACAAAGTTTCCCTCTCTTCCCATAGCATCATAGGATTGCAAATACCTTAATCTAATGGTCATAAACAGATCCCACACTTCGAACAGCTCGCCTTTACTACTTCATTCACCACTTCCTACATCGCGGACCTGTTTCCTTCCCTTCCAATAGCATTTTAGGATTGAAGATCCTTAATCTAATCGTCGTAAACAGTTTTTATACTCCAGACTGCTCACCTTTACTGCTTCCTTCAATACTTCCTACGTCACGGACCTCAAGCTAGTGTCGTCATTTTATTATATTTAAGATCCTTACCGTTTCTGTTCTAATATCTGTGGAATAATATCAGCTATTTCTTAACTACTGCATTCAAAAGTCAACAGCTGGTCATATGGCTTTGTTTATGTGTCAAATACTGCTTCCATAAGGATTACATTGAAATTTTGAGACCCAGTGGGGCGGATTCTTGAGAGACTTTTTTAACGCCATATAGATGTTGGCACTCACCGATATGGTCTTTATCACCATGCAAAATTTGAAAACGATTGATCCAGCCGTCTAGGAGGAGTTTGCGTATTACGAAATGCATAAGAGTCAACGTATAAGAACTTCGCTCAATAACTACAGCTGTTTCGTACACATATTCATGGTTAGAACGTTAAAAACAGTTTTCTCATCCAATAGTTCATCAGCATTTACACACAACTCTTCTGGGACACATAACACATACGAAAATGACATTTGTTATACATTGTTATGACATTTGTATATAAATAAACTAAACACAAAATAAACTCGATAAAATCAACGCACAAGGCTACTCTCGTCCACTAGTTGTAAAAATAACTAATTGACATTTGGCACAGTAAATAGCTCATTCAATTATATTGTTTTTAAACAGAAAGATATGCTACAGCTAGTCCATATAGATGGAATGTCCAGTTCACTATCCGAAAGCCAATTATGTGTCTTGGTGTTGTTTCAGCCACAACAAGCACGATGTTCGTATTAGTTCCGGTGACTGGCTTTGTCCAGCAGCTGCCAAAACTTTCATCAACATCCAGCTAATCTCCCCATGTATCAAGATGAAAAGGAGAAAAATAATTATGGGTAATATACAAACTCAGTAATTTGGTATTGCATTTTCGGAAAGGTACTCTTTACCAATAATTGTCTTTGCGGTCATAGCGCTCGCCTTTAAATATTAGGTCGCTAGTTTCATTCAAAGCGAGGTCTTTCCAAACTCCGATGGCATTTCATTGGACTATCAATTAGTTGATGATTTCTAACAATAGGTTGACGTTAGATTGTCACAAGATCAGGGTTTGGTCCGTTTTCTTATTTTTTTAATACTACCTAGCTTACTTCTAGGCGTATTATTTATCTAAAAACTTTTATATTCTCAATTTTATCTTCTTAAAATTAAAAATCATAGGTTAGTGGGCTGCACTTTAGTTTACGTCCTACACTCATTTGAATAAATATATCGATCGATATACCGATTATTACATTCGATATATCAAATTTGGTTAGTTAGGTTAAACATAACAAACAAATTAAAAGTTAGGTAAAACCTAACCTAACTAACCGAATGAAATAATCGATATAACGAAAAAATATATTGATATTTTTCAATCGAATGAATGTAGGACGTAAAATAAAGTGCAGCCCCAGAATAAAAAAAACAAATATTATGGGTGAAAAATGATAGACATCTAAAATAGAAAGTGGCATTAATACCTACAATTTTCACATGCGTCTTCTGATTTGTTTATTAATCTAAACGCCAGAGAGCTAAGCAAAAGCTCAGTATTAGTATTAATTTATAATTGTGTCTGCACCCGTGGCTTCGGTTTGGTAATTATTGAAATACAGTGGTAAACCCACTCTTGAAATGTCTGTAGCGGTATCAGTAGTACAATCAGAATGCTTTGATCTAAATGTCACAAATTAATTATTTATTGTTGTGGGCTGTGCTATACCAATGCAGTAATTATTACAACAAACTGATTAATCGTAATAATCTTGGATAACCTTCAAGACATGTGATTGTGGGTTGAATATGGTTATCTATAACATATCCTTATATATAATACGTGAAGGCGATTTCTACGAAACACTACTCCTCCGTTAATAATGAACGGATTTTTTTACAAACTACGTGTCAAAATAAAGTATTTTTTGTGTAGACGCCTCCTTTCACCAATTCATGTAATAAAAGTCCTCGGGCTTTGCCCCACAGGCCATCAAAGTTGGAGTTTCTCCCATAAGATTAACATGGGGGAATCTTAATATTTAATTTGAAACTTTGTCCCTTCTAATTTGAGAGAACGGCTGGGCGTAGAAACTTGGTAGAGGTGTCCAAAGAAAGGTCTTGGTCTGTAAATGAGTTTTCAAAAGAAAAACTAAGCAAAATCCCTTAGGACTCTGCCCCAGAAGTCTTTAAAGATCCCTCCACAGAGTTGTTTACATTTTGGCCATGTGAATAATACTTTTTAATGAAACAGCTGATGGTTTTTTTTCTCGATATATCGATATTAACAAATTGAAACATATCAGCTGACAACTATGATAAATATTGTTCAGTATCAACAAATAAGAATAAAATGAAACTGTTCTAAAAAAATAACCTAACGTAACTAACCAAACTTGCTGTAACATTTAAAAATTCCGTGTTTAAAACTTGCATTTAAAACTTGCCTTTTCTGTGATCAAACGGTTAGCTTAGAACAGTTTCATTTCTTAATCCATATAATAGACTGTTTTAGCGTAAACAAGATCAGTAGTTGTCAATTTGTAATGGATCGGAAAACAAAAATATCGATATATCGAAAAAACCATCGATAATAATGAATGTTCCCTTTAACAGTAAAGTACCCTGAATTCTACCAAATAATTATTTGCAATGTTATTTTATGATTTTAAAATTGATTTTCTTCTTTATCATGTCATGTTTTGCAATATAACGTTTCATTACGAAATCAGTGGAGAATCCTTTTATCAAAGCAATTCTTAAATTATTTGTTATTGAACTGTCTTATATCTATTGTACGGGTTGGTGTCTGCCTTTTTCATCACTTTTGCCTACATTTTATCATATTCTTCTACACATCCTTATATATAATATCAAATACTTACGGTATGTATAAATATCTGCTCTTATCGTGTCTAATAAAATCCATAGAAACCTTGCCTAAAATGGTACCCATCTTGACAAATTATTTGCACCTGTCTATATTACAAACTTTGGTGCACTGGGTTGGTAATATTATTGAAAACACGACATTTTGGCTGTAAATGTTAAAGAGAAAATACTATTTAAGCAGCTACTGCCATGACAGAAAGGTCATATTCCTTTTAAACTAGATCACATAATCCTTTATAAGATACGTTGATTAACAATATGTAAACGTGTATAACAGCCAATTTACAGTGTCTTTGCTTTTTGGAAATGTCCCATAGCTATGTCATTTGTATTATTTGTTGACAATGAAGCTGCTAGACCATATGAACTAGGAGCTCCCTAACATATCAAGAATAAAAGCCAACTTCACTTTAAGTATTCCACTACACATAACATTCCGTAGAGAGATTATATTGACAACTTTATGTTATTGATAAGGCTGAGACAACTAATAACTGACATCCCTCATGTCAAGGCATTCCAGCTTTCACGGTAACCCCACAATCAATTTCTCAAAACTATGCTAGAATGTTCATTCATTGGCACAGAAGTACGATATGAACTGACGCGACGTGACGAAGGAAAAATCAAACTTACACTGTAACGGATATACCTCCCTTTGAAGTTAGAATATGTCTTCCCAAATAATATTTTCTTTTGAAATAAAATCATATTACACTGATGAAATCACGGAAGTGTTTAACTTCAAAAGATCCATTAATACGAGTTTAATACTATTTAAAGGTTCTTCCAAAGGAAGAGATATCATATAACATACTAATAATAACTCCGATGACGTACGGTATGGGGAATATTTTATTTATTGAATGATCAACCAAATTTTGCAACTAACGCAATTAGGCTAATATCATTATTGTTTTTACACTTATTACTGTTTAAATAATAATAACTGCTAACCCAATTTATCGCAGTTAAATGAATTAACGTAAGTCTTGAAAGTAACCGTCGATTTCGACGGGTTTCACCTAGTAATACTATAATATGAGTAAAGTTCGTGCAAAATGAGTTAAAAAACGGCTCCTATGATTTCCTCCAGATTGTTAGAAATATTTTAGTTTTAGGCTAAAACAATATCCTTGCCACGCTCTGTTTTGGGAAAATTCTTTTTTTCATTAAAAACTTAAAATGCAATTTTAATATTTTAACATTAGTCCTACGGACTGTCAAGAGCTATGTGCGTTTTACGAAAATGTATACAAATGGATTGTAACATACAGTATTCTTGTAACAAATCATCTACAGTACAGTAGCAAATTACAAAATACAGTACAAAGGAATGCTATTGAGCATTGATTATACAGTATAATAAATTTGGATTGTATGATGTAACCGAAGGGATAATTACGACTGTTCAAACACGTTAAGTGTTTTACCGCAAAACATTATACACTAATATTGAACTAAAAGTCTAAAGGAAAGGCCAAGGACGTTTTGTAGTTTTCGACGATGCGCCGCCATAATTGATGCGTTATTCCACGATCCCGTAATTATAGTTGTGACGTTCCGCGATCCCAGTGACTACCGCAATAACGGTCAACAGATGTTATGTATCATTAGATTTTATATTGAAGTTCATTGTAGAAACTTTATAGATTGCTCGTCCACATGAAAAAGTTTGAAAAAGAATGAGTGGATGTCTACCGAAAACGAATTGACTTTACAACTTAATTAATCGTAGCAAAACTGAAAATATTTGTAGGCTTATAGATTTTTTTACCTCTTGAACAAATCAAATAATATTGGCGATGCTTTGTCCTCTGGTACTATTGTCTATTGGTAAAATGTGGGCCTCGATCCCTGGGTAAAATGTGAGGTTCAAAACCTGCCAATCGCCACTAGACTAAAGGTATTTTTTTGGTACTTGGAAATTTTATCACTATGTATAAGGCTTAGTCAAAGCTAACAAAGGTGCATATTGATTTTACATGTTTTTATCTAGTGCGTTCTTGTGTACGTATATTTTGATATTTTAGAGCCAAATATAGGACTATTTCAACAATCATTTAAAAAGCCCAACATATAAAATCATTACTCGCACATACAAAATCAAATAAAGCCTTACAAAAGCTTGCCATGTAAGCCTGACTTGATTCGACTCATTGAAACAAACTGTGTTTCAGATCCAATTACATTACCGAGTTTAATGACGGGGGCTGTATGTACGCTATTCATCAGCTTAGCTGTTCTCTGATTATAAAGGACTTTGATGAAATTTTGCATGAATGTGTCTGGATAAACTTGAATAAGTCCGCACACCACCAAGGCCAAACCATGAGAACGGGTGTTGGGGGTTTCAACAATTTTGCAGAATTTTTTTTTCATTTTATCTTTAAAAAATGAATATATCCAATTGTTATTACAGCCATCGTGTGTAGAGGTTAAAACTCAAAGAATTTAGGACATTGAAGTTGTTGTTTGACGGTTACGGAGACAAAACAGAGAGACGGAGAAACGGAGACATGTTAGATTTTTTAGTGTGCTGCCAACTACTTTGTTTTAAGTTAAAGTGCCTGCCACAAACCGCCGTAGAAATATAGTACATTAAGAAAACTTTGTTCAAAAAAAGAAAGAAAATGTAAACTATTTGTTTGTTAGCCTTATATTGTATCAATTGGACCTCACCGACAAGTTTTTTAAACTTGGTGAGGCCAAGCTGTTGTAATTTTCATAATAAATATATTTGTATTTGTATTTGTATTTGTAAAAAATACTTTTGAAATTCCTATGTTATTCTTGAGGAGTGAATATTCTTGTATTGAGTGATTTGAATAGTACTAGTAAATGTATACACATTTTTATATCGTTATTATAGTATGAGAACGCTACTATGAGTAATTTGATCAAAATTTGGTGGTTGTGTTTAGAATGTTTTATCATTGACTATGGATACCTAACGTATGTAAATTTGTTACTGATCATCTAGGCCTATTGCTTTAGCCTGAACCATTCATTAATAGGTTAAAATCTGCACATTTTATTAACATTTCACGAAATTTACGTATAATTTTATGAAGCACCATTTTTGTGGACAAAACTGTAACAATACGTTTGTTGTTTTCAAAATTGCACGTCATACTGAAATAAAAACACCAGCAGTGGCTGTCTATTTATATATCTCTCTAGTCCTGAAATGTTCACAAATTAACTTACTGTACAGTTATAGCCGTAAAAATAGGACAAAGGAACCAGAAATCTACAAATGCACAGAAACGTCCAAACGTACATTTTAATGAAAAACACTTGAACAAAAGTTTTCATTAGTTTTTCTTTTGTATCAAACCACATGGTCAAAGGAAGCATGTTGTAAAAAAGTTGAAACTGATGAGTGTACCAAAATAGAAAGTGAACATCGCGAATGGGGAAAATTGAAGCTTTGTGCACGTGTGCACTTCAAAAGATTTCCAGAAACCCAATATCGACTTTGGTCAGCTAACACAACTCACATTTTCACGCAAAATACTTTTTAATTAAATTAACACAATATAACATACATGATGTGACCTTCATGTGGTGTCAAGGGTGGTTTGACATTAACTTATTAATACTATAAACTACCATCTTGAGTAAGTTAGAGTGATTTCCCAGCTGAGCGTGTGTTCTACTTACTCATCGAGTAAATGCAAGGTTTGCTTCGTAGTCTAAAATAGAGTAAAGGAAATGACGAATCTTTTAATAAACTGACCAATTAGCTATGTTTTCTAGCATTAGAATAAATAAAAAATAATGGAAATTTTAATTTTTAGCTAACGAAAGTAAACAAATAAAGTATTACATTTCTATGTTTTCCCAATAGAATAGTATATTTCGTACCAAGGGCCGAAAATGAGGTTTTGCCGGCTCGAGATAGTTTTTAAGTTCGAGACGAAGTCGAGAACTTAAATCGATCGAGAGCTGCAAAACCATTTCGGTCCGTGGTACGAACGCTATTTTTCACCACACTATACCCTATTACCACTATTCACCACTATAATAATGCGTACTGATAGTCGACACAACTATAACTTAAAGGTTATGTGAAGATATAATTTGAGCAATCAGCAAAAATAAAAATAAATAGTTGCTAGGCAACGGTGACAATAACACAATTCTATTGCAATGCTATGGATTTTGATTGTGAATTTAAAATGTATTCATGTTTTAAGTAAGTAAGCTGACAGCTGATTTTGCGGCCCCGGCCTGTAAAAACCTGCTCGGTCCCCCAAATTACGATGACAGCTGGCATGGCCAGCAAAACGTAACTTTCAGCCACCAATTAACGTATGTAATACAGCCAAAAACATCATAGTGTGGTGAAAAAGTATTTTTTCTAGGTTTATTACTCAGCGTTGAAATTATACAAAATTTAGAACTTTTACGCCTGTTTGTCGATTGGTCTCAGTACCATTATTTTTTTATTTTTGTTATAAATACTTGCCATATATGCAAATTACAGTATGCAAAAAAAAATGATTGATGTGCAAAACTAATAATCTATTAGAAAAACAAATAAATTGTAAGAAAATTGAATAAATTTTAAAATTATTGGGCTTGAAAAAATGTGTAAACTTAACACTGCTTTCTCTTCAGCGAAAACACGTTTTCTGGCATTCTGCTTATTATCGTTAGCTCGACTGTAACGATTTTCAGGAATTTATGTGATTTCCTAATTTAGACAAAGGATTGTTTCATACAGGTTGGCAACGTAATTTACGATATCTTTGTGTTATTCCAACAAGAAAATTTTAACTAAGTATATTTTGTAATATAATACTAAATCTAAAAGTTCAAAAAGGAAAATATATAACAATTTGTTTAAAAGTATATTTTGGTATTTTCTACTAAATTTCTTCTTTCTTATTTTTTCCATTCTGACAGATTCATTTTTGTGAAAAGTTTCTACTTTTCTAAGCTACACCAAGAAATCCCCGCCAGAGTGTTGAATAAATAAACAAAATTTTATCAGAAGTAGGTCCCACTCCAGACTTTAATACGTGGAGCACAAATTGTATCCAGATCAAAATAGATTATCTTAAGATGCTTGATTAGGTAATAGGTTAATAAGAAGAGAAGGTGGGTGCACAATAAAGGCAGTAATAAAAGTAGGCCTTCAGTCTGGGCAAGAAATGTACCATGACATTAAAAACATTTTCAATGGATTTATTAAATGCAAGTTGGCTGTTGGGGACAATAATTTAGAGTTTTTAAATAAATTTATTAAGAGATCTATACTTTTTGATTGATTAATGTGATGCTTTTTTGTTATCAGCGGATTGTTATAGGCAAGCGATTTTTACCGTAAGTAGCATGGTAAGATTTAGACCATTTTACTTTTTACTTATAATATCCATAGAGTAAAAAAACTTAGTTAACACATATTATATTGTCTGTCCTTAAGCGTGAAAACTTGAGTAAATATCATAATATTTTAAGGACATTTAGTACACATGTGAAAACGTACGCTTATTTGCACGAGTCCGCGAACCGGCAAGTTTGGACTATGTAACAGGATTTTATAGATAGTTTTATGGGGTAAAAATTAGATTTTCCGATTGTTGACCCTTAAAATATCATTTTTTCCAATTTTATTCCAAACCACTATACATAACTTTAAAAAAAAACTTCTTTACATTGAAGCGTAGCTGTAGTATGGTTAATGGCTGTAGAGAGAAATTCCTATGAACAGTTAATAAAAAAAAGTTAATAACAAAAAAGTTTATTAACAGATAATAAAATATTATTGTTATGCTTATGGAGAATATTGTTTTTTTTTTTTTTTTGCTCGTTTGGAAATATGCTTTGATAAAATGTTGTAAATGTATTTACCTACGACCGTTTTTTAAAGTAGCCATTTCAGTCCAGTTCTTAGAATTGAAAAGTTTCACTTTACAGCTGTTTACTTTCATATCCGCATAGTTTCATTTCATATCCGCATAGTTTTCTCATATCCACACAGGTAACGGACCAATGAGGTTCAAGTATTGAGAGAAAAGAATTAAAATTGTAGTGCTTCGAACGTCAACTAATCAGCTGATCAGCTGATCAGTTGACCAATTTAATTGTTGATCCGACTTGTTCATGTTGATACTCGCGTATTCTTAATTAAGTTGGTGAAAGTCCAAAAATTAATGAAATATTTGCCGAATTGTACCTGATACAATATTATTTATGGTAAGAATGCTGCTAGTAATGTAATATTTAACGAAGTTTAACAAACACGTAATTACAGGAAATCAGCTGATTATACAACAAGTCGTTGCATCACTTTCAGTGGCAATGACAATACACGAAAACATAACCTCTCTAAAAAGTTATCAGTAGTTATTGTTAGTAATTAAATCCAGATTGATAGTAATTAAAAAACGGTCGTAGGTAAAGTAGTGTACGCAACTCGCGTTAATAGTCTTTACGACACTCGTAGAAGTTTTTAAGGCACTCGCCAAGGCTCGTGCCTTAAATTTTCTACTCGTGTCGTAAAGACTCACTTAACGCAATCGTTGCGTAAACTACTATTTCACCACACTATGATGTTTTTGGCTGTATTACATACGTTAATTGGTGGCTGAAAGTTACGTTTTGCTGGCGATGCCAGCTGTCCATAATTTGGGGACCGAGCAGGTTTTTACAGGCCGGGGCCGCAAAATCAGCTGTCAGCTTACTTTCTTAAAACATGAATGCATTTTAAATACACAATCAAAATCCATAGCATTGCAAAAGAATTGTGTTATTGTCGCCGTTGCCTAGCAACTATTTATTTTTATTTTTGCTGATTCCTCAAATTATTTCTTTACATAACCTTAAAGTTGTAGTTGTGTTGACTATCAGTGTGCATTATTATAGTGGTGTAATAGGGTATAGTGGTATAGTGTGGTGAAAAATAGCGTTCGTACCACGGGCCGAAATGGTTTTGCAGCTCTCGATCGATTTAAGTTCTCGACTTCGTCTCGAACTTAAAAACTATCTCGAGCCGGCAAAACCTCATTTTCGGCCCTAGGTACGAAATATACTATTTCACCACACTATGATGTTTTTGGCTGTATTACATACGTTAATTGGTGGCTGAAAGTTACGTTTAGCTGGCCATGCCAGCTCTCATCGTAATTTGGGGACCGAGCAGGTTTTTACAGGCAGGGGCCGCAAAATCAGCTGTCCGCTTACTTACTTAAAAAATGAATGCATTTTAAAAACACAATCAAAATCCCTAGCATAGCAATAGAATTGTGTTATTGTCATCGTTGCCTAGCAACTATTTATTTTTATTTTTGCTGATTCCTCAAATTATTTCTTTACATAACCTTAAAGTTGTAGTTGTGTTGACTATCAGTGTGCATTATTATAGTGGTGAATAGTGGTATAGGGTACAGTGTGGTGAAAAATAGCGTTCGAACGACGGACCGAAATGGTTTTGGAGCTCTTGATCGATTTAAAACTATCTCGAGCCGGCAAAACCTCATTTTCGGCCCTAGGTACGAAATATACTATTATTTCGTACATACACGAAATGTCAGTACTTGGTGAACCTCGTTATTTAAATAGGAAATAAATCTAAGAAAATTTTTAAGAAAACAATTCTAACCAGTCAAATTAAATAATTTTTAATCCGCAGTCTTGCTGCGGTGAGTACATTTTCAAATTATGAAACCGGTGTGGATAGTAAACGGAGCAACCTACAAACAATTCTAAGAATTATATTTTGTATTTGTTTCACCTTTGTTTAACAAAGCCTTGCTCATGTAACCTTATCCTTTTTAACTCCATAAACAGTGGTGCTTGTTTCAAGTGGTTGGGGTTGTGTGTGTGTGTTTGTGTGAGTGTGTGTGTTTGTGTGACGCAAGCGCGGACCACAACACGGCACCTCGACGCTCAGTATCTGCCAAGTTATCGTTGAGTTAAAGCGTCGTTTATCTAGTGCGCCTTTCGTTTACAACAAACGTAGTTGTGAGTTGTATTTTTTTTACTGTAGCAGCAATAGTATTGTTGCAATAAATTTTCAATAGCAATAGTATTTTCGTTAAATTTAATTATTGCTCCGTTGGCATTCAGGAATCAACGGAATTTCGATAGCAACACAAAAACATTTAAACCCAGGTCAGTACAGTATGCAATATAGAACCACGAAATTTCGCTATTTTATATGTAAACACGATGGGTGATTTTGTGCTAAATAAGGCGTTGTTTATTTAAAATTGTTGTTTAATAGATTCAACCACCAAATACGTCATATGGTGTCTTACAGAAATCGTAAGATCGAATGTGTCGATAGTTTTTTTAGACTAATAATTTTATTTTTTTATTTATTTATTTCATTATCGGGTTACAGAGATAAATCACCCACTTAATCTGTTTTGAATACATTTTTGATGATGTGTATACATTTCTAAGTTTTTGGAATAAATCATGTCTTTGCTCGTTATTCAATTACATGGGTTCGTTGGTATTTTAGAAAGTATTTAATGGAGAAAATACAAATATGCTTTGGGTTTTCATGGGTATTTTTGTGTTTGATGGATTATTTAATGGGGGAATTAGGAATGATACCAATTACTTTAAAAAATGTACAGTTGTTTAAAGTTAATAATAAAGCAACAATTACTGTATAACGTATGCTCTGAAGATGCAAATAGGTGGGATGTTTTCTCACCCCTAATTGCAAATTTGTCCTTGATAAGCTTCAAAAATGTTTGATCGGGACTGAGTAAAATATTTAATTTGGAGGGTATATTTTATGTTTATTTATTAATAATGATTTGTAATTCTTGGAAGCCAATTGAATCCCTACATAGCCTTCTTATTGTACTAGGTAAGGTTTAAATTAGCTTTATATACTTTATTGCTGGTTTTAGGATATAATTAAAGTAATTAAAACCATATTATGAAATAAATTTGAATAACCTATAATACGGACCATTAACAAGTTTTGACCTGATTGATTGTTCAAATTTACAAATAATTTGGATGATTTATGGCTGGATATTCACCATTATTTCTTTATATGTAAAACTAAAAATTTAAAGCTTACGAAATATGGACACCTTTTAAAATTGTTTTTAATATCTTCTACCTAGAAAATTACTGAGAAACTATTTTAAACATATAATAAATTGAAAATATTAAATTCCCTGTATAGCGTAACCCTAGGTTTAATTGTTTGAGATTTGTAGATATTTTAAGAAGACATATTTTTACATTTATATAATAACCATTGCAACTATACGTTATAATCTACCTGCGCATAATATCCCTAAAACAAACCTTCAAATTGAACCTAGGTAAAACTCCCACTACTGAATATTCCAAATAAAGATAGGTCCTTAATTGCCGGGACATATAATTTCTAAGAAACATTAGTGGTTTCGTAAAAGGTGTGATACAGTCATTTCAATGTTTGAATATGTTTGAATGTCCATCGATTTTCTTTTGCAACAGAAACTTGTTTACTTTTATGTACGCGGTGCTCTGATGAGTAATTTCTATGCCAGTTTTCTATAGTTATCTGACATGAAGAAGGAATCTAGTCTACAATACATTTAATATATATATTTAATCTATACATTATATGCAATATATAATGTCGAAGTTTCTACTGTGTTCGAATATACTTTTTCTGCTGTTTTACGAACAATTTAGTTTATTTAACTCCATGTGACTGTAACATTAAATAATTTGAATAGTTACTCAATTAGGTTATATAGTTTTTTACAACAAAATAACAAAGGATTGATTATATAACTTTTGTAATGATTCGCTCGTAAACGGTACTCGTTTCGAACCGTTTTAGCTGCATTCCAAAGTGAATCACTTTCAATGCCATTCCCCATGAGAATAACATGGAAGAAGATTAAAAACTTGGAGGGATCGGCTTAGGGAAATGAAAATTTTCGGATTTTTTTGGGGGGGGGGGTGGGTTGGGTTACCAGACCTAAAACCACAGAAAATCTCAAGTATCTAGCTCTTCTAGAAGTGGTCTAGAATTTGTATCCCCTAGTTACAATTGTCTTTTTTATTTGCTATTCTACAAATCCAATAGTTTTTCTTTTTTTCTCTTTGACAGCAGCTTAGCAGACGCACAGGTAGCACTGCCTATGTCTGCTAGTTCCTTTGTTTTATTGTTAAATATTTTGGCTTATTAAAACTCGTATTTTTAGTGACAAAAGTGTCTGTCTAATGTATTTTATTTTATAATCACAGTTTGTAGCCAATGTTTTTTTGGAATAAACTATATATTAATTCATTCATTCATACATAAGCGGCTGTGTGGTATTTAGATTCATCTACAGCATTAGATTGAAAACTTTGCGTTATAAAATCAAAGAGCTGATTAAATGAGATTTACAAATAAGTCGCTTTACTTGTGAAACTCAATCACGAGAGATTGGAATTCAGGCACTTAAGAACTGCCAGAGCGGAAAATCAATAAGAGGCTACTGACTTATTGACTTTAGAGGATCAATATACAATCTGATCACATCAGCAAACGTTTTACGGACTGTTCAGATAATCAGTTACCTTTCTGATCCCAATGTCACAGGCTCAACTAACTGTTTAGTTGATCAATATCCAATCTGATCACATCGGCAAACGTTTTACGGACTGTTCAGATAATCAGTTACCTTTCTGATCCCAATGTCACAGGCTCAACTAACTGTTTAGTTGATCAATATCCAATCTGATCACATCGGCAAACGTTTTACGGACTGTTCAGATAATCAGTTACCTTTCTGATCCCAATGTCACAGGCTCAACTAACTGTTTAGTTGATCAATATACAATCTGATCACATCGGCAAACGTTTTACGGACTGTTCAGATAATCAGTTACCTTTCTGATCCCAATGTCACAGGCTCAACTAACTGTTTAGTTGATCAATATCCAATCTGATCACCGTGTCAAAGGTTCCGATTGTTCATAGGATCAATATACGATCGATTTGATAATTTTGTAATTAATAGTGTAAATCAGTCAAAACTGAATCCAACAACTACAAGAATCATTCATTTTATTGGAGAAAAGTTATCAGACGAAAATGTATTTATTCATTATAACTAAATTCATAATGTATTTATTCATTATGATAATGCAACAGCAATATATTATAGCAATAATATGAATATTACCATTCAATGTTAACATAGATATCTATGTATTTAAGCTTTAAAGGGACCTAATTTCAGATTATTTGTAGTAAATAGTCCATGTGATGTTTCTATTTCTGAATAAATTGATTTATTTGTTTTGAATACTGTTGAAAACAATATAGCATAATAATTATTGAATCCAACGTTTATTTCAATATTAAATCTTTTTCAGGTTGTTAGTCAAATTAGATTTCTTTCCATTATTTTTATATATTTTATATTGATGTACATAACAAAAGATTTTTACAAGATTTTTTAAGAGAATAGTCCAAACTGTAGTCAGTATTCAAATTCTATATTGCTAGAAATTGTCATGAATTATACAAATTTAATGGAAGTTTAACATTATTTTCCAGAATAACAAATATGACGTATAAGATGAAGTAAGACATGATCGAGATGAATTGCTCTGATGAAGAGGATATTTACCAGCTGGGCGACAATGAGACAACCAACCAGCTGATTGATCAGCTGATTAGAGAGTTCAGCAAGGCTCAGCTGAGGTACAGCGAGGTTCGCCATATCGTGCTGATAGCTTGCTACGTACCACTCTTCCTGATAGCTGCTGCTGCTAACTCTCTTATAATCATCGTCGTCTTCAAGTACCACTATATGCGCAGGTAAATATCATCAATTACCACTATATGTGCAGGTAAATATAATCAATAACCACTATATGTGCAGGTAAATAAAATATCTTCATATACTACATATATGTGCATGTAAATATCATCAATTACCACTATATGTTCAGGTAAATATCATCAATTACCACTATATGCGCAGGTAAATACAGTATCACCAATTACCACTATTCAGGTAAATAAAATCAATAACCAATACATGCACAGTAAATATATAAAATGCTACCACTTATTAAAAATAGCAATACAGGGTGTTAAAAATAAACAGAATAAAGAATAAACAGTTTCTCTAGTTTTATTTAAACAGCTCTGAATTTAATAGAAAGAGCAAGTTTGTAAGTTTTGTTCAACTGTGTACGCCAGTATGGCTAAAATAAAAGCTACTAGTACCATAAAAGCTACTAAAATTGTATTGTGTTTACTTGAGTATTAAAGGATATTCCAACGTAATCACAAGTTTTGTGAGTTTTCTCGAACGGGAGCCGTTGTGACTGTTCAACGAAACTTACTCCAACGTAGTTACGACAAGTATCATTTCAGATTTTTAAAACATTTCATTGAAAAGATGCAATAGTATGCAATTTGTATTAATAAACAAATCTGTCACAGTTAATCAAGAGGCCAAGACTAAACACATCAGCATAAAAACTAAATTGATAACTCTTACCAGTGTTAACTTTAACGTCTGTGTTAATCAAAACCAACAGAAAGTACACAATAATTATTTTAACAACTTGTATGGTAGTCATGCACGATTCTAAGCAAATTGGTAAAAAAATTGGAAGCTAAAATAAATTGGTAAAAGTTATGAAATGTCACCACATACACGATTTCAGAAATTTATATGATTACTAGCTGGCGCGACAAACGTCGTCCTGTCCTAATGTGGTTTTATGTCAAATGCTCGTTTATTTTCAAGATGAGCTCGTTCGCATGGCTCAATCACGTCCTGGTTGTAGTTCAGTTTGCTACGCATACTCACCTTTACGCTGGAGCTCGTTAGCTGCACTCACTTGCCTTCAGGTTAGCTCGTGTACTACGCTAACTCGCCTCCAGGTTGAAGTTCGCTCGCTACGCTCACTCACCTTTTGGTTGCAAATTAGCTGTTGTCATAAATAAAAAAAATAATAATGCTGCACTCTGTTGGTAAACCTATTAACTTTGTAATGCTATTGAACATCACAGAATCAAATTGTTTAGTTGAACCAGCTGTTAAGATTCTTTAATTCAATTTTGATATGAGTACTCATAATGAAGTATTTATGAGTATCATGGGAAATTCTAGAGCCACTGGGGCGGAGCCCTTTTTACGGATCCGTACCAAACTTCACAAAAACCATCCTTGAAAAATGCTTAATAATGCCTGAAAGTTTCATTATAATATGTCGAGCGGTTTCGGAGTCCATAAAGGACAAACAAACAAACATACATTGGATTTTATATACAGGGTGAAAAAAGAGACCCCCTCTAGTAAATATACCAAGTAAATATCCAGAGATATCCTTTTGGTGGTCGTGCAATCTTAGCAGGAAGTTTTATTTTGAAATATTTTAGTTGCCCCCCAAGTTAGTTGTACTCAAAAATCATAAAATGAAACTTCCTGCTAAGGTTGCATGACCACCAAAAGGATATCTGAAAAAATATTAGAGGGGGGGGGGTCTTGACTTGTTATTCACCCTGTATATAGATTTCAAATTTTGCAGTCAGGCGTAGCGATGTAATACGAACGCATATAAATAATCAAGTGCCACAACATGCGCAGGTAAAAATAATCAAGTATGTGATAATCAATGGTAAAATATAACCAAGTACTTACATTTAGAGATAATAATCATTTATTGATATATGCTGTGCAGCTCTTCAAACAAGGGCTTTGGTTTAACTATCAAATGATAAAAATTACTTTAATATTTACACTCATTCTTAATATGGCGTGTTTAACTACTCATTTTGTCGTATTTATTATAAATAATATAAATAATTTTAAGAATTTGTAAGATCTTTTATTCTATAAAATTACAAGTTTATCGGAATAAGATTCTTAATCCTTACAACGAACTCAATTTATTTAAAAATATTGTGAATATTTTCCTGTAAAACACATATTTGTAATTGTAAACACAAAAAATATTCATTTTCCTGTTGTATTATTAAGGTCAAAAGGTAAAGAAAACAACTGAGTTTATTTTGTTTCGTTTCTTTGTAACATGACATATCACCTAGAAGTGCAAAGTATGTAAGTAACTACACAAAGGTATACGGTAATCTTTGTGAATTTTATAATGATGACGTCATTACAGTGTCCTTGGCTCTCATATGTTGTTCTTTGCAGTATTCTTATAAACAGATTTTATTATAAAATACGTTTACGTCTCAATACTTATTTTACATAAAACATTTCTTTATATGAAAACGAAACACATAATTTAAGATTTACGTTAGTTTATCACACAAACAGGAAATAATATTAGTTAGCATTACTGGATAAAATCTTTTAGTAAATCGGCCTGGAATCATAGTTTATGTTTTAAAATAAATAATGTTCTTGAACAACAATTCTGTTCGACACATTAACCACGCCCTATCTAAAGGTCATAGGATGACGTTTATGCAGATCTGGTTTTCGCCGATATTCTTTTAAACTAATGGCCTTCAGAACTATGTGCTACTTGATAGGGGTGTTGTATTTAAACAAATTTAAGTCACTCCTAGCACCCCTAGTCACCCCAGCAACCCCTATTTGGGAGTGGGGGGGGGGGTGAATTTCAAAACACCCCCAAAAAGTACTTTACATTTCCCTAGTAACGTGTATCAAAGGTCGTTTGAAAATATGCAGCCGTTTAAAAATTAACAGCAGGGGCTATCATGGGAAACCCGGTATATATAATGCATAACCCAAAATAGAGGCTAGAGGGTTGAAATGGGGAAAATTAATTTTCACCCCATAAACCCCCCACCGCAACCCAATGTGTTCAATGTGTGATCATACTGGTTTGCGGACTCGGTCGAATTAAAGTAGGTTTTGTACCAAATTTCAATAAAATGGCAGGCACTATTTTGTGAAACTATGACTACAGTACGGGCCACGAGAGTCTGCAGTTGAGGGATGAGCCTATTTACCACGTAAGGAGTCAATGAGGACCGCACGTTGTTGCCAAATCTAATAATACCAGCTGATTTGAAAGCATTGTTTAGTATATTTTTATTTGTGTCGTCATCAGAAGATATGGCATCGTCGCACTAGCCCTGTCTTGTAATCACAAGGCTGACCCCAACTGCAGTCTCTCGTAGGCCCTATATGAATTTGAATTGAATGGGGTTTTTTGGCCTCTGGATACCTCAAAACGAAAATTAAATCGGTCCCTGGATCATGTACCTAGTTCCTGTATGGAATATTCGATGAAAAAAGTATTAATGATTTGTTCTACTTACAGTGTGACCAACTACTTCTTGGTGAACCTGTCAGTAGCAGATCTTCTGGTGACATTTATCTGTATGCCGATGGCTGTGGCTCAGTCCGTTACAGGACTTTGGCTCTATGGGGAGACTATGTGCAAGCTGACGTCATACTTACAAGGTATTGTAAGAAATCAATGTCAATGTCTGTGCTATAATTGATATTATTATCCCTAGCAGATTTTGCTGGTGGCTTGCTCGAATCTTTTTAGATACTTGATGTACGGAATCTCCGAAAGAAATCACTATGAAAGAGACTGCTCCGAAATAGAGACTCTACTCCGAAATACAGGCACTACTTAGAAATGCAGGAAAAATGTAGGCATTAAGCCGAAATGCAGGCACTACTCCAAAAGACTTTGTACAGGTGAACGAAATGGGTTGATCCGAAAATCACTGCTTTGAAAAATTAACACGATCCTATAAGCCACTCTGAAATGTAGTGTGTCGTCCTGTTTTTCCTAGTTTTTTTTTTGTTTTTTTTAATACTGTGCCTTACAACTGGATCAAGCCCTACCTTGCAATCTACGTTTTATTCTCATACCGCACTTTGGCCAGTTTCAGATGAAATAAACGGTATCACAGTCTGACATACTTTCTCCCATTAGTCGGTCAAAACCCTTTATAATAGGTGAGTAGTAGGAAGAAATGTTATATTTTATCAGTAAATTACAGAAATTGCAATAAATTTGTAATTTTTACAAAATTGGGGGTTGTTATATTTTGTTTGGAATTGGAAGTACCGTGACATACTAAATTTGGTTGAAAATCGACAACGCAGTTTTGTGAGAATAAGATTTCTTATTACTTTATGGGGTTTTATGGAAATAAAAAGTAAAGTAAATATCAAAATTGCAAAGGTGAAAAGAAACCTGGAGATACAATAAATTAATTTAGTACCCACATACCTAATTTTAACAAAACCATACCACAGGGGTGGTCTGTAGGCCTAGGGCCCAAAACTCAAACTCTAAAATAGTGTGAAAACATCACTTAGGCCTAACATTTCATAATCATTTCTGAATCAGTAGATTTACAAGTGCGTTGCCGTTATTTGACGCCTAAAACAAAGTCCTTAGACTGTAATTCGATTAATAAAATATAGAAACGCTTATCTTAAATTAAATTGAAAAAGTTTGACGGAGAATAAAAATGCCTGCAGTTAAATTTAATTAACCATGATGGAAACTTAAAGTATTAGGCTTAATGTGGCCTTCGCTTATTGCCTATAAACCCGTAAGGCCGATAGGTGTTTACTGGCTAAAGTAAATTACCAAACGCCAATAAAACATTTGATTTCCACTTTGCAAAGATGAGCTGACGATTAATGATTACGTTAAAGATATTCAGACTTTAGACATAAAACTGGAAGAAAATAGTTTATTGAATCTATAAACTATTAAGCTAAAAGTACAACTAACTAGGTAAAGCCTAGTAATATGCTTTGTTTTTTTCTTTGAGAGAAATCTTTTACACTACATTCCTTATTTATTTCATCATGGGTGAAGAATACAATCAATTGATAGTATTATAAAAACAATATAAATATTGTTAGGAATAGATTATTTAAAGGTACAAAGATAAAAGATTATTGTAAAAGGGAAGAAGTGTGAAGAGATTATTTTAGTACGATTTGATTTGCATGAAATATTTTTATCAAAGCGAGTAACTGACTAAAATAATTTTCAAACAAGCGGTGTATTAATAATATATTTTAACATAATATGATTTAAGACCAGTTAAGTGAATGTACAGAAAATATTATTTCCTCGGAATGAAATATGTTTAGCGTTAGCCATAACGAAACAAAACTACAATGTCAGCTCCTCAGGCATGATTTGAGAAAATAGTTACACAGTAGTGACTTTCTCAAAGGAAAATTATTGCTGATTTCCCATACAAATGCAATGATCTTTATGGTTAATTATGTTTAGTTTTTTTGCAATTCCATTATGCCCCACTAAAATACCCAGTTTTGCAATACACTTTACTGTTTGAAATGTGAAATAGTATATTACGTACCTAGGGCCGAAAATAAGGTTTTGCCAGCTAGAGATAGTGTTTACGATCGAGAGCTGCAAAATCATTTCGGTCCGTGGTATGAACGCTATTTTTAACCACACTATACCCTATTACTTACAGTATTAGTTTGCACAAGTGAACTGATTTAATATGCATTCGTGTTTTAAGAAAGTAAGCGGGCAGCTAATTTTGCGGCCCTAGGGATGTAAAAACCTGCTAGGTCCCCAAATGACGTTGACAGCTGGCATGGCTAGCAAAACGTAACTTTCAGCGACCAATTAACGTATGTAAAACAGCTAAAAACATCATAGTGTGGTGAAATAGTTATTTGTGTAACTAGTGGGGAAAGTGGCACTTTGCTGCACACGAGAGCAATGTTTACGCACGAGCCGCAGGCGAGTGTGGAATGATCTCGAGTGCAGCAAAGGCCTTTTGCCTCGTGTTACACATTATATTTTTCCTACAGTCACTATAAAGCATATAAATAATTAGTCTTTTAAACACTATACAACACGTTTTTTAGGTTCAGCTGGCAACACAAATAGGTGCCCTTGCCCTAGAGAAAGTAGTACCCGGTCCGTATCACTCCGCTATTTTTCTTCGGCAAGAAATGTGCTCCACGTTTTGAGAATATAGTTCCGTATGTTTTTGTAATTTGAAGTGGTTTCCGCGCCTAAAAAAATGCTTTAAAGGTATTTTTTTGTTTATTAAGATGGTAGGAATGTTTTAAAAACGTTTAAAAGAAAAGTCCAGAAAGTTCAGAAATACCGAAATAACACGAAATGACAGGTTAAATCGTAGTTATAATAGTCAATCAGCTGTTCATAGTATTATTATCTTTAAGTGTTGCCAACCTATTTCCAAGCGTACACGGATTACGTGCATAATAGAACCACGCTGTTTTGTGTTGTTTCGTTGGATTCCTGATGTGCGGCAAAGTATAAACCGTACGACAAAGTATAAACCGTACGGCAAAGTATAAATATGCAGCAATTAGCAGCTTTCTGTACTATAAACAGTACAAGGAAGCCAACTTTGCCGGGTGACTGTAGGAAAAAGGTTTTTTGGGGGTCTTGGTTCTTAAACACTAAACTACTCAATGTGTTTCATCCTCGTTTGAGAGCGGTAATTCGTTTTTACTAGGGACAAATTGATGGATATTCAATAAACCAAAGTGGTTATACTTTTTCCACGAATGAATTAAAGTATGGTATGTCACAATACCCAATATAAAACCTTCCCTAAAAATGAATATCTCTTGGGGTAGGCTTACAGTTTTCATACGTTTTCAATCACTACTGAAACCTGAATATTCTTAAGTTTCCTATAAAAAGTACAAATTACGCGAGAGAAAACCCGTCATAACCATATTATGATAATCTTATAGAACTCGTTAAATTAGGTCCAATCATGTTTATTTCACTCTTCATAGAAAACATCCGTATTTCACTTGATTTCTATCAATTAGCTGAATGTGACGTTTAGGTTTACTATCATCAAAATAAATTGTGTAGCATCATAAATGCATTTTGTATATTTTATTAAATTCATTCATATGATCTCAATAAAATAGGTGGTCGACGTTTGGTTTTAGCGAATTTCCCATATAAGGAATAAGCTATTACCGTAGGTCTCATGGTAAGACCTGGACCCGGGTCCGATTTACATTTTCGTTTTGAGGTCCCCAGAGGCCAAAAACACCATCCGTTCAAATTCATATATATATTTATATATGTGTCCATTAGAACGATAACTCGAGCAAAACTTATCCGATTTTGATTACATTTGGTATAAACGTGTAAACTTACATTTATTTGAACAAGTTCACTAACTAGCATGATCGGACTATGGGAACCGGGGTTAATTGAAAACTCATAACCGGGGTTTTATGGGGCAAAAATGGGGGTTTCAAATTTTTCACCCTGAAAACATAAAATTTTGCAATTTATTTCAAGACCATTTTGTAGAGCTCAAAAACAAACAATTTAGTATATTAAAGCGTTGTTGTATGCCTAACGGTTACGGAAAAAATCCAAAAAAGTCTAAATTTAAAATTACCAGGTTATTCTCATGGAGAATAAATAAACTGTTGTAGATTGCTTGTCTATAAAAATATTAAAAAAAATTACTTAACACTAAGCAATCAATATTTCAATAAAAACACACCTTATTGTCTCCCTGTTGCATCAAACTTACGTACTCGTTAAAATTAATGATATTTGAATAGGAAATAAATCTGACAATTCTTAGGGAATATTTTAGTGGAAATCTGCTTAGTCTGCAGGTTTGCTACGGCGGGGGCATGTAGCTTTGTAGTTATTTGGAAAGTCGTTCTGGAAATTTTACGTAAACCCAGTTTAAACAACGGTTCTCGTTAACGTCCACTATTCATAGACGTGTTAATTGACACGTTGGTCCACTGTTTGCGTTGCCTGTTTAATAATTGTGCACATTCCAAGTATAGTCTCCATTGAAGTTTATGAATTTAGCTACTGAATCTACTGTTGACTTTAAATATATTTTTAAATTTTTCGTTTACAGTACAGTAGTTAAAAGGAAATTAAATGATCAGTGGTTAATAATATACAATTTAAGTTTTGCTTGACTAAAACACCAAAAGGTTCGAAAGAAAGAAGGTGGCATATTATAGCAGTATACGTTAATGGTGGCTTCATCATATTATTATTTCTTTACTATAGATCAATTATTGTTATGTTACAAATTTTCGAGCAAGAGTTTTGGGTGGAAATATCCGTTTTTTCCCTCCCCCCAAACCCAAAAAAGCTGTTTCCGAACTTAATAATATGTCTGTGTATGGATGTGTACAGAGCTGCGGGCTACGCCTATGGTCTGATTTTGACGTAATTTAAAAGTACGGTTCAAAATTTATAGTTACTCCATCCGCATGCCCATAACAAAGGGATTGCTGATACGTTTGTATTTTTGTCATGTGATCAGAATAAGATAAATGCGTACCCTCATCTTGGAAATCACTTAATCCTAGATTATTAAATATTTTATTTTGTTATATTTAATATTATTATATATTTATATATCTATACAGGGTGTTCCGGAACTCTCTACCAATATTTTAGGGCATTGCTCCTGGGTAAGAAATATACCTAAATATCATATTTAAATTGTCCAGAGGTCCTTACTCACACAGCCGCCATTTTGTTTTTTTTAGTTATTAACTTTTTTTTAGAATGGTTAAACATACGAAATGGAAGCTTTGCACAAACATTTATGACAACTAGAAAAAGCTCCAAAAAAATTCTGAAGATTTTTCAAATCCATAAAACAAAATGACGGCCTTTTAAAACCTTGTTTCTTCAATAACTGGAAACCCGTTGATTTTACAAAAGATTTACATGAATAACTTTTTTTTAGGTAATTCCACTACAAATTGATTGACACCTTATTTTTTAAGTTCAAACAAGTACTAACTGAGATATGGCAGTTTTAGTGATACGTGACCAATCTCAGCATGCAATGCAACTAACCTCTAGCGGTATGAGTAACTAAGGACTTCCGGACAATTTAAATATGATATTTAGGTATTTTTCTTACCCAGGAGCAATGCCCTAAAATATTGGTAGAGAGTTCCGGGACACCCTGTGTATATATCAATTATTGGTTATTGTGTTTTAGTATCATCAAATAACCTAATTAATTATTTCAGGTGTTAGCGTAGGAGCTAGTGTCTTCACCATCACCGCTATGAGCATAGATAGATACTTGGCTATCCGACATTCTATGGCATTCAGAAAAGTGTTTAACCGCAAGTCTACAATATATGTGAGTGAAGCCCAATCGTTACATTGAATGTTTTTATCTGTGATGTTTTATAGTCTGCCTTAGTGTACTAATTCAGTAAAATGTGTTATGCATGTATGTAAAGATGGAATAAAAGCCCTTAGTTTTAGCTTCATAGATGTTCTTTTTTTACCATAGCCTCCTTTATTATGATTCCCCAGCGTGTTAAAGTGGCAACGCCGCAGCTCCGGCCTACTAAAACAGCTGTTTATAATGGAGCGTCTGTGCGATGTCGGCCGGTGCGACGTTGCCAAACGCCACGACCTTCCGATGTATCAGTCAGAGGTCAAAGTTAGATCATAAATATTTCAAAATGAAATTAAATCTAGAAACTTGAAACATTTTGAAGAAAATTAAATGTAACAGGTATCGTTATTTTTTTCTCAACTCCTAGTGCCCAGCTCTGGTTTTTTTCCACCGCGGTTTAAGTTCAGAGTAAATTTCTGTTGACGTTGAAAATAATGTTTTTCTGTGTACACGTAACTTAGATGTACAAAACGAATTGTAAAAAAACTTACATTCTTTTTATGCAAAAGAAAATTTACGCTTAGCATTCCTCCAGCGTTTAAATATACAAAATTATAACTCTGGAAGTTGAAATTTAGTCATCACTTTCACGTAACAGCCTTTATCTATGCAAACTTAACCGATGATGAACTAATGAAAAGGGCTTTAATATCTAACAAGCCAAATTGGTACTACATGACTCTTTGTGTTAAGTCTGTTTGATTGGCATAGAAATATTACACAAGTTTTACTAACGTCGCATTTTATAATTTTCTTTTTACTGACGTATATGTTGTCAAAATTGAGTAAAACATTTACTAAAGCTGGTCAATATACAGAGTGTAAGGGAAAGATTACAGTTCCATACTTAAGTCATACCGTTAGCCTACTTTTTATGATACGTTGTTCGTTGGTGGCTACAACCATAGACAAAAAGAATATAGACGGTCAGCCTTGCTGCGGTTAGTATAGGTTCTGGCGCACACCGCTGGGAGTGCCATGTAGTTACGGCTTACGCGCTACGTAGATACACGGCGCTCCCAGTGTATATCTGTAGCCCTGGCTCCCAGTGGTGTGCTCCAAAACCTATGGTAACCATGTTAACCTCGGCACGGCTGACAGTCTATATTTAATTCTTGTTGTATATGCTACAACCAACACCAAGTTTACTTATATGAATATAGATTAATCAAAATGATTGCCAAGGATTGATCCAAGGAATCAGTGGAAACCCATTTTGTTTCACGTAACGCAGTATATAGGACAAGGTGCTAAAATACTTACAATTTGTTGTGCATACATTTTAAGAACATTGGTTTTTATTTTAAGTATGACACTTATGAAAAGACATTTTGTGCAGTCAAACTTTTAATTTTACTAGTTTACTAGTTATAGGAGATCTAAAAAGTTATATTACAATATTTTAACTTTCCTAACCGACCGTTTTCAAAAGTAAATTTCATTTATGGTCAGACATCACGTTTTTCGTCGGCTACACCACGCGTCCGCTTCAGTTTCTAACTAGGCCAAACATTAATTAATAATTTCGTGTTCGTATATGATTTGTGGCGACTCTTCACAACCACATATTAAGAGGATATTTTTAACAATTTAATATTATTCACGGATATTAGAACAGAAACAATGGAAATAAGTGACGTCACTTGCCCGAAAGTAAACATGATTGTGTTAACTCATTGTTCTTAAATTATTGTGGACGGAGTCATCAGTTTTGACGTTTGTTTGTTTTCACGTCCAAGTCTGAAATCTGTCATCCAAAGGCACTGGACGTGAAAACAAACAAACATAAAAAATGATTGTTTTATTAATTAAATGGAAGTGTCAGAAAACTTCCAAACCAGCTGTTACAGTTGTGTAAGACTCGGGCCATTGACGTAATTCGTTTATGTTACCTACCTATAGAGTTTCTTCCTATCCAAGGAATCAAGATTGAACCTTGATTAATTTACCGAAAAGATCACGCGGTACAACATACATTTTACCTAAATCACTACAAAATATATTAAAAAGGTAAATGTTGCACCAGATGATACTGTTGCTATGGGCGGTGTCCCTGGCCATATTCCTCCCCGTGTTGTGGGTGCGACAGACAGAGCTGGTGGACCTGGGGGATGATCCTCGGCTGTCAGCAGCCGTCAGGAAGTACAGTCTCACCTGGTGTATAGAGGACTGGCCACATCACTCCAGACACTTCTATGGTGAGGTTATTCAAAACTTACATTCTATAATCAGACCTATTGTGGTTGGAAATGGCTTTTTCACCCATAGCAGGGAGTAGACTTCCGTATCTGTTGGCATAAACAACCGAATGCAAATATCGATCGATTTATCTAATGAAACAATCGAATAATCGATATTTTCATTCAGTTGTTTGTGCCAACAGATACGGAAGTCTACCCATAACAGGGATGATTGTTGACATTTTCCTTTACAATTTTCAACATTCTGGATCTGGAATATAATCTAGTCCTTATGTGAAGAAGTTGCTAAACCATAACATAACTAATCTAGTTCACAAACCCAACAAAAGGCGGGAAAACACAACACTCATTTTAGTTATAGTGTAGTTTGTTATAACAAGGAACAAAAAACCTGAAATGAAACAACAATTAGCACAAACAGAGGACGAGTGATCACAATGGACGCTTCTGCACAAGATGGGAGCTCAAAGGAGACCCGGAGACGCCAAGAAAGGTTTTTATGTTCGTGATGTAAAATGCATGAAATAATGCCTTTAACAACTTAATGTCCAAAGATGAGTTTTCTTAATGATTTTTTTGTTCAAGCGTAAGAACTAAAACTGAAATGAAGGGTGTAAAGTATTTTTCTTGTCGACAGTTTAGATTTTCATTACAAATATTATAATTCACGATTCTAAAATGAATATTACACGATTAATAAATACTGACTTTCCAGCAGTTATATAGGGAAGAATAATCACAGGTTTGTTAAAGGCTACCGGTTCTTACTAAGTTAGATGTTAGGTTGTTTCTAGTTGGCAGCTACTCAATTGCATGCATATCCCTCTTTGGCAAGAAACGCCCATAAAACGTATACAAACATAATAAAACAGATTTTCTGTTTTCAGATTCCCATATGCCGGTTTCCCTAAAAACTTTAAATTTTAGAGCTTGTATAATTGATCAAAACTATTTGTAATATTCAAAAGTACATACAATTTTACACTCAAAATAACTTGTCTACTTTGACAACCCCTAACTATTCCTTTGCTTGTAAAATGTAAACTATACTGATACGTAAATCAGAAGAGACAACTGGTATCCATCCAAGGATGAATCATTCAGAAAATAAACGTTGAGAAATGTTCCTTTGCTGCCTGCAGGGGTGTTCTGCTTCGTGCTGGTGTACCTGACCCCAGGATGTGTGGTGATCCTGGCCTACACGCTGATGGGTCGCAGACTCTGGGTGGTGCGGCCGCCGTTTGACAAGGACGAAGGAAGCGTCAGCAACCAACAGGTAAATTTAAAGAGGAAAACATAACCAAAGAAGCCTTAAAGAAGTGTATTCCGCTGAACGAAACAGAAACATGTTTTACCCTACTTCTGGGCCTTGTCCTCTTGGCTGCATTTATTGTGTCAAGTGATCATGTAATTTCAAAGGGTGGAAAGACCAACGATGCTGTTCTTGGGCATGCATCTGCAGCTTCAAATTAGGTCATAGCTTTAACAAAAGCGTAGTATAGTTCAGGATACTTCATTACCTTAAATCCCAAAGGTAATGTAAAAATTCATGATCTTCGCACTCTTGTCAGAATTTCCACCACTAAGAAATTGTTTTACATAGACTGTTATTGGGCTTGCCTCTTCAGCTTCGGGTTAGGTTAAAGCTTTGACAGGTTTAATATGATTCAGGATGGTTAACTACATTGAATACCAAAGGTAATGTAGAAACTCAAGAATTGTGCCCTTGCAATACCGTTGCTACCCGTTGATATCATGTTGTACTGATACTGGTGTCTCAACGACGTAATCTTCATCTTATGTCTCCAGGTGCGGTTAGTAAAGGAAAGAAGAAGGGTGGCACGTATTCTGCTGCTGCTCGCAATTCTGTTCGCACTCTGTTGGCTTCCTTATAACGTCCTGTCCCTTCTGCTAGACCTGGACCTGATAATACCTACTGTAGGACTGCATCAGGTAAGACTAGTTTTTTACTCTCAAAATGTATGTAGCTTTCTTGCAGCAGTTATATCATTTAAGTTTCAAGTTCAAAGTATGATAACGCAGATGTCTTTTGATTGTCCCAATTATTTTATTCATTCCTTGTATGGATTTGGTACTGAAATGTCTTAAACGGAGTGTTATGGTGTTTTAGCATTGTCGTCTATTTTTTACTATTTTGAATTCGGACATAAGACCACGACATAAGACCATCTTCAGCAATTAAAGCTCTCTTGGTTCTTATGCTTACGATTAGCCTCCTTTAAAACAAGGCCGCAGCGTTGGTGTGTGGCAACGTCGCACCGGCCGGTCTGTTGCGATTGTAATAACTATAACGTGCAAACATAAACAATGCGTAGACGCTCCATTGTGAATTAGTGCAACAGCTGTTTCGGTAGGCCGGCAATGCGGCGTTGCCACTTTTGTCCTACCTTATACTAGAGGAGGACAAGGCCTAGGTCGCTGTCTTCAGTCTGTCAGCTACATATTGTTTTCTTTCCTAGGAAGAAGTGTATAATGATGTAAATATTCAATTCCCTGAAAGATACGAACTTGGTCACGCATTTTATAGTAAACATGATAATTTCTTTTGACAGGAGACGCTTATGAAGTGGTTCCCCTTCACACTGCTGCTGGGACACGCTAACTCTGCCATTAACCCTCTCCTGTATTGCTTCATGACTCGCAACTTCCGTCGCACAGTCCGCAGTCTCTTCTGCCAGACAGGCATCTCTAGACCTCGTCCACGACAAAGGATGAAAGTAAGTTGCATTATTGGATAGAAAAAATATTGACCTACTATTTTGTAAAACAAAGTTTTCTTTAGTCATTTCATACTTACTTGCTAATCGATGAAAGCCTAACATATTTATATATGTATACGTTTTGAGGACCGTTACTGGCTATCACAGCCGCCTTTAATTCCAGGCCGCAAGCCGCGGCCTTCGAAGTGGCAACGTCGCAAGTAGGGTTGTAACAGCTCTTTTGTTTGGAAGCAGCTAAAGGCATTTGTGTATTTACGAAAGCTTGGTTACTTGACTATGAAAATATTAATGTACAGATATAGACTTTCAATTCATAATGTTTTGGTTTTTAATTATGTATGTTTTATTTTTAATCCTACTAATATTATAAATGAGAAAGTTTAAATGTATGGATGTATGGATGTATGTTTGTGACAAGTGAACGCGAAAAATACTGGTCGGATTGGGCTGAAATTTGGCATGATGATAGCTCACATTCCCGATTAACATATAGGCATATTCTTATTTCAAAAATCCTTTCGGGCTCCGCCCCAGTGGCTCTGGAGTTTCCCATGTTAACCTTATGAGAAATGGAATTATTGAATCTTAACAGCTGTTTCAATTAAACAAGTTGGTTCTGTTCTGTGATGTTCAATAGCATTAAAGTTACAAGGATTACCAACAGGGCGCAGCACTATTATTTCTTTTACATTTATGACAACAGCTAATTTGCAAAAAAAAGGTGAGTGAGCGTAGCGAACGAACTTCAACCTGGAGGCGAGTTAGCGTAGCGAACGAGCTAACCTGAAGGCAAGTGAGCGTAGCGAACGAGCTCCAACCTAACGGTGAGTGAGCGTAGCGAACGAGCTCCAACCCAAAGGTGAGTGAGCGTAGCGAACAAACTTCAACCCAAAGGTGAGTGAGCGTAGCGAACAAACTTCAACCAGGACGTGATTGAGCCATGCGAACAAGATAATCTTGAAAATTAAGAAGTTAAACGGGGCAAAGCCCGCGGGTTACAGCTAGTATTTTAATAAATTTATGTCCATAAATTTAAATTTAAATCAATAAAGTGCGAATTATTGAGCTGATGTCACCTGTCTGCCATGTTATCTTGTCTGAAACTAAACAACCCTACTTGCGACGTTGCCAATTCTACCAGGCCACGGCCTGTAGTTAAAGGTGGCCGTGCTGGCTATACATCTAGTTGTATAATTGATGGTACTATTCATGTAAAACTAAATAACTAACTAACTATGGTAATCGTTAACTATGGCTCTTTAAGTTACCTCGTCATCTATTGTAATTTCCTTAAACTTCTACATGGAAATGTTGAGTTGCAAATAGCAATACAGAATTGACATTGAATGTAATAAATAAAAATCTCGAGTTTTAGTACACCCCAAAGTGTAACAGTCAAAAGTGTTGTAAACACCAATAGTTTTCTAGATAAACTCGAACTAATTCATTAAGTGGTGTGAGATGGGCAAGATGTTACGGGTTGGGAGTTATCGCCGGGACGCAAACAATGTTTATAGCTGTTGTTGTGCGTTTGACGAGTGGTCGGTCTGTTATAGCCTCCATACCTGGCAGATGTATCTCTCTCATGTTGTCCACCTTCCACTCAACATTTCTTAGAAGCGTCTTTGTTGATAGTTTGATCAAATGATGTCCAAACAATTTAGGTAGGGCTTGTACAATTTATAATAGTTACAAGTTTGCTATCTAAAACGTATTCTTCATTTAATAAATACAGTGGGTCGGAAATTATTTTTTCATCGTACATAAAGTAGCTATTTTCATTAACAGATGATAACAAAGAAAGTAATTAATTATTGTTTGTCAAGCCCCAATACGCACGCTAGTGTTAAGTTTTATTTCTATTGTTTGAAATCAGCTGTTTTTAACAATACAAATGTGAAAATAAATATGTATACGTTAGTTTTGCTGTGTTTTAGACTAGTGCGTGATTATTGCACAATAAACATAAACCTGAGCTTGAATTTTTAAGTTGTCGCGTAGGTTTGCAGCTTTTAGCTTTTGTTTGACATTAAAATGTTCATTATGCGGATAAACAACAATTCTGTGGCTGATTCAAAATCACATTGCAAGAACTATGCAGTGTAAAAATAACTATCGTGAATCCCCTCTTGTGCTTACCATTTTCTAAATGTTGCCTTGATATCACAATCTTTTTTTTAACTATTTTTCTTACAAAGTATTTGTAGTTAAATGACACTTTTAAAATACAATACATAACTTGTAACCGATTAAAAATACGTTTATTAACGTTTATTATTATTATTCGGTCGCATTGGGGAATAAAGTAAGTTAAATAAATTACGACTACAGCTCAATACATAGAAGGTCCATTAACACAGTTCAAATCCTCGCATAAACAAACAAACATTTATCTGATTTAAAAGCCAGTTTTTTTTTCAGTTTATTCGTACTGTACCCTTTCTAGGCATTTGGGTAGGCCATTTTCAATCACAATTGCTAACAATAAAGTTTCTAACAATTTTCGTGATTTAGAATTTAAAAATAAGCCATCAAACGATTGCGCTGATATGATTGCATGTTGATTAATTCTCACTTACCTTGAACTCAAACCACCAAAGTTTACCTGAAAGTCTTATGTCTTTTTGTTCCTCTTTTTGCTTTTTCGGTTTCAGAATCGCAGCGCCACGTCGTCCAGTGGATACGCTTCGCACCACAGCCCTCATCGGCGCTGCTACGTGCTCAGCCAGCCTCAGCGAACAACAGGCACCCAGCTGCGAACCCTCCACCCGCTGTGACAGGACCTGCCACCGTCTGAGACTTACCTGTGAGTGGTACGCTTCCCACCACAGCCCTCATCGGCGCTGCTACGTGATCAGCCAGCCTCAGCGAACAACAGGCACCCAGCTGCGAACCCTACACCCGCTGTGACAGGACCTGCCACCGTCTGAGACCTACCTGTGAGTGGTACGCTTCCTACCACAGCCCTCATCGGCGCTGCTACGTGCTCAGCCAGCCTCAGCGAACAACAGGCACCCAGCTGCGAACCCTACACCCGCTGTGACAGGACCTGCCACCGTCTGAGACTTACCTGTGAGTGGTACGCTTCCTACCACAGCCCTCATCGGCGCTGCTACGTGCTCAGCCAGCCTCAGCGAACAACAGGCACCCAGCTGCGAACCCTCCACCCGCTGTGACAGGACCTGCCACCGTCTGAGACTTACCTGTGAGTGATACGCTTCCTACCACAGCCCTCATCGGCGCTGCTACGTGCTCAGCCAGCCTCAGCGAACAACAGGCTCCCAGCTGCGAACCCTACACCCGCTGTGACAGGACCTGCCACCGTCTGAGACTTACCTGTGAGTGGTACGCTTCCTACCACAGCCCTCATCGGCGCTGCTACGTGCTCAGCCAGCCTCAGCGAACAACAGGCACCCAGCTGCGAACGCTGCACCCGCTGTGACAGGACCTGCCACCGTCTGAGACTTACCTGTGAGCGATACTCTTCCCTACCACAGTCCTCATCGGCGCTGCTACGTGCTCAGCCAGCCTCAGCGAACAACAGGCACCCAGCTGCGAACCCTCCACCCGCTGTGACAGGACCTGCCACCGTCTGAGACTTACCTGTGAGTGATACGCTTCCCACCACAGCCCTCATCGGCGCTGCTACGTGCTCAGCCAGCCTCAGCGAACAACAGGCACCCAGCTGCGAACCCTACACCCGCTGTGACAGGACCTGCCACCGTCTGAGACTTACCTGTGAGTGATAGACACCGGTACTACCATCTGAGTCACTCTTGTGGATTGGAACGATGTATGAACTCCGTTAGAGTATTGACATCTTTTGAGGCTTATCCGTGAGGTTGATTTTGCTGAATAATTCTCAGGACAAAAGATCGTGAGATTAATGATCTGAATGATGCAATTTAAGATCTGTTTATGAACAGGATCTAATCCTTTACCTATGTCAGTCCTTGTACAGTAGATGAAGGATCTGATAATCGTTATGTGGGAATTGCTTATGAACTGGGCCATGTCCTCTTTGACACGTTTCGACTAGAAGATGACGTTACAAAAAATTTTTAACATGAATGGTGCTATATATATCTAGTGTCAACCACTGAAACGGATATCACGAGTTGCGATGAACGCAACCAGTGAACAGCCTGTGAAAATAATCGTACTATCAGAGTCACTTAACGATGGAAAATGTTTCGGCAAAAGCAACGTTTTGTATTTAATCATTTTTGAAATGTAATTCACTCTGTTTAATCAATATGCATAAATAAGAAACCAGCAAAAATACAGGGACAAGGCCCTATTTTAATCTGTATTCATGTGTATTCCAGTAATATCACAGAAAACATACTACTATAACCGTATGTTTTCTGTGGTAATACAAACGTTTTATGTACTCTAATGTATTAACTTTTTATGGATATTGCTTACTTTGTAATAAAGAGCTGAACGTGTATCTCATTTCTCTCTGTTCAGTCAACTACCTGTGTTATCATACTACCTACCACTTTTATATTTTAAATAGTACGATAGTATTTAAATGTAGTTGGGACTGTAGTTAATAGCTGGTCAAGTGATTAGAACGCGAAAATTGGAGGCTCTCTAATGGCAAAAGCCAAATAGTAAATTGGTTCAAATGGCAAGTGGGGATGCCGTAACCGTCGTTTCGGAGCCCATTTCAATTTTAATATGTGGGTCTACTTATTTAGAAAACAAAAGCATTTGGATTTCCATTTGCCTAGCTGGATTTCCACTAAAATATTCAACTAAAATTGTCAGATAGATTTACAACAATAAGTGATTTAATACAGTAAATGATTTTTATGAGCACTTAGGTTCGCTGCTATAGAATGTACTGAATACATTTTCCAATTTTTGTGAATACATATCGGAAATATATGAAAATTTTAAATGTAAGCCAACAGTTTAATTTTTTTTTTCTCCGTAACTTTTAGTTGTACAACAATGAGAAAGTTCGCAAAAACAGAATATGGAAGAATATGGAATATGGCTGTTTTTAAGTTAAAATACCTACAATGTCGATAGATTATAGATCAGGAAAATAAACCTAATCAAATCGCGAAAATGACTTATCATCTAACAAATTAAGTAAACACAACAATTAATTTGTAGTTTGGAATCGTCTGCTTAGGCTACTAGTCAATCTCTAGGACCCTTGGTCTTCAAAGGTTACGTTTAAATATGAAGGTCTGAAAGTGAATTCTGCCCCAGACTAAGTGTTTAGATTGATTTCAACGCTTAATAGCACTGTATGTTTATCAACCTTTGAACAGCCCAGGAGGTGTATCGTTACAAAAATAAATTATTACAAACTATTCATAAATTACACATATAATAAATTATATGAAATTATTACTACCTTGATATGAAAAATATGTAGTTTGAGAATACAATAGTAAAATTTGCAAAAGTATATTATTTATATAATAATTAAGAGAGTATGTATCATTAACAATATACAGTAGTAACGTTATTTGCTCCCAGAGCGGGCTGGTCTACTGGTAGAGCGCGAGGTATCGGTGCCCGAGGTCCCGGGTTCAAATCCCGCCAATCACGAATGGACTTAACCATGCGATAATGCCGCGAACCCATAGGACTAACCTGATATAATGTGTAAAACAGTTCCGGACTAGAACCTAATTGTCCTGGGATGTTGAAGGTTGGACGGTGAGTGAGAAGAAAGTAACATAATTTTCATCCGACAGTTTAAGTCTAACCAACTACGTAACAAAATCACTCTTTGGTTTAAAAGACAATTTTATGTTGCTATTAACTTTGACTATTGATAAAACTGATGTCATGTTTATTGCAAAATCCTTTAAATAATTAGACCATATACTTATATATACCTCACTCAACTACTTTCTTAGATTAGCTACGAATTCATTGTATATCTTAAACTTTACAGATCAGCGATAGAATAAGGGTACTTGAGGCTTTACAGTTTGGTGTGACATTTCAACGAGTTGTTTGACATTTGTGGTTCAACGCTCAGCGTGGAAAGGGAGGCTTAACAAAATTGAGAGCACTTTTCACGTGGAGTTGAGTGCATTAAATTAGCTCTTTTTAGCAAATTACTTCACTTTAAAAGGGATACGAATACCGAAAACTGTGGAAACTACAAACAATAGTGATTTAATAAAAGTGTCAATATAAATTAAACCGATTAGTTCTTCACATAGGGTTAATAGAATAAAAATGGGGTTAATGAATGGAATTGTTCTTAACATGTAACTTATTATTTAGTAGACTCAATTTGATGGTAATCACTTTTTTTAAGGAAGACAGAAAAGCCCCCATTTGATAGTTAATGCATGGTGAAGCAAACGCCAGCTTATAGACTGCGTATGTTACTCCCTAAGTGGCATCATTTACAACAACGTGTCGTAGAACACAGATTATCCTAACATGAAACTGCTACTGTATGTACCTAAACTGGGAGAGCTTTATTACTCGCCATGCAGCGTCGCTGTGCAACGATTCAACATACTGCAGTATCTAATGTAATAGTTTAGACTACACCCTGGTGACATGTAATAATTGTCAGTGAGCCGTGTGCTCATTAGAGCATTGCAGGGGTTTTGATTTAAATGTTTATCCTGATGTACAGGGTATTATGTAATGTTCATCGGATTGAGAATAAATACATGTATAATAAACGGTACCAGCAAACTGACACGTACTTTCTCCCATTTGCTTGTAAATAACCTTCACAATGGATAGATGACGGGAGTAACTATGTAACTATTGGGGGTTATGCCGCTGTGTTTAGAGTTAAAAGGACCATAATTTACTAAGTTTTAATCAAAACTGTTAGAGCCGTTTTCGTAAAAATCGGGTTTCCGTTGCTTTAGGATAAATAAACATTAAAAATCTAAATTAAAAAAAAAATATTAACTCCGGGAGATATTATGGACCTTATAAGGACCTGTATTCATTGTTATGAATTAGTTACCCATATAGTGGATATTACCCATATAACGAATTTTATTAAAAACCGTATCACAGGTGTAGTCTGTGGCTCTGTACACAGAAATGTGACACAGACTGTGTGCAAATTGTTACACATCAACACAAGCACACAGACATCACTGCAAAACCTTCTTGTTAAAGTCCAGGGAAACTTGGAAAATTTTACAAAAAACAATACTTCATTTATTTATTTATATCAACGGATATGCCATTTACAAAATAATATATGGTTTACTTGTATAGGGGGAGAAAGTAAACTTGTGATTATGGCAGTCAGGAGTTTAATGTATGGGAGAGTTATCATTTGCTTATTCTTCCTAAAAACTTAATATAAAAACCTTAAGGTTACACTTGCATAAATAACTTGGAAACATAACATTTCCAGATAAATAATCCAACATTTACATTTTTATGAAAATTTAGGTCGAGCTTTGTTTTAAATTCTCCTTACGTACTACCACAGAAAACATACAACTGTAGTATGTTTTCTGTGGTACTACATAACATGGATACAACATGTTTGCTTGAGTATTTTTTAACCGATCATCCTTTGCAAAACATCCTTCTAATAAAAAGTGTTTATGCTTGGTAAATAGTGTTTAAATATTTCCAAGAGTGCTATATCACCACCACAATAGCTGTCACCATACCACAATATCAAGACAGCAGGACAAAAGCTAGGGAGTGACGTCAGTTTTCATCAACATAATCATCTGTCTATCAATAATAATCCAAGTTTGGCTCTATCAGTACAGTAACAAAATGTTTGGTATGGTTTTTGTAAAAAGATACAAAGTTTATGTTATGTTATACTAGCTGTAACCCGCGGGCTTTGCCCCGTTTAACTTCTTAATTTTCAAGATTATCTCGTTCGCATGGCTCAATCACGTCCTGGATGAAGTTTGTTCGTTACGCTCACTCACCTTTAGGTTGGAGCTCGTTCGCTGCGCTCACTTGCCTTCAGGTTAGCTCGTTCGCTACGCTAACTCGCCTCCAGGTTGAAGTTCGTTCGCTACGCTCACTCACCTTTTGGTTGCAAATTAGCTGTTGTCATAAATGTAAAAGAAATAATAGTGCTGCACCCTGTTGGTAATCCTTGTAACTTTAATGCTATTGAACATCATAGAACAAAACCAACTTGTTTAATTGAAACAGCTGTTAAGATTCAATAATTCCATTTCTCATGAGGTTAACATGGGAAACTCTAGAGCCACTGGGGCGGAGCCCGAAAGGATTTTTGAAATAAGAATATGCCTATATGTTAATCGGGAATGTGAGCTATCATCATGTCAAATTTCAGCCCAATCCGACCAGTATTTTTCGCGTTCACTTGTCACAAACATACATCCATACATACATACATCCAAACTTTGACATTTATAATATTAGTAGGATTACGTTTAATGTTGATGTTTAACTTGTTCCATCATTGTTTATGTTCACTTTCATTAAATGTTAAAACTTTTCTGACTGTTATAGACAGCATTATAATCTTGCTAGTATACAATAACAAAAATTTTTATTGCTAACGGATACGACCTAGTCAAGGAATTCGATAGTCAATCAACTGTAGGGAAGTTAAATATTTTTCCCACTGGTATTTTTTGTTGACGCATTCTTCTAGAAAAAGTGTTAAACATTGTACAGGTTTGCCTTCAAAACAAGTTTGACCTAGGGTTTTCAACGAATATTAGAACAGAAGCGGTAGGCCTATGGATCATAAAGATAAACAAAAGATGTCAGATCTCACTGACCCGAAAGTAACGTGTTTTTACATTACTTAAATGGAACTGTCAAAACCATATGTTATTAGTGTAGGATTCGGTCCACTTAAATAATAAATTTGTTTATTTTGATGATCCATACAGTTTCTGTTTCTAATGTATTCGTCGGGGTTTAAATAATTTAAAAAAATTTCAGTTAGTAAGAAATAAAAATTAAAGAAATAAAAGACAAAATCAATTATTCAGTGATGTGTTTGCAGAGTGTCAAATTTGATTTATGAATGTTAGAAGGTGATTCGTCTACAACAAGCAGATCTTGTAAACAATCTTGCGAACAACCTTCGATCAACACACTACCTTTATATGAACAATAATTAATTACAGTCAATTCAAAAGTGGGTGGTAGTAACAACGTCAAATGCTGTCATGTGTAGCTTTGTGCTATCTATTATTTATCAAATTTTAGTAGGCCTAGATATCCTCGCGGCAGCAAACCTTCAGACTTAGCGAATTTCCATTTGCCTGATTTTTTACTTCAACAAATCCTTGTAGGTATGTAAACCTTATCGTTATTATGTTAGGAAATACATCTGAAATTTTCCTGGATATATTTGAGTGAACAAACAAGGGTAGAAGGGGTGGTGAGGGGGGGATGATGGGGGGAAGGGGGTTGTTCAAAAAAGGTAGTTGAAATTCGCTTAGTTTGCAGGTTTGCTGAGGCGAGGGTGTTATAAATCGGTACGTTACATATGCAACGAAATTATTTATCAGTAAATTTTAATGATGAATATTGGATGAGCGAATAAAAAAATCTACTGAAATGCTTTGTTTTGGAACTGATTTTGAATTTAAACTCGATGATCCTTAATGAACGTTGATGAACTAGTCTATGTTTATAAAGCCTTAAAATAATGGTTCCAATCGAACGAACCACTTCACATGGAACATAGATTGTTAGTTGTTATTAATTTATCAATTGCATGCACTGGAAACAGGCAATTAGTATGGTTTACACGAAGGCTCTCGTATTTGAGTGTTTTAGCAAATTTCCCTATTGGGAAGTAGCTATTACCGCAGGTCATACAGTACCGATATACTTTTTCATTCCTATGACCCTAGAGTCCAAAAATACTATTCATTCAAATCGTTATATTATATACTAGCTGTTGACCCGTGCTACGTACGGGAATCGAGTAGTGCGTTAAAACTGTGTATAATTCAGATCAGCTATTTTACACTTATAAGGACAAATTTTCTGGCAATTTTAATGTGAAAATCATCTTGTAAACAAATGTCGCATGAACAAATATTTTTCATTAAATCTAAAATAGATGATTAATTATTTAATGTAGCATATCCAAAGAAACGCATTATTCACTTCCACCAACTGTTTCTGTTGCTAAGCACAAATATAGCAGCTAGTATTCAATATTTGAACCTAAAATGAATTCTATAAGTGAAAAAAGACAATGAAGTTGTCACTTTATATGTCCCCGAATCCAACCCACGCATAGGGCCTACACGAAAAATGCATTAGGGACACAAATATCCATATCACAGTCATATTTTTACCCACTGTCAATTTGTTGCTAATACCAAATTACTTTATTATTAGTTTGTATAAATATTAAGATTTGGGTAAAAATTCGGTTTTTATTTGAAGTAATAAAACTTTCAGGTATATTTTAAAAGGTTGTCACAGATCTTTCTCATTCAAAATAGCCTACTTTGAACTGTTATAAAATAAACCGTTACTCCCGGTTATGACTGTCTGATTTAATTAACTAGTTCGTTTGAATCTATTTGCTTAAAAAATATTATTTTACGGGGTAGGTTTTTATATTTATTTTTGTGAACATGAAACCCATTTATCACAACTTAAGATTGATCAAGTCAAATTAAGACAAATATATCACAATATTTGTAGGTATATTTTCAGAATACCTAACTTAAAGGGTAAATAAAAAAAAGGTTTATGAACGTGTTAAACACTCTTATTACCAATTTTATAAATTAATTATTTTCTTGAAGTATATAATCCTATACTCTAATACGAGCAATGTTTGCTTGTATGCTTGCTTGCTTGCTTGCACAAAGATTTCGAAAACGGCTCCGACGATTTTCTTAAAATTTTGTAAATAGTTCATTTCTGGCCTAAAAACGAGTTTTATGCAGTTAGAACTGCCAAAAAAAATCTAATTACGTAGAAAAATGAAACTGAAAATCACATTTTTTTAACATTAATCTTATGGGTTGCTAGGTAACCATGTTGGCTGAATTAAATAACAAGGAAAAAGTAAACAAAAGACTTGAAGTTGTAGCATGTGTTCATAATAAGCCAACTACCCACAGTATACTAGCAAATTACAAATACAGTACAAAAAAAAAAACATCACTTGTTAATATTGAGCAAAGATTATACTTAAGATTACTCGATACATTGTAGTCAAGGGTAGCAGTGCGAAGTCTAGGATCTGTTTATGACGAATACATTAAGGTATCGGCAATCCTAAAATGCTATAGGAAGGGAAGGAAACAGGTCCGTGACGTAGGAAGTGGTGAAGGAAGTAGTCAAGGCGAGCTGTCCGGAGTGTGGGAACTGTTTATGACGATTAGATAAGGGTATGGGCTATCCTAAAATGCTATGGGAAGGGAGGGAAACAGGTCTGCGACGTAGGAAGTGGTGAAGAAAGTAGTCAAGGCGAGCTGTCCGGAGTGTGGGAACTGTTTACGACGATTAGATTAAGGTATCTGCAATCTTTAAATGCAATGGGAAGGGAGGGAAACAGGTCCGCGACGTAGGAAGTGGTGAAAGAAGTAGTCAAGGCGAGCTGTCCGGAGTGTGGGAACTGTTTATGACGATTAGATTAATGTATCTGCAATCTTTAAATGCAATGGGAAGGGAGGGAAACATGTTTGCGACGTAGGAAGTGGTGAAGGAAGTAGTCAAGGCGAGCTGTCCGGAGTGTGGGAACTGTTAATAACGATTAGATTAAGGTATCTACAATCCTAAAGTGCTATGGGAATAGAGGGAAACAGGTCCATGACGTAGGAAATGGTGTAGGACGTTGTAAAGGCGAGCCGTGTGGAGTTTGGGAACAGATTTATGTATCTCCGATACTAAGACTGCTTTCAGAGTGAACTAATGATTTTCTCCGAGCAAAGCTCGGTCCCCAGGTACTGTACGATTAACTTAAATAAGGCTTGTACAAGACATTAAGACCCATGGATCTTATAATAAATTTAACTTTTTTGCCATGAAGCTCTATTTTAGTATTATGGATCGCAGTTGTTTCCACAAAGCGCAAGTGATTCTGAAAACGGGGTTGAAATAGTAAACCCGAATCTATTGCGTTCTAAATCGGTTTCAATCTAAATTCACAGCGTATCCAAACACACAATGAATCTTTCCTGGACCATTGCAGGTTCACACTTTGCATCGAATTTATTTATCTAGTTGGATCAATTTAGTAGTGACAGTACACAATGACATTATAGGACCGGCGTGGGTTGTATTAATTTAGTTCTGTGGTATTGCAATGCAGAGGTGTTGAGTGTGCGTTTTTGTTTATTGTTTATTTCATGTTATTTAACTAACTTTTATACTGTACTACACATTTCGAAAAACCCTATTAACATGATGGTTAATGTTTGTCTTCTGGTGTCGTAAATAGGCTAAAGCACACGTTTTACTTTACCCAAAGACAAAATATTGGATTTATAGCAGTTTAATTATGATTTGCTAAATTATTTTTTTTTACACTATCAAGTTAAAACTTGTTATCTTTCAATATCGTGGTGTCAGAATAGCGATCTAAATTTGATTACCATTCACAAGTTATTAAACGGTAATCTTACAAATAAATGGTATACTGTACAGCAAACTGATACATACTTTCCCCCATTAGCTTGTCAACAACCCTTAAATTGGGTATGCGGTGCGAGTAACTATGATATTTTACAGGAAAAATCACAAAGAAATGCAATAACTTAAGGACCGTAATTTTTACAGCATTGGGAATTTCGCAGTTTTGTTTAAAGTCAAAAAGATCATAGCATACTAAATTCTAATTAAAATAGTTTAAACCGAAAAAGGAGTTTTGTGAAAATCCAATTATCCGTTATTTAATGGGGGTTTATGAGAATTTACGAAAAGAAATTAAAGAAACGGTTTTAGATCCCATATGGATTAGTTGCCAAATTTCATCAAAATCGGACCACAGGTATAGTCTGTACACATACAAACACACTAAGATATCACTTTGAAATCCATTTTTTTTCAGGGGGGACCAAAACCGATATTTCTAACAAAAACTCAAACTCGAAAATTTGGAAGAGACCAAATTCTTTCTCCATATTATATAGGGAGAGAAAGTAAAAACTAAAAGGAATACATCGCCTTAAATAAATAACAAAAGGTTTATATATTTTTTTAACTAATCCAATATATTAAATCTAGAACCATCGCATAGACCTACACGTTACTGACAATTACGGTATCAAATATAACATAATTCTATCTTCAAAAAGTTTCGATGTATGGGAAATTGGTTTTCAACCATAATAACATCAATTCCTCCTACGATTGTGGATTGTTTATTCAATTTGACTAATGAGAAGAATACAAAACAATCACCAGGGACGAATTCCGATTTTCCCGCTGAAATAAATCTCACATTATTGATGAGAAGGATTCCCACAGAAACAAGCGACAATCATTAGTCAAACAACCTCAGTTGGGCTTTACCGTGTTATAAAATCTGGACGATTAGTCATGTTCATCACACGATGATAGCTCCAAAACTGAAACGGGTAGCCCTATAACAGTTGCTTTATCACCATTATTATGATTTGCAAACAGTTACTTTACACTAGTTAATTTTATGGATACATAAACATTGATAGTTAATTTGGAAGTGGTTTGATAAATATTTACAGGTAACTTTGCAATGGACTAAAATATTGGCAATTATTGGAACTGTAATGCATATTGATGGTTAATTTTGGAACTGGCTTAACAAACTCTCTATGTAGATTATCATCCTCATAAATCAAATAGGTAAAACCCTGACATATACCCAAGAGGGTGTTTTCTATTTATTTACAGTTGTTTCCAGATTTCAAACTTGCATTACCAAATAGAAAGATTTATTTGTATTGATTTATATTGTTTGGCGCTTAGTAAAAGTTTAAAACCACCATTAAATCTCCTTAATCCGATAAACACACATAAACAACATAAGAATAAATAAACGTCAACAACATTGATGCAGTTTAATACAACCACAACATTGCTAATAATGATGTTAACACTAATCTGTAAAATCTTAAAACACATAAAATCTATATTTGAGCAGTCGCAGAGCCGGATTTACTACTTAAGTCCCATTTTTTTGTACAAAAACATTTTTTAGAACAAGAAACGATTTTTTTGTAGGCTATGATTAACAATTTAATGTGCGGGTGACGATGATGATTTATAACAGGCTGGGTAGCTGAGTTGTTATAATAGTGCTCACCTAACAATAATGTTCGTTGCCGGATCGATCCTTTCTGATGGGAAAAGTCAGTAGCTATTTGATGGCTCGAAACTGGACCCAGCTGATCATTGGGCTTTAAATAAACTAGCTGTTACCCACGGGCTCCACCCCGTTTTACTACATTAGTATTAATAAAACTATTGATTGGTTAAGTTAAGATGAAATAAACAAAACAGAATACAGTAATGGTAATACAAACAAATAATAACAGATGAGGTATTTTTAACATTAGGTAAATGGAAAGTTCCCTTTGGAAAGCAATTACGACCTTATAGGGCAGTTTATGAAATAATGAATAATTTTGCGCAAGGTTTCTCGTCATGACGAACATTTTAAGTATATGGTTTAAGGGGGTGTGACTTGTAGTCTTCTCAAAAGTTCATGGGTACTTTTGACTTTATATATAGATGATCCTGGCTAATGAAACAGCTGATCTTAGTCACTAACAAAGCTACACAGATCGCAATCCATTACACCCATCCTTCACTCATATTTGGGTTAAAATACGCACTCGTGGCGTCCCCATCTCAATAGATAAATTGATATACTGTACATTGTCATCGAGTATATTGTTGACTGAGGGATCACTAGTTCATGTTTTACGCCGCCTTTTGGCTAGAATGTTATTTACAGCTTTTGGCTTCAATGTACCAATTGTGTCGACCCAAATACAGCTGCAATAAAACACTCTAGGCGGACTTGGCTCGTCAGAGATCTCGGGCCTGAGTTATATGTAGTTATATTTGTTTTGTGTTGCTAGCTTCACTCACCGTTCAACACTCGTTTAAATAATTGTATAAAATGTGTTATATCTCCTAGTCTGTTGATATGATGAATATTTACTTTTGACTAATTTAATTGTCATATGGTTTGGTTTTGTTTTGTTGTCATAATAGTTTTATATGAGTTGTTGAAAATAGAAGTGTGGTTTTAAAAAGTCTAGTTGTTTTCTAATTTTATCTTTATAGTTTTCATCACTTTAAGAAGGTAGGTGTGTAGTGTAAAACAACATTTGGCGACCGTGACAGGACTTGTTTTTTCACCTATCTCTATGATGGAAAATCTAAAGAAAAATAGAACAGTATATAGGGCTTATTTTTCTAAAACATTGAGCAAACTAAACAGTTTAGTTGAAAATGAAACCACAGACAAAATTGAAATTCAAACCACTCTAAAGCTTTTGGAGATAAAGGTTGATGAACTCCAGGTTTTGAATTCTCAGATCTTTGATTTGTTATTGAATAATGATAATGTTTCTGAAGATGAGCTGTTAGCTGAAACAATCAAAGCTGGAGAATATTTAGCTTTGTTTGAAGCTGTAAAATTAAGAGTCCAGAATTTACTACAACAAAGTAACGATGTAGTTAGTGCTCATTCTGGATCTTGCTGTAACAATGCTAGTAAGAAGAAATTTAAGCTCCCTAAAATAGAGATCAAAAAGTTTGATGGAGAATTGATCAATTGGCTACCTTTCTGGAGTCAGTTTAGCAAAATTCATAGTGACTCAGACATTGATTCAGAGGATAAGTTTCAATATTTATTGCAATCCATAGTTACCGGATCAAGAGCTTTTGATGTAGTTCAGAGTTTTCCTCCGACTGGTGCAAACTATCCAAAAGCAATTGAATGTTTGAAAGCCAGATTTGGTAAAGATGACCTATTGGTAGAGGTTTATGTCAGGGAACTCTTAAAATTGTTTTACAAAATGCTCTAGGAGGCAAAAACACAATGAACTTACAAAGTTTATATGACAAACTTGAGTCTCATATGCGTGCATTAGATACCTTGGGAGTTACAACAGATAAATGTTCCTCCATATTATACCCGTTAGTTGAAAGTTGTATGCCTGAAGATCTCTTAAGGGCCTGGCAAAGAAGCCCTTTGAAAGTAGGAACAGACCCTCAGGAAAGACTCAACAATTTAATGAAGTTTATGCTGTCTGAAGTTGAAGGGGAACAGAGAATCGGTCTAGCCATGGCAGGTTTTGGGATAAGTAGCTCTGGGAAGGAGAAATCTTTTAAAAGGCCATCTCAAACTCAATCAGGTAAGATAGACATACCAACAGCTTCATGCCTCATGTCCTCTGGTAAAACTCAAAACTCTTATACAAAGTGTGTCTTTTGTGATAAGAATCATAAGAGTAGTAACTGTTTTGCTGCTCAGAAATTGCCATTGTCTGATAAGGTGTCCACTTTAAAGGAAAAGAGGTGCTGTTTCCTTTGCTTGCAGCCTGGTCACCGTATTAAGGATTGTAGAACTCATTTGTCATGTTCTAATTGTAAAAGGAAACATTATCCTATAATGTGTCCTAGTATTCATTCCAAAGAAGTAGTGAATGAGTGTGTAAGCAAATGTGTTGATAAGGTATCTAAAGAAATGACAGTAGTGGAAGATACCGCTTTGGCCAATAAATCAAGTAGCAGAGTGAAAGTGTTTCTGCAAACAGTAAAGGCAAGATTAAGAACCCCAGGTAGTAATCAATTTGAGACTGTTCGCATTCTTTTTGATTCTGGTTCACAGCGTTCTTACATTTTAAAGGACTTGGCTGAAAAAATGAATTACGAAAGCTTAGGAGAAGAAACAATCATACACTCTCTTTTTGGTAATGTCAAATCTGGTGAAGTAATTCATAACAGACATCGTGTGTTTCTAACCAGTCAAGATTACAGTTACAACTGCAACTTTGAGGTATTGAGTCAAACTACCATATGTGGGGAAATTCCACCAGTTACCGAAGGTGCCTGGATACAGGAACTTATAGAGAAAAATGTTTCTCTGACTGACATACATGAGACCAAGCTACCAATTGGTATTTTGATTGGAGCGGATATAGCGGGTAAACTATTCACGGGAAATATGATTCAACTGAAATCTGGACTAGTGGCTATGGAAACTCTTCTGGGATGGACACTGATGGGTAAGGCTATAATTAGTGGTAGTACAGGTTCAACTACACTCTCCACTGTTGTAACATCAATGTTTATTAATGATGCTGACATATCGGAACTGTGGAGATTAGACACTATAGGCATTACTGATACAAGTGAATCAGTTTCCAAAGAGCAAAAGGCTTTGGCAGTTAAAAATCATTTTATAAAAACTACCACTATAAATGAAGAAGGTCGATATGAAGTGAGTTTGCCCTGGGTTGATTGTCATCCTCCTTTGCCTAGTAACAGAGAGTTAGCCGAAAAGAGGTTATCAACAGTTGTAAAGAAATTGGATGGTAACAATTTAACCGAAGACTATGACTCAGTTTTTAAACAGTGGTTAAGTGATGGCATCATTGAAGCTGTACCTTCTGACGATTTGAACAACAACTTTCACTACCTGCCACATAGACCTGTAGTGAAGGAGAGTAGTATTACCACACGAATTCGTCCAGTGTTTGATGCATCAGCAAAGACCAAGTTTTCACCCTCATTGAACGACTGTATTGAAAATGGACCAAATTTAATTGAACTGATTCCTTCTGTTATGATGCGTTTTAGGGAAGGGAAGTTTGGAGTTATTGCTGACATAGCAAAAGCCTTCTTACAGATATCGTTAAATGTACAAGATAGAGATTTTCTTCGGTTTTTATGGTTTGATATCAATGAAAGAAGCCGAACTATTGTTTACCGCCATAAAAGAGTTGTTTTTGGAGTGAAATGTAGTCCATTTCTTCTAGGGGCAGTAATTGATCTGCATCTTCAAAAATCTATGACTTCTCAGGAGTATGATGATAATGTGGTAAAGAAGCTGAGTAAAAGTTTTTACGTGGACAATGTTTCGACCAGTGTAGATACTTATGAGGAACTAAAACACTTTGTTGAAGAATCGAAACAAGTTATGGCTGCCGCTAAGTTTGATTTAAGAGGATGGCATGCCACGAGCGTCATTGAAGAAGGAGATACCAAGTTCGTCACTAATGTTTTGGGAGTTCAATGGAACTATATTGAGGACGTTCTGTTTTTTAACCTGACGAACTGTATTAAAGATTTGGACGTGTCTCGAATCACAAAGAGAGACATTTTATCCATATCTCACAAGATCTTTGATCCAATTGGTATCCTTTGCCCTGTTACTTTGTTTCCTAAACTTCTTCTGCAAAGTATGTGGGACTTGAAAATTGACTGGGACACTGAAGTAAGTTCAGACATCAGTAAACGATTCATGCTGTGGTATAATGAGTTAAGCGCTCTTGAAAAAGTGAAAATACCCCGATGGATAGGTAAAATGACTATGGATTCAAATGGTTGTAGTATTCATACATTTTGCGACGCAAGTAAAGATGCCTATGCTACAGTTATTTACTTGAGAGTTGAAATTGAAGATGAAGTAAGAGTCCAATTATTGTCTGCAAAATCAAGAGTTGCTCCTCTGAAGAAAACCACAATTCCAAGATTGGAATTATTAGCCGCCACGGTGGGAGCACGTCTCACAAGTACCATATTACAATCAATGGATTGGAAAGATATGGACATATATTACTGGACAGATTCAAGTACGACATTGGCTTGGATTCAACAAGACAACTGGAATGTTTTTGTATGGAATAGAGTGTCTGAGATAAGAAAGCTTACTGACATAAACCAGTGGAATCATGTACCTGGAGATAAAAATCCTGCAGATCTTCCATCCAGAGGCTGTAGCGCGAGAATATTGTCAGAATCTCGCTGGTGGGAGGGACCTGACTGGTTGAGATTGCCCAAGAACGAATGGCCTGTCAGTAAAAACATCCAGTACGAAAATGAAGAAATAAATTTAGAAAGGAAAAAATCCAAAACTGGAACTGAGATAAGTCTAATAAGTAACGATACAGTTTGTGATTGGTGTGGAACACTTTTAAAGACCCAACCTTCAAATAAGTGTTGCCTGAATTTCGGAACAAAATGGTATTCACGTTATTTCTCCAGCTATCCAAAAATGATTCGTTTGGTTGCTTGGATAAGAAGATTTATTAAAAATTGCCAATTGAAGAAAGAACTTAGATCATTAGGAGAACTTACTGTGCAGGAGTTAGAAAACGCTGAGTTAAAACTTTTAAAAACTGTACAAAGTGAAATGTTTGAGGATGGTATAAAGAACAAAGCTCTCTCCGTGTTAGATCCTTTGGTTGATGATAATGGATTAATACGGTTGAAAACCAAGGTGAGTGACAAAGAAGATAGTTTTGGTTTTAAATTCCCAATTGTTTTAACCGAAAGACATCCAGTTGTAGAAGCTATAATAATGGAGTATCACAAAAGTAATTGTCATGCAGGAGTTCAAATATTGTTGAGCAATATTAGAGAGAAGTTCTGGATACTTGGAGGTAGGAGATCCATTAGATCAGTTATCAACAAATGTGTTGTATGCAAGAGAAACAGAGGTAAAAGCTTTGAGGCGATTCCCGCAGTGCTTCCTACTGATCGTGTGCGTGAATCAACAGTTTTTGAGGTAACAGGTGTGGATTTTGCAGGGCCTTTATACCTGAGAAATAATGAAAAGGCCTGGATATGTTTGTTTACTTGTGCCAATTATAGAGCAGTACACCTTGAACTTGTAACTTCTCTTTCAACACAAGCTTTCCTTCAAGCATTCAGGCGATTTGTAGCTAGACGAGGAAGACCCAAAACTGTATACTCTGACAATGCTACTAATTTTACAGGAACAAATAATCTTTTGAAGAAAATAAATTGGAAGGACATTGAAAAGTATAGTTCTGCTCAAAGAATTATTTGGAAATTTAATCCCCCAACAGCAGCTTGGTGGGGTGGTTGGTGGGAACGTTTAATAAGAATAGTAAAAGATCTTCTTAAAAGAGTGCTTGGAAGGGCCTGTCTCGATTATCAAGAAATGTCTACTGTGCTTTGTGACTGTGAAGCAGTAATAAATTCGAGACCTCTCACATATGTATATGATGGAACTTCTGCATTGTCACCACTTACACCAAATCACTTTCTTCAAGAAACTAGGGAAAGTGGTATGCCGGACTTTGACCAAATCGATGAACGAAGCTTGAACAGAAAATTAAAACATATCCAAAACCTGAGACAAAATCTAAGACAACGTTTTAGAAAAGAATATTTGGGACAGTTGGTTCAAAAATCAAACGTAAAAGGTTCTAAAAATGTACCCTCAATAGGAGATGTTGTTTTTATTGAATGCGAAAACATGAAAAGAATAGATTGGCCTCTAGGTCTTGTCATTGAAACAATACCAGGCAAGAGTGGTGTGGTCAGACTTGTAAAACTTCGTACAGCACATGGGACATTGTTGAGACCGATACAAAGATTGTATCCGCTTGAAATCTCATCAAAAGATATGAACGTGGGAAAAGAAGTTAATACTACTCAAGATGAAATTAAAACACAAGCTGGACGAAAAATCAAAGTTCCAAAAAGGTTCATGTTTGAGTAGTAATACTACTCGGTGGGAGGATGTTATATCTCCTAGTCTGTTGATATGATGAATATTTACTTTTGACTAATTTAATTGTCATATGGTTTGGTTTTGTTTTGTTGTCATAATAGTTTTATATGAGTTGTTGAAAATAGAAGTGTGGTTTTAAAAAGTCTAGTTTTTTTCTAATTTTATCTTTATAGTTTTCATCACTTTAAGAAGGTAGGTGTGTAGTGTAAAACAACAAAATGATTATGTATATGCAGGATTAATTTATCTATACTATTATAAAGAAGAGGTGGTGTCTGTGTGTTTGTATGAGCTAATCTCAAAAACTACTGAACCTACTGGGCTCAAATTGCACACAAATGAAGCTACAGCTCCGAGGATACATATAGAACTATTCCCGCTTCGATATTGTCCTAGGGCTCTGCCCCGTGGGCTTTTAAAAATTTGAGGTGAGAGATTTAAAAGTAAATATTGATTTATGGTATCCATGGTAACAAAAAACAAACCTGCAAAGTTTAAAAATGTAAACAAGCAGAACTAACTGTCAAATGAATTTTGATTTCACAATTCCACACAACTGCTTCAAACATATTAAATACTGCACGAATATTAGAACAGAGAGGGTAAGGATAATACATTTTAAATAATGATGTCACTAGCCCGAATGTAAACATTATTTAACATTACTTAAATGGAGCTGTCAAACCATATGTTAATGTAATTTCTTAAGTTTATGATTCTTTCAGTTACTTCATTTGTTTATGTTTATGATCTATTATACTGAGTTTTTACTAATATTTGTGAAATGCTGTAATAATATTTTACAGGGAATAATTCGTTGTAAAATAAATCATTCATGGATATAAGAAATAATTAAGATTCTATAATCATTGACAGGCCATTATCCTGAGTTTTATGAGGTTTATTTTTTTATTTATTTCTGTGTAAACAGCAATATAATCCCCCTGCCGCAGCAAGTCTATGGACTGAGTGAATTTCCATTTTCCTGATTATAATTTCACTAAAATATTGTTGTATAAAATTACCCTATTTTCCATAATTATTTATATTTTCCATTTTTTTCTATTTTTCGGTTTGTAACTGTTGTGTTGGTTTTTTTGTTTACAGTGCAAACCATTAAACACGTTCTTTTACTGTACCTTAAAATCTATCATTGGTTGTGTATCGTAGGTAGCCTAAATAAGTATGAACGGTATTAGTTAACCAAAACGTACTATTATCGAGTTAAGTTATACAGTTATATTTTGTTTCTGAATTAAATGGTAGGAGTGATACCATTTGGCATTTTCAAAGAACCAACATTGTTTCTTTTGCATGTGACAAATACACTTAAATAAATACTAAACCGATAAGGTTGAAATTTGGTGTGATGATAGCTGACATTCCCGATTAATATATAGACATATTATTACCTCAAAAACACTTTCAGGATCGGCCCCAGTAGCTCTGGCTCTGGATTTTCTCATGTTAGCCTTATGAGTATTCATATTAAGGGAATAAAAAAAATTTTGTCAGCCGTTTCAACTGAACAAGTTGGTTCTATGATATTAAATAGCATTAAAAGTAAGGCTTACCAACAGGGTGCAGCACTATTATGTTTTTTGCATTTATTACAACAGCTAATTTGAACCAACTAGCAACAAAAAGTTGTGGTACACAATGAAAACTTTAATTTTTCCATGGTTTAGGTGCAGTTGTAGAAAATTAGGGCTATGGTAGATGTGTGCTACACTATAGGATAACGTATAAATTTAAAGACCAAATTTCCTTAAACCGTGTCCTCTCCCGTAACTGCAATAAGCATTTTATACTTCCATGCCAACCCCGTACGAAGGACGGGTACTCTGCTAGTATTCAATAAATGTTTACGTGAATTTAACAAAAAACAGCTGATTTATTGTAATTTTTACTTTGCCGACTACGTTACTCACTACTTTTCCTTACTCAGGATGACAACTGAACAACATTTAAGCTAAGTTTGTTTTAATTAAATAAAAATTTAATAGAAAAAGGAGTTTATGTTGAATAAACGATTTTTTTACATGTCAAATAACATCAATATTTTAAGAACGTTGTTGAGCACATAATATTTTTTATATGCCACTGTAATATATTTCAATTATACCTGGCTTATAATTTATAATATTAAAACAATTATCTAAAACATCTATAAAATGTTTATGTTTACATTCTTCTATGATAATAAATATACAGTTTTGTTCTAACATTTCAAATATCACTTTTATTACTGAAATATGTTTTAGTGGCGACGAGGACGGGATTTTTAATTACTCATACACTTTCTACAGGATAAACATTGAAATTAACATACTATCATGACTGAAGACCTTTCAACAATTTTATCAACGTTTGTTCAACAACAGGCTATACTTTTGAACAAGTTTAATGAAATCATACAAACCCATGCACAGAATCCAACCTCACCTCTGAGCTACTTGTGACTGTTGATAACATTAGTTTTCAAATGGTGAAAGAGTGGCGGTCAGTTGCAATGGTTGCAATATTTGAAAAACTTGATACTACATACAGTATAATATGATTCTGTTAATCTGTTTTTCCGTAATTCGTTTCTTAAAAGGTCGCCAGTCACTAGCACCCTTTTCTAACCAATCATTCGAGATTTCTATGATCACATATTGTAATTTAAAAAATAAAACCCATCAACACTTTTTTTCGTTTGACCCAAATGTAGGCTGTCGAACATGTATACTGCCTCTTAAGTCTTAACTAGGCCTATATGCGTAATTTTTTTCTTTACCTGCATGATAGAGTGACACCATTAGAGTACGTATTATTATTAACTTAATTTTAATGCTTTCACAATAGCAATTATCATACAAAAAAGGCATGTATAAATTGATAGACACTATAAAAAACAAAAAGATGAAAATTATTTATTTGCTAATTATAAAAGATTATAGGCTATATATTCTACAAATATATTATTATTTTATTAATAAAAATATCTGACGTGTTTCAAAATATATTTATAAATACTTTAAATATAGGCTATAATATAGTTTCAAAAATATGTTACATATATATATTTAAAATACTCTCAACACATAATTTTTTTAAATATTTAATAGGAAAAATATACATATAAAATATGTATATTATAGATTCTATACTTATTTGATCAATATATATTATAAATCTATTTTATATATTCAAAACTTATATTTAATTTATATTTTGCATTGCTTTTTGGTAATATTTTAAATATATATTTGAATATATCAAACTATTATTAAATATATATTATTTATATATTTTATTCGAGGTTCTATCAAATACAACTTTAAATATATAAAATATTTATAAAATACATATTTGTGCTACTAGGGTACTACTATTCAACGACTCCAGTAAGCTATTAAGCTATACACCTACTCCAGAAAAAAAACAACTAAAGCCAATTGCCTACACCACACAAGTATCAGTTATGAGTTTTCCACACCAAGACTTCAACCTGTTGTTCTCTTTTTAGAGGGGAAGACTGTAATATAATATTTCAATTATACCTGGCTTATAATTTATAATACTAGGTGACACCCGTCAAAATCGACGGTTACTTTCAAGGCTTACGCTAAATTCATCTAACTGTGATAAATTGAGTGAAATTATACATATTTTGAGCATTTAGCATTGTTTAAAGAGTAATAAGTGTAAAAACAATAATGACATTAATTGCGTTAGTTACCAAATATGGTGGAACATTCAATGAATAAAATATTTCCCATACCGTAAGTCATCGGAGTTATTATTAGTATGTTAACTGTTATCTCTTCTTTTGGAAGAACCTTTAAATAGTATTAAAATCGTATTGGTGGATCTTTTGTAGTTAAAAACTTCCGCGATTTCATCAGTGTAATAAAGATTAATCTATGATTTTATTTAAGAAAAATATCTGTTTGTTGAGGAGACTTGTTCTAACTTCAAAGGGAGGTCCATCCGTCACAGTGTAAGTTTGATTTTTCCTTCGTCACGTCACGTCAGTTCATATATTTCGCAATGGAATGTTATATTGCAAAACATAACATAATACAGAAGAAAATCAATTTTAAAATCAGAAAATAGCATTGCAAATACTCCTTTTGGACATATCAGTAACTCCCAATAAATGTGTGTTGTTAAAAATACATCTTTAAACTTAACAGCTGTTTCATTAAAAAATATTATCCACATGGCCAAAATGTAAACAAATCTGTGGAGGAATCTCTAAAGGGTTCTGGGGCAGAGCCCTAAGTGAATTTACTTCATTTTTCTTTTGATAACTCATCTACAGACCAAGACCTTTCTTTGGACACCTCTACCAAGTTTCTAAGCCCAGCCGTTATCTCAAGTTAGTGGAGACAAATTTTCCAATTCAATGTTTAGATTCCTCCATGTTAATCTTACGGGAGAAAACCCACCTTTGATGGAAGATACTGCCCAAACTAATAAAGATATCAAAAAACGAAAAACACTTTGCAAAACTACAGATCAGGGTCTTTTTTTGACACTTTAATCATCAAAATCGGTCAAAAAATGAGGGAGGAGTTCTGTTTACAAAAATCGGCTTAGCGTATTATATATATAGATATAGATTAACAATTATCTAAAACATCTGTAAAATGTTTATGTTTACATTCTTCTATGATAATAAATATACAGTTTTGTTCTAACATTTAAAATATCACTTTTATTACTGAAATATGTTTAGTCACATATAATACAAATTTAAGGCAAAATATAATGTGAATGTGCAATTCGTAATCAAAGTTTCTTTTAAACTCAAGAAATTTTACCCACTCAATAAACCTGGTCTCGACATTCATTTGTCTCTAGTGTTACGATTACCTCACTCTGTATTTGCACAAATATCTATTTACAGTGTGTGCATACTTTTGAAATTAAAGGGGGACATTAACTGTGCCAATTGACCTGAGTCAGCTAGTCGGTTATTCATGAATTGCGCCAACTACTCTAGGGAGCCACCCGATAAGTTCACTAACTCCGCCATGGCGGCCCTGTTTGTATTGAGTAGGTTAGGTTAAGTTAGGTTAGCTTGGGTTAGGATGACACATAAACAAAGGCAATTTTTCTGCCGGAAACTCACTCCTAAATGGCTTGGGCTTGGCGCAACTAAGGAAAATGTTTTGGGGCCCTTTGAGGGCTTGGCGCAATTAAATATCTCTCTGGAGCAACTAATGCACGACCAAACTAAACTATACGATAATCTGATAAAGTCATTGTTTTAATTGACAAATCGTTTTAATTGGTGATTCCACAACTATAGTTGGCTTTGAGTGCTCTGTTAAGCTCCGTTAATTAATTTTTTTACCAAATGTGCGTGTTGACCTTCATTAAATGTTAACCTACCGTATATATTTCGATACAAATAGTTTTGGAACAAATTTCAAATACAGTACGAATACGATGTGAAATTTCTAAGTACTATATATAGTTTTTTTTTATCAGGTAATTGCTATATGAACTGTCCCAGTGTAATTGTTGATCATTCCTGCTTTTGAAGCGTGAATTTATCAGTACAAGAATGATTTACTGTCGTAAACGTGACCATCTTTAACGTTTAGTTACATTAAATACAATAATGATGCATAGGTTCATTACGTGATTCAAATTTAAATTTTTGTTTTATTTTTTTCGTTAGATCTGAAACGTTAAAATTTATTGTTTGATTAAAGGGTTATTATATTGATTGCTGAGTGTATTAAGACAGCGAGAATCTTACATTGAAGAGGTCTTTAAGAAAGACGCCCTAATGATCAGTTGTAGATTTGTTGTTAATGAGCGCAAGAATGCAGTCAAGGAAAATGTAGACTAAACGTAATGATCATCTCATTTCGTCCATTGCAAGCGTCATTTAATTACACCTTTTGTTTTGTGAAGTCGAAGTCGCATTTAGTTAGTCTCCTTGTATTTACTTAATATGTAAAATACGAGTTGATTAGATTTCTTTTAGCGAATTTCCTTATAGGGAAGTAGTTATTACCGAAGGTCATATGAAGAGCCCAGGACCGATTTAAATATGTAGGTATGTGTGATAAATATACAGTATATATGTCTCGAATCAGATTTGTATTAAATGTGGTACTAACTTGTAAATTATTGCTTGTTATCCTACAAACATAATGTTGCGGGCTTAACGGGTTCTTTACAATAAAAACTTGGCGATTTTATAATAACTATTTTATTCACACTAATTATTCTATATTTACAGATATTACAATTACCTAACACCTAACTAACCCTATCTAAACCTAGCTAAAGCCTATTCTAATTTACAATGTTTCTACTTACAGCTAGCCTCTACAGGATTTATCACTTCTGTTACAACACTGTCACTACACTGTCACTAGAGTCACCACACTGTTACTCTCACTGTCACTACACTGTCACTGCCACTAGCACTAGCACTGGTCACTAACACCGACGGGCACTTGCTGCGACGATTCTCGGAAGGCTCAACTCAACTCAACTGCCGTGTGCCGGAAGACGGTCCCTATATAAGCTCGCCGTAGAACATTCTAGAGACCCATAGTAACGTAGACAAAGGTGTTTACAGATCGCCGAGGAAGCTTCTGGTAGAAGGTTCTGGAGCCCCTATTCACGTAGTCCGTTGACATATTTCTATTGTCTGTCACTGGCGCGTTCGTAGAATCCGTGAGACAAACAACCCTTTTGAGACGGCGCCTGGCTATTGTTGCGTGGGGTTCCTGACTTGTAACACTACCCCCTCCTTAAGACTGTTCTGCCCCAGAACAGATTTCTCTCGAAGCTTGAGATCTTCTGGACCAATAATGTCTCCGGTTCCCCATGGGTTGAATACGCAGACCACAATGTCGATGCCAGTGCCCACGAAAAGTTCCTGCACCATTTTTCTTACAATCTTCCATTCCAGTCCGTCATAACCACATCCCAGCTTAGGAATGGCAAGCTTTTTGATTCCAATCCGAAGGAGCTTGTCTCGCAGGTCTTGCAGGCTCTTCTTCAAGGATTCGTAGGAGGGCTTCTTGTTTGACGTCTCCTTCGTTACGAGGTAGAACAAATGCTGCCCATTGCGCTTCAGGTGAAGGGTTGAGCCAATGGTGGGGTTCTGGCGCTCAAGATCTACGGTCCCTCCAAACTTTGTCCTGAAGACTGTGGCTATACCTCGCGACGCTCTCAGGTCTTCTGCTACGCAGTGTGCCAAGGCATACTCCACTGGCAAGGTGAAGAGATCCTTGTATACCAGCCTCGGTCCTTCATTTCCACGTCTCTCTGGCACGACATCTCTTGGCTCGGTTGAGAGGTTACGAACTTGTTTCTCTTGTTGGCCGTGATCTCCTTTGTAGAGCGCAAGCCTGTTGAAATGAACTATTTTGGGTTTGCCATGTGGTTGCTTCTTAATCCGGTAGATGACGTCATTTAGACGGGAAATAACTTCATAGGGTCCTTCCCATGAGTTCTGGAGTTTAGGTGAATATCCACGACGCCTTCGGGGATTATGTAGCCACACGAGGTCTCCAGGTGTGAACCCTCCTTTCTCGGCCTTCACGTCGTACCTCTCCTTCATCCTGTCGCTTGCTCCAGATATGTTGCGACGAACTTTCTCATGTATCTCGTCCATCCTCTTCCGCAGATCAGATACGTAGTCCTCGCCAACCACACATTCATCTGGTTTCAAGCCATACTGTAGGTCGCATGGAAGACGGAGCTCTCGGCCGAAAACTACGTTGGCTGGAGTCTGACCGGTGGTTTCGTTGACAGAACTCCTATACGCAAGTAGAAACAGGTGCAGGTATTGGTCCCAGTCCCGCTGATGTTCGGAGACAACTTTTGACAGATATCTTCCCATCGTCCTGTTCATGCGTTCTACCATGCCATCTGACTGTGGGTGCAGAGGTGTTGTTCGAGTCTTCCGGATACCAAGAACTTCACACATTCTAGAGAATACCGCTGACTCAAAATTTCTTCCTTGGTCAGAATGAAGTTCGAGCGGGACGCCAAATCTGCTCACCAATTCCTTGATTAATATATCTGCAACTGTTACCGCTTCCTGGTTAGGCAATGCATAGGCCTCTACCCATTTGCTGAAGTAATCCATTGCAACCAAAATAAATCTATTTCCAGCATCGGACATGGGGAACGGTCCTGCAACGTCAATGGCAATGCGCTCGAACGGGGCACCTACGTTGTATTTCCTCATTGGGGCTTTTCGTTTGTTGACAGGGCCATTTGATGCTGCGCAGGTCACACATCTTCTGCACCAGTCTATGACGTCATCTTTCTGATTAGCCCAGTAGAAGCGCTCCCTTACTTTCACCAGTGTACGATGTACCCCTAGATGGCCTCCAGAAATTCCATCGTGCACTTCCCTTAGCACTTCAGGAACCCTCTTCCTTGGAATTATTATTTGGAGTTTTCGGTGCACCCCTTCCTCCGATTCGACGACTCGCTTCAAAACTCCTTCTTCCATTAAAATTGAGTTCCACTGCGCCCAGTAGGTCTTGACGTTCTTAGACAATGGAGCAATATCCTGCCACGACGGTCTTCCTTTATTGTCCATCTTCCACTGCATGACGTGTCTTAGGTCTGGGTCTTCCTTCTGGTCCTCTGACAGTTTCTTACTGTCCCATTCGTCGTCAACGGCGGTCACGCGATGAACTGATGCACTTTTGTCTTCCTTGCGTGTGCAGTGTATGCAGGTGTCTCCACATGGTCTTCTTGAAAGTGCATCCGCATTCCTGTGGCTCGGTCCCGCACGATGGACTGATTCGAAGTCATACTCCTGTAACCTTTCCAACCATCTAGCAACCTGCCCTTCTGGAGACTTGAATCTTAGAAGCCATATCAATGCGGCATGGTCCGTTCTCAAGAGGAACCTTCTTCCATACAAATACTTGTGAAAGTGTTCTATGGACTTCACCACTGCCAGAAGCTCCCTCCTGGTGACACAGTAATTTCGCTCAGGTGCTGACAGTACCTTACTGAAGTATCCGATCACATGTTCTTCTCCATCCTGAAGTTGAGAAAGGACTCCTCCAATGGCGGTATTGCTGGCATCCGTGTCTAGTACGAATCTTCCGTCTGGTCGTGGGTAGCTCAATATGGGTGCGCTGCATAATTTGGCCTTCAGCTCTTCAAATGATTTCTCGCAGTCGTTGTCCCAAACAAAGGTTCTCTTATCTTCCGTCAATTTAGTTAGTGGTTTGGCAATATTAGCAAATCCTTTTACAAATCTTCTGTAGTAAGCGAACAGCCCAAGGAAACTCCTAACTTGGTGTTTATCCTGAGGTATTGGCCAATCAGTGATAGCTCTGATCTTCTCCGGATCCACAGATACTCCTTTATCTGACACAACATGGCCGAGGTAATTAACCTGTTTGCGGAACAAGTTGCACTTCTTGGGGTTCAACTTGAGATTAGCCATCCGCAGTCGCATGAAGACATTCTCCAGGTTCTTCAGGTGGTCTTCGAAGGATTTGCCTAGGACGATAATGTCATCCAAGTATACCAGGCATGTTTCCCATGACAATCCCCTGAGGACGTTCTCCATGAGCCTTTCAAAAGTAGCAGGGGCATTGCAAAGTCCAAAAGGCAGCACAGTGAATTGCCAAAGTCCTGTCCCAATAGAGAACGCTGTCTTCTCCTTGTCCTCAGGAGCGAGCCCGACCTGCCAGTAGCCACTTCTGAGGTCTAAGGTTGAGAATATCTGACATCCTCCCAGAGTGTCGAGTGTGTGTTAAAATCCTGGGTAGAGGGTAGCTGTCTTTCTTGGTGACATTGTTGAGAAGGCGGTAGTCTACGCAAAATCTTGTTGAGCCGTCTTTCTTTTTCACTAGTACCACAGGTGACACCCAAGGGCTGCTAGAAGGCTCGATGACACCATCCGCTTCCATCTCCTTTATGATTCTCTCGGCTTCGTCACGTTTTGCCAGTGGGAGTCGTCTAGGGGCCTGACGTATGGGTTTTGCATCTCCGGTGTCTATCTTGTGTTGTACTATATTCGTCCTTCCTCTAGGGCCACTTCCGTACTCAAAGACATCTTGCCATCTAGTAATAAAGTCCTTTATTTTTGCACTTTGTTGATGCGTCAGCTCCTGACAGGTGCTCTCCACGAAATCTTCTAGCTCCTTTGGTAATCCATTTGGAGATGGCGGGCATGATTTTAGTTGACGTACCACCGAATTAACAGCCACGCACGTTCCGATCGTTACTCCTCTTTTTATCGTAACAGGAAAACCATTCAAGTTCATCAGTTGCACCGGATTTTCATGTCCTAAGTTAAATAAGGATCTGGCGACAAAGACACCACGTCCAAGCTGGGATTCACTGTCACTTGCTGGCTCCAGCAGAACACTTTGCCCACTAGTCCAATCTCCTTCGACTGTGGCTTGAACGATGACCTGGCTGCGCGCTGGTAGCGTTGTGTCTTCCAGTAGAAGTACGCGTGCAGAGATATCTTTTCCACGCCGAAGTATGACATCTTCGTCTCCGAGAGTCACTAGTCCTCTTGACATGTCCAACTTCAGTCCGTACTTCACCATTATATCGGTTCCCAAAATCACGTCCTCGTCTATGTCAGCAACAAGTGCGCAGTGTTGAAACACGCAGCCGCCGATGTGGAAGGTAGCAACCGTCTGCCCATAGACCTGAGCTAGCTGACCTGTAGCTGTACGTAGAGACCATGATGTTGGTGAAATATCTTCCGTCGACACAGTGTTTGGATTCAGGATGGTCATAGTCGCCCCGGTGTCCAGAAGACAACTTTGGAGACGCCCGTTCACCTTTCCATCTATGTAGAAACTGCTCGACTGACTTCCCAGTGAAGCAACTTTACCACTTTTCCTCGGGGCTTTCCAATCGCGGGCTGACGGTTGCCCCTTTCCATCAACCCTCCTTAGTTTTCCTGATTCGGTTCTGGTGTGGTCGAAGGACATTTACTCCGGGGATGTCCCATCTGTGCGCAGCTCCAACAGCGCATCTGCCGGCGACGAGTTTTTAGTGCCTCCAGCACTCTCTTTACTAGCTCCTCGATGTCCAGTGGAGTTGTAGGTTCTGCGTGTGCCACGCGGACTCGAGCCTGGCCCCTCACCGACTGTCGCACAGCCTCAAACTCCAGTGCCTGTGTCAGTGCGTCACTCAGGGTCTTTGGTCTGGCGAGCTTCACTGCCTGTTGAGTCTCAGGTTCACGTAGACCGTCTAGGAATTTATCCACCGCCAAACTCTCGTAGACATCATCCGTGACTGATGGATAGGCGTTTCTCACCAGGCGAGCAATGTCGGCTTCAAACTCCTGGAGTGACTCACTGGACTTCTGGATCCGGTTCCGCAGCTGTGATCGGTAGAGCTGGTCCATGTGTCGATGCCCAAAGCGCATGTCCAATCTCCTCACTAGTTCTGGGAAATTCTTCCGCTCCGCCATTGGCATAGCGTGCAGAACAGCTAATGCATCTCCCCGTAGTGCCAGGCACAGTGCTGAAGCCTTTGTCTCCTCGGTCCACCCATGGACCATAGCCGCTGTCTCGAAGAGAAGCATGTAGTCCTCCCAGGGAGTTTTGCCATCGAAGTGAGGGACGATGTTCTGAGGGGCAACGGCAGCAATGGTGGGCGCTGGCTTGGAAATCGTTTCTAGGGCGTTGTCCTGCTGAAGTTCGCCAGTGCTAGCCGATGACGCAGGTGTGAAGCTCCCCGATGCAGCAATTTCCTGCCTAAGCTTAACTAACCTATCTTCTAGATTTTTTTCTATGCAATTAAATTTCTCATCTATTTCATTCATCCTACTTTCTAAATCATCAACTTTGCTAGAATACTCATCTAACTTGTTTAGCATTTTTGATTCTACATTTGACATTTTTGTTTCAATATTAGCTTCAAGGTTTTCTAACGCTTTACTAGTTTCTGACATTTTTGACTCTAATGTTTTGCTATTTTCTAACATTTTTGACTCTAATGTTTTGCTATTTTCTAACATTTTTGACTCTAATGTTTTGCTGTTTTCTGACATTTTTGCCTCAATATTAGCTTCTAGGTTTTCTAAAGTTTTACTAGTTTCTGACATTTTTGACTCTAATGTTTTACTATTTTCTGACATTTTTGATTCTAAGTTCTTAAGCATTTTATTCATATCAGATGTTTCAAATAAAACGTTATCTAGGTCTTCACCCACATCAATTAAAGCTTGTTTAAGTCGTGCCTGAAGGGCTGATTTAGTTCCACTAGTATCTAGATCTCGTTCTTCTAATTCTCTCCTAAGATCAGCTACTTTTAACTCATCAAGTTTCACACCTTTGAAAGCCATTTTTATGCCAAACAATAAAAATAATTTTACAATGAATGATTTTTTCCTTTGTAAACAAATTTACGACACAAATTACTAATATTTAGCAAAGACCCTGAACCTTACTAATATCTAATACAACCAAAATAAAACTTAATATTTTACAATTAAAATCGCCAAAATAATGCCGCTTTCTGACACCAATTGTTGCGGGCTTAACGGGTTCTTTACAATAAAAACTTGGCGATTTTATAATAACTATTTTATTCACACTAATTATTCTATATTTACAGATATTACAATTACCTAACACCTAACTAACCCTATCTAAACCTAGCTAAAGCCTATTCTAATTTACAATGTTTCTACTTACAGCTAGCCTCTACAGGATTTATCACTTCTGTTACAACACTGTCACTACACTGTCACTAGAGTCACTACACTGTTACTCTCACTGTCACTACACTGTCACTGCCACTAGCACTAGCACTGGTCACTAACACCGACGGGCACTTGCTGCGACGATTCTCGGAAGGCTCAACTCAACTCAACTGCCGTGTGCCGGAAGACGGTCCCTATATAAGCTCGCCGTAGAACATTCTAGAGACCCATAGTAACGTAGACAAAGGTGTTTACAGATCGCCGAGGAAGCTTCTGGTAGAAGGTTCTGGAGCCCCTATTCACGTAGTCCGTTGACATATTTCTATTGTCTGTCACTGGCGCGTTCGTAGAATCCGTGAGACAAACAACCCTTTTGAGACGGCGCCTGGCTATTGTTGCGTGGGGTTCCTGACTTGTAACAATAATATTTTGCAATGTCTTTTTAAACCATTTTGTAGAGCTTATAAATACAAATACGGTAATTTTAATATATGGAAGTATTGTTGCACATCTAACAAGGAAATATAGTGCCACAAATTTAGACAGAACAACTGAGTTTAAAATGGCAGCCGTTAAAAGTTTCAAAATGGCAGCAGATTCAAGAAATCTTTAAACGGCTGCCATTTTTGCCCCGGTTGTCAGTTTGAGTTCGAATTTGCATAAAACCCTTTAATTTGATGTGCATATCAACAAAGCTTACTTTCGAAATTTTCTTCTGACTCCTAGATGGCCGTCCCCCTGATGAGGAGATGAGGTAAGGTAAATCGTGTGTTAAAATGACGTTAATGTCCAGTAACTGTGTATCAAGTTTTAAAGCTCTATCTTTATTACATTTTTAAATATTGGACCGTCCCAGGACTGTTTTCCCATTCTGTATATATGTGTCATGATGATGATCCATTATTTACCCCAAAAAATACCGTTTTAGCCAAGTAGGTTAGGTTGTATTGTAAGTATAGATATTTTTTCAAATTTGTCCTGAATCTGGGGTAATAATACCCCCCCCCCCCAGGAATATCGATTCCTGCAGTAAATTTTCTGAATACGCCAGTGGCACGCCATTGATAATAGACTAATTATTGAATATAGACGTGATGACAGTCAGTGTTATATAGTCAATGGTCAGAGTCAACCCAGGACCCAGCACATTGGTATGTTGCATTTGCCTGCCGGGCATCAGCAGGATAGGATGCCCGTAATCAGCTGTTACCCCTATTGTTTACTATTATGATATTGATATGACATAGGTTATGTTATAGGTTAAGTCAAACTACGAAATTCCTACTACTGTAATATTATTAGTCTTATTATTTCTTAATCTTAGTTTTTCCTAGTAGGCTATAAATAAGTGAGTCAAACTGTCAAACCAAACCATTTTGTGTACGGTAAGTTATAGGATGATTGGGGAATTTATCGGTAATTGAAAGCAACCCAGAATAATTAAGCGAACTAACTATCTAAATTACATGTGATGTCACTCAGAATAACTGATAACACGGAAGAAGTTATATAAACGATGCAATTTAAATTGTTTGTCAGTAGGATCTGTTCACACTCAGAGAAACTTGTACATCTCACCCAAATAAGGTATGTAATTCAGCTTCAGTAGGCCTAACAACTTACCGGTATAGAAAAATAATAAATATCCATTTTTGTTTAGTCCTACCATTGACTATAATAGGCCTATACCATAACATAAACCATAACCTGGACCAGGGGGTCCTTGGAGTAGGATAGGCCAAAATTGATATAGCCTACCATTGTAAAGGTAAACTACCATTTACATAAAATAGTCTAATTGTATCATTTTTGTCTCATCCATTAAAGGTTGTCATAAACTGAGTTCATAAAATTATTTTACAGAAATATGAGCAATACAATGAAGGCAGTAGTTATCCAAAGCACCGGGGACGTTTCCGTCTTGAAGGTTGAGAGCGTACCTGTTCCAGAGTTGACTTCAAACCAGGTGTGAATGCTTATAATATATATTTTGTAGTATATAATTGAAGTATATGCTTTTAAATAAAGGCATGTACTTCAGGTAGGATATCCTGATGTACGGTAGGCTAGTTAATTTACTTGGGCTTATTATATTCCTACTATTGCTGCTAACCATCTCCAAAAATGTTGTGCGAACATGTGTGCTTTCTGAACTTAACTCTGTCTCATGTAGTACCTATTAGGAATTAAGTTAGATTGTGCCTGAAAACGAGCTGTAGTACAAGTCGAATAATTTTAAAGGCACCATGCCATTACCAAAAATTGCAGAAAAATTCTTTTGAGTCTTTCATTTCATTTCATTTCAATCTCTTCATTCAATAATTGTACATTGTAGGCCTACATTGAATAGTGTGTCTAATTCCTAACCTAGTAAATACAGTTAGGCCTATAAGCTAAAATTACAATTTAATATAACTTACCTAATAACTTACAAAGAAAGGGTGCACTTTACTTGACGTCCTACACTCATTCGAATGAAAACATCGATCGATATATCGATTAATCGATTGCTTCATTCGATATATCGTTTGGTTAGTTAGGTAAGGTTAACCTAACCTAACTAACCAAACGATATATCGAATGAAGGAATCAAATGAAAATATTGAATCGAAAAAACCAATCGAATGAGTGTAGGACGTCAAGTAAAGTGCAGCCCAAAGAAACTACCAATAAAATCAGGTTAGGTTTATTTGACCTGCATCTGCGTTTGCACACGTGCGGAAGTGCGAGGCTGTATGAATGCGTGATGTGTGAGTGCATTGAGAGAGTATCTGAATATAAATATCTGGGTATAATCTTTGGCAACCGCCTAAAATGGAATTGCCATATTACTTATGTAAGAAATAAGCTGCGCAAAGTATCTTATATCTTTTCACGCATCAACAGGATACTTCCCCCCGACTTGATTAGAACTGTGTATTATGCCTATGTACAATCTCTATTGCAATATGGAATCTTAGCTTGGGGTGGTTGTTATCAAAATGTTTTATCGCCACTTGAAATAATTCAAAAATCTATTATCAAGATAGCACTAAAAAAAATCGCCGTTATCCCTCAAATATTTTGTTCAACGAATTCAAAGTTCTTAATATACCCCAACTCTTTATAAAAAATATAGGCCTAATTCTGTATATTCATAAAAATGAAACGTTCTTGTTCCAACATATTACACATTAATACCATACTAGATCAACAACTAATCATGGAATTATTACTCCTAGATTAACAAAATCAATAAACAGCACTTCGTCTTTTTATCTTGCAAACATAATTTATTCCCAACTTCCACTAATTATTAAATCCCCCCCTCCTTGCAGTCTACGTACATACAAAATAATTATTGACAAATGGTTACTAGAAGTTGGTCACAGAATAAGAAACTATTTCACCTCCATGTACATATAGATACTACTATCATTTCATCAACAGCTGCAGTATATCTATGCCGTTGCGTGCGTGAGTTTGGGGTGGGTGTGAGTGTGGTGTGCCATGGGTACCCCGCTAGGCTGGACCACAGGGACAGTGCAGTGACGGCTTTTTTAACAAGAGCTACCAGCCGCCTGTGGGTCCCGGGGCGGGTACTATGGAAGGTAGTGGCTGGGAATGTATGTTTGTGGTGAGTGTGGTTCTTTTGTGAGTTTGTGCAGGTATGAGTGGTCTGTGTGAATGTGTAGGGCTATGTGTGTGGAATGTATGTGCCAAGTCTCAGGCATTTAAAAATGTGTGTTATTTCTAACGGTAATCTATATATATATAAGGCATTTCCTATATTTTAACGTGCAAACTGAACGCGTGACATATGCGTGCATTCATTTTTCATTCATTTTTCATACACTGTATCGTTTTGTATATTTATCTCGTAAACTAGTTTTTTTATTATTTATCTTTTCTTGTAAACAAAATTCTGTGTACAATGTATATTATTTTCCCTTTTTAAAAGTAGCCTTAATTTATTGTTTTATTGTGCGGATGATGGACTCAATCCCCAACCACAGGCATTAGCCCATTTGGGGATTACATTTCAGTAATTGTTGTTTGCACCATTGTAACTGATGTACTGTAATGAAATAAAAAGGATTCATTCATTCATTCATTCACTGTACTGTAATGAGGAAACACCTCTTTCATGGAGTAAGGAGCGATTTCTATGAGATAATTTTTTAATTTGTTTTTAAATTTGATGTTGTCAATGGGTTTCAAATGATTTGGAAGAAACCGTAAAAGCCTTCTTCCGGCATAGGTGGGCTTTTTATTTTGAAAATAAAAGATGGTTGCAACTATTTTCTCTTAGGGCTTTTCCTCTTGTAGCATAATTGTGCGTTATCTGATATACTTTCTTTCGTAATGAGAGCAGTTTCAAAAATGTATATTGGGCAAAGACAGTTAGTATTTTAAAATTTTTGAAATGAATTTTAACACATTCATAATTTTTTAGTCCCATGCTCTTAATGCCCTTTGCTGTAATTTTAAGATTCAAGTAAGATTTTTCTTAGTTGTAGCTCCATATTAAGATATACCGTACAGTATGAAATGTGGCTATGGACAAGAGAATGATATATTGTTTTCAAAGTACTGATATTACATAGATAAGACATCTTTTTCAATGCAAATATCCCTGAATTTATCTTTGAGCAAACATGATCGACGTGGTCCTGCCAGGATAGATGTTTATCAACTTTTAAACCTAAAAAATCTATTTTTTCAACTTGTTTGATTTCATCAGAATCCAAAATAATCAACGGTTCTATTTTGTTTTTACATTGCTTAGTTGAAAATTATATAAAATTAGTTTTACTTTTGTTTATTTTGAGATTGTTGGATAGTAAGTAATTTTTAATATTTGCAAGTTCTATAAAGGTATCTATTTCGATGTGTTCTACTGTTTTTCCTGTAATTTTTAAGTTAATGTCATCAGCATATAAACACATATTTCCACAAGGTACACACGACAGTGCATTTGGAATCTTATCAATGTAGCAAAGGAATAAAACAGGGCCTAGTATTGAACCCTGAGGGACACCAAAGTGATTAAGTTTTATTTCTGATCTGTTTTTTACCAGCCAATTATTTTTATTAGACATGATTTCAACGTATTGCTTTCTATCCGATTCTTGACCGTACTTTAGCTGTTGATGAATAGTTTAGGCTTGAATTCAATGATAACAACTTTCTAGGCTCAAACGTTCTTGTAACTTAATATAAAACCAAATAAGATTCAGAGGGGTTCTGCAAAGCTGTAGAATTAAAGAAATATTTTATACTTAGCATTGCAAGCAAATTTGGCACATTAAGTAATGTTGGAGATTGGACTAGCTCACAATCTAAATGACACTCGAATTTCATCCCAGTATACCTAACAAATGCTGTTTCACTATATAGAAGGGTGCAGTACTAACCTCTCATAACATACGATTCTGTAAGCAATTAGGATATAGTTTTAAATTTATATTTATTCTTTAGGCCTATACATGTATGAGATTAAGCAGTAAAAAGTTACTATAATATTTGCAGGTTTTGGTCAAAATTCACGCAGCTGGGTTGAATCCTGTTGATACATACATTCGGGGGAAGAAGTTCGGGTATGACCCCAAATTACCAGCCATCCTGGGGGGAGAGGCTGCTGGGGAAATTGTGAAAGTTGGAAACCAAACTGGCAGTAAGTATAAGGTGAGAATATACGCTGAAAAAAGCTTACAGTTGTTATAGTCCATTCAAAAATTTTAGGCGGTTTAAAGCCGTATTTACAAGTGGCCAGTTAGCGGGGGAGATTACCTGCCTCAGGTAAATTGAAACTTGAAATACACTAGAACTAGAGGCAAGTAACCTGCCTGCTCTACCAGCCTCGTGTAAACCCGGTTTAGGGATAGGTTTCTTGGATTCCCTCACCACTTTTTTTTAGCTTTATGTATAAATCAGTTAGCTATTATTTCATAATAGGGGGAAATCGCGTCCCCTCAAACTGCCTAAATTTTGAACCAATAGATCAAGTTGGTTAAAGACCTAAAACTAAAACAATAGAACACTTGCGTCCATCTGTGTCTAGTCATGCGTTAAGAGACATGCGCTTGGCGTGGCACACACAAAAGCGCACAAGTGTGGACATAGCTAGTGGGAGAACTTGATGGAAGAGATCCCTTGATGAAAGAGTCCTAAAATAGTCTCAGGAGGAAGTTAATGGGACAGATGAATCCTCCACAAGTTTCACCTTTCGTCAATCTAGAATTGCTGACCATTACAAACTTTGTAAACAGTTCTAAACACAAAGTAAACTATAAGCTTTAAATGTATTGTTACAAGCCAGGAGCCCCGCGCAACAATAGCCAGGCGTCGTCTCAAAAGGATTGTTTGTTTACACGGGTTCTCCGAAAGACAATAGACCCATGTCAACGGACTACGTCAATAGGGGTTTTGACATCTACCAGAAGCTTCCACAGCGATCTGTAAACACCTTTGTCTAGCCTACGAGTAGTCTCTAGAATGTTCCACGGCAAGCTTATATAAGGGACCGTCTTCCGGCACACGGCAGTTGAGTTGAGTTAAGTCTTCCGAGAATCATCGAAGCGACGGCACGCCGGTGTGAGTGACCAGTGCTAGTGGCAGTGACAGTGTAGTGACAGTGAGAGTAACAGTGTAGTGACAGTATTGTAACAGAAGTGATAAATCCTGTAGAGGCTAGCTGTAAGTAGAAACATTGTAAATTAGAATAGGCTTTAGCTAGGTTTAGATAGGGTTAGTTAGGTGTTAGGTAATTGCAAATATTGTAAATATAGAATAATTAGTGTAAATAAATAGTTATTATAAAATCGCCAAGTTTTATTGTAAAGAACCCGTTAAGCCCGCAACAGTATTTTGAATAAACTAAATAAAAAGAACTGAAGAAATTAACAAACAATTTACTCCATTTCAGGTGGGTGACCGGGTGATTTGCTGTCTGCGAGCCCCTAACTATGGAGGGTACGCAGAGTTTGCTGCTTGCGGAGTCGGGGATTTGATACCTCTCCCAGACAAGTTAACGTACTCTCAAGGAGCAGCTGTTTATGTGCCTTATTTTACTGCCTACAAAGCCCTGATAGCAAGGTAAAATGTTAGTATAAATATACAGAGTGTTCAAAAAAGGTAGGGACATAACATTTATGTAGTGATTCCTTGGTACAAAAAGAGCAATAAAGTTTATAGAGTTTATAAGGGTGTAGCATAGAGCACCAGGGCCTAGATTTTTTAGGATTTTTTGAGAGGATAGCAGGCTTACCTGAATGGGAAAGAGTCCAAACTGGCACAGGAAACACAAAACATAACTTTACACTATATACACAAAACATTAGAATATTTCACTGTCACTGACAGCATTTTCAACTAAGGAAGAGAGAGTTTTTTAGATGTCCAAAATGGTGGCCAGTGAGTTGTTGAGTCAGTGTTGCAACCTCAGGGTTTTTAGGTTCGTGCTTGGAACTCTCTTTTATTACCAATTTCCTTGCTAATAGCCTATTTTAATTTGAAACTTTTTTTTATGATAATAAAGTTAGCCTTTGATTTCTTTTTTTTTACTAAATAATTTTATATCGAATTTGGATAAGATTGTTCTAAAACAACAGTCTTTACTTGAATCAAGAATATAAATTTTAACAGCTAGGAGGCTACTCGATCCACCTCAGAATTAGGCTAATGTTCTCAACTTGTCCAACACCTAAATAGAATTGTCTGTAATAATAAGATGGATATTACCAAGTTTCTTCCAAGTTTCCACATATCTTCTTGTTTAAACTATTTGAAATAATTAGACTATTGGTTTAGCTTTTCACTTTTTACTAGAAAATATTATAATATAAAAATCATACAAACTAGTTTTTACACTTTCATCAGGCTAGTTCATGGTAGAAGAAGAAAATCCAGTTGTTACCTAACACATGTTTTTCAGCAACAATGTATTCAGGTCTTCTAGATCTTGAAGTTCACTTTTAGTCACTCAGGCCAATTAATAGTATATGAAATTTAATTTGGGTAAATTACTTTTTGAGATTTGGTTTAGATATATATAATTATTTTTACTTTAGCTTGTGTTTGAAATAGATTTTAAACATAGTATATTTTAAATAGGCTTTTAGGCTTAATTGACTGGTAATAGCATAGACTAACCAACACAAGTAGACTTCTCATCCCATTGTAAATTTTGAAGCACGTTTTTTGTGTCTAGTTCATGTACGTGACACAATGGCGCTAGTGTCGATGAAACTTTGTTTCCATTATTTTGGGGTTAATTTCTTGATTTGTGCTTTACTGTTTGGATATATAACTAGGGGACAAGTTATTGTTTATGATTAGATCGTATTATTTGGTTAAACGAGGCTTTAAATGGCTGTAATAACGGGAAACAAATTGTAAACAAAACACGACCTCTACATAAACCGTACATGAACTAACAATAAAATTGTCTTCAGCTGTTCCATAAGGATGAGAAATCTACTAAGGGAGTATGTTTTATCTATGGTAATAGGCTATTTATATATTATTTAACTATACAAAATTTTATGAACTGTTGCAGTGTTGCCAATAGTAGAATTCAAAAAACACATTTTCAGTTTATCTTAAGACTAAACTTAAGTTTATCTTTAACTTTAAGATAAACTGAAAATGTGTTTTTTGAATTCTACTATTGGCAACACTGACTCAACAACTCACTGGCCACCATTTTGGACATCTAGAAAACTCTCTTCCTTAGTTGAAAATGCTGTCAGTGACAGTGAAATATTCTAATGTTTTGTGTATATAGTGTAAAGTTATGTTTTGTGTTTCCTGTGCCAGTTTGGACTCTTTCCCATTCAGGTAAGCCTGCTATCCTCTCAAAAATCCTAAAAAAAAAATTTATAGAGTTTATAGTTTAGTATACATCCTATCATGTTTCCTTAAGTGTCTGTGTCTGTATTTGTTTTTTACTAAATCATTCATAACACCTTGACGGTGTGAGCTTCAGCGTTGAGATTCTGAAAAAAATTCCATCTGTTTGATCATTTATGGAGAAAACATTGGGGATAGCAAGAAGGAAATTAAATTCTCAGTTATTCTTTGTCCATACAAGACTTGAAAGATATAATTGAAATCTCCATATAATTTATTAAAATTGATTTAGGTATCTTGCAACATTTAAAATAGCCGCCATTTTTGAAATGGTTAACAGTTTTAACCCTTCCCGGACGGGTAACGGATATATCTGCATAAGTCTTTGGTGATAAAGGACGGGTGACGGATATATCCGCATATGGTTTTTGATGCTCCGGACGGGAAGCGGTTATATCCGCCTTCTTTTCAGACAGACTGGCAGGTGCTTGAGCAGTAACCAGATGTTTTGCGGAACCAAGGCGCCACTATCCTGCTCTTTCCATGACTGCGCACTCCCCCCTCTCTACCGTGCTAACCCCTCTCCTGCGCCTCACCCCCTCCCGCGCACCTACCACAACTCCTACGCTCCCCTCCCCCCCCTCGACGTTTCGCGCTCAACATTACGTTGTCTCTATTTATTGTTTACATATTTTTCTTTATTTATTGCCTAATGTTGTCATGGTCATATCTTCAAAGACAGGTGGCGGATATATCCGCTGCATTTCTACTCATCCGCGGACAGATAGCGGATATATCCGCATAGTTAAAAACGATAAAAAAATTATTTTGACAGTATGATGTGTTCCACTGTGTTTCTTGTATGTATACTTGTATAACAAAACACAAATATGAAAAATTAATTTTTATTTTTTCCTCTAATTTTTTCCCGTCCTATGTCATGATTTCGCCCGTCCGGGAAGGGTTAATTCTACACAAAGATGAAATTTTTTTTGGAATCATAAACTATGTAGCTCAAATTGTTAAGGAGTTATAATGTGTTTATAAAAAAAAACACACATACAGACAGACAGACCCTAAATGAAACTAGGTAGGACAAATTTTTATGAAGACTATTTTTACTTATTTTGACCCAAGAAATTACTACGTAAATTATGTCCCCACCTTTTTTGAACGCCCTGTATAGGCCTAACGTGCATGTTTTCTTCCTATCTCAGAAAAGTCTTTAGTGTATAATCCAAACTGTTCTTGTCAAAGTCAGATAAGCGGAAAGGTTGGATAAAAAAAAAAACTATTAAATGTGATTTTGTAACCATGTTAAAAACTATCAAATTTAAAAGTTTCTGAGGAGAACCTATTCATGGTCTTTATTGGTTCGTCTTTTTTCAATTTTTAAGCTACCATCACAAACAACATAAACACTAAAAAAAATCAACAAACTAATCCAAAGATAGAATGATTTAAAACTCAGATTTTCAAACTTTTGGGTGAAAACATTTTAGTTATTAATTATCTCCGTATACTTGTCAATAATCTACCTCAAAACAAATGCACAGGTGCAAGCTGCAACCCCAGGAGTTAGTCATGGTGCATGGAGCAAGTGGTGCTGTCGGAGTAGCTGCTACACAGATCGCAAAGGCTCATGGTAATAATTCTTGAAATTCATCAAACAAAACTCTCCAATGTAAATTTAATATTCGGTTACCTAAGCCTATTTCTTATATTTCTCTGTTAATACTTTCAATGTTATGACATTTGATGTCTTCTATAATAGATTTATTGTAACTCGATATGTCCATAACTGAAATAAAAGCAAAAATAAGAAACATCTGTGTTCTCCTCTATACTAAATTAATGTAAAAAAAGAAGCCAAACAGGTGTTGTGTACAATCCCTAAACTCAAAAACGTCATTAACTTCCATACCACCCAAACCGGACACACATTATTTAAGGTGGGCCTTTCTCGCCAGCTAAACCACACATTATTTAGCTTAGTATGGATTGCACATGTAAGGTATTCGAACCGTACATGTAGCAAGACCTCACTAGTCAGTGTAACGCCTTAGACAACTGAGCTCCCATGCCACCATTGACCAAAAAGCGCACTAGCGCTCGTGAGATTCAACCAACTTACACCCCAAGCTACTCGGGCATAGATTTAACAGTTTTAACTTTAGTATGCTTATTATATTTTCCAAAGTTTTATAATTATCTAAGTCAATGTATTTGTCATTTAGGCGCAACAGTAGCTGGGTCAGCAGGTAGTGAAGAAGGGATGAAACTGTTGAAAGATCTGGGTGCCGACGTAGTAGTTAGTCACAGGTACGGCTTGGAAAATCTTCACGTCACTTTGTAGCCCTATTTAAGAGTAAAATTAGATTTAGTTAGTCCTAATCTTTAAATTTCACAGTGTGAGAGCATAGACAAAATTAGTGAAGGGTGGGTCATGTGAAATTTACTCATAGCAAGTGAGTTACGTTACTAGAGGCTACTTGATCACATTATTGCATTTCCCACTATGGTGTTTTGTGAGATTGTCAGTAAGTTGGGCCATAAAACTAATTATTTAAACCGTGTGTTATATAGTTAAGTTCTAAAACTAAGCGCAAGTAAATCTAACTTTAGCGTTGATTTATTTAAAGTATGTTTTTCTTAAACCTAATTTTTGTCTGCAAATGCCTTTTAGGAATTTTTCAGGGTCATGTACAGTACCTACTGTACCTTCAAGTTTGTGATAATATAAACTGTTCATAGAAATAGCCTGCGTTTTCAATTTGTCGGTTAAACACAAAGTATTGTTATGAATTCAGGGAAGATGGACACTTACAGAAAGTCCTGGCCACGACTGGGCGTCAAGGATTTGACGTCATTTTGGAGAACAGAGCAGACATAAACTTGGGCATTGATCTGGCTGCTTTGGGAGTCGGTGGTAGAATTGCAGTAAGTTTAAATGTGTTTAAGGTTAATAAACATTGTTTGATTGAATTAGTTATAAGCATTAAATTGACAAAAGTAACTAAGAAATTAGTAGTTGACTTATCTAATTCTTATTCAGATCAAAGATGTATAATTTAGCAGATGGCTGCTAGTGCTACTACTATAACCATTGACTATAACTTTGTATCTCCAGTTTGTCTGTTAGAAAATTTTGGATTTAAAACTGCTCATACCTCTATGATATAGAAAAATAAGGCTATCTATTTGATCCTGGATTTAGGTTCGATGTAAAATTACAGTCCTAAAATTTAACATTCTAAGTGATTTATATTGTTTAAGCTATTAATAAACTAAACACAAACTTGAGAACCTGGTAGACAGACATGTTAAGCAATTTAAAACTGGACTTAAAACCCCTGAATGTCCACTACCCTTGGTTTTAGGAATGATATGGTCCTAATTTACATTGATTGTTATGTCTAAACTATATTATGGAGTCATATCATCTCATTCTCGCTCATGTTCATTTCACAGGTAGTTGGATCTAGAGGTGAAGTACAAGTAGATCCTCGTAACCTGATCAGAACTGAAGGCTCTGTCGTTGGAGTTAATTTGGGGAAAACAACTCCGGTAAAAACAAAATAGGCCTTCCCAGTAAAGGTGGTAACCACCTTAACATATCTGTAATGTATGGAAGGTTATGAGGATCCATTTCTCCCTGTTCACTACATTTTTCATTGTGATTTATCATGTTCATTATTACCACTAAGTTATCTTGTGGCAATATTTTCAAAACCATAATCATTGGGATGAATTTACAACTTATAATTTGTGACTGTACAATAATATAATCACAAATAGTAGTGAACATTCTACAACTATTAATTACTTTTTTTACTTTACTCCTTTCACAAAATTTAGGCCTCCACCTCATCCTAACTATGATACTACAGCCGTCAGCTAATCAGCTGATTAAGCTAAAAATAGTGGTGGGGGAACACAGGAAACCTTCCCCTTGAAGAGCCTAAATATTGTGAAGGGACTTTAGGCGATATTTGTCTTCATACAAGATAAGATTTCAGCAATGTATTTTTCTCAGGTAGTTGGTTCTCGGGGACCAGTAGAAGTGGATCCTCGTAATTTTATTAGAGCTGAAGGTTCAGTGTTAGGGGTCAACTTTTGGAAAATTACAGAGGTAAGATTGTAATAAGTTGGGTAACTCATAACTTCTAAATTTCTTTTTTTGAGAGATGGCGGCCTCTTTTAAGCTTACATTTGCCCGCAAAAATAGGGCTTAGGCCTGTTCATGGAACGTATCCAGCAAAGCAAGGGCAGAGGTGGTATATCGTAGTACATCAGTTTAACTGTACTTATAAAATTTAGTGGCAGGTACTAAGATCCGAACCCACGATATTGCTGCGATGGATTTGAATTTAATTTTTGTCTGAGGCGCTACCGACTCTATCCAAATGTTAATAGTTTATTCTAGGTGGTCGTCTCCCACAATATTCTCATAACATTTAACTTTTTTTTGGAAACCAATTTTTTCTTCTTAAGAGCTGAACATTTAATATTAATATTTTGTGGTACTTGTTTTTATTGTAACTGTGTTGGCTAATTCAATTCATAAACAGAGTTATTTAATATGCTAGTGAACACTGGCTTCCCCGTTTGGCATTTACCTCAAAATATCTAAAGACCACACAAATCACCCTATAGGATTAAGATCAAAAAGTGTTTAGAAGAAAAAGTCATATCCTTACACATTCTTTTCCCAAGTAAGGCTGGGTTTTCCTAGGCACGGAAGCAGAGAACGAAGTCCGCTCTCTTTTAGCTTTAGGTAATTAATGGAAATTTTTTTCCTAAAAGCATGGTGGACAGCCCCTGGATGAGCAGAAAATCACATCTCCATGTGCTCTCCGTGTTCCACACCTAGGAAAAACCAGCTTTAAAAACTTTTAGCAGTACGATAATCAAATTTCTTCGTCTAACTCTTCCGTTAAAATGTTATTATTTCGCAGGAAGAGTTCATTCAATACTCATCAGCTTTAGTGGCTGGTATGGAGAAAGGATGGCTAAGCCCAGTTGTCGGCAAAGAATATGCAATGGAGGAAATACAACAAGCACACACTGACTTGATAAAATCGCATGGAGCATATGGGAAACTAGTACTTAAAATACGCTAACTTTCTTGAATGTAAGACTGAAATTTTCTAAGGGAATTTGTGTTAGGAAAGCTAATATGGTATTGAATGAGATTTTATCTACAAAGGAGTTTAGCTTACAGATGATTGATTTCCATAAGAGAGTTTATAATTCATGCAATAATTACGATAGGGACGAGAGAAAACAATGATAGTAGACTGACAATAGTTATTTGTGCAACTAGTGAGAAAAGTGAGCAATTGACTCACTCGAGAGAATTCCTTACGCACGAGCCGTAGGCGAGTGAGGAATGGTTTCTCGAGTGAGGCAATTGTACTTTGAACTCGAGTTGCACATTATACTTTTCCTACAGTTACCATAAAACAAATAAATTGGTGAATAAACATAACCTATTTTTACACAGAAGTGATCTTTTAATGTAACATTTAATGTGAAGTGACAAATACAACAGTACAACAGCTAACCAGCTGATTTACAGCCAGTGCTGCCAACGTACTTCGCGCGCATACGACGTTGCCTGCATGTTACGCATTATTTCGTGCCTTCACGTTGCAAATCTGGAGTGAGACAAAGTAATTAGAGTGAGACAATGTTAACATTGTCTCACTGATGAGCGAATTGGCCACTTTGCTTTCTCAAATCAGTGAGAGAACATGTACATTGTTCGGTAACTGTAGGAAAATTATTTTTTGTGTCTATATCATATTGTAAAAAATGTAAATACTCAATTTAACTTAGCATTTGAATATTAAGTATGGGCTACATTTTTGAGGCGAGTAAATTATTTACATAATATTAACTACAGCCAAGCAAGACTGAACATTCTTTCATACACAATAAAGTAATTTTTATATGTTAATAATATTCATAAGAAAGTTCTTTAACACATTCTTTGGATAGTGGTCATATTTTTTTTATAGGCCTACTGCCCATTCATGACTGAGTGCCATAGTGCGCAAAGAAGTTCTTTTGATAAATATATTTTAATCTTGAGCTCTCGTTCAATCAAAGCCGTACTTAAAATCTACTTGGCCCTGGCTCATTCCACAGAGGCCCCCCTGATCTGATTCTTCTGTGGCTTCTGGGGGTTTAAAAATACCCGTAGTATTGCTCTAACTCAAACTTTTGTATTCTACAATCTGATTGGTTAATATCCATAGGAGACTAAAAGTTTAATAAAAAAATTAATTTTTCGCAACAGTATTAAGCATCTGCTTTTAATTATAAAATGTTGACCTGTGGGCCACACTCCAAAATCGTGAATGTCCCCTGCGGTTGCGTGGACGTTCACAGGATAAACCTCTTCGGCCAGACAAACATCATCTTTGATATCAAATTAATCAGCCTTGACACCTTTAATATGCTATTATAGATAATAATCTACTTACGTATCATCTTTGTCTCCCCAAATCACAGTGAAACTTTAACCGTTTCCTGTGGTCACGTTAACATAATCATCATTCAACATATATTGCTGTTACAGAGACTTCATTGTCTACCGTGATTGAGGCGAAATTTCAATAGCACAATCTTTGCAGATGCTTATGGTGATCACTAATATAAAAGCTTGGCTTTTAAATTGAACCCCTTAAAGAATTTATTGGAGATATGAATTTTGATTAAGGGGTCATAATCCATGTCAGGCCCCAGCAACCGCCATGTCAGATGATAGAGGAATACGGTCCTAGTTACAATTAGATAGTAGCAGCATACTTGTTGGCCAATTTACTCTGAGCCTAGCAATCATCATCACCATTATTGAAGACTGTGATACTATTGACACTTTTTTGTAAACATTACTGTTGTTTGCTCTTACAGCTCTGTGTAAATAACAATTCATCTTGTTCTTAAGTTATTAAAGAATATTATATAGATTAAATACCGAAAACTTGCTGTAATACTATTAAATGTGAATAAAAATACTTAAAATAAATCTATTTTAATTACAGTAGTAATCTTATTCTAATTTTCTCTCACAATCCTAAAATCCTTCCAACTAAGTTTAACCAATTTACTATTTTATAACAATATTTTGAACACTGAAGTCGACATCACATTTTTATCAGCTAAAGCAATCTGTACGTGCCTCTCACAGATTAGATTCTATTGATTGAGTTGACATTATTGCCTAAAAATGTTTTTGCAAACTATCAACTTTCTAAGTTTACAATAACTTGCCGTTAAGTATTGGCACAAGATTCAAAGTGGGTGAACTGAGAAGGAATTACATTTGACAGAAACATATCTGTTGCCTGCCGTTCTGTCATCGACTAAGTTTCTCCATATTTTTTTATCTCTCCATATCAACTCATAATTTTTTGTACAAGCAAACAAAATTATGGTAGAATTTTTTATCAATCGGTATGAGCCAGTGAAAATGAGTACCGTACTGTAGATTCTAGGACGACCCACAGTATATAGGAAAATCAAAAGGATACATCTGTTTTTATAATTATCTAATTTATTTATTTACATTTTTAAATATTTTTAATCTACAGGTAACTATGAATGTCATGAAATTTTCAACACCAGCTTTCCATGGTGTCCGTGTTTCTTCATCAAGTCCTCGTGGGCTTGCTGGATATCTTCCATGAGGTATTCCCTGGCAATGACAGGTTTCACCCAACCCTCCTGCATGCCGGTGCTTATTGCTTCAATATATTTCTTCCATTGTTGCTGAAAAATTTAACAAAAATGGTTTCCAAATTGTGTTTTGGAGGTTCCAAGTATTAAAGTTAGTAAATGTTTTTCTTAGTATTGGAAAATGCTTGTTGATTAGTGATGGTCGAATCCAGGAATTTTGAATATCGAATCAGAATCCTATAGTTATTTGTGCAACTAGTGAGAAAAGTGAGCAATTGACTCACTCGAGAGAAATCCTTACTCACGAGCCGTAGGCGAGTGAGGAATGGTTTCTCGAGTGAGGCAATTGTACTTTGAACTCGAGTTGCACATTATACTTTTCCTACAGTTACCATAAAACAAAAAATGTTTTAAGAGTGGCACATAATATTCTTTCAAATTCACCTCTGACCCATAATTTGTTTTCCAAACCCCCAAGACTAATATACAAAAAAGCTCCTAACTTAAAAGACATTCTTTCAAAAACCAAACTACCTCCCACTTCCCAACCCTCAGCAAAACCTTCGGGCTGTAATCAATGCAACAAACCACGATGTGCCACTTGCAAATTAATCATCCCATCAAAAACTTTCACAAGCAGGCAAACAAAAAGATGTTATAACATAAATAGTAACATCACCTGTGAGTCTACTAATGTAATTTACCAAATTTCATGCAAAAATTGTCCTAAAGACTACATTGGCAAAACCACCAATGCTCTAAGAGTTCGTATGAATGGCCACAGATATGATGTAAACCATCCTGATAAACAAAAACCTGTGGCTATTCATGCGAGAGAGGATTCTCAAAATTTTGAACAATGTTATTCATTAAAAGGAATAAGAAAATTGGCAAAAGACGCACCAGACTTGAAATTAAGACAGCTTGAGCAAGCTCATCAATTAATACTTAAATCTAAAACACCTTCCGGTCTAAATTTGAGATAGTATATATATACATATATATATATATATATATAAAAAAAATTTTTTCTTTCTTTCTATCAAAACATTTTCTTTTTTACTTCTTCATAAATTATATGTATTTTGGATTTTTGCTAAAACCATATGATTCAGAGTGGTAAACACTTCTATTTGTTATTGTGTTTGTTCCTGAAGAAGGCTAATGCCGAAATATAGAAATTTCTATAAAAGTGTGTGATAAGTTTATTTTGAAAACATAAAACAAATAAATTGGTGAAGAAACATAACCTATTTTTACACAGAAGTGAACTTTAAATACAACATTTAATGTGAAGTGACAAATACAACAGTACAACAGCTGACCAGCTGATTTACAGCCAGTGCTGCCAACGTATTTCGCGCGCATACGACGTTGCCTGCATGTTACGCGCTCACTATTTCGTGCCTTCACGTTGCAAATCTGGAGTGAGACAAAGTAATTAGAGTGAGACAATGTTAACATTGTCTCACTGATGAGCGAATTGGCCACTTTGCTTTCTCAAATCAGTGAGAGAACATGTACATTGTTAGGTAACTGTAGGAAAAAAAAATTGAATCTCGAATCTTCAAATCTCGAGTATTAAAAATGAACCATATAATATTTATAACCACCACTAAGACAATAAACTCTATGGTTAGTCAATGTCACAGTATATGACTTTTGTGTAATTATTTTTGATCATCGAATCTTGAATCAGAATCTTTTCTTAGGATTCGATGGATTTGAGATTCGGATTCTACAAATCCTTATAGTTGATTCAGTTGGAGCCAGGGTTGCCACCCGTCCCAATTTTGGTTCTTTATGCCTGTATTTAAGCATATGTTAATCCGGAGGGGGAGGGGGACCATGTCCCGATTATTCCTAAACTGAGGTGGCAGCCTTGGTTGGAGCTGTCATATTGATTTTTTTTAAATTCAAGTAAGTTACAAAAGTGGCCTAATCTACAGCTGATATATTTGTAAACATAAATGTAGTAAATTGATAAACTTGTATGACACGTGCACAGCTTATTATCTGGCAAACGTAGCAATACTGACAATGTTAGCTCTGAAACAACTGTAGTATTAGCAATTGGACTGTATACAGTATTAGATTAATACTATACCATATTTCCTACTATAATCACATATAACTTGAACCGAATACCACCACCAAATACCACACCTAATACCAGATGATCTGGTTAGGGTACACTGGAAAATAAGTGTTTTACACACAACTAATGTTATTTGTGAATAAAACTACTAAAACTAGTTTATAAGCTTACCTTAGATATGTTGGCCACATTCACGCCGGTGACGTAACCTTCAGTTTTAATCAACAGTCTAGGATCTACAGTCACACTCTCTTTAGCTCCAACCACCTAAACATTAATCAGCTGACAAAAAAACATACAAACACAGTTTGTGAAGAGATTTTGATTTAAAGCACAGAACTCGCACTGAGCCAACTTTGCCTCGCTGGTGAGCTAGGCCAGATTGGGGGGGGGGATAATAGAACTGACATCACTTTATGCATGCTTTTGAAATAATAACAGTAAACGCAGCGCTACAAGAATTTGGTGTAGACACTAGCAAATTCAAACGCAACTTTTTATTGGCTGATTGGCTCATGAGACTCCTGGTTAGTGTCTTTTTCCGTGGCTTAAGGCACAGTTAGGATTAGGATAATAAGTGAAAGTTGTCAAATGTCATAGTAATAAATGGAGATTTCTGCGTTTGTAAATCAATAATTATCATATTTTTGCATCATATGGTGTGCATTTCTACAACAGTTCAGCTTTTAACCATCAAAGTGAAATATTAATGTATAAAGTAAAGCAAACCTGATTCCACCGTCTTCACAGTGAAATTCAATATGCCTTAGAAACTCACAATTTATTATTTTACTGTAACGGTAAATTTATTTTTAGGTCTCAATAAGGTATTAAAACACTTATAATAGGTATATTTTAATAGCTTACCGCTATCCTTCCTTTTGGACCAATTGATGCTAAATCTTTAGCCAAATTAGTGGTAGCTCTATTTTCTAATATTGCATCAAACCCAACAGCATTTGGTACCAAATCTAACGCTTGCGTAAGGTGTGTTGCTTCGCTGAAAAAATACATTCCAAGTTTAAAATTCCCAACTATTTTATTAAAATTTTGGCAGTTAGAAAAATAGATTTTATATTGAATATTTCTGATTTCCACTTCACAATTTCATATGACATTCAATATCTATTTTAATTGTATTCAGTGAATTGGATACATCAAACTAGCATGTATCCAATTCATTGGGACATGTTATAGTCCCAATGATAAGTAATCCAATATTAATAAAACTAAAATCCTGAGGAACAAAGCAAGTAAAAATCTTATATAGAAAATGCTATATTTCGTTTGTTTTAAAAGGTACCGGAACATCGCTTATCTGTTCTCAAAATGTTACTTCTTCATTCTTGGGAGAACACTATAGCAATACAAGAGACCCGTTGAAACATTTTAAGGTAAAATGTAAGCAATTTATTATGTCTAACCATAGACAAAAAGAATTAAATATAGACCGTCAGCTGTGCTGCGGTTACCATAGGTTCTGGCGCACACCGCTTGGAGCGCCACGGTAGTTACAGCGTACGCGCTACATAAACTACTGCGGTGTGCGCCGGAACCTATGGTAACCATGGTAACCACAGCACGGCTGACAGTCTATATTTCATTCTTTTTGTCTATGGTCTAACTTATTGAAAGGAATAGTTTGCATTTTTTGACTTACCGATGATTGACAACATAGTCTGCTCCAATCTCTTTCACCATTTTTAACCCTTCTTCCGTGCCAGCGGTCCCTACTACAATTGCTCCTAAGAAAGGAAATAAAACTAATGTTAGTTATGAATCTCTATTTTGGAAGAAATGTTTCAGTGGTGTTGAATTTGACAAATCAGTAGGCTAATTTAGAACCTACAAGAACCAAAATTAGCTTAGAACCTACAGAACCTAAATTTCTAAAACTAGATTTGGTCCAGTGTAGCCAGGCAATGTGATTTTCCATAATTTAATGCAGAACAACATGCCAAAGTTTATTCTTTCTGAGGTGGATTAGAGAGTTTTATGGATGCTTTTTCCCTAATGAGTCATAAAAATATAATAAGTCCTCTTTCAATGAACTCCGCAACTATTTGTTTTAAATCTGAACTCAACTGGTGCCATGCATCATGTCGTTTTGATTACACTTGTTATTTTCATGTTAAGAATCCCATATAATAGCTTCTGAAAGGTGGTTTAGTTTGTTTTTGTTTCATATATTTTCACTTGACACAATCACGTCAAAACCACATCCCACCAAGTGTGGAAAATTTATTGTTTATGATCACAAGTACGACAAGAGTGTACAGGGTCTCACATTCGGATTGCATGTGAAATTTCAGTTCCTTGTTCCTTGGGCTTTTGGCCCATTCCAAAATCTATAAACCACTAACAGACCAAGCAGGACATGCCAAAGGCACTGAATACAGTCATGCACACACTAGGTCTCATTATGACTGAACGAGAGTGTTCTAGTAAAAAATAACAAACCCTAGCTTGACTGAACTTTAAAATGTTTGACTAAAGTGAGTAAACATCACCGATTTATCTCTGTAAATTAGGTTAACCACAGAGAAGTAAGGTACAGAGGACACATTGAATAGTACATATAAGTGGTGTATAGAACTAGTTGCTGGTGTCTGGGGCAAAGTCCAACACCGCCTCCTTGCCCAAGTGTACTACAACCCTTACAATGGGGGAAGACACTGTGCCCTGTGCGTTAGGAATTTCTCCACAGTGCTTGCCGTTCGGGCTCGCTTCCTTCTTCGTCACAAGTATATTTCCGGCACAACATACCAGAGCTGAAAGCTCATGGTCACCCATAGGCAATTTTTCTCTGCAATTTCCTTTTCTGTGGATTAATATGTAAGACGTGCCTTTTCTTTTCTCAAAATATGTGAAATGTGATAACTCACCGATATGCTTTGCGATCTGAACAGCTGCTGAGCCCACTGCCCCACTTGCTCCATGCACAAGAACTAACTCGTTCTTCTTTATTTTTAGTCTAAAACAATAAAAGACTCAAAATGTAGTTTGAACATAATGGGTAATGTTTTGAAAAAAACAAAATCACACTACACAGCATACTTTGATATGGATACACAAAATACCCAGTAAATTTGTATTTAGGTTGTAAAAAAAAATTATGAGTTGAAATGTTGAAAACTAATTAAGTTTACATATATCAACGAAAAGGGACATTTTAAAATGCATGTACAGAAACAAAACAGTGTTAACAAGTTTTTTTTTCAAACACACTTAACATTTTTCAATGGCTGATAAAAATGTAATAATTGTAAACCAGATTGTTAGGTTTTCAAATGGTAAACTTGTATTTCTGAAACTAACTAAAATATTTTGGTAAAGTTCAATCCTCAGAAGTGCAAAAATGTACCTTTTCAGTTTCTGCCTCTTGGAATGGATGATTGAATGAGTATTTGTGGGAGATACCCATAGGCCTACATAGACTTAGAAAGATTAGATCATACAACACCATCACACCAGATTGCATCTACTAGGGAAAAGGTGAGAGAAGAATTAGAGTGTTGAACAAATAAAAGATCTTTGTTACAAAGATCAGCTGGTTTGTTAGCAAAGTACATACATTTACTAAACACTTAATGATCAAGGATAGCTGGGTTAAGTTTCTACCCAAAAAATTGCTTATTCTCAGGATCGGATTTACAACCTTCTGAATACTAAGTGAGCGTCTATGAGCATACCATCAACAAACATCCTTACTTGGTCACTAGCCCTCTATAAGCTGTGAAGTACGCCACATAGATAGCCGCTCCCTCCGCATAGCTCATGTGGGACGGTAGCCTCAACGTGTGGTCCACATCACATACTGCATACTCCGCATAGCCTCGATCATGCGGCAGACAGCAAATTACCCGGTCACCTGGCTTACAACAACTAATTTCAACTTCTGCAATCATATTAGCCTGATAGACTCACCAGTTGAAAGAAACCACATTTTTATTCCCCCAGAGGTTAGGTGGTAAAATTTAACTAGCCTAACGTTTTATAACTTATATAATTCATTCTGTAAATACTAAAGTTGACATTGAATATAAATGGACAATTTATTGATCATGGATACCGTAGTATTGGGGTCCAGAGTCACTATTACACTAATTTGCAGAAAGTGACACAGTACCTTGTATTGATTACAATTTTCATCTCCTGTGTCTGTTATCGTGACCACATCGCCAGCGACTTCCTTGCCTAGGATCAGCGGCAACTTTGGACTGGAGGAAAATGCTCGTTCTCTCAAATATGCATCCACAGGGTTAATACCAGCTGCGTGGACTTTGACTAACACCTGTAAATTTACGTTAAATAAGTTAGGTAATCTAAATACTTAATATAATAAGGGGTTTCTCTGTTACATCTTTTTTCAGCTGGCCTACCTGACCGATTTTCACGATTGAAGTCTCGTTTTAAAGCTTATGATCCAGTGCACCTGCCATTCGTAAAGAACAAGGTGATTTCTTTTAAGGGCCTCGCCCCCCTCGTTTTTAAACTATTCTAGAATTCAGTTTTAAAGTGACTGACAAACTTTCTTTATACAGGTTTGAATATGAATTTTAATCCAACAGCTGATCCTTGAGTTGAATGTTTAACCTCAGTCAGATTGTAAATAAAAAACAGACAAAACAGTTTATGAAAATTGATTGTAAGGATACTTTTTTGATGTTTGAAACATGTTTGAAGTAGGTAAATCACTCTTTAGCCTTAATTGTGTAACCTCATAGATCTTTGTTTTATACCAACTTTGACAGAATCATACAAACAGTGGAAGATTTCTGGTTTTATGAATCTTGTTGAATATTAACCAGTAAAGCCATTTTCTTAGTGATTAGGTTACCTAATTGTTTACACACCTGCCCTTCTGTTGGTATCGGAGTAGGAACATTTGTCTCTACTTTGAGTACTGAAGGTCCGCCAAACGAGTGGATTTGTATTGCTTTCATTGTAGTGTTTATTTTCCTCAGAGGACTTTTGAGAGAGCTGAAAACCAGTTTAATTTGCAATAAAAAATATCTATAACTTTAAAAAACTTATAGAATTTTTCCCATGGTTTATAATGTTTTAAACGTAACAGATTCTTAATGTAGCCATTTTTATCGACCTAAATGAGATTTGTCAACCGTAGGTCTAAGTGGTGTATACTTTAATAAGGATTACAGTTTTTTAAAATAATTAATAAATACTGTACTGATTCTAAAATTTAATGCTGACAAACAATTTATTGAGATTTAATGACAATTTATTGTTTACGCAACGATCGCGTAAAGATAGTGTTAACGACAGGAGTTGAAAATTTAAGATACAAGCCTTGGCGAGTGCCTTAAAAACTTCTACGAATGTCGTTAACACTATTTACGTGAGTTGCGTACGTACAACTTTACACCTATGACCAGGTTTTAATTACTAATAGGCCTAATCACTACTCAAAACTTCTAAGAGAGGTTATGTTTTCGTTTATAAACTCTCATTGCCACTGACATTGATGCAACGACTCATTGTACCAACCACTAATTGCACCAATCGTTAACAATTAAATTGAAAAACAGCTGATTAGTTGAAGTTCGAAGCATTAGGCTACAATTTTAAACCTCATTGGTCCGTTACCTGTGTTTTTTAGTAGAACTATGCTGTTATGTAACTAAACAATGCTGTTATGTAAAACTTTTCAATTTTAAGAACTGAATTGAAATGGCTAGGCTACTTAAAAAACGGTTGTAGGAAAAAGCTTTTCAAAATGAATATATGGCTATATGCTCAACAAACTTGTTAGCAGTTACACGTGGAAGCTAACACATAAAAAAGTCCTGAAGATACAACTTTCTTGAAATCTCCCTCCTTATTTACTAAGTTAGGCTAAATTGACCATTAATTTTTTAACAAGAAAAAACAGTTTTATTTTCAGCTAAAAAAAAAAATACAAATTTGTTAATTTTTTCCCATTTACACAACTTGTTCAATGTTAGATTTTTCTAAGGCTTTGATCTCACAAGACCGATTCTTTGATCCAAGCTAGGCTATATCATTAATCTTAATCAAAAATCAAACTAATGGACGTTATACAACAGAAAACTATAAAACTTATTCAGGCCAACAACCTTTCTAATCTGTTTGAATCTTTATTGCGCAATTGCTAAAATAACATAAAATTATGTGTATAAAAAGAACCAACCTTTGAAATGAAAATAAAACATATCAATTCCCATATTATGGTACATTTAAGAAAATATTTTTGACATAAAATATCTAAAAGATTACCTACAGTAGGCTAAGGCTAGTTGTTTGCCGAAATTGAATTAGCCTAAAGATAAATTCATAGAAATGAGGAAAATTCAAAAAAACAATTTGAATCCCAGAGTTAATTCTAGAAATAAAAATAGGGTACCAACATATCAAAAGTCTGACCTGAGTGTTGTTTTAATGAAAACGAACAATTGGCTAATACAATTTAAGTTAATTGATCATTCCACTTGTGTGAATCTGGCAATAACTCAGCAATAAGTAGTGCGCGCGCCTTATAAAATCTATTGCTGGCGTTTTGCGGAAAAATACGACCGCGTAGTTTATTACCGATATTGTCACCTGATAGAGGACACATTAACGGACGCGACAGTATCAATATCATGTACCTGGGGAGTGAGTTCAGGTAAAGAGCAATAAAGTGTGCGCACCTTCAAAAACCTATTGCTGGCCATTTACGGAACGTGCTCTCTACAGGCGCGCACACTACTTATTGCTGCATTTACCCCCCTTAACTAAGTCCCCAGGTACATGATATTGATACTGTCGTGTCTGTTAAAGTGTCCTCTATCTGTTGGCATTATCTGTAATATGGTTCGCGGCCGTATTTTTCCGCATACGGCCAGCAATAGATTTTATCAGGCCCGCCTACTTCTTTATGCTGACTTTACCCCCCCTAAATTACTCCCTGGGTACATGATATTGATACTGTCGTGTCCGTTAAAGTGTCCTCTATCTGTTGGCATTAATATGGTTCGCGGCCTTATTTTCCCGCAAACGGCCAGCAATCGATTTTATCAGGCCCGCCTACACTACTTAATGCTGACTTTACCCCCCCCCCCCTAAATAACTCCCTGGGTACATGATATTGATAGCCTACTGTCGTGTCCGTTTAAGTGTCCTCTATCTGTTGGCATTATCTGTAATATGGTTCGCGGCCGTATTTTCCCGCAAAACGGCCAGCAAATAGATTTTTTAAGGCACTCGCACTACTTAAATTGCTGAGCTATTGCCAGGTTCACCAATGTTTGTGCCAATAGATATGGAAGTGTACCCCAAAAGTGGACCTTATCTAACTTAGTTAATCCCTCTTATATCACTCAAGGGAAGGAAGTAAGATAAGTTAGGCAGGATAGGCCAGTTGTTACCGAGTACAGTAAGCTTATGTAATTGAAAGAATTAACTTAGCTTAACTTAGGTGCTAGCTTAAGTTATAGCCTACTTATAAATTATTTCATGTACCTAAATTCTTAAAACTAAACCATAGAACAGTTAAAAATAATTTACATACCTTAATCCCATTGGTAAAGATGAAGTTAAGGTATTTAGTAAACATAATGAACATGTAACACTTTTAAAAATAACACCAGACATTTTCACTGAACAAAGTGAAATCCGAGATGATTAAGTTTACTTCCAATTGCCTAACTTAGGCCTAGACCTATCTCCACTACAGGAAATTAACAAACTGCAGTCATCACTGAGTGTTGTAAGGTTAAGAAAAGAGGTTAGGTTATGTTGTCATTCTGGGTCAAAGTCAGAATTCCAACTTCCTAGTTCTAGGTCTATTCCAATTAAACAAAATCAAACCAAGATCGAGAATAACCGGACCGGAAGAAGAAGAAATCCTAAGATGAATCCCTGTTCAGTGTTCACAATCACATTCACAAAACACAACAATAATCTCAATCTATTTTTTTTTAGCACAGCACAGCTGAGAGCTGATTTGTTAACAGCTGATTGTTATCTGTATAACGACACCAACAGACGATACAGTATCTTCTTCTTCTTATCTTGTTTGCTCTCCGTTTCCAGTAGACTTAACTAAATGCCATGTAGCTTTCTAGAAAATACATTGATTTTGATTTATTATTTCCTTTGTAGAGTATTTAACAAACTAGTGAGCTATCACCTTCACATATTTCAAAAATTACAAAATATGTTACACCAGTCAAATTTATAGTTAGGTACTGTATTTTATAAAATCGTTGTTTAAATAATTATATTTTAAAATAATTAATTTAAAACATAAATATCCACGCCTAGGAAGCTATAGTTAAAATTAAAATTTTATAAGTCAAGAGTTTTTGTTTATTGTATGGTTATGGCATATCCAGCCACCTATCAGGGAGAGGGATGGTACCTAATTCATGCCCCTCTTTCAGCCCTTGACACTTGCTTAAATTAATAATTTGTCTAAAAATCAAATGTTTAAAATCGTCTCACTTAAAAAAGCTAAATCCTATGCTCTTAAATACATTGCTCTTGAATCCAGTTTTTCTCTCAATATGTTGGCCGAACAACCCCACTCGAATAGATGACAAAAGGATTCCTATAATTGTCTGTGCCATAATTTGTGAAGAGCCATCAAAAGACAATCATTGAGTGGTACAGGGCATAAAATAACATGTTAACTGGGCGACAAAAGTGTCGCCCAGTGCTGAGATTTTGTCGCCCAGTGACTATGGGTGGTGCCGGCATATTTTTTTTTAATGATTCACATTTTAAATCTATAGGAATTTAAAATAACATTATGTAAATATTTTAGAGTATTGAGCTTTGTAAAATTTTGGCCCAAGAGACTATTTACAAGCAAATATAGCCTAATCTAAAAATTCACTAAAAGATACATAGAAATGTGTAATTTTCACTTAAATTTATCCAAAAATTTCCGGGGTGGCCTCGGACCCCCCTTTTTGATGGGGGTATGAATACCCCCAGGCCCCCGGTAAGTCCGGCGCCACTGTCGCCCACTGGAAATCCCTTAAAATATGCTCTGGAGTGGTATGTGGTTTATAGTCCATGCCACAGCGACATGACCACTCTGTCATTCCTCATTTCATCATCTATCAGTAGTAACATCTTTGACTATTGATACAACTAGACATTCCATCACCCATGTTAAAGTTGTCGCCAATGTTTTTAGTCAAATTTCTCGTATTTGATGTGAGCCACTGACAGATTGCGCTGATCTATAGAACTAATTTCTGTCAAATACATGATGTTTTTTACCAAGTTAAGCTGATGGAACGACTTGTGAGCTATAGCAACTTTTATGACCCACCAACTATGTCAGCAAGAAAAAATAAGGTAGAGAATTTAATTTTAGACACTATCACATTCTGTGACTGCCTCAAACGACTAAATTCTTTTTTAGTGAAAAATTGGTGACAGCTGCTCCATATAGATGGGATGTTTACTTCTGTATCCATCGTCAATAGTATGGTGTACATCTAGGCATCTAAGTGCAAAACATAACTAATAGTTTTATCCAAGACCACAGATAAGTTGGATTGGAACAGAGGATACACTCCATGGTACACTTAAGTAGTGTCTAGCTGTCTATAGTAGCTGGTGTCTAGGGTTAGTCCCACATCCCCTCTGACAACCATAATTATTACAATCCTCTCAGTGAAGGAAGAACCTGTGCCCTGTGTGATAGGAATTTCCACACAGGGCTCACTGTTTGGGCTCTTCCTTGCGTCATAAGTATATTTCTGGCACAACTGGAGCTGAAAGCACACTGTGTTTGTCCCATTTGTGTTTCCTCAAGAGTAATTACTTCTCTGTGCTAAATACTCACCCCTTTATAGTTATAAATGTACAAAGATTGAATAACCCTGCACTTTCTTTAAAATCAACATGAATATATGGTGTAGAACCTGAAGAGTTGTTAAATAAGTAAATTGTATAGGATGGTTAAAATTTTATGTAATACAATATATGATATTATAAATCGGAAAAAAACAAGTTGTCCAAGTAGTTTAAATTTTAAACTTATTCATTAGAATAATCTGGATGTATAGAAGTTAGAAGAGTTAGTTGCATTAGTAACCCCTTGAAGAGATATTTCATTGCTTGTTAATGTGTCAGGCTATTAATTTGGTGTATTAAGTTTATAAGTTATAAGTTTCGGCTAATAGGTTTTTGAAATATCAGCATTAACTTGCTTTATTTGTGAAAATTTCATGTAATTGTCAGGCAATTTTTCCAGGCTATCACAATACTTATTGAGGATTTTTTGGTGACGTCGACGTGAAACATACAGTGCAAAGGTTTCCTAAATAAAATAGTTATAATTTTGGAGTCAATTTTGACTTTTATCCTTTACATCCAAGCTGGAAATGTTTCCTATACCTTCCCTGACGATTCCCTGGAAATGATTTAGTTTTTCAAAATAGGATAAAAAAAATGTCGTTAGACACAAAAGTTTTTATAAGAAATATTTTAAACTTTGTTTGAAAAAATGAAGCACAACTCTTATAAACTATGACTGATTTAGAATGTATAAATCATGGATTGCAAAAGTCGTAGCTGGGAGGGTCGAGGGGGATGGGGGGAGCTTCGTCCGGTATGTCAATACCATCCAGGTTCAACAAACGCAACCGAAGTTCCATATCTATCAAACAGTTTAAGTCTCTCTTCATGCCGATACTCTTCATTTCATTCCCTAAAAAAGAAAAAATATTTTTATTAGGAAGCACCTATAGAACAATGAGAGATGCAATAACCGTAATGTTAGACATCAGTGGTACTAATTGACTATTGGAAGGAGGATGGCTAAAACCACCTGGAAGGCATGTGCTGTAGCTGTAGTTACACAGAGTGTCCAATAAAGAATGTGCCAAACTCAAACGCCAATGGTGATATGGTGATATGCGCCAACAGGTCAAAATTAAGAGAAATTTTTGTATCTTTATAATAGCTTCAAAGACTTTTAAACTGATAGAATAAGTTGGATAACAAAATAATTATGACATTAATAATTTAACATTTGACAAAAATTTAAGTAAAAGAAAAAAATAAATAAGGAAAAAGTTAGTATATTTACCATATTGAGTGATTTTGAAATATTAACCACACAGTGAAATATTTTTATTTCTTTCTATGTGCTAGATGTGGCCCAAGAGATATTTGCCTCCTCCCCCTTCCCTGCAGGAGAAATTTTCTCTTTGTTGCATCCCAACAAACCTAAAACCTCTTGCGCCCCTGGCCTGGTAAGCTCTCTAAAGCCTCTAAAGCAGTGAGCTCGGGCCCATTTACTACAAAACGGCCCTCTTGATATGAAATATGACTTAAAATTTGATGGCTGTCAATTTTTTTAAAATTTAAATGTCATAACCTACTGGTTGCTGGTACTTATTGACTATCCTGCATTGTTTTGTATCCAATGTCAAAATTAACTGAACAAAAAATGTTTCAGTCAGTTTGAACCATCGATATTTTTACCTTAATAATCATAGTCTTACCTAACAAACTGTTAATAGCATCAGTCCAATGGTCGTAGACTTCTTGAGTTGGAGCTATAAAATCTAGAGAAGATTCTTCGGTTATGAGTGAAAACGCTAGTTCTCCACTTGTTACTCTTGATCTGAAATATCAAATTAGTTTAAATTTGCAGTACAAAAATTGCTACCCCCTTTAAATTTGCCATCAAACTTTAAAAAAGTTCTAATTCCTTTAGTAGAAAATCTATAGTCAAAGATATATCAAGCCGCAGAATTTACTGGTCTACTTCAAGATAGTAAATCTCTGTCAGACAAAACCTACTTTGATAGTTTGATGTGGGGACATCTTCTGCCTGTTACGATAGATTTAACATCTTCCATCATCAGCTGATTAACTTCTCCTTCGACCTCGTAATACTGGATGGCCTTCTCGTTTGTAGTGAGGGACGCAAACCATGTCTTGTTTCTCACTCTCTAAACAAAACGTTAGCTTTACTGTGGTACTAAAATGTTTATAACTATAACTGAACTTTACATAATGAGTAATCTCCCAATCGGTTTAGAACGTAAGCTTGATTCAGAAAATTGGAGAGTACAAATAAGAAGCTTCAGATTCTTCATCAATGGAGTGTATGTTAGTCTATTGCTCATTGCAAAAAGTGTTTTGTGAATATAATTTTATTTTTGAGAAGTCACTCTGTGAATCCCCAAGGCCAAAATACTTTTTTGGGTTTGTGTATCCACCACAGTGTGTTTTTGTCGCCTTAAAACTGTGCATAGCCTACTTGAGTGTACTTGAAAAAGTCACATTATTCTCCACACAGTTCCACAGTATTATTCACATTAACCTACACTTCGCAAATTATGTTTACAGAAAGAAATATGTCAAGTTGAAAAAACGCAAATATGAGAACTAATAAAGGCTCTAAATCCAATAAATCTTCTCTAGTAAAAAAAAACCTATAGTTCAGCCGCTTAGAAAACGACCTGCACGCTGATGCTAAACCAATGCTGGAGGAGGTCGCTTTCTAAGCGGCCGAACTATAATACTCGTGCATATTTATACCTAAAATAAATAAAAGTTGCGTTTTCACAAGGCCGGTATAGGCAGGCAGGTTAATTGCCTTAAGTGTATTTCAAGTTACTTGAGGGTAGGTTACTTGCCTGCCAACTTACTTCATGTAATAATCAGTTTTACAGTAGAACCCCGCGGTTGACCGAAATAAAGGGGGGAGAGCCGTTTTGGATAACCAATATTTCGGTTAACCTGTCATATGCTAAAAATAGCCAGGGTAGCTAAATGTATTACCAGGGTGTGTAGGAAAAATGAGTTTACGCCACACTACACTATTTTGACGAACTTCTCACACAAGGATTTAGTCCAGAAAACAGCTGTTTGCCACCAGCTTAATCAAATGGGGTTTTATTGCGTACTACTTTACTGTAATGAGTTTTACCGTACACCAATCAGCTGATTATACTGTATTTGGGTGGCAATGAGTAGTTATAAACAAAAACATAACCTCTCTTGGAGGTTATGACTAGTGATTTTTAGTCCTTTAGTTGGTGGTAATATATAAGGATTTGTACAGATTTAGTAGTATGGCGAAATATATCGTAAGTAACTCGTCCAAAATGGGTTAACCGGACTCGTATGGTAATCCCGTACCCGAATTTGTCTCGCTCGGGAAAGACCATACTCTCATCCGGTAACAACTTATTTTCAGGACTATTAACCGTAATATACTATTAAAACAATGTCTATGTAATACAGTGTTTCATTTCAGCTACAAAAATGTAAAAATATAGAAAATACTTTAATTAAACCACTGAAGTTACTAAAGCATATTTTATCCCTGTTATTTTATGAAGTATTGTATGAACTGTATTATTTCTTTTAACTCGGGTTTTGGTTATCCCGAGTTCGGTTAATCGGGGTTCTACTGTATAGTGATTGTCAATTACCTGATTTCTCTGAGCATTCCATACTGGAAACTCTGACCCAGTCTTTACAAACTGTAACCTTTGTTTCTTGATGATTTCCTTAGTCTCGCCCACCAGTGATGCCTTCAGCTGCCTCACTGCAGGAGAGTTTGCTAGAGTGTTGCGTTCTTTCTCAACCTGCTCTTCTTGCCACTGATTCCTCACTGCCCAATAAGACAGCGTTGACAAAACAGAATCTAACTGATCGAAGGTGACAGGTTGGGTCTCCAGCGCTTTCAAGAGTTGCCTTTGAAGAACTTGAAATACCTTGAGTAAATAAGTATAAACCTCATTTTGAATTTATAATTGACTCGATACATTTACCACATACCAGTAGTAAATGTAAATCTAAAGGAAAGAAGATAAACAAATCACTCTTCAAGTTTTAATCGACAATAAATATTTTACTGTGTACTAAAAGTATGTGGAACAATGAAATGTGTCACTAAATATTTCAGTGCAGTTAATAGTTTGTACAATTTTATAATTGAAAACGCCAGCACTAAGGAATGCCAGTTTGCCTTTATTCTGGTGTACCTACTTTAAGGTAATGTTTAATTAAATGTTAAAAAATATATGGTTTGTATTAGTTAAAAACATAACCAAGCCCAATATAGTAGTAATATTTAAAAAAGTATTTTTGTGTTAATGTTTTTAAGAACTCCAATTATATTTATATATATTTTTTATTACCTGTGTTTTTGAGCTAGTAGTTTGTATTCACCCTATGTACATTTCACCAGCTTTTGTGGCATCTTCAGGTCTTCTTATTACAAAATAAGAAATATTTTATTGAAATCAATATAATTCTAGATTAACAAGACCCCTGAAGCTAAGATCATATGGTCAATAAACTACTAGCTCAAGGATGCAGGCAACTAAAAGTTAGTTAAATTTAAAAATATTCATAAAGTTCAACTATAGATAAAACATACTCCCTTGGTAGATTTCCCACCCTTATGGAACAGCTGAAGCTAACTTTATCGTTAGTTCTGTCTGGTGCACAGGTAGATGTTGTGTTTTGATTACAATTTTTGTTTCTTGTTATTTCAGTCAAAAACCTAGTTTAACCAAATTATACGATCTAATCATAAACAACAACTCATACTCTAGTTATATAACTAAACAGTAAAGCAAAAATCATTAAATTAACTCTAAAATAAGAGAAACCAAATTTTGTCGACACTAGCCACTAGTGTCACCAGACATGAACTAGACACGATCTTCAAAATTTACAACGGGATGGGAAGTCTACTTGTGTTGGTTAGTCTTTGGTTGAACATATTGATTAGCTTACAAGTTTAGTATACTTAATTATTGAAGTTTAGTTTGAAGATGGTTGGTAAAGATAATCTTGAAAACAAGTTTTGATACCTATAAGTAGAGGAAATAGAACTATGAGAATCTCTCTGCTTCTCCATTCTCTAGCATATATCTCATAAAACAAAAGTATCACAATCAAAAACCTACACATCATAATTTTTTTATAGATTTATTTCCTTAGTTAAGTTTTAAAATATTGTTAGTATTTTATTTATGAAACCATATTTTGCCTTAATTACAAAATTAAATTACATTACCTTTTCCAAATCAGATGCGTTTTTCGCCTTCATTTCCCTTTTGGTTTTATGCATGAGGTTAACAGTTTTTGAAAAGAGCTCCTCCAAGAAAGGAGATGCAGTTAGAAAGACGAGTGGACAGTAAGCAGTTTCGTCCCTCTCCGGAATATATCCAATTCGAAGAACCTTCGTGCAAAGAAGTTGCACTATTTGTTCACAAGTTTGCAAATATCGAGTATAACTGTTTCCGTCGTCTGACAAAGCTATTTTGTAATCATCATGATGATTCGTGTGAAAGTAGAACACGCAATCAAAAGTCAATTGAGAAATTAACTTATCGTTTTTGGAACCATTCCGTTTGACCTCAGGCACAAAAACTGTGTCATCAACTTCTTCGTCATCATCGGAAGCGTACAACACACTGCTGGACATAGAAGGCGTTAAACTGTAATTGTCTTCATCTTGATAATCGGCTTTTGTCAAGGAAACGTTGCTGTTTGCAGTCTTCAAGGGGAAAAAGTTTGCGTCAAGTTCTTTCTTTACTGTTTTCTCAAAAGTGTTTGATTTCAGGTAAGGAACTACATCGGGCAAGAATGAATCACTCTTTACCACCCTCCTGTAACGTTGTTTATCAAGAGTAAGTATAAGACTTTGGTACACATATAATTCATGAGATAAGTAGGCAGGTACTTGAGAATTTGTTGAAATTATGTTTGTGTATATTGTATCTTTCAATGGCTTTGAATTCATCTTTTGAAGCAGCATTCTTTGATTTTTCAATCTAGTGCTTTTTAGAGTCATTGCATTTAGTAAGGCTAAAACATTGCTCTGAGTTTGAGGAGAGTCCCTGCTCCACAGGTGATGAACAATATCATCCACACTGACCAGAGAAGTCAAAAACTCCGAGTCATTTTTAGCTAACACTATTGCTTCTAAGACTTCAAGGGCTGTTTCAATTATACTTTCTTGTATATGGTGATCACTTGTTACTATGTCTTTCAATTGTAAAAGAAATTCCTTATCTAAGGCTTTTAAGAAATTATTCTTTATAAGGTTCAGAATCACTTGGAGTGCTTTACTGAACAAATCCTTTGTAAGAACAGATTCGTTCAAAAGTTTCCTTAGAGCGGAGTATCCTAGAGGGAAAAACTCTTTGCAAAATGTTGGATCAGCGCTACAAATAGCGGCTTTTTTCAAAGCCCAGTGCAAATTTTCTATTGAAGAATTAGAGTCGAGTTTTTCTCGGATCATTTTAGCCAAAAGTGGTGCGCTATATACTAACTTAAGCTCGTGTCCGTTCTTGATCATGTAGCGATTGAACTCGGTTATGTAAGTAAACGAGTCATTGTCACTTACTTGAGACAAGAGTTGAAGAGCAAACTTGTTTTTCTCAAAAGTCACTTGACTCTGTTCACAAACTTCTTGGATCACTATTTCCAAAGGTTGATCTTGGGCCAACTTAAATAAAATCGCATTGTTGTTGGATTGGATGGCTACTTTAACAACATCACTGCTCGGAGACTGCATGGTTAACATGTATTATGCAGATTATCTGTAACCACACTGTAGCTATTTTGTTATAATTCAATCTAGATTTTTGTCTAAACACCAGTAAACAATTCTCGAAAGATGACTAAAGCACACTCTTGAGTTGTGTGGAAATGCTACTCTTATCAGAAGATAACACACCCACTCCTTTATCTCTGAAAGGCAACAGCTGATAGCAAACCTGAAACTTGCAGATTTAGTCAACTTTATATACCACCTTAATTAGACATCCAGACATCAATTTAAAAACTTATTTTGAAATTATAACTTATATTTAAATATTTATGATTTGCTGTAGTTCAAATAAAATTACAATGTCGTAGGAAACATCCATAAAAATCTTTATGTTTACAAACAATGTTATGGGAGTATAGTAAAATTAATTATCAAAATCAGAAAGAGATATTAGGCACCGATAGTTTTATGGAAAATATTGTAGATTTTTTATGGTAAATAAAATATTGAGACTGGTAATATTTTGGCATGTAGGCCTATCGAGGAAAAATGGAAGTGATAATAAAAGATTACAAAAAGGAAATAACATTTGATATATTTTAGTAATATTTACAACATTTAGGCTGTTATAAGAATAATACATTATGAAACTTTAGATTTATAATGTGGTCCTTCAAAATACTTATTTATTGGGAATTAATAAATTGCTAAGCTATTTATTTCATTCAGCATTACATTTTAACTTTAATTATCAAAATAATAGAAAATACGGTACATAATTTTACATTTATATAAACATTGAGTTTAAGTAGATGGGGTGATTCTAAACTACAGTATTCAAAGCTATGTTAAAACTATTAATTAGTTATTTGCTGTTTTTGTTTGAATGAAACATTTTTTCATCCATAGTATGGTTATGGATGTTAAGTTCTCCAGCCGAAAAAGTCAATTTTTCACTGGACCGATTAGTATTTTAGTAACTAGCCGACAGTTTCTATTTTATATTACATATTACTTTTCTTCAAGACCAGAACTGCTTCTTCTCCTAGCCTCTTTTAAGAGAACATTTGCTATTTTAAATCGAGCCATGGCTTTTTTAGAACTTTTGTTTTCTTTCGAGGTTTGTGTTTTTGAACGTTCCCCATCATTCTCATCTTCCATTTCACTTTTGCTCACTTGCTTCTGTTTCAAAACTTCAAGCTGTTTGACTGTATGAGATGATACATCACTACCTTCAGTTTCTGTACTGTTTGATTGTTTCTTCAAGTGTTTGCTGCTTGTTTTAGATTCACTATCGGTTTTAGTATCACTTTCTGAATGCGTAAGTTCTTCATCACTTTCACTTTTATGCTCACTTTCATCATCAGAGACATCACTGTTTTCTGAGTTTTCTGACTCTTCGCCTTCATCTTGAGAATCATCTCCACTCTCTTTGGAAGATTTCAAAACAGCGTCTTCATCGCTCTCATTTTTCAATTTTGATTTGGATGATTTTTTGTGAGAGCTTTCTTCTTTATTTTTTACAGTTCTTCTTTTGTGATCTTTCCCAGTCCTTCCCTCACTTTCATCTTGATTCTGCTTCGTTTGGGATTTTTCCCTCTTCTTCATTGCTTGTGATGCTGTGATGATGGCCTTTAACTTGTGGACTTTGGGCTTCTCAGTTGTTTTGTTATCGAAATTCTTTCTATTACTCTCTGTAGGTGACGTTTCTTCGCTAATTTCATTTCCGGAATCGGCTGCATCGATTGATGATTCCCCTTCTGTTTTACTACTACTTCTCTTCTTTTGTTTGTTAATCTTCTTAGTATGTCTTGGAGAACTTTTGGCTGAATCACTCCTTTTCTCTCCTGTTTCATTTCTAGTGGACTGACCACTCTTTACTTTTTTCTCGTTCTTTTTCTTAACTTTCTGTTGTGAAGAACTACTTCTAGATTTGTCCTTGATTTTGGAAGGTTTCACCTCATCAGACTGACTGTCTATGTCTAGGCGTTCATTGCTCTCTGTCTGGATTATACGAATTTCTGGAATTTCTGACCACACACTGTTCTCAGATCCATCTTCTTTACTTGATGAATGCTTTTCTTTCTCTATCTTTTTCTTGCCGTTCCTCCTTTTTGTTTCTTCATATTTCAGTATCTTCTTGTCAGTACCATCCTTTTTCTTGATGAGCCCTGCATATTTAGGGTCCTTGGCGACGTCGTAGGGCAGAGAGTCGTGTTGTTCAGCATCTGTTCCGTCTCCTGCATCAAGCAGAATATTCTCCTCTTCAGAAGTCCCAGATGGCATTCTCTTGGCTTTTTTCATGAATTCTTCAATTAAATCTGTAAAAAAAAATGCTTTTGTAAAAAACTACACAAATTAAAGATAATTTATTTATTGATTACATCTCAATAAATACAAAACCTCACAGCAGCATTTTCTTTTACTGTTGTGACTGTTGTGAGTTATTGTGCATATCAGAGTGAATTTGTGACAATCATAAAATTGAATAATTTACAACATTCTTAATAATAATCATACATAAAAATAAACAAAACCCACGGTACCTTTCTTTGTTGATTCATAATTTGCATTTCCATTGATCGCACCAACTTTAAGAAGGTCTATAGGAATATCAGCTATGGACAGTTTTCCATATGGAAAGTTTGGCATTGCTTTCTTCCACTTAAGACTAGGATTTTCTGCCTCTTGTCTCTTTTTGTCGACCAATTGGAACATTTTCCTCCTCTCTTCTGTTCTCTCTCTTCGCAATTGGATCTGGTAAAAGTTGTAAAAGTTATCACAATATTTTTGCCAATAAAACTTTGCACAATAAAACTTTATAGGTCTTAAAAGTTGAGTCATACATTTTATTTTATTGTTAGTTTTTAGAATGTAAATTTGCATTAGAGTAACTTGTTTAGGACAATAGTATTTTTAGTTTTCCCCAACCAAAGGGCAACAATATTTTACTTAGAATTTTTCTACAGTGGAACCCTGATAACAAGACCCTCGATAACAAGTCACCCTTTTTAACAAGTGTCATTTTCTAATCCCCTTGAATTTTATTTTAGCCCTTATCACATTTTGTTGTTGCAAACCTCGATAAGAAGTCAACCTTTATAACAAGTCTTATTTAATCCCCTTGAGAGTCTAGTTATCGACTATCGAGGTTCTACTGTATCTTATCATGAAAACTTAAGGAGATTTATGACTTTGATGTTTATTGAAATCTAATGTAGCACGAATATCTTGTTACTGAATCTGGTGAGATTTAAAACAAAACGTAATTCCATCTTTACTACCGCCATGTTGACTTCAATTGTTACTAATGTAATTGTTACAATTGTTGACTGCTATGTGTTACTATAATTTTTCTACAGTATTATTCTAAGTATAATCACAGAGAAGTAAAGTACAGAGGAAACTTTCTCATGGAACGACCGTGCACTTTCAGCACTATTATGATGGGGAAAAAATATATTTGTGACGAGCAAGGAAGAGCCTGAACAGCGAGCACTGTGCGGAAATTCCTATCACACAGGCCACAGGGTCTTCCTCCACCATGAGCATTGTAGTACATGAGAGCATACATAATGTTTCCTCTGTACCTTACTTCTCTGTGGAAGCTGGGTAGCACAGTGCTTGCTTGGCAGTCAGATGGTTTGCCGGTTCAATCATGAGTAAAAACCAGAAACTTTTTATGGGTTTGAAACTGAACCCATCTGTCCTCGATTTTGATCTCCAAACGGATCTGTTTTATAAGCAAAAAGAACTGTAGTTAGTAGATTTCGAAACATTTTTTTGATTGAAGTTCATTTTAGGTGTTAATGGACTTATGGCGTTTGAGGGATTACTGCGAACATTTTCCATCACAATTAGGGACGTTTTCACATCAGGGATCTGGTTTACCAGTCAGACACGTAAGCTCAGTTTCGCTTGAGCTGCCATCTTGTGAAGAACTCTACATTAGGTAAGTTTACTGAACATAAAATATGATTAATTGTGTTAATGCAGCTGTGGCCAAATTTAACATAGGCGTTGCAACTTACTTTCAGATCATTGTTAGCTTCTCGGAGAGCACTTGTAAGGGAGATGAGGTAGTATATGATGAGCACTAGCAACATCAGTAGAGGGATGACGATGCTTGGTGAAGCTATGTAGTCGAAAGCTTTGTGGAGCCAGTCGTACGGCAAACCCTGTAATGATTAATGATAAATAGATGTTACCAACCACTTTTGTCATACCACTATTCATGCACAAGTTCATCCAGGTAGGGAAAGAAACTCTAAGACTTTTACCATTTCCACCTACTGTACTGATATGTTTAATAGGTAGAATTAGGTGGGTAGGGTACACCAAACGAAGGTAAGATTCATCTGCCGCTAAATTTTCACTGGAAGACCAGGTGGAAAGAGAAGAAGAGGCAGACAGAGAATAAGACGGTTGGATGCTGAAGGACAACCTGCATAATCTGGAGTAAGAATATGGAGGTTGCGAGCAGAAACTTGAGAGAACTGGAGGCAGATATGTTTGGAGGGCAGGGCTCTACAAGAGCTGTAGCGCCGAGCAGTAAGTAAGATAATGTTTTAATTGTAAAACTAATCCTATATGTTAGACACATCATAAATTTCTCTAGAGCCATAGTCAATATACAAAGAATGTTCTTCTTTCCTGAGTCCTATCATCTTTATTTCTTCATAGGTGGGCCTTCAGCTTAAGGGGGCTCCGAAACTCCAGGCAATCATCATGACAGCTAAGTGGCATTTGTGATCAGTGAGATTTGAACCTAGAAATTCAGGACAGAGGTTCTTTGCTTTAAATACTACACCAGCTTTTCCCCATGCATTCACTACTAATAGAGATGAGTAACCTGTTTAAGACTAGATGTGAAGATGTGGTAGATGCGATGGTATCGAGAGAAAGGACCGCAATGCCAAGACGGTACGACCCAGACCACGGCGTACCCAACCGGCAGAACACAGAGGAACAGCATGGTGAGTAGTAGGGCGAGGTAGAAGTTGTTGGAGCGAGACGCCCGAAACACAACCTGTAAATCATATAGCAATCAATAATATCAATCAACCAATAGTTTAAACAGTTAGGTACAGTTCTACTTCTACAATAAGGCAAAGACAAGATTGAATAGTCACATTAAATCTTAACATTCCCAAACAGTTTTACCTCATGAGGGACGTTGCAGGTAAGGACGGCCCATGAGCGGAGATACATCATGATTGCCAATTTGATAACATTGATGAGTGGAAGTCCAGGGGAGAAAAACATCCCCATCCAGACCATCCCCTGGTTGTTGACTAGGTGGAGAATGTTCTCTGCGATCTTGAAGTCTCCGTACTGCGGAAACTTCTTCTCCAAGTCCCAGCACCAACAGTTGTTCATGAAACGGACAAACACCGCTCGGAAAAAGTCCACCATCAGAGTGGAAATGACAGTCATGACCTGCATAAACAAATGTGATTGAAGATTGCGTAGTTTGTGGCTAGGTTGATTTAGTTAGTTTCGTTTTGCTATTAAAAGTAAAACAATGAAATAAGAGAAAACAATTTAGTAGAAATTAGCACACTCAATCTGTTGTACATGAAACACAAATTTCAACGGCTGTATAATTTACAAAATATGAGAAGTCTTGTCATATTCAGAGTCAATAGTATTATCCGATAAAAACAAAATTTACTTTATTTTACAAGAAAAGGTTATTTACCAAATCCATCACAGTGAGTTTGACCATTTCCCTGCCAAACATGGTCTCCCAACATAATGGAACAAGCTTTTTTTTAGACTCCTCATCGAGAGACTTTATATAAGGTGTCATGTCCTCTTTCTTGGGATACGGACGGCGTTTGGACCATCTTTGGTTTGGATCACCTGAATCAAGATATCCTAAAAATAAATGTTGTGATATAAAATAGCTCAATTAATATTTAAGTAACATGACATAAACATAAAAGTAGGCAATATCATTCACACTACTATTATACTATGAAACTTTATACTTAAAAGTTTATGAAATAGCTACATAAATTAGAAATGCTTTTGATAGACTTAATTTAAACCTGGTAGGGTATAAACATCATCATGAAACAAATATGAATTGCAGAAATGACTGAACAATAGTAGCAAACAGACCAAGAAGTCAAAGGAACAATTAATAGACAGATTTTGAACAAGAATCTTATATTTTTCACCTGACAATGGCTTCAACTAAGCCAGAATCTGAACATATTTCATTATGTGACATATGTTTTGCTATATTTAACGGTTATTGTGTATGTTGATGGTTATGTGTTTTTAAGTTCTGTGAAGCTGAAAAACAGTGCACATACAAACTAGTTCATAGTTTGCTTCAGACCAATATATCTATGCTTTGTATAACTTCTGCTAATTGAATCCTTGATTAAAAAAAGGTTCTCCTATCACAAAGGTAATGAGATATCTACTTAGTATCGTAGTGGTTTATAGAAATGAATCACAGAATAAAGAAAACAAGATTTTTTCCAAACATACCAATTGTAGCTGCTGTATGTGTAGTCATCATGCTTTGGCTAGTTGTTTGAGTCGGTGTTGTTGTCTTTTCTGAAGGTTTTGCTACGGTTTCACACTTCACAACAACACACAGTTCTTCTATGTTCGTACTCGCCGATCCAGTTGAACTTGTAGAAAACTCAGATGTTGTTTCCATAGTACTAGGTGTCTCATCTCTTCCTTGTGGGGTAGTAAGAGTATCTCTTTCTGTCGACTCACTATTTTTGAAAGTCGAAAAATTTGAAATATCGGTCGTTGTCTCAAAGTAAGTGTCATTTGAAATTTCACTAAAATTAAAAGTGGTTCCATTCCTTGGATCTATATAATTTTCAAACTCACTAGTGTTACCGTCCAAACTGTTCTTATAATCAGCATAAATCTCACTTAAACCTACATCAATGTATTCAGGAAGGGTGAAATTCCCATCAAACTCTCCTGAAGTAACATTGTTTACTTCTAAATCTTTAGATTCACTGAAACTGAGAAATTTCTCAGAAGTATTGGAACGATCGAACATCGGAGAGGAAGTGAAAAAGTCTGTTGAGAAAGATGGTGAAGAACTAGAAGAATCTTCTAATGATTTAGTAGTAAACGTAGACAGATTTGAGGTAAATAGGGACAGACCAAACATTAGTTGAACTCCAACCGTGGATGTCATTGAGCAAGGAATCGTGATGTTTCTGCAATCCTCATACCATTCCTGTGATCCTGTGAGGTTATGATCCCAGAATGGTGACACCCCAGTTAAATAATCCTTAAATTGGTCTTCATCTTCATGAAAATGTGCTTCTGGAACTTGACGAGTCACGTTTCCTCTCATTTTCTCTAACAAGTCACTCTAAACAAGAAAATATACTTCTGTTATCAAACTTTAAGTATAAAAATCAACATAATAGTGTCAAACACGATATTGATAATGCTTTAGGGTTATTTTTTTAATTTTATGACTTAATTTTTTTTTCAGTAGAGATCGTAAACTAGTTGAAAATAATAGCATTTACTTACCATTGCATTTATTTTTGAAAATGAAGCAAATATCAGTGTGTAAATATTCAAGAGGTTGAGAGCCATAATCCTGAAAGAAGGAAAAAAAACTTAAAGATGTGCTATGCGAACAATGTTAATGTTTACGAGGTTGTTGCAGAAACAATATCCTGAAGTGGGAGGAAGAGAAGATTATTTATCATTCAGAAAATATATAAAAGCTAGAAAAAATAAGTCTTGCGCAATATTACTGTCATTGTAAGTGTTGTCAGTATAATTAATGGGCCAGAGCTAGCCTTGGGTGGTGCGGGTCTCAGTGCAGCATTCAGAGCACCAGAGCGAAGGGGGGCCCTTACTATAAAAAAAAAAAAAAAATAGTATCCCAACAATACTAAACTAACAAAAACCATAATTTTTACAGTATTGGGGATTGTACCATTTTATTTAGAGTCAAAAGAACCATAACAAATTTCAATATCTTGGATTATTTGATGGGTATTTATGGAAGTATTACAATTAAAAATCAGGATTTAAAAAAATGTAAAAAAGTTTGGAAATACTATGGATTACTATCACCAAAGCCAAATTTCATCAAAATATGACCATGTCTAGTCCGTAGCTCTTTCCACATCCACATACACAGAGGCGTCACTTCAACAACCATCTTTTTTATTCAAGGGAGATCCAAAAAGGATATTCCATTGAAACTCAAACTCGAAAACTTTGACGAAAAACAAAACCCCATTTACTATCTAGATGTCAGAAAGTAAAAATTTGGTTTTTGGATCCATTAGGAAATAACCTATATCATGATTAAAGCAATGAAATGGCTCAAACGGTTTTCTAGTTTGGTCATGTTCTTAACTAAAAGTTCACCTTGCTAATTGCATTCTCAGTTTCTTTCTTGGGTGGTATTGCTCAATAATACCGAATACTTCAAAGAACACTGGAAAGAGCGAGGTGATGAGGGACACTACAATTGTAATTTCATTCTTGCGCCACCAACCGTGATTATGCTCCAGCTCCAACTGAAACAAAGTTCATCAGCTGACTTTTGAAAACATTTAGAATAGTTGTGTCTCCAAAACAAATCCACCAGTACAGTACCCTGATGAACCTTGTTTGAGTTTTACATGTTCTCGAAAGTTAGGTTACGCAAAAGTGTAATGTTTTGATGTAATCTTTTGCATTTAATCTGTTACTGTAATCTTCAGAATCACTCTCACGCAGGGTTTTCTTGGGTTTGGATGCAGAGTGCGGAGAGTAGAGTGTGGAAAAGTGTTTTGTGGCGGTACAATTGCGTGTAAAACAGTACCATTAAATTAACTAAGACAAGAGAAGAGTGATCTCTGGGCTCCGCTTTCCTTCTTTAGGAAAGCCCAGCTTTAATAGCGCTCTGTATCGCTAAAATGGCAAAAAAGGTGTTTGATAAATAAATAGTAGGTAAGCTATATATTCACTAAAACAAAAAAACAAAACACTAGTCATGGGATGTACCTACTTATTTTTATCTTATCAAACAACAAATAATTTTTTTATTGCCAAGTACAGTCAGCTCGCAAATGAACATCTTCTGGTTGTATTTTTGTGGTTGGTTTTAGGGTTATCCCTAAATTTGCTTGCAGTTGAAGATTAGCATATACGGAAATGATTAAACTTTTTTCTGTTTTTTTTTTTCTTGAATTGCCAAATAATCTTATTTGCTGAATAGATTCTATTCTTGACCCAAAATTACTCACTAAATTGCCCAAACATTTTGGAAAAATTAGTGGTTGTAATATCCAGTTATTTTTTGGTTCATGACTTATCTGAGCATATATGATTATTATTGTTGAAAAAAATTGATAAAAGTACCTCTGTGGATCTTTGGACCACTAGGATCACAGCGTAGACCGATGAACCCAGCAACCAACAAACATTCATGTGTGCAAACACTCGCAAACTCGTCACTTTCCAGCTGCAAGTGGATAAACAAATTATTATTTTCCTAAATTAAAGTTTAATATAAAACTAAAGCTACCTTTTTTTCATAAACGTTTTTCTATTTTATCGTCACATTTTGTTTAGTTTTCCTACAGTTATACTCATCATGGTCCAAGTTTTTGAGATCAAACACAAAACCCAATGAAACGGACTACTCTCATATTCTACTCTAAGAGTTTTTTTTTAAGTTTGGGCAATATTTCCATTTTCTTTGGATAAAATAACAATTTGGTTTTATGTTTTGACAATGTTCTTCAAACATATTATCAATATATGTGATTTAACATTACTATGCTTTTGAAATTCTTAACATCAGTAAAACATTGACTATGAGAAATGTAGGGGAGGATTAAAATGGAAGAGAATGGGGTTGTGGTTCTGGTTGGACACACTTTAGCAGAGTTTTTGTCCATACATAGTCTTTACAATCTCTCTATTATTTGATCAGTTAATTTACCATGCAATTTGACCCGTCAATCAATAACAACTTCAAGTCTCTACAATTAGATCCGACAATCGATCACAACTTACTTTCGGCCTTCATCCCGTTTCTTCTCGGCCTCTTCAAGCAGCGCCTCTTTGAAGCCAAGTATTATAGAAGCCGTTCGGTTGTGAGCTGTCTCGGAGTTGCCGATCATGTAGTCCCAACCCGTGAACAACTTCCATGTAAATACACACTCGTCGTCCTTCTCTGATAACTTGCTCTGACGTGAGTTCTCGGCCATTCTGTAGAAATGGAAGGTAACTGGTAGAAAAGCTATTGGCACAGTGTATATGCTTCACTATTTGAATAGAGTTGGGACTAGTTCTATAGTAGGTGTAGGCCTATTAATTTCTTTATAGCTTTTCTTCTTCGAATAGTTTTGCAAGTTTGACTTTTATCACTAATTTGATTGTTGATTGGATTTAAAAATATTATATTGATCTAATTTAGGCCTATATTGATTCAATCTGACAGAACTTAAAATAGAAATTCCTGTGTTGTGTGGCATTAAATATGTGTGATTGTGATTGGTTTTAAGTGTTTGTAATGAAATAAACATTGATAATGGTTATGTACAAACGCACACGGAGGTAAAACATTGAACGAATATAAAACAAATCAAGATGAACAAAACATTAAGGAGATATATGCTAAATCATGCTTTTTATGGAAAGAGGAATCATCAAAGGCAATTGAAGACTTACCTGCGTAATATAGCTACAAAGCTGTAAATGTAAACAACCAGTTCTGTTATAAAGTAGGCGAGAGGCATTGAATAATTTATCTTCTTGGCTAAACTATATGGCTCTGGATCCCGATGTGAGTAGTAGCCGTAGAAAAGAGGAGAGTACTTCAGGACTCCATCAAAGTCCCAGAGAGTGAAAAGGTTGGTTGCATTAGCTTTTTCTTGCTCCAGCATTTTCTTGCGCATTCCTGATTTTTCAGGATTTGACATTACCAGCTGCAAACATTGAAATAATATATCTTTCAACTCATCGATTGGGTTTTGTTCTTTGTATAGTACATGATTCATTTTACCAGCTTAGGGTGTCGTGTCCACTGAGCTAAAATTATAACTGGAGGTAGCACTGCCATGGCAGAAGTCTGTCAAAAGCGTGTCGCTGATTTTGTTAGGTTGGTATAGCAGTGAGTTTTCTTATCATAGCAATAACATGGCTTCTTATAACTAGGTTGGTATAGCAGTGAGTTTTCTTATCCAATAACATGGCTTCTTATAACTCCCACCCCACGCAAACATGGCGGCTGGCGACACGCATATTTGACATTCAGTGCTACCTCCAGTTAGAATTATAGCTCAGTGGTCGTGAGGTTGAATACACTACAAACTTGAAACTCTACATTTATGATAAATATGTAAAAAATATACCTGAGTCTCATTTGATTCTTTATGACAAATTGGTGGAGCAACAAAACAACAACGAAATTAGAAAAAAAGGTTTTCTAGTGTGATTAAAAAGTGCATAGCGATAAATAGCCATCAGTTTGAATTAAGGGCTACTTAACTTGAATCTTACTTGAATCATATTAATTTAATTTATGATTTACCACTTCCCTATCTCTTTGATTACTTACCATACTAAAAAGCATTGACTATAGGAAGTAGTTATCTTAACAGTAGTTAAAGCTAAACCCTATTCTAAAGATGAATAATGAAAGATATGAAAGATGAATAATGGAATTCCTATTGCAAACCCTTCACCTACGCAAAGTTATTTGCTAAATTGTTGAGAGAAGTTTTTTTTTTTACCTCGGGCACTGCAACAAACACAATGAGGATCACAGCGGTTACAAGATTCACCCAGAACAGCCATCGGAGGAACGTGAAGTAAGAAGCAACGACTGAGCCAAAGTGTGACTCTATCTCCTTAATCCTGATCTCCCAGGGAATCAGGGTGTTCAACAGGTTTGCCAACTCCCGCTTGGTGTGCTGCCAGTGCTACCAACAAAATAATTTTTCAAATTAAGGCTTTTGGTGGATAACGTTTTAAAACTAATGTTTCCCATGAGTAATTTCATTATGACTCACATATCTGATGACTGAATCTTCAGAACATTCTATTGATTCTGGCTGTATGCGCTTCCACTTCCGCTCGCACTTTCCACTCATGCGACTTGCAATGTACCTTTCCAATATTTTTGTAGACTTAGCTTTTACATCATGGATTTGGATAAAGTTTAACGCCAATGATCCAAAATATGGCGAAGGTATGTATTTATGTATTTAAGGTGAAGATGAGCAAGGGAATAAAATGATTGTCTTGCTTCTGACCAAGAGCAGGCGGTTCATTGGCCAGAAATACTACATAAGAACCAGTAACAGTAACAGTTACTCTCAACCACTAACCTAGGTCTAGCCAAGGGATTTTTCTAGAACTGCAAAAGGCAGGATTTTCTAGTTGCTGAATACGACTGCATTTTTCAACTCAACACTAGGATCAGAAATATTTTCCTAGCTGCTGAATTTAACAGGGACTGTATCCCACGACAGGCAAGAGGGGCGACTGCTCCAAGAGAAATCAGTCCTACAAGTCGCCATGACGTAGACGTGCTCCTTTGACGTTTTTGTCAGTTTGACAACAATTGTAAGCCAAAATACAGCTCAGTAAAATTCAGCACATTGAAATAATAAGGAAAATAAGCGATAAGTTATAAAAGTAAAGAAAATACAAACTGACTCTAATGCTATCAATTTGCTTTGTCTAACACATTATTTAATCAACAGTTTTGAAAATACCTTCATCCTATTGTATGGGGTTGTTTTATTTTTCCACATATGAAACTCCACGGTCAATAGTAAAACCTTAGTCTTTATATAAGTTCAAGTTAATTATTTTCAACAACCATACTTGCAGTCTGTCGGTTCCATGATAACAACGTTTTCCCCTTATAAAAATTGGGTACAGGTGAAGTAGACGCTATTGTATTTATCTAAAATGACCACTTACCCTGATAATGACAATGTTGAACCGCGCCAGAATATCCCTGGTGCTGCGACTCTGCGCCAGTCTCTCCTGTAACTCTCCCTCATGACGCCTGATGTATGCTTTGGCCTTCAAACAAAATATTTAATTACCAAAAGTTGCATCTTCCGTAGCGAGTAAGTCAAAGCTGAACACAGGAACATCAAATTTCACCTGCAAGGAAAAGCCGAGGACCAGAAAAAATGGAACAAGTGCCGGAAAACTAATTTAGGTACAAGTTATGAACCCCACTTTTCATCACAAAAATATTCACGTACAGAATAACAGTCCTCAGTTAAATTGTTATTATGTTTCCTAATGAACATTATTTTAAGATGAAAATGAAAAGAAAAAAGTTCTAGCTATTGTAACAATGTAAACTATAGAAGTTTAAGTTTATATTCATTGTACAGTAAACAAGCACTGGAAGTTAATACACAGCAAACTGGCTTATGAATTTTTTCAGTTCACATTTATATTTTTAAACAATCAAAACAGCTGATTTCAATAATAGAAATAAATTGTATACAAACACTAAAATGTAGTGGACAAATGGAGAACTGATTAAGATTAAGAGCAAGGAAAAGTAAATTTAAAACAAGGGGAAATTAGCTGATTGGGTTTACCTTGCTCTAGATTAGAACTTGGGAAACAATTACTTTCTTTGATATCCACTGCTATTGAAATAGCTATAATTTCTGTACAGAGAAATAAAAAAAAAAACATCTTCAAACAACTATGTATTCTCTACTTATGACACTCCAATTGAAATCAATCACCACTAACCATCTTTAATATGTGTCTTGTGTGTTAACAGTATAAGTGTAAATGTATTTTTCAAGATTTTATTCATATTTATTTACTTTTCAACAATAAAACTGGTTCCTTTGTATAACCAATGCTATATTTGGTCATACTCTTCACTATCTTAAAACCTTTTTATTTTCTTTAACCCTCCGCGCGTCAGCCGCCCGATTTCGGGTGGGTCCGTCTGGGCCAGCAGCGTCACCCGCCCGAAAACGGGCGGGTCTGCAAACTCTTCGTTTCGTTGATTTTAAAGCCGTTCAAGCGCTAGAATCGGGTCACTATCTTTACTCTACGTTTAGGGGGATTGCTAGGCTTCATGACAAAACCATATGACGGCCGTTTACTGGTCTGTGACTAAAAATCAGAGCATCTGTTAGTTTGTGATGTCGTCATTTGTTGTGGTTACGGTTACGTGAGTTGTCGTGAGTTTGTTTTTGTTTATGTTTACAAAATGTGTGATGATTTGAGATCTAGTGAAATTAGGGAATTGTTGAATGAAGAAATAAGTGATATTGACGATGATAATGTTGAAGATGACTTCGATTTAGGTTTACCGCCTCAGAATATTGATTCAGACTCAGAATCGTTACTGGACTTTTCAAGTGGAAGTGGGGAGGAATACATTCCTGATTACGAGGATTTGGACACTAGTGATAGGGAGCAAGATGTTGATGATCCAGGGGAGCCTGAAGTACCTGTAAGTGTGCCTAGTAATGATGTACCTAGCAGTAGTAGGCCTAGGCCTAAGAAGAAAAAAGGTCCTCCAAATTTGCTCTGGATTCGAGTTTATCCACCAGAACCTGAAAAGGAGATCGAATCAAAATTTACTAGGAGGAACACTGGCATACAAAATCTCCCACCTAGAAATAGTAGTTGTATTGAATACTTCTATCTTTTCTTTACCCAGGCTATCTGGAACATAATTTGTCAGTGTACAAATGCGTCGGCAAGGAAAGCGCTTCAAAGACAAAACTTGTCCCCACAATCAAGAATAAAAAGATGGACTGACTGTACTGTTGCAGACATAAAGAGGTTTTTTGGGTTGTTCATAAACATGGGGATTTGGAAACTCAAGAACATAACAGGCTACTGGGATACGAGAGAATCTCAGTCGCACCCATTTTTTGCTAAGACGATGAGCTACAACAAGTTCGCATTAATTTTGTGGAACCTCCAACTTACCAACAACAATGGACATCCAAGAGGCCATCCAGAATTCGACCACTGGTTCAAAGTAAGATATCTGTTAGACCATTTAAACAGAGCTTTCAAAAAGTATTTTGTCCCCGGACAGAATGTATGCCTGGACGAGAGCCTTATAGGCATGAAAAACCGTTGTTCTTACATACAATACCTCCCGAAAAAAAAACACAAGCAGTTTGGAATCAAAAAATTTGAGACCTGTGATTCTGCCACTAACTATGTCTTGCACCTTGAAATGTACAGTGGAGCAGATTTCTTGATCGATAAACCAGGGCCATTTGTACAAAAATGTGTGTTAGAGGTAATGGAGAAAAGTGGTCTCCTCGACAAAGGCCATCATCTGTTCACCGATCAATTTTACACTAAAGTACCTCTAGCATTAAAGTTACATGAAAGAAACACCTACCTTACTGGAACTAAATAAGAATTCTCAGTATCTTGCAACAACACTGAAGAATACTGAATTGGAAGCTGGACAAACTCTGTACTTCAGGCATAAAGATGTCCTTCTCGTTTCGTTCAAGCAGAACGCGTCAAGAAAATCGGTTTTTGCCCTGACCACTGCTTGCCACGCCGAGGACAAACTTGTCCAGAGCAAAAAAGGGCAACAAGCAGTAAAACCTGTTCTTATCCATAGATACAACCAATACATGGGTGGGGTAGATGTAAGTGATAAAAGTATCTACCACACCTCATGCACTCGCCCGACGAAGAAATATTGGAAGAGAATCTTCTATAATTTACTGGATATTGCGCTTTTCAACTCATATGTGTTGTATTCGTTGAATACTGACAAGCCAAAGAGTAGAAAGGATTATTTAGTTGATATTGTGGAAACCCTGGCTAATACAAGAGACATAGGTCCGACTGCAGGACCATCAGGAGACACCGCGCACCAAATGCAGCAAGTGCCTAACAAATCAAACAGAGTATGTGCTGTATGCTGCAGAAAGGCTACATACTGGTGTCCAGGCTGCAATGTAGGCATCCACAAAGAGTGTTTTCATCTACTTCAGCACTATTGGAGGCCTTTACAAGCCAAAAAGAAGAAGAAAGTGTCGGAACTCCAGTAGGTCTAAACGAACCCCAGGCAGTGCGGTTTTTAGTCTTGTATATAGTTGTTTAATTTTTATTTTTTTCCGTAATTTGTGATGTAACCCTTATCAAAGTGTATATTTTTTTGTTTGCAAGTGAACTATGAACAAAATGCATATCTTGGATTTTTGAGTTAGTGTATATAGAGTTTTTTACATAGGGGGAAACCAAGTGTTTATATACATTTTTTGACAACTTTCGGATTCGGACCTATACCAGAGACCTGATAAATAAGGTAAGGATATCAAATATGTATTTTTTAGATAGGCCAGTTTGTCTAGTTTTAGAAAATGTGTAACCTTTTACCTGCCAGTCATTATTTATATATTTTATTTTGTTTGAACTAAAACCTTGCATAATCACTGAAAATCGCTGCGTTTTTTTATCGTGTATATAGTTGTTTAATTTTTAGTTTTTTCTATAATTTGTGAATTAACCCCTAACAAAGTATATATTTTCTTGTTTGCAAGAAAATTTGGAACAAAATGTATATCTTGGATTTTTGAGTAAGTACACCTTGAGGTTTTTACATAGGGGGTCAACAAGTATATATATAATTTTTTTTTGCAACTTTCGGATTCGGACCCATACCAGAGACCTGATAAATAAGGTAGGGATATCAAATATGTATTTTTTAGATAGGCCAGTTTGTCTAGTTTTAGAAAATGTACAACATTATACCTGTTAGTTAATTTTTATTTATTTTATTTTATTTTAACTAAAACTTTGCTATATCACTGAAAACCGCTTGACCTTTTGAGGTCATATAATGGACCCTTGGAGGGTTAACACAAGTTTAGACAACCTGTACATAACCTAAACAGAATTTTCATCCTACAAGTTGAGACTTGCACCAACCTGTCTCACGAGCCTCAGTTTCCTCCTCATGTTCCATGGCTGCTGCTTCACACTGCTGAGGACTTCCTTGTGCAGCTTGATGTTCTGGAGGATCTGCTCCTGGACCGCGTCCTCCACAGATATGGCGGTACTACAGTTAACTCTGTTAGAGTATATCTGGTTATTTGAAATTATAAACAATCGATTTAGTGACAAAAATGGCCGGTTAACCTATGAACACTTTAATAATTCCAGGAGGTTCTTTTTTGTAGGATCATTTTATATGGTAAACAGCAGGCGTGTGGAACCCTTAACAGCCAAAGGTTCAATGTTTGGCCCACTCTTGATACATCAAAAAGCTACTGACTTTACTATGGGATCCGATGACCCGATTTTTAAACTAACCACTCAGCTGTTATAAATGTACTTTTTTGTCCAAGGACTCTAGGCTCTATCCGTGGGTTGTTTTTCACACTGCTTTAGGCAAGACCTAGCGGTTGCGGCATATTTTATTAATGGCCAATACCAGAACAGCATTATCATTAATCTAGTCCAGAGATCATTATAAACAGTTAAAAGTAAAAAGAGATAATAAACAGATCACCTTTTTTACACGTCCAAAAATTGTTAAGGAATTATAAAATACTAAAACAAAGACAAAAAGATAATTTTGGGAATCAAAATGACATTCTGTTTTACCATTTTAGCTGGAATTGTGAGACATATGTAATAAAAAAGTGCAATTAAATTCCTTACTATTCAAGTATTGATTCTCAAAATAATTTACTTAAATTTTCTGCTTTAATATAACAAAATGTTTAAAGACTTTTAATTTCTTACTCTCCAGAGCTTGTTGTGAAGACAGAAGATCGTCTTCTATTGCGGACCTTTCCACTATTCTGTCCGTCTTCCACATCCGTCACAAACTTGGGGCTGGACGAGCGACGTCGCTTGCGACTGTGTCTTGTCGAGGCCTTGCGTTGGAAAATTGCACTAACACTCTGCGAATAGTCTTCATCCTCCTCAGCATCTGTGGAAAATAGAAGTAATGAATACCACCGCTGCAGCACACCTGCAGTGTACATTTTTTGGCAATTTTCTCTGTAACTCTTAATTTTGGACCAATACTGCAATATACAAAATTGTTTGTTTTATAAAGCTTTACACAATGGCTTTAGTGAAAATTGGGCATGCCGTATGTTCATGTTTTAAGAGCTGCAATTTTTTTTTAGAACCTTCTAACACCCCTAATTCTCTAATTCTAACACCGTTTTCACAACCCAATCTTGCTATTTGCATGCCAAATTCTGCAAAATTAGATAAACTTCTTCAATTCATCTACCAATCTATCTATTATGAGTGATGGTTAAATGGCCAAGATTTGGAGTACTACACACTCAGAGTCAAAAATTTATCCAGCAAAAACCAATGATAGTTACATTTGATGATCATCGCAATATATTTTTTTTATTAGTGCAAATGCCAGTAGAACTTTTGAATGACAAACTTACAAAACTAACGATGAGGTTTATTATACACTGTACCCACCAGAAGGGGCTTTCTCCGACTCAAAGCGCACTTTGTCCATAGAGACGACACAGGGTGATTCTGCAGCAAACGTCACAGAGAGCCTGTCTACAGACAGGTGAGGAGAAGAAGGCTCCACACATCCCTAGGGACAACAATAGAATTATAGTATACAGTGTTGCTTTACTTTCTCCACCTATACCACATAGTATATGGAGAAAGTATTGTTTTGTCAAAGTTTTCGAATTTATGGGGAAATCTTTTATAGGGAAAATTTCCAAAATTGCCATATGTGAAAATTAGTTATTTTTATGGTCTGTTATGGACAAATCACTATTAAATATGACAATTTCAAACAATTTCAAAAACACCTTGAAATACCATGGGTTTGGTACCCACATACCAAATTAAATGAAAATCGGACCACATGTGTACGGTAGTCTTGTAGCTCTGTAGTCTGTACACGTCCAAACACACAGACATCACTTCGAAAAACTTTTTGGGTTCAGGGGGTAACACATATTTCCACCCAAAACGCAAACTCGAAAATGTTGACAGAGGAAATCATAATTTCTCCATTTATTAAATATAGACGGAGAAAGTAAAAAAAATATTCAAATAAGGTTTTCCATAAAAAATACTCTTACTTTTTCATGTTTGTATGAAATTAAGAAAATTCTAGGATTTGGGATGAGAAATAAAATTTGTTTTCACATAATTTTTCATCAAAGTAGGTTCACGAACCTATACAGCGCATGCTTTACAAGCCTAGGGTTGAGGAAGGCCCCGCCCATGCCATAAATGCTCGCACATTTTCATCTGTTGTAATGACGGCTATTTGTCGACCGACGACATTGTCCTTTGTTGTAACAGATACTGGATAGCATGTTACTTCGCCATACTAGGTTCATGGAACGCTGACACATCGTTGGAATCGGTTACATCACGATACCTTGGATTACTTTGTAGCGTGTGATGGTGCGACTCAGCGGTGTTTACAAATTATGGGAAATTGATTTTGGTTAGGTTCGTTTGGTGTTGTTTTTTCATTTAGTGATGTTATTTATGTTTATCTATGGATGACTAGCATTTTTACTTTCTCCCCCTTTAGCATATATATAGTATATGAAGGAAGTAGGCCTATAGTTTTCGTCTAAATTTTTTAGTTTGAGTGGTTATATCCGTTTAGGGTCCCCCTGAACCCAAAAAAGTGGTTTTTGAAGTGATGTCTGTCTGTATGTGTGGATGTGTACAGAGCTACAGACCACACATATAGCCCGATTTTGATACAGTTTTGTGTGTAGGTAAAAATCCATGATATATCTAGGCATTTTTTCATTATTTAGAAATTTCGATTTCAATAGTGATTTTCCTATAAAACACCATAAAATAACGGAAAAATCTAATTTTCTCGAAAATGGCCATAACGATTTTGATAAAAAGTGCGTTGTAGCCCATTTAAATTGTGAACAAAATGGTGGAACTTCCATTTCTGTAAAAATTACGTTTCAAAAGTTATTGTTACTTATGTTTCCCATAAAAACCCATGAAAAAGCGGAATAATGGATTAAAAACTGGTTATGATTGAAATTCGTCTGTTATGGTCCAGTTAATTCCAAACAAAACAGTGCAACCCCCCATTTCTGTAAAAATTGCCATTCAAAAGTTTAATGCACATTTTGTGATGTCGATTAGACCTACCCATGATAAAGGTTGTTGATATAAGCTAGTGGTAGAAAGTATGTGTCAGATTGATGATATCGTTTATTTTATTTACTAAAGAGTATACACTGTGTTAGACATCAGTTCACTAACTAAGTACAAATCAAACTCATCAGGGGATTCCTAGAATGAAAGTAAAAAATCTATAACTCTGGAATTTTACAAATAATAACACTTCCTCCATGTATAGGGGAAGAAAATGGGAATTAAACGTTGGACACAAATGTCATAAATAGATAATACGAATAGTTTCAAATAGATGAAGCTAGGTTTATTTATTCATACCTAACTTGCCATTTAATATCAATCCATTAATACTGTCCTTTAGTATTGATCCAGTACTGTAATATAATAATGTCATTTAGTATTAATTAGGTCAATCATACAGGGTATTTTTCTTAAACGCAGCCCAAATGGACAAAAGAAGCTTGAGTTGGTATCGCTGCCTTTATTTATCGCCGATCAGCTGATATGCATTGTTGCATAGATTCATATAGATATTGTATATTGTACACAAAATTTATGGTGAATTACATTGGTGTTTTACAAGCTCGAAGAGTTGCAGTGGAGGCATACATTTTAGTCTTCTACAGATCCGGTTTACTTACTTTTTTAACAAGAGAAAGGATTTAGGCCCATAGGAGGCGGTTATATTCTATGGGACAGTAGTACTCTAACTTTTTTATTGACAAGATAACTTTTGAGAAACTTAACTTGATATCATAAAGATACAATTAAATAGGCTACGTTTACCAACAAACCGTTTTTTGAAGTAACCTTTTCAGTTCAGTTCGTAGAATTGAAAAGATTCACTTTACAGCATTGTTTACTTACTTTACCTAACCCTGTGTTGAACTTCCCTATCCCAAGCGTGATGTATACAACTTCTTTACTTCACGAGTGAAGTAAACTTTCAAAAACAAACTCAGTGAAGTAATGAAACCCATTAAATAACATTGAGTGCTCAACTTAAAAAATATAGATCTATGGAGCCAACGACGTTCAACGCTAGAAATCAGCTGTGCGCTTGAATTTTTTTTATGCTTTATAGTCCAGGAAATATAGATGTTGAAAAATTAAAGTCCAGGTTTTTTTTTATGGATGGCTTTACTTTCGTCTAATGAACAAAAATGAAGAGTTCCTCAAATATTGTGTGTGCGGGAATTTCACAATCATCGTAAAATGTTCTAACGGCATTTAACATTAAAGTTTGACATTAACTAACATTAAATGACATTAATTAATTAACATTTAAAGTTTGAAAGATTCAAACTTTAGTTTTTACCATTGGATACAGCTTTTAAAAACACACAAATTGGTATTTTGATCATTTCTCTACGCCAATTGGTTACCGAGATATTGAAAGTGCTAAAGGCATTACGTTGTCTAATAGAAAATTTGTACACCTCACTTATTTGTGAACGTATACTGATGGAACTTGGTATACGGCTTCTTCTTGTTGTGTTCTATTGATATTTTCTCTAAAAACATTTTTTTTCAAAATGCTCCTGTAGCAGCAAACCTGCGTACTCAGCCCCTATGTTATTCTTATGGAGAATAATTAAAGGCTACGTCTCCCTTAATTATGAATATAAATTAATACAACTTTTTATGTTGTTTCACCTAGTTGAGTTCTATTAATATTTGCATAAAACTCATATTTTGTATTCCTTGTTGCGGCAAACCTTTGTACTCAGTTCCCATGTTTTTCTTATGGAGAATAATTCATATGATATACAGTACCATAGATAAACATACTCCCTTATAATATTTTTATATTATAAGTACTATATATATATATTATATTATTATATATATATATATTATATATTATAATATATATATATTATAAGACAGTACTCATATAATATATATATTGCTTGTTTATGAATGCATTTTAAAGAAACTTTGTAGGTGGCTTTATGTGCTAATATACAGGGTGTTTCACGGGAACCCTGACAAACTTCAGGAAATGGTTCCTTGGATCAAAACTAAAAAAAAACTTCCTATATGTCTTAAACTTACTCGTTTTATATTTATACGTAAAAATAGGTTATTTTAGGGTTTCAGTGTATCTGTTTTTACCTCTATATTGAAAAATTGACAAGATATTTTGATAAAACTTGCATTGATATAAAGAAAATTAAATTTCAAAGAGATTTCATTACTATTTTGGGCAAACATGTTGGTTGTGACTATTAAAAAAAATATATTTTCAAACACAAATCTTGATTTTAAATTATTTTTCGTTTTTGACAGCTCTTCATGTATAACCATTCAAGCTTTTGGCTTGCAACCTTACCAAAAGTTGTAGAATATATAATGGAGAACAAGGAAATGTGAATTTATCTATAGGTACCTTTTATTGGGATAATTTTTGTCAAAATCTAAAATATTGTAAAATATAAAAAAAAACTAATTAAATTAAGCGAAATAAACAAAATTGCATATTTAGCATATTTTTTAACGCATCTTAATAAAGGTTGGTATATGGGTTCTCCTATTTGAGAAGTAAGTATTGCACAATGGCCTAAAAGTTTCTTCTTTTTCGTTTTATGATTGAAAACAAGCATACCCACTTTCCTAAGTTAACCTTATGGGGAAAAATAAAATAAAATAGCTCGCATATTTCTGAACACATCTAATTAAAACTTGGTATGTCCCTATTTTTAGTTGAGTACTACAAGATTGTGGCCAAAAATATCCGCTAGATCAACGATAGAAAGGTTACAGTATGAATGACCACTAAAATAAAAACATATTTTTTATCTAGTTTTTTTTATCAAGTACCTACTGTATTGGTTTTCAAAAGATTTTTTTTTACCACAGTAAATATTTCTGCACAAATTAGTAATGGTATCTAATGAAAAATGAATATTCTATCTAATCACAAACCCTTTTTTGAAATATTATATCTATTTTAGGTTAAAACTTCCATTAGACAAACAAAAAGTTGGAAAATCTATTTTTTTCCTACAGGATGGGAGTAAGCAGGCTTTGTGCAACAGAAATGTAAAACTAGAGATTTTAGGCCACAATCATGTAGTACTCAACTAAAAGAAGGGATATACTAAGTTTTAATAAGATGTGTTCAGAAATATGCGAGCTATTGTATTTTATTTTTTCTCCATAAGGTTAACATGGAAAAGTGGGTACCGGTATGCCTTTTTTCTATCATTAAAAATTAAAAATAAGGAAATGTTCTTTTTTAATTTTGTTGTTAATGAGTGGTGCTGGGTGTAACTTCACATTTGATGCACAAACTTATACTGTCCAAACTCAAAAATCCCGTCCTATCCTTATTTATTTATCATCATCACCGGGTTTTCCTAACTAAAAAGTCTGCAATTTTTAAAATAGCACAGTAAAAGTGCAAAGTCTTAGCTGTACAGTCAGTCCGTTACTAAAGTTGTTTTCAAGACAAGTTTGTAAAACTTTGGATGTTTTGGTGACAAGTCAAAAGATCCATCCTTTTATTTTATCAGGAAAAGTTTGTTCTCCTGTGCAACTGACACCTGTTTTACCAACCTAACCTGCTTTTAAACTGTGGTTTACATTAAATATTTCCGAGGTTGACAAAATATTTGTTCAATAGTTGGAAAGAATTATTTTTATTTGTCCAAATTTACTGAAATGCTTAATTTAAGAATTTCTACGGATATGTGTATAGGCTATAATTATCTTTTCTTGCCATATTTGATAATATAGTATCTAAAAGTCACAACTCAAATATGCATAGTCCCTGTTGTATGAATATTTAAATTACACTACTGAATAAAATATAAATAGATTAAGTTTATTGATCTAGGTATATATTTAAAAATGTTGGGTTTTTCTTTTCCGAGTCGGTTTGGCTCTTCTACCCGACCGATTTTCAGAATTTTGGTCTTAAATTAAAGGTAGGTAACACACAGGCACGAACAGATTTTTGCCATCAAGCATCAACATTCATTTTATCCTACGTATATTCGAGTTACGCACAAAAGCAACTTTCTCACTGTACATTTTTTCGAATTCTTACTTCAGATAAAAAACATTATCCTATTTGTTTTGGTCTAAGAACCTTTTGTGAAATACCTCTTTCATTTGAGCTATTGACTGTTAAGATCGGACGTACCTGAAGCACGCTGCTGAATCACGAATCAACAATAATTATAATTGTTTAAGGACTTATCTGCAATCAATGATACGTTACGTAACTCCATTTTTATTTTAGTTATTTTATATGTCTTGGTCTTGAAATGTTCCTTGAAATAAAGGCCTTTTTGAGATATTGACTGTTTGAATCAGTTAAGTTTAAAATACTGAATTAGGTACTCAATCAAAAACGGCATTTCATTGTCATTATGGTGAATCTTATTTTGACCCGGGCAACGCCGGGTTTTGCCGTTAGTTATTAATAAAAAATAATGTGTTGTTTGATGTGTAAATACTACTCGACAATAGTCAAGCCGTGTTCAATAGAGATTATTATAGCAAGCATAATTAACTTTTCATCGTGTCAATGTCTACAGCAGTATTGGTCAAATGATACGTATTATAAGATCACTAAATAGGTTTACCTGTATCTCGATGAAGTGTTAACTGTCGGTTATTTTATATTATTATTATCATTATTATAGGCATATTATCAATTTTGGGGACACCACCTATGAGTGTATTTTAGCCCAAAGTTAAAAACCGAACTTTGCTCGGATTCAACAAAACTATAAAGTATAAATGTTTATAAAATAATTACAGTAGATTTTGATACCCACATTATTCCAACTATTCTTCCCCTGTAGCGAAACAGACTTGAGTATATTTTTAATTTTTAACTGAATTGACTCATATCACAGTCCATTATTATGCTGGCAAATAAATACTATCAGTTATACTAACTTTATAATTAAAATACTAACTTTATCATTGTAATACTAACTTTATCATATATAAGTATACCGTAAGCCATTTTGTAAATCCATGTATATATCATCGATCTCTATTATTATTACAGCGTAATAATAGAGATCGATGGTATATATTTGTACACCTTTGTAAGGCATGTTTTAAAAATAATATGGCTTAGCTAATGCAACTTGTTTTGTTAAAGTTCTGGCTAAATAAGTAATTTGATTTGATTTGAGTTGAGATGAGATGGTAATATTTACACATTTTAAACGAGTCTATATACACACAAATCACATCTTTCTTTCTGAATTGATACTAAAACAGAGGGTTAATCTTTTATCAATTTTACTCTCATCCTTCACTCATAAATGAGTGAAAATGTGTTCATATTTGGGTTAAAATACGCACATAGTGGCGTCCCCATCTTAAATAAATAATATAATTGATTGATTTTTAAAATTTGAGTTCAACAAGAAATATTTACATAGTACATAACACAAATAAAGACGTATGGATCAGGAATGATTATGTCTTCATTTTGATCTTAGAACTCCTTCTAGCGATCAGTCCATTGGACTTCTAAAAGATCAAAGGTTTTTAATTTTAGCCGTTTGTAAGTTTTAGAGTAAAAATATGTCCTCGTGAAAGATAGTCCTTTAGCAGAGAAAAACAAAATGTTAGTGTAATAGTTTGGATATTTACTTTCTCCCCCCCCATAAATAGTATATGGAAAAAATATTGTTTTCGTCCAAATTTTTCGAGTTTCAGTTTTAGGTGGTTCAATATCCACTTAGTGTCACCCCTGAACCCAATATACTTTTGTTTAAAATAGTTCTTTAAATTAAATAGCAAAAATATCAAATTGTAAACAACAAAACGGTACACAGATGGAACTAACCTTAAAAGTTTATTTGGCTGATCCATAACGACGATTCTACCTCACAACAATTTTCTGAAAAACCCAAAACAATAAAATCCCACTTGAAACAAAAAAAGTGACAAAATACGCAACGCACGACAAGTTATCGGACGAACCTTATCGTCCGAACGTGGGGCAATCACTGAATCACTGTCTCGGACTCAGCCTGTTGCTTGCATGCACTACACGATCCGACCACACCCAGCAAATCACATTTTTCACCCCCCCCCCCGTGTTGTCATTACCCCTGATTTAGAGCAGCCCCTTGTTGTGGACGTGTAGACATGTGGCATTACCTGATAAGACGGCGACCTTGGACGGGACGGGGTAGTTCCACGAAGGTGAACTTTGCCACAATGGATGACGCTGCGTGCGAATAGTGCATTGTGGGAATGTTTCGCAATTTATAGGGCTTCGTAGGTTTGTTTTAGCTTTCCCCCTATTCATGGTATATGGGGAAAGTATATTCATCATTGCATTGTGGGAGTGATGTTAGTTTCACAACTAACAGGGCTTCGTAGGGGGTTGTTTGTTTAAGGGGTTTTGTTTTAGTTTTTCCCCTATTCATGCTATATGGGTAAAGTATATTCATCATTTTTAGTTTGTTTTGGGTTAATAACTTTTCCTGAACCGAAAAAAATTTCGAAGTGATATCTGTGTGTGTGGATATGTATAAAGCTACAACCTGACTCACTACCGGTACACCTACATGGTCAGGTTTTGAGAAATTTGGTATGAGAGTAGTAATGGATGGTGCAGACGTTTATTTTTATTTTTTTATGGATATTTACTTATAAAACCCAATAAAATGACGGAAACGGATTCTTACAAAAACGGCTTGAACGATGTTAGTTTAAATTTTCGTAGGCGTCAGTTCGTCTGCGGATGGACGTCTGCACGCAGCCGAAAGATTTCTTGAATTTGCAATTTTGGAGCGCCCGCTAGAAGCCAGTAGAAATAATGAATGTAAGCATTGCTTGATTTGCATATCAAATAAAGGTCTATATTAGCAGAATACAATAGCACACCCGAACTCAAACGGATTTTTCAGTCAAAAATGGGGGTGGTATTTTGAGGTGCATATCAATTAATTGTTACCTTAAAGATTTTCGTCCTCGTCCTTTTAAGATAGTACATAACAGAATAATGTTTAGAAATTATCTTATGTCCAGTTACTTTGTTATAAGATGTGTAGCTCTATTTAAAATGTTTATGTTCGTGTAGTAGTTGTGTTTAGAAAAAAAAAACTTGCTGCAGCTTTGATTAGGCTAAAAAAAACTCGATAAACTTAAAAACTTACGATCATAAATATCATTCCAAAAGCTACAACAAGGATGTGGAAAAAGGCAAAAAGTCAACACAAATTGTGTATATGTGACTAAACCCAAGGCGTATAAATGGACTAAACGATATTCTAAGTGGTATGTTTTTATCTAACCAACATACTATCCCCCCTCTACATATATACTCTTCCACACGCCTTTGTATTGCGTGCTGCGTCAAAGAAGGGGGGGGAGGGGTTAAGTAAACACGCAACTTTGTACCTACTTTGTGTAGCTTAATTGTTATTGCCGTTTAAATGTTGTCCACTCAAACAAAGTAGGTCTTGTCTACGCACCTCTTCTTTTCTAACTAAAATAGGTCACTGTTTTTTCCAAACTTGAGCAATAGTGTTAGTTTTTCTAAATCTAGAGTGTTTTGACTGCTTGAAGATTTGCTTTGAGTTTTTTTTTCATCCAAGAATGTTTAAAAGTTATTTTAGTTTTGTAATTTACCAAAATCAACGTGGTGACTTAAAATTCATCAGTACAATTATTCATATCCATTATTCATAATCGTTTGAGATGGAGACACCACATTATATGCGTATTTTTACCCAAATATGAGTGAAGGATGAGTGTGGAATGGTGTGAGATGATCTGTGTAGCTTTTTACTGACTAAGATCAGCTGTTTCAGTAGCCAGGACCATTTAAAAGCCCAATAAACAAGGACAGCTGGGCCCAGTTTCGAACAAAAGCTACTCACTTTTCTCAGGATCGAACCGACAACCTTTTGATTACCAGGCGAGCACTATAACCTCTGAACTACCTAGCTACGGTTCTTGTACTATACGGGATTACCCCTCAACTTTCTTGACGTTTCACATACAGGCAATGGAGACATTGGCTGGGTAGCTGAGTGGTGTTAATGAGGTGCTCGCCTAACAATCAAAAGGTCGTCAGTTCGATCATGAGAAAGTCAGTAGCTTTTTGTGAAAACTGAACCCAGCTGTTTCTGATCATTGGGATTTTAATAAATTATCCTAACTGCTGAAACAGCTGATATTAGTCAGTAAAAAAGCTACACAGATAATCTATTGTTAAGTTACTTGTATTGATTATAACCATATAAGTTAAGGGCAACATTTATTGCACATTGATTTATATATTTTTTATCTATTTTATATCAACAGCAGAACTCACCTGAGTACTTAGCTGCGAAGGTGTCCGAAGTTCCACGGAGCCGCCCGAAGATCGCCGAGGATCTGTAGTGTCCAGACGAAGAATGCCGATGGTATTTTCTCTTCGGGTGCGGCTTCGTTCCCGACTTCGGGAAGAACTAGGTTGGGACTCTTGTTGGGTTTGTTTCAGGACCATTTCGATTTCATCACTCATCTCTGAAAGTTAAAAATTAAACTTTAAAACAAATAAAAAATGTGCAAATGAAATTTCGTTGATATTCTTTTAATTTGTGTTTCTATGCCATTGGCATTCCAAACATTTTTCGTAAAAACTGTCCAAAACCTGGTTTTGTTACTCAATTTTCGATCTTTTTAAATGGCATCATTAATTGATTAAATGGCGTTTGATACAGAAAATATCTCTATCAGATTAGAATAGAACCAGCGACCTTTATATTTGAAGGCAGGCATTAAAAAATTTTCGACTTACCGGACAAGTTAAAGCCAATTTATTCTTTAATTTATTTCAAATACGGTTCTGAAAGATACAATTTTTTATGTTAGTTTGTGTTAGACCAATCTAACAAAGGATGTATTTTCCTCCTTAAAGATCTATTTTTCAAAGAGTTTATTCTATAATAATTCTATAGATTTAAATATTCCATTCTACAATAACCTACTCTAATTCAAGGCGTTGGTGTTTGTGGCAACGTCGCACCGGCCGGCCTGTTGCCATGGGATTATTCCTCCCACTAAATATTATATTTAAGTTCGGATTCCACTATAAACCGTAGGTCCCTTAGTTGCAATTAGCTGTATGGGCTATTAATTAACAGCTGTGTCTACGGATTATGTCGGCCTTAGTCACTAACAAAGCTACAAGATCGTGCCACTCATCCCACACTTATCTCCATTCATACTTGGCTTAAAATACCTACATTTGTATGGTCGCCATTTCAAAGGAAAGTTAAGTATAAAGTATAAAATGTTGTAATGTTTTAATTTTTAAATGTCTTTTTTATTGTTTTTATTATTAAAACAAACGTGTAAACATAAACGTTGAGCAGAGTCCTTGGAGGCTAGCGGTCATCTCGGATAGTTTCAAACAGTTGCTGAAGAGTTATTTATTACCCAAAAATATTTGGTCAAAAACCAAAGTGGTTACAATTTGAATACCGATACCGGTATCTATATATATTTTGTAGTGTACAGTGAGATTAGAAATGTTCGAAGTAGTTTTGTATTGTTTTCCAAGGGAGTCCAAAGAAGCTATCGGCCATCTTGGGTCTGCCCGCCATAAGAGAAAAGTTAATTTCAATCACCCTCTGAAGAGTTATTTACCATATCAAAAAATATATTTTTCAAATACAAAAAAAGTGATAGTGACTTAAATGTCTAGTGCACTGTAGGATTAGAAATTTTATTTGTAGGTTTTAAATTGTTTTATGAGTTAGAACGTCTAGCTTCCAAGGACTCTTAATTATTGCAACAGCTGTTCCTGTAGGCCGGTTTTGCGGCGTTGCCACTTTTCTCTCGCCACGGCCTTGTATCAAAAGAGACTATGATTGTACTACATCTTGTTTAATTAGACAATACTCTAATGTGGACATTCTTCACACAAAGTGATACAATGTCGTGTTGCATGTCTGCAAAGCTATTACATTAATGTCTAATACAACCGCGCCAACCTGTGACTGAGATTAATCTAAATGATGAAACAACACACTCTGCTGAGTAGTTGGTGTTCTAGCAATTTTCAAATGGCTTCCTTTTCTCGTTAAGTAAAAAACTCGCTTACACATACCTAATACTGCATCGGTGACAATCATAAATAAATTTATTACCGTGAAACATGAGGTTAGGTAAAGTTTTACTTACCTTTTACTAAACAAGGACAAGACAAACAAAAACATCGGTTTCTACCATTGATATTAACAACGTATTATTTTACCATTGAATTAACATGTGGGGCGTTTTATAATTTGTTTTTTCGAATTTTCGACCCTAAAACATAATATTTTGCGATTTCTTTGTAGACCACATTGTAGAGCTAAAAACAACAATTGACTTGTACGCCTAACTGTAGAGGAGAAAAAAAAACTTTTAATTTTTAATCCCCATAATATGGATTATATTATATAGAGAATAAATAAACAGTCAATTTCTGCTTGTATAGAGATACAATAATTTTGATCGAATTTGAAAAATTTGTCTATTTTATTCTAAGCTATTGGGGAGCGAGCTGGTCTAGTGGTTAGAGCGTGGGACTTCGGTTCCAGAGGTCCCGGGTTCAAATCCCGCCAAATCACCAATGGATGTTATCTATTTGATAATGCCGCAACCCCTAGGTCTAGAATGTGAAAAACAATTCAGTGCTCGTGCCTAGCGTCCTAGGAAAAAAATACTAAGATATTAACATTTCAATAAAACGCCCTATATAGCTTACTCTGGAATAAAATTTGGAAAATTTGAAAAATGTATTAACTTTGTCCTGGACTATTAACTTGATCCTTTTTCCCTCCCCAGTAGCAGCACACATAAGTACTCATTATTATTAATTTTATTTATATGAAAAATAAATGTGACAATTTTAAGGGAATATTTAAGTGAAAGGTAAATGGAAATTCGCATAGTCAGCAGGTTTATTGCGGCTGGGGTACTGTATTTATATATATATTTTCGATAAATTCGCGATCTCTTTTGCTTTTCGATTTAATCTATGACACAATTGTAATAAACTAATTAACTATTTCTCGGACAGCCGTATCTTGATGGATGACCATAGAAGACATAATCGCTCATAACGCACATTGAGGTCACTATTAAAGTAATTAACAACAAAATTTGAGCGAAACACGCAAATACAGCGAAGGGGGGTGACCATTTAATAGGTTCTGTCAACATGGGCCTTGCATTCATGAAATAGGGGCTTTAATTGTAAGCATTAAGGCAGTAATAAAGTGTAAAACTCAGTGGAAATGGGAGGCAATTTTTATAAGTGGTCACAATCGTTATCTCTCCTCAGGGGGGTGCGTGCGCCCATTCACGGGGATGTACGGAATATATGACGAAAATATAGTTACATAAAATGTTAAACGGGCAATTCATTATATCTTATACATACTCGACCAATTATGTAAGTTTCGATAAAGCCATAATGTTCATTTAGGTTACAAGTTGAGATAAAAAGTACAAGTTTTATACACATAAAAATGGTAATTTTCCGTTTATATTATTTTGTTATCATTATCATTAGCCACCTAAGTGCGTATTTTAACCCAAATATGAATGCAGAATGAGTGTAGAATGGAGTGTGATGCATTGTGTAGCTTTGTTACTGACCAAGATCAGCTGTTTCATTATTCAGGATCATTTTATTAAGCCCAATGATCAAGGACAGCTGGGTCCAGTTTCGAACCATGAAAAAGCTACACACTTTTCTCAGGATCGAACCGGCGACCTTTCCATTACTAGGCGAGCACTATAACTACTGAGATACCCAGCTAATACAAATGTATATAGATAATCTTAAACATAAATTCCATAAAAAAATTTTAAAATGTAAAACCACTATAAATAACGCCTAGCCTACTCTGCAATCACGTTTGCAAGCGCAAACAAAAACATCCATACTTGGTCTCAAATATAATTATTTTTGAGAATTAAGGTTTATTCATATGTACAAATACTCTTAGGTAACTAGATAAACCTAAGTTTTTTTTGTATCAAAATTGTAATATGCCTACGATAGGAAATAATGATTTGTTGAACTGTACGTTTGTAAATTTACACATCGGCACAGAAAAAAATCTAAGAAATAAATGTGATTGGTGTATTTTTTTATTTCCCGAGTCCTGACTACCAAGTCATAATTTATCTTGTAGTTTTTATGTGTATGTTTTTATGGAAAGGTAGTAGAATATAATAGTGCTTGATTGCGCAAAGGTTTTACATGATGCAGACTTGTACAGGGTGGCGCAGATGGATTGGGGGGTTTTAAAATACTTGTCAAACTGTCAATTTTAAAAGTATTGGATTGAAATAAAGTGTAAAACGTGTAGTTACAACGGAAGTTTACTGACAAAAAATTTGCTAAGTTAGTTTTCAAAAATTACATCCATAAAATGCCTTCCTTCTCGAGCGACGCATTCTTGGAGTCGGTCCTTGAGGTTCCGCATTGCTCGCTCAAGCACATCACCAGGAATTGATGTGATTTCGTTGTGAATTGCAGCCTTCAACTCCTGAAGCAAGGGTCTACATGAACAAACCCCGGACCATTCAGGAGTTGAAGGCTGCAATTCACAACGAAATCACATCAATTCCTGGTGATGTGCTTGAGCGAGCAATGCGGAACCTCAAGGACCGACTCCAAGAATGCGTCGCTCGAGAAGGAAAGCATTTGATGGATGTAATTTTTAAAAACTAACTTAGCAAATTTTTTGTCAATAAACTTCCATTGTAACTACACGTTTTGCACTTTATTTCAATCCAATACTTTTACAATTGACAGTTTGACAAGTATTTTAAAACCACCCGATTCATCTGCGCCACCCTGTATTTACATGCGCTAAAGGTCTGTCCAGTCGGCAAAGACCGCTTTTCACTACATACATTGTGACAACATTGCATACCTACAACAAATTTTTAAGCATAATGGATCAGACTCACCTTTAAAACTAATATAGAGCTCAGACTACTTTATTTATTTATATTTATTCTTAAGAAAGCTTTGGGGGTTTTTGCACTAGCCGAAATCAATGAAAGGACAAATTTCTATGTACTAAAACAACCAGTAAAATTTTAAATAATAACAAGCATTTCTTGCATGAAACAGTAAATGATCATTAGTATGAAAACAAATAAACATATGGTTTAGAGTATATTTAAGATTTATACTTTACTGTAGTGAAAATAGATAAAAAAAAACCATTTAGGCCTACTATGTAGCAATCGGAGGTATTTTAATTTAATCAAACTGTCAGAGCTTACACTGTGGAAGTTAAACAAGAAAACTAATTTAATAAAACATCAGAGCACAGAGCAAGTAAATGTTGAGCACGGAAAGTACCATAATACACAGAGTACATTTGCACGTCACACAAACATGCCTGACGTTCTGTTGCAGTGTTGTGTTGATTAAACAACGTCTCTTTGTCTTGTTACGAAACAAAACATAGGGAAATGTCAAAACATGATTTTAATGATCCTTTTTTACAATGCTGATAATACGTTCATTTGAACATTTTCCATATCTGTTGTGTACAAAGGTAAGGCTTTTTAACACTTGTTCGTTCTTATTTCCTCCTACTTTGAACATGCCTAATTCAATAAAATTATTTTCAATTTTTAAAAATGCCCCAAAAGGGCTCAATTTGGGGGGGGGGGAGGGGTGCTTTTTGAGAAATTTTCAAATGTAAAGATGGGTTGTGTGATACATAAATTTAAACACCCCGATCATTTTGTGCAAAAAATGTTAATTATCTTTAACCATATTTACAGGGTTGGTCAAAATTAAAAAAAGTACTTTGAAGTTAAGTACCGTAAAACCCTAACTACTGAACGGAACAGCACACATTTTTTCCAATCTTTTTGTTGAGCTACTCTTTAAGAACTTGTAGTAAGGGTATTTTCCGTGTTATTTTCAAATAAAAAAATCTCAAACTTGAAGAATAAAAGAAAGCTGAAAACACAAAATTCTTAAATAGCAAGGTATAAAAAATATCATATCATGTGAAAGGTCCTTTTTGAACAAACATTTGACGTATTTTAGGTTTCTTTTTCTTTCTATCTCTTACAGTTCTATGGTAAAATTATAACTAGTTTTCTAATAAAACTTGTTGCACTTATTTGCTCAATGATGTAGTTAGTATCCCCCGAATTGGGTCATTTTGGGGCATTTTACAAAATTAGGGGGAAATTAGAACGAACAAGTGTTAAAATCCTTACCTTCGTACATAGAAGATATGGAAAGTTTTTAAATGAAAACATTGGCCTGTATATAGTAATAATAATGTCACATTTGGTTTTGTTTTCAGATTAGTGAACAGATTAGTTTTGAGTTATTTTTGCATTAATAGATTTGTGTTGATTACTTATTATTGACATGCTATCTCCTCCAATGGAATTTTTTACGATTTTTTGTAAGGGAATTGCTTGAATACCTACTATGTCTTACAATTCAATGACAATTTTGGTAAGATTAATCCCCAAATTTTTGATTGATGTTTCAAAGACGACAAATACACCATGGAAAAAATTGTATAGCAAGATATAAATTAAGTAAGGCTACTAAGCTTACAGGATATAGGTAAACCTTTTGTACGCCTTTTTGGTAGAGTAAATTAACTTCTTGTACAGTTAATTAGTCACAGCCATTTCAAATTGGTCAACTGAACAACATCTGAGTATTTGTATTTCAACAAAATTATTTTTAATTAACACTTAATTATTGTATACTTTTCCAATAAAAATATTGCATAGCATTACAGTAAATAGTCTAACTTATTCACAGAACTAACAATTAATTATGCTTTTTGAAATCTATTGATGATTGGTATTGCAACAAAACCCAAAACACATGTTGGGAAGGGCAATCAATTAATTAATGACTTGTGTCAAGTTTAGTTTGTTTTGTAAACAGACAGTTCCCATTACATTCTGACCGTCAATTAGTTTTATAGTGTAGTAATTTTCCAATAAAAATGCATTGTTACATATTTTGTTGATTGGACTTATTATTTCTGGGAATATAATAATTTGATTAATTGTATTTCAACATCATTCAAAATACTAGTATTGAACATCACTGTTTGAAAGTATGTTAGATTAATTGAACCTTTCAACTGTATTGTTCTGCAGATATTTTCTCTTGAATTAATTTATCTGAAATCACATAAATACATCAAATAACACTTATAATACATTTAAACTTATACTGTTTAAATTGGTGATCGATTTCAATTGGACACTCCAATCATCATCAGACCCAATAGGCGAATCTTCTGATGATGATAAGTTTAAATATATTATTATAAGTATTATTAGAAATATGTTTGTGATTTCAAGTAATTCTATATGAGGTACGATGCTGATCAAGAAGCTATTTAATTTATTTAATTACTACAATATTACCCACTTAATTTAAAATATTAATGCCTTTTTACTCTCTCCTTCTATAGACAGCATATGGAGTAAATATTGTATTTGTAAAAATTATCGTGTTAGATTTTTAAGTGAAAATATCCATTTTGGTTATTCTGAACAATTTTTTTTTTCAAAGTAATGTTACGTATGTCTGGAAGTGTATACAGTTAAGTTACAGACTTACTAAACATGTGGTCCAAGATTGATTAAATTTGGCATGTAGGTACTTATCCAGGAGATCTCAAGGTTTTTAACATTTTTTTTTTAATTTAACTTTTTAATAATGATTTCCCCATAAAAAAAACAAGAAAATTAGATTTTCACAAACACAGCTCAAAATTATATGAATTAGAATTATTGTTACAACACCCAATGCTATAAAGGTATGTTTAAAAAGTCATCACAGTTTTGTTTTTTTACCCATACAATATTTATCTGACCTGAAGCTATACCATAGTTTTACCCCACTTACCTTTTATAAGGGTTGTTGACAAGCTAGAGGGAGAAAGTACGCGATTCCGTTTATTTGTTTGTATATTTTGATGATGATTTATTTATTTCTTATCCAATTGTATAGGACATAAAAATCAAATTAAATCTCATGTGATTACGTGAGATTTAATTTTCGCCATTTAAAGTTTGTTCACTTATTTGAATGAATGAAATCCTAGTCTTGTTACCATCTATTATTACATCATTTACTGAGAGCTCAATGATTAATGTTAAAATATTCTTTGTGTCATACTGTAGCAAAAACAGCCGTTACACTATGCATTGTGGTGTAAAGAAGCTCTTTTCTCCCTAGGGACCAACATTCAACTAAGTTGAGCAATGATCGAAAAAGTCACTTTACGCCCTAGTGATGAAAAATACTATTGTTTAGTTTTAACACTTACATAACCTTTTGGTTTTTATGATTAATTAACCTGGAACCAATACACTTATTGTTATAATACCTGTCATAGTTTGTACCGCAGAACCAGGAGGAGTACCTTATAAATGCAACACTCATCTACTTACCTTACTTGTGTGTTCCTATGTTCCTGTGTTGCTATACACTAGGGTTGATGTCCTGCGTTGGAGTGGACATTACCCCCACTGCTCTCATTGTTACATACTCCCCTGTGTATATGATCCGACACGCACAATGTCACTTCAACTACTTTAGATTCTTTCTGTTTTTTCCCTATCGAGATGGTGTTTAAAATGTTTTTCTCATAACAGTTTTTTATTAAATACCCCTGCCATCAAACGTGCAGTCTTGCAAATTTTCATTTGCCAGATTGGGGTTTTACTAAAATATTTTTTTCAGATTTGTTGATGGGGATATTAATGTATATTTTTAAGTGGTGTCTCTGAGGTTGATGAAAACTAAAAACCTCCGCCATTTTTTTACTGGGTTGAGATGGGGACCTCTGATTTCACCGATGTATTTTTTGACTAATGACCTTCAAAACGAGGTGTCAATTGATTTTTTTTTTAAAATAATTTTTAGAAGCCCCAAAATGTCCCTTATTGGGGTATTTTGATTATAAGTCCATCTTTAAGCACTCATTAACTTGTACAATTTTTGTCAGCAAGAATATACTACATAATTGTCAAATGAAAGTGACACAAAGATAAAAGTTAAAAAAGGTATGACAAAATTTCAATTACTGTACTAATTCACTAGTTTCTTGTGTTGAGTTTGAAAGAATTCAAAGTGAGGTCTTAAGAAGTTTGATGATTAAATTAGTTACCAAATGTTATTATGCTGCTTCAAGATAATTTGTTAAAAGTATGGTTGTCTAGAAAAAATGTTATTTATAAAAATATAAATTCTAATCACATAATAGGTAAAATTAAAACAATAAAACTATTAAATTATCTATATTTAATTTTAAAAAAATCTGTTACTATGCTGCTGCAAGATAATTTTATTAAAAGTAGGGTTGTGTAGAAAATGTAATTTATAAAAATATAAATTCTAATCACATAATAGGTATAATTAAAACAACTATTAAATTATCTATATTTAATTCCAAAACATATAATTTAAATACTTAATAAATACAAAATGTAGATTGTCAAATGATGCTTTTGTAAAATTCTAATTTAAAATAATAATAATAATAAAAACTAAAAATATATTAATACTTGTTCTTTGTACACGATACAAAGTTATATTGGGTTTAGGCTATTGTGCTTACACTTTACAGAAAACTGTTGTAAAATGGCAGCAAATAGTAACTTACAGTGTATAAATGCAAACATATCTATAGACACACATTTGAGCACCATTTAGTTTGTATTTACAAAACTTGTCATGTATGAATGTATATAAGCATTTTCTGGAATACAATGTCTTAAAATATCAGTAAATGAACATGTAGGATAAGTGATAATTTTCATTACAACACTTTTAATTAAGATCCTTATCTTAATAATACTACATCTTCTAGTCTAAAGATACTAGTAATACACGACATCAGTCTTCTAATACTATTAAATAATACTATAAAATAAAAGCTTTTGTAGAGAGCCAATGGAAGATGAAATAAGTGAGTACTTTTTTGTTTGGTTGAAATAACATGTAAGACTAATAAAACACAATTTCAAAGTACTGTAATGATTCAAAACATATTTTATGTACATTTGTGAGCAGACATATTATCTTTTTACTTTAGCTTTTAATAAATTGATTTTTTTTTTTAACCGAGTGGAATTTTATCAACTTTTGAAGGGATGATACCAGCGAGCACAGAATGGATGATACGTTATGGTTGGTTGTAAAAACAATAAACTTCAGAAAGTTGTGTTTACACAAATTTGAATTTACATTTGAAACTTAATTGTTTGAATATAGAAAAATAACATGAAAGTAGAAATTAAAGTAACTTAGCTAAAAAATAATTAATTCATATCTGAAACTACTATTAAAAAATGGGAAGAGAAAAAACATTTTTGAGTAAACTTCTCTATTTTACATTGCATTGAATAGTCTGAACTTTTTATATGTTGCTAAACAGTAGCAAATAGTTGCTAAATACAATGCAACATAAGTGACTTAAATTTCACATACAGGTATTCAATAAGAGATTATACTCCGTTCAAACAGCCGTGGCACCTGACGGATTAGGAGACCCCATGGAAACCCTTGGGGCCTCCTAATCCCTCAGGTGCCACGGCTGTTTGAACGGAGTATAAGTCATAGAATAAAAACTAGCTTATACACTAATCTCAATGTGAGAAATATTGAATACTGAAAGTCTACTATTTCTACTTAAATAAATTTAAGTAGAAGCTCAGACGACAAAATTCAGCCGTTTAGAGCTCAGACTACAAACTTCAGCTTACCTTTATATTTGGTAGTCAGGCAGTTTTACTTTCATAATAAGTTAATTGAATATGAAAACTCTGTTGTTCATTCGCAATACAAAATCACGCTAATGTAATATATTTTGCAGCGTGACTGTGTTGCGCAATGCCAACAATGTGGATATTATAGTCTGTATGATGGAACCTGTCTCCTGACCCTCCGTCTACCTGGGACTGCCCTGGGGCCTTAAAGCATTGGCCAATGCCATGGTAGTCGGAGGGTCAGAAGACAGGTTCCACCATACAGACTATAACGTTGCTACTAATCGCTGGTTGAAACCAATTGAATAGGGTTTTGTAATAAAAAGAGTATTTAACTAGATTATGACAGCTGATCCACAGAACTTGTAAGGGTTTTTGACCCAAGGGCTTGTAAAACGTTATTTCATTATCATATCCTTTAACAGTTTTTAACTTTTTTTCTGTTTATCTGTTTCTTGGACATCACATTATACAGGCAAACATTAGTATTTATAAAAAAACCAACAATAATCATGATTGGTCTTCTCTTTTGTGAATGACATTTTAATAGAGTTTAGAGAGCTTTTGAGCAATCTTTACACTTAGATCACCCTAGTCAAATATAGTTGTTATCCTAGTCAGTGGATACATTTCATAAGGAATATTTTATAAGGAAATAGGAAATACATGAGAATATCCTAAATATGGATAGTTTATAGACTTTTCAAATTTTGCCACACTTTTAAGAGACTTTGATCCAATCTCTCAGAGGTTTAGCTCAAATATTAAATTAATCTTAGAAGGAATCACATAATGAGGATATATCTGATAGCAAAAACCTCTAAAAGGCTTTTCAAAACTTTTGGACCAATATTTGGCTCATTTTAGGTTCCTCTAAGGTCTCACCCAACTAATAAATTTAAGTTATAAGGAAATACCTAACACAGAAAAACCCTTTCGCTTTTTCAATTTTCTGTCCAGAAAGATCAGTCTTGGGCTCATCCGACGTTCGTCTCAGAAGGTGGTGACCCGGCCGATCCTCAGACCCAGAAGTTTCCGACGTTTGCGGCCCGGCAGACGAGACAACAGAGCTTCCGTCACCTCCGCATCCGTCACGTCCAACATCTCAGGTCCGTCCGTCTCTACGGCGTCCACAAAACCACTCTCGGGTCTTGAGAGTGGCTGGAGCATCTCAAACCATCGAGTCACTTTGGAAGTTGGACTCAACTGGAAGAACAAGTCCTTATTAGAGCAATATGCCACAAAAATATACAATATTAGCTCCTGGTTTGTCAATAAAACTATTTGAAGTGGTTGGAAAAGAAAACTATTTTAAGCCGCGTTTACACGAAGCGAGTTGCTGGGCAGGTTACCTGCTGCAGGTAACTTGAAATACACTAGAGGCAAGTAACCTGCCCACTCTACTGAACCGCAGCTTTATCCGCAAACAGAAAGACATTTTCTCGGCGCATTTTCATTTTCAATTGTGCGGTTTTAGCTAAACAGTGAAATCCTTTGAGTTTGAACATTAACTTTTGAATACTGAAGTATAGGTACCTATCTGTATGGACCAGCTTTAACACATTTTTTATTAAAATAATCTGTTGAATGTCAGAATAAGCCACTCACAGAAAATGCTGCCAGTATCTTTCACCGTGGTACTGTAGTTGATTTGATTCAAAAGGTGCTACCATCAAAAAAAGGTTGCTCTTTTGATTTTTCTTGGTTTTTAAACTGATGTATTCTAGAAAACAAATTGACTTCCATTAGGAACTCAACTCTGTCGGTGGAACATTCAACTGTATTTATTTTGTTTCTCAATAGGGCTGGAATTTTAGGGGTATGGAATGTCTGGTCCTATTTATAATCAAAGGCCATAGATAGTTTATGATTATAAATGGACATAGTTGAAATGTGTCACTGGCAAAGAGTGGGGATTAGCAATTTCTGTTGTATACAATGACGTTTTAACCAAGTAAATCTAAAATAGCAAATAAATGACTGTAAGGGATTGCATCTTAGATATTTAAAACAGTAAAATCTAGAGAATGTAATATTTTTAATACACATGACAACAACACATACATACATACATTCAGCTTCATATGTATTGTATATTCTTTTGTATATTAGTGAACAAAAGAAAGTTTAAAGTTGAATATAATCCTCAGACCTTTAAGAAAACTTGTCATGCACTAGTTTTTGCAGCTCTACATAGATATAGGAAACATTTTATGATTATTGTTGGGTTTTATTTAGCGAAATATTAATGCTATTAATTACTGGCCCTTTCATATACAATTTATTTTTACTGTTTGTTTAGCTATTTTTGATATGTCTAAACTTTCTTTTGTACCTTCAATTTGATTAAATACTTTTTCATAGTTAACTATTTTAAGTTTGGTAGAGCGCGGGACTACAGTCCAAAATCTTTCCCTGAGATCACGGGTTCAAATCTTGCCAAATCACCAATGGATTTCATCTAAGTGATAATGCAGCAACCCCTAGGTATACCCTGAAGTAATGTGAAAAAAGATCTTGAGCTAGAGCCTCAAGTCATAGGCCTAGAATAACTTAAAAAAAAAAAATAATAATTTATAAATTCTCAGTGGAAAGATGACAACTTCAGATTTAAGTTAATATCAGCCCAAAGAACAAATGATGAACAAATTTAATTTCCTACTGTTTTATTAAGGGTAGTTTTATTAAGATTCTGTACCCTTGGAGTGAATATTATATATAAGAGCAGAGTAATTATTCATTTATCTATAAACAACATGCCACTACTGAGTTACTCCTAAAAATACCCAGCAGTCAAACTGAATACAAACACGAAAGCGAGCAAAACAGAATTTGCAGTTGGATTAGGAGTGTTGCAATTGCTCATTATCCAGTGCTCATTTGGCTGCTTTACTTTTCAGTTAGTTGATGTTGGGCAATTATTTTCTGTTTGGAGCAAGCACCATTAACTACGCAGTAGTTTTGATTGCGCATTTGATGTAGAGGCGCCAAAAGAAAAATACCCCACAGTACCGAATCTGCAGATTAGGCGTGTTTCCATTTGATTGGATTTCCACTCAAACATTTCCTTAAAACATGAATTTTAATGAGTACATAGAGGTTTACCGGTTTATTACAGAGTAGGTAATAAAGTGGGATTTTCATTGAAATGTAGCCAAACTTAGTATTAAATTTAAAAAATTGCCAATTTTCATCAAAATTTATCAATAAACAAGTAAACTACAACAGTTTATGGATATTTCTCTAAGTTAATTTGTTCATAAATAACATGGGAATTTTCAATTTACATAAAAAAATTTTAAATTCCATAACCATTAGGAGTACAGAAACGCTTCAATATTATGAAATCATTGATTTTTTAAACTCTACAATATAGTTTCGAAAGACAATTTTTAAATGGTAGGCCTATATTTTGGGGAACATAATTGGAAAATCCATTTTCCCCTTAAAGCCCCTCATGAAACCCTGTTTCCATAGTCAAAAAATGGCGGTTTGCGAACTGGTTTGAATAAACGTTGGTTTATTGTTTAGGTTTTTTTACCAAATTTAATCAAAATCCGATGATTTTTATTCAAGCTATAGTCCTAACTGAAACATATCTACATAAATTTAAACAGATGGTATTTTTGGCCTGGAGAACATCAGAACCAAAAAGGAAATCACTATCGGGTCTTGGTCTTACCAAGAGAACTACTGTAATAGCTTCCTCCCTATAAGAAAATTGACTAAAAGTATACCAGTATAGATTTACTTTGTATGGTTCAGAGTGTTAAATTCATACGATAGCCAGAAAAAACGGTTGAACATCCTATATAAACAACTTGAAGGACAAAACATAATTTTTTAGTTTTTTACACACACAACAGAGAAGTAAGGTACATAGGAAACACTTAATGACACTTAAGTAGTGTCTAGCACTAGTCACTTGTGTCTAGGACAAAGTCAACCCCCCCCCCCCCCACACCTATGTACTAAAACACTCTTAGTGGAGGAAGACCCTCTGCCCTGTGCGATAGAAATTTCCACACAGTGCTCACCGTTCGAGCTCTTCCTTGCTAAGTATATTTCCAGCATAACATATCAGAAAGCGCACAGTTTATTCATAAGAGACCTCTACCTTACTTCTCTGTGCAAACACATAAACTAACTCAGTCAAATTCACTGTATTAACTGTAAAACAAAAGTCACGAATACACAAAAAGAATTCAAACATTACTATCTGCATGTAATACAGTGTTTATACAAAACACACACACTATAAACAAAATGCTCACCGTGCCCAAGAAGTGAAGCCACCGCATCTCACCCAAGAAACCTCTCAACCAAGCATGGACCAAGCCGTCTTCCACCTGTGAGTTAGTGAGAAGCTAGCGAGTGAGAAGCTGGTGAATTTGTGAGAAGCTACATTGCTGTGTTTAGTAAGCTCACATTTGGTTATGATCAAGACATTTAGAAATACTCTATGTTAGTAAAACCATATTTTTTTTTATATACATAAGCGTTTTTCACCCTGTAAATAATGTTGCTAGTCATATTACCATTGACTAGATACCGGTACCTAGCATGTATACTCACACCTTCTATATAACCAGTGTGTATATTCAATTATATTAATAAGTTAAAAACAATTGGATGGATACATAATCATACATCAGAACCTTTGACATTAAATAATGCTTTTCAAAAAATAGTTAGAGATATTGTTGGGTTAAGGGTTAAGACTTTCTTTTGAATTGCTGTAGAATACTGTACATGCATTTTTAAAGTTAACTATCGTAGCATTAACCTAAAAATAATTTTAGTAAGTTTCTAATGCGTTATATATTTATTTTTTATATCCGAAGACTGCAAATGCTTTCATTATTACATGCTTTAAAAGGCTATAGACTAATAACAGCTTGAATAAGACTGAATTTAAATCCTTAAACGTGATTAGTGTTTTATTTAAAACTTACCATGGGTAAACTTGAAAATTTAAAATTGTAACAAAAATATGAGGTAGATTTGAAATACAATACCTACTTTACTTTTCAAATAGTCTTTAAAAATGTCTGAAAGCTATCTAATTCTGTTAACAAAATGGTATAAGCATGAGTGTTATGCCAGTTGCTAATATCAGAACTACTTGAGTGATGTATGTTAAGGTATGTGATACAAAAATAGGTTGGATTAAAGAATTATTAGGATTGTTAAGAACAATGGTCTGAGTCGAGTTACCCAAAACCTGGCACCGGAGTAAATAGTAAAAATAGACAAAGCAAGCGCCACAGGACCAAAATAAAGAACACCTTGTTATTATAAAAATACATTTATTGCAGTCATGGAAATAAACTTATGACTAAGGAAAATGTCCCCATGATTCAAAACAATGGTTGAACTTAAGAAAACTAATTGTTATAAGTAAATGGTAACTTAACTCAAATATTCTTTTAATTGTCACTAGGTGGAACTTGAGAATATTTACTTGACTTTAATAATCATTAGCAAGCGAATAGAATTTAAAATACATTTACTGTAGCTCGAGTATGGGATTTTAATTATAATTATTGTTTTCTACACTATGCAGCTCAAATGTCAAGATTCATTTGAAGACACTGTAACTTCATATACATATCACATCTTCTACTTTGGCACAAATTGAATACTGAGTGATTTGATTAAGTCTTGAGGAGTTACAATATTTTTAGATGATATATCTTATAAAAATTTGCTGATGATTTCACAACTGTATTACTTGCAACTTAGCCTACGTTGATATTTAAAAATCCACTTCCAAAATTTAAATTGTGTACAGCAGTAAACGCCTTATATAAAATAGTTTTAACTTATACACAGTAGATGCACCGAGTACGTCTACAACTATTTGATCCGTTTAAAAATATATGGAGGACTCGTCTGAAGTTGTTTGGTCTAATTTAGAAACATAATCTTTAACCTTTTCTTTTCTTAAAAGAAAACTAAATCTAAAAAGGCTATTACCATGTACTTTAAATACACTTAGTACAGTGTTCCTTCATTTCAGTTAGCATAAAGAAAATTAAATAACAAGATAATTTTTAGACAAGTGAAGTTCAAAACTTCAAGTATATTATCATTATCCATTTCATCTGAAGTTATAATCCAGATATGATATTGACACAAAACATGTATAATGTGGAAAGATTGTAACTAAATTCAGGAACATTATTATCTTACTGTATAATCGGTAGATGTTTTTACAAGTTTGTACATGGAGTCTTCTTCAATTTAGTTATAGCTAAACAATTTTAAAATAATGTTTGGCAAGTCAAAATACTAAATTAAATTTTATCACTACAATTAAAAATAGAATTTTTATGGAGAACATTTTCCATCTCAGTTAGGTGTCTATTCCATGTGAGAAAGACAAAACAAGTTATAGGTTACTTGTCAAAAGTAGGGAGGACAAGAAACATAATGAGCAGATTTTTAAATACCGTTACTTGGTACAGCTTAAGTATCAACTGCCTTAGGCCTTACCTAATCTCATACAAAACGTCTTCTACGAATCTAAAAACTAAGATCAGTTCAGCGGGTGAAGGATCACTTAGGGGATTGCTTAAAAATACTCAACAACAAAATTAATCCAAACTGTTGAAATTGAAACACCTTGACAATAGGTCAAGTTTATACTTTAAGTTGCATTGTTTACTAAAACATACTTTGGACATTGTCAAAATACGAAACTAAACTCAATAATAATACTGCTATTAAAATTCACATGACTGGAAGTGTGTTTGTAAAAAAAAAAAACATTGGAAATACTTAAGTGGTATAGATAAATAGGTATAAAAGCAAATATCGGTAAAAAACACAAACAAAGAACTATCCATAATAGGAATTTTAGGGTGTAGGGAAGAACTTTAAAATTGTTTCAGTAAGAAAAGTTACCATCACGTAAACAAATGCTATGATATATGTCTCTGGCGTATTATTTTGTCACAAAAAGTGGTAATCTTGTTACTGACTCTAGCCTGAGATTGATATTTCTATATTAAGTAACTTGGTAAACTGTCAACAAAGAAAATGTGCACTATATTACATTTATACAACTCCGTAACATTGGAGATAACAACACTAAATAAAATCCAAAGCAATTAAAACATTACCATTCAGGACGTTAAGTGAAGTCAGTGTAAATAAGTCCCGAAGATCACTGTTAATTCCTGTAAAAGTAATATTTTAAGAGCCTGATACAAAACTTCACCCGAGGGAAGCTACAAATTTGATATAGTCCGTCCTACGCAGTAATGAACGATCACTTTGTAGTGTGTCGGGCCCAAGCAGTTCTTTGTACTTGTGACATTAGTTCACTTCGGTTAGGAACTTTCTCACTAGTCGACCTCGTAATGAAAGGTCCGTTTTGAAAACCTGGCCTTCGAAGTTCTTCCTCGTCAGAAACCCTGAGGGTGTTGAATGCAGCGGAGAGTTGATCACGTTTCCCGTCTTTCCGTTTTGCCCCCGACGGAGGCGGGTCAAGTCTCGGCACGTCAACATCGTCGTCTGCTCCGACCAAAACTCTCGTTCTTCCTTCCGTCTCAGTTGTCGTCAATCCTCCTTGAGACAACGGACGGATGAATTGTGAACCTTCCTCGCTCTCTTGCTTCTTGTGTGCAAGCACTGGCGAACTAGCGTAGGAAGAAGCTTGGGACACCCGGAAATTAAACTGCTGCGGTGAAGTTTGCTGCGTGTTCTGCTGATACATTCCTCCGACCGGGTAGTACTGGTTTCGATATTGAGGCGTGATGTTTTGCAACCGCTGCAAGAGTTGGTTCTGGAACTGTTGATCAGCCAGACCGAAGTTGAAGACGTTCGGCATCATACTCCTCTGTTGTCTGGGAGATCCGGGAACACCCTGCAGGTAGGATTGGTTGATGTTCCGGTTATCCAGAAGTCCCTGATTGGTCAGTTGGCGGATGGTCTCTATATCCGGGTAGTCCTGGAGGTAGACGGATCCGAGGGACGGAGTTTGAGGCTCGCACATCATGCCCATCTGAGACTGTATCACAAACTTAGCTTAGACATTCAGCTGTGAGACTGTTCAAGATTTATAAGGTCAAAATAACAGGAAAATAAAAAGTATGTAACAAGATATTGATAGAAGAAAAGGATTGATTGATTGAAGAAGTATTTGATTTTATTTCATAAAGGGTTATGAAATGATATTTATTTATGTCATTTATTGGTGCTGTCTTTCGGTAAAGTGACCAGGGTATCGCCCAAGCAGAATATTAAGTTGTTATAAAAGATTTTCTTCATCCCTGGGATTATAAATAATTGTCAAAAATTACCCTATATATTGATAGTTGACACATGATGTAGCTGGCACACAGCCATGACTAGATTCTTAAGGTTTGTTCAGGTTTAAAACCGTGGACGCTTAAAAAAGGGTCACTTGACAGTACAACTGATATAGAGAACATTTTTATTCCCAATAATTAATTACAAACACTTTTGTTATCAGACATCATGGTTTTAATCCTATCTGATGAAAGTGGATATTTGTTTCAGCAACTACAAACTTATTTTGGCACTGATCAAATTCGTCCTCACAACAAATTAAATTTTCAACCAAAATCAAAGGTACATGATGATGATTTGATTTTACAGCTTAGTACTTGTAAAAGTATATCTTGAACAGTCTCTTCAATAACTAGAATATTTCAATTCAACAAATTATGAATTTAGCTTATTTAAATTCTTCAAATCTTAAAATCATGCTGAAAGCACACTACTTGGGTTATTCAGAGAAGAAATCAATTAAAGAGTTGATATTGTCATTGATATTGTTATTGTTATTATTGTTGGAAGGGTTGGAATCCTCTCGCAAGACCTGTGAACAATACAGCTTTGCAATCAACTCAACAAACAAACAAAGCAAACAGCTAAAATTGGAATTCGGGTTTAGTCTGTCACATTCAAATTAACAGTAAAACATTCCCAGCATATTTAACTACAACATGAATATTGTTGTTTAGTTTGCAGTTGTTTTTTAAACAGTGTTGACTACAATGATACACATTTATTTTTATTCATCTTAACTTATATTCTTGTAGTTCTAAGGAAAATTATGTTAAAATTTTAACAAAAAAGTAAAGTTAATAGTTTTTAAAGCAAATTTAAAAAAAATCTAAATATTTAAGCGTAAACTCACCAGAATATCTAGTACATAACATTATTTTTAGAGAACTAAATTCTATACAAAATCAAGTGTGGATTTATGATGAATCAGCAGTTTTGTATGGTATTGTACTAATTACAGTAGTGTCAGTAGTTTAAAATTTGATTTTTTCAATATGTTCTTCTTTTTTTTAGAAAACAACAGTGTAAACAAATGGAAACACAATTAAAACAATCAATACAAAAAGGATGTTACTTACAAAACACAAAATTATATCAACACAATACCTATTAAAGGTATAAAACTAACTAAAAGATATTGTAAAACTTATGTAGCTCATCTATTTCAAATGTAGTTAGATAAAAGGCTTCAAAGTAAACAACTCAGTTTTAATAAAACCAATAGTCAATGATAAAACATAATTATTTAACAATGGATTAACTTGGATTTATCATGAAGGACTACACATGTTTAAGTTGTCCATTAATCCATAAACATAGTGTAAATCCCCCAACTCTTCTATACAATTAGTTTTTGATAGTGCCAAACTGATAAGATAAATTATTTTTTACGTTCCCATGACCTACCATAGTATATAGTATGAACAAGTCTGAAAGAGGGAAACAAATATTTAAACAATTTCACACTATGAGAAGCTCAATCAACAATGTTCTTTATACACAATTTTAAAACCTGATTAATGTAAATGAGATGTCTACTTCATAAACCAAAATAAAATCTAATACAGAACACAACTAAAACAAAACAGGAAACTTAGAGGACTAATATTTTATTAGGTCAGTAATGGGGATTTGATATATATTTTCAATATTATTGATTTTATGACCCGTATACCAATCAGTGAATCCCAATGAATGGAGCCCAAAGCAAAGCAACATAAAGCAAAGTTAGCTGTTATACACATGCCATGCATTATGATAATTAACTAATATGTACAATATTTTGATACAGTTAACCAATTTTGTGCAAGAAACCTTTTTTTAAGTATTGAGATAGTAAATGGTGTAATAGTATATTACGTTACTAGTCCTGAAAATAAGTGTTTACCGGACGAGTGTGGTCGTTCCCGTGCGAGACGAAGTCGAGTACGGGATTACCATACGAGTCCGGTACACACATTTTGGACGAGTTACGTACGATAGTTTACGCCATACTACTAAATCCGTACAAATCCTTATATATTTCCACCAACTAAAGGACTAAAAATCACTAGTCATAACCTCTAAGAGAGGTTATGTTTTTGTTTATAACCACTCACTGCCACCTAAATACAGTATAATCAGCTGATTGGTGTCCGGCAAAACTCATTGCAGCACAGTAGTACGCAATGAAACCCCATTTGAATAAGCTGGCGGCAAACAGCTGTTTTCTGGACTAAATCCTTGCGTGGGAAGTTCGTCAAAATAATGTAGTGTGGCGTAAAAAAAGTTACAGTTCCAAACAATTATTTGACAAATTGGCTTGAAAACCAACATATTTATACAATGGACTGGACGAAAGCTTATTTTCTAGTGAAGAGACGAATGGTAACAAAAAACTTAATTTTCTTTTCTTTAGGGATAACTTTCATAAGACACAGTGATGGTGACAAACTTTCTTTATGGCCTTAATGAATGTAATTTAACAGCTGATCCTTAAGTTAAATGTTTAACCGCAGTCAGCTATAAAGACATAAGAGTTTATGAAAATTGATAATAGGAAACGTTTTTGATGTTAATAATCTGATCGAGGAAGATAATCCATTTTTATTGTGTAGATCTAAAGTCAACGGATTTAATTTATTTTATATTAGTAGTTTTATTCACCTTGTCTTAAGCAAATATAATCTTTGAAAAGTATATAAGTATCCATTTATTTGTTACACATTGAAAATAAGTTTTCAACCCTATTATGATGCACAATTTCCGCCCAGGACCGCTCGTCTATCCATAATATTATAAAATATGTCTGAACGTATCTGTTTGAGCCAGGTAAATAAAATAAATCACTGGCTTGGCTTTTCACATAAGTTTATCAACAACTCAAACAGAATATAGGCCAAGCATATTCATGTGAATAAAAAAAACTTGCGTAGTTTTTATTTGTTTCTATCTACATTGACTTTGTTTTTGTATCAATAAAGTTGATCAGTAGTAAGTTAGTTGGTCTTTTTTTACCACAGCTGGCTTGATGTACCCTGTAGAAATTTATAAAAGTAAGTGGTACAATTAGTCCAGTCAATGAATGATCCAAAAGTAGGTGTAGAGTGCGTGAGCTGGTAACTAAGCGATTCCTTCAGAAACTTGTTCAGGGGGCTTAGGGTGTTAACATACCAAAAGTCCTGACTCCTAGGTGGTGAGCCAGTGGGTGGAGGGGGGAAAAAGGGGGGGAAAAAGGTACGCATTTTGGGTTTTTTGATTATATCTCGAAAACTATCAACTTTTTGTATACTATAGTAAATTATAAAATTGAAGAAGATTAAATTTTCTACAAGAAAAGTATATAATGTGTTTATTTTGGTTCAACAGATTACTAATTATAACTTATTTAATTGATATCTTATTAAAATACTACTTCCATAAGAAATACATGTAAATTAGTATGCGAAATGGGGCGAATCCTATCCGCCCAAAGGAAATATAACTGATATTCTGGAAATATTTACAAAATTTCCAGTAATTTGACACTTTAATCATGAAATTTTGTCAAAAATTAAAGCGAGGGTGAGCGTTTAAAAATGGGATGATTTAAGGTTTTTTTTATATTTCCAATAAAAAAACACCAAAACTCAAAATTTTGTTACCTCGCCCTCGCCTTAATTTTGGATCAATTTTAATGATTAAAGTGTCAAATTACTGGAAATTTTGTCAAGATTTCCAGAATATCATTCATATTTCCTTTGGGCGGATAGGATTCGCCCCATTTCGCATACTAATTTACATGTATTTCTTATGGAAGAAGATTTTAATAAGATATCAATTAAATAAGTTATAACTCGTAATCTGTTGAACCAAAATAAACACATTATATACTTTTCTTGTAGAAAATTTAATCTTCTTCAATTTTATAATTTACTATAGTATACGAAAAGTTGATAGTTTTCGAGATATAATAAAAAAACCCAAAATGCGTACCTTTTTCCCCCCCTTTTTCCCCTCTCCACCCCCTGGCTCACCACCTAGGAGTCAGGACTTTTGGTATGTTAACACCCTAAGCCCCCTGAACAAGTTTCTGAAGGAATCGCTTAGTTACCTGCTCACGCACTCTACACCTCATTCTTTGACTGGACTTGAGTTTTTTTAACTGTAAACAATGCTATATAATATAACTGCTTAGTCTTATATGACCACATTACTGTCTTTTGTTTCCACAACTCATTGTAAATTACAAGCTTGATCAAAGGAACAGACTATACACTGCGAAGATTGAATTTGTGTTTAGTTCCATAACTAGCCACTGGAGGCAGCATTATCTTACAATCTGCTTTACCTTGTTTTGAAGTAACTAGATAACCCGTTGCTCGAAACGCAGCTCGTAATAAAAGAATGAAGAAAAAAAATTTTCAAATGAGTAGTATTCATATATTAATAATATAACAATACACTACTTCATACTTAACAAAAATATTTAATTTATGTACCCGATTTTTATTTGTTTATTTTATTTTTTATATTGTATATTGTTTTGAATTTTGACCTGTTATGAAAATTATTTTGTAAGACATTTTCTAGGCAATTAACTCATCTTTTTAAATGTTTTGTGATTTGTTCTATCATGGATTGTTTGGGTCTATCACTAAGATAGAATAGTTTAAACGATTTTGTTAAAGGATTGCTGGAGATGTTTAATCCAATTTATAAATTATTAACCACTATGCAGGGTGATCTGAACTATTCGATAAAGTTAAAATTTAACGCTAATCTTGAAAAAATACAAGATTGAATAAGTTACCTACTTTAAACTACGAGTTTACAAACTAGATCACTTTTCTAACATCGACAAAGTCGATGCCATAATGAAGAAAAGTATAAAAATCTCAATTCAAGGGTTACTTTCATGTGGAAACATCACAAATCTAAATTAAATACAACATAATTTTGTGCCAACATCAAGGAATTCCATAAAGACCCTATAAGTGTTTACATTAGGTGATATAAACTATATTTTAAAGATCAAGCCTAATAAGTAAACACTCAATAATTTTATAGCTACTACATTAAAAAAAGGTTTCTTGCAAACTACCCCAAGTGGAATGGAAATAGCACATACCTGGGGAACAGAAGTAACATGTTGATGTTGATTTTGTTGTTGTTGTTGTTGTTGATGTTGATGCTGTTGAAGCCTCTCAGTCTCTTGCAGGTGAGCTACCAAAGCACTGATGTGGTCTAACAACTCCTTGTTGTGGACCAGAAGTTGATGGGTTCGAGCCTGTACGGTGAACAATATTTATTTAATTAAGTTTCTTAAATAAATATCGGAAAGCAATTCTATTTTCTTGAGAGTAAAAGTTTGATGAACCTAGGTTTGTTTAAGCAGGAATCAAATTGTAGATCAAATCTGGATTTAATTTACAATAATTAAATTGTACTGGTAGCCTCGATTGTGACACCCTGCAAGTATTAATAAATACTGAAGTTATGAAAAGGATTAGACTGTTAGGCATCTAATTAAAGAGATGGGTAAAACACTTTTGATCTAAGATTGAGATTGACCCAATATCAAGCAAATGTTTTAATTTAACATATGAAACATTTACTGGTACTTCCAAGTAAGTAACTCTGCTGGATATGTGGCTTTAACATACACAAAAACACACCATGAGTGTTTAACTGAACAAAAAACACAGTAATTGTGTTCTCTGAAAATCCCTTGTGTCAACAATTTCATCTTGAAAATCTGAGAACCTCGGGCGAGAAACTAGTGATATGGTCAACAAAATATATCTCTTTGTACATTTCATTTCACTAACTAAAAAAAGTTAAGTTTGTTATTTACTTTGTTGAACTATTTATATGTTACAACTAATTTTCTCAGTAATATTTCATTTCAAAAATCACATCTGGCTGAAAGTTTTCAAAGAGAGATATGTTCACTGTCTAGGTTTGGTATTCACAGGCTACATCCAGCCAGTGAATATTTTAAAGCAAGTACTGGGTAGAGTTGTAAAGAGTGTTAATGTTCTGTTGTTAGATTATGGCACAGTAAACAGGGATTTATGAGTCTGGACACTTAGGTGTAAATGGAACGACTTTGGGCTATATTCGACTCATTGTTTATAAATAAAGCAAAGTTTAATGAACTGTTATGTGGACTTTCATTGGTAGCGTTTGGACAGATTTAGTGACTGCATGTGATAAAACAACTGCCATAATCAGAGTGATTTGATGAATAGGCATTTAAACTATACGACTCTCTTCATTCAGATAAAATTATATAAAATAATACAAACACTTTTCCCAGGTGTTTTTAACGTAACCCAAATTTTAAGTATTGTGAGAGACTGTTTAAAACTGTTTACCAAGCTTATATGTTGGTATCCCTGTTTTCTTAACATTATAACATTTTGTTTTTTGATGTCATGGCTAGTTCCATGATAAATTTCCATCATGATATACTATGGAAAATCTCCAACTAACTTAAGTGAATAAACAAAAAAAATTTTCAACACTCCGTAACGAAAGTAACTATTTTCGATAACAGCTGACATCAATGAAAGTAGTTGTTTCCCAAGCTCTAATTTAGGGCAAGGGAAAATCGATCAGCTGATTTTCCCTCGCTCTAAATTTTCTTTCCCTCGCTCTCAATTAGTTCTCCATTTATTCTCTACGCGCGCTAGTGTTTTGTTACGGTTTAATTTAATGATTTGAATCAGCTGTATAGGATGTATGTATTGTTAAAAGTTGTTTTATTCTTTTATTTTCATGTTTAAACAAAGTTTATTGAGAAATATATGTAGGTTTTCTTTTTACAAGATTTACCTATTTATTTTAATTTGATGTTTAATCAAATTAATTGAGAAATAAAATAGTTGAAATATTACTGCGGCCTGCTAATCTGTGTTTGTGTATTTTTGCGTCGTGATGAAAAGTATCGTTCATAACTCGTACCGAAAGTTATTATCCGGCACTTGCTCCTTTTTTCCAGTCCTCGACTTCGCCTCGTACGTGAAAATAGCTCTCACATACTCGGCTTCGCCTCACACGTGAAATTGGGGTTCACTGTGTGAGGCGAAGAGCGTGCGACGGAAAAAGCCACTTTCGGTCATAGTAATGAAAAATACTATTCCTATAAGGAAAAATATAGAATCCATTATCACGATTCAGTTCTGCTCTGCTAAATTTGGAAGTGAAGGGACAAATTGAATACAGTTTATGACAAGCTTTGAAGCAATATCGCTTATCAAAGTAACCACTAGGAGCTTCATTGCCAACTGTGATCGACAAAGTTAACTGACGACTAAATGAACTTGTTGCCAACTGACTTCAGACGCTCAGCCTAAGGCACTTAACTTCAACTTAGTTCTCTTGTTTATTGCTCCTCAACAACAAATCCAATTAAGTTTAACTTAACCAAAGATCAATGTAATGGATTCACTTATTGTATTCTTAGTGTTATAAGAATCTTGTCCCAATAATATTTTTAAAAGCTCATAAACACAGTACAGAATAAAATACTCTCCCTTGTAGGCTGAGGTTGAATGAGGGACAAAACAAACTTGTTAAATGATGTGGTAAAATTTCAACAGCAAATTCTTCAGTAACTTTTAGATAGAATAAAACACTCTTATGTGTAGTGTTGATCTATGTATCAAAAAAACATTTTTAAGTTTCTTTCTTTTAAACCAAGGACTACCAAATTCTCATCAACAAAATAATTAATATGTTGACTGGGTCATATACCTAGAGTCTTGATTATTGGATTAAACTATCTGGCCTTCCGTGTAATCTGATGCTCCATGCAGTTGATCAGGTACTATAAAATTGTGTTATGTACACTGTAGTAGGTATATAAAAATACCCCCGCCGCAGCAAACCTGCAGACTAAGCGAATTTCCATTTGCCTGATTAGAATACACTAAAACGTCTCCTTAAAAATATCACATTCCTTATTTAAATAAAATCAGTTTAACACATACTTAGGTTTGCTGCAACAGGGAGGGTAAAAGTGTTTTTTATGTAAAATGTTAATAGTTAGTAAGAAATAAAAACATTTTCCAAATTTGGGCAAAATATGTTAATAAACAAGCAAACTACAACAGTTTACTTATTCTCCATAAGAATAACATGGGAATTTTAAATTTACAATTTTTTGGAATTTTCTCCGTAACGATTAGGTGCATTATAACGCTTCAATATACTAAATTATTTGTTTTTTTAAGCTCTACAAAATAGTTTAGAAAGAAATTGCAAAATTTTATGTATTTTGAGTCAAAAATGGGAAAAACCCATTTTTACCCCATAAAACCCCCCATAAACCCCCGATCCCACGGTCCGATCATGCTGGTTCTCGGTCCCGGGTCCAGGTCTTACCATGAGTACTACGGTAATAGCTTATTCCCTATATGGGAAATTCGCTAAAAACCCTATTTGTCACATTTGTTTGTACTATGAGTATACATACAATAATGCTATACAGTCATACAGTATGTATTTTATGCATTCAAATTGAGCGAGTATGCATACCAGAAATTTGTCAAGTTGTTGTGCATATCTGAGCTACATCTGATCTATTATTTGTGATAAGGGCATAGGTAAATGCTAAAAAGGTTTCAGTAGAAGACTACCACAAAGTAATTTAAAACCTTGAATAGGGAACGTAGAGGCTTTATCCGTTAGAGGATTTTTAACATGTTTACAATGGTTTTGTTATTTCCTGAGTACTTACTTTCCGTGTCCGGAAATCAGACTTCGCTTTTATTTCCTGAGTAATTCGACCTTTCTTTTGTCCTTATTTAGTTTAGATAGTTGAGACTCTACAGTTTAGCATAAAGTTAGGAACTTTTCTTGTTATTGCCTTACTTTAATCACAGGGAAGCAAGGTACAGAGGAAACACTCATTGGTACACTTTGATGATGTTTAGCACTATAGTCAGTTCACAATATTTAGGCGGTTTGCGGGGAAGTTCTCCCACCACTTTTTTCTGCTTAGTGTATGTTGCAGCTGATTGACAAATCTCAGCTGTTGAACTTACTATGTTTTAACGATATGATCAAGACGTCAATATAGATTTCTTCCCCTAAAACCGCCTAAATTTTGTGAACGAAGTATAGTGCTAGGATCTAGGGCAAAGTCCAACATTGCCCCCCTCATCCTCATGTACTACAATGATCACAGTGGAGGAAGACCCTGTGTGTTAGGCATTTCTACACAGTGCTCGTTGTTCAGACTCTTCCTTACTCGTCAGTATATTTCCGGCACAATATTGCACAGTCGTCCCGTAAGCGTATTTCTTCTATACCTCACTTCTATGTGTTATGTAATGTAAAATTTATATAAAAGCTACACCAGTCACACCTGAGCCTCCAGTCTAGCAGCAGTCTCAGCAGCCAGCTGATCTCTCAGCAGATGAACCTGGGCCACAGCAGCTTGCGTCTGCTGATTCTGCTGCTCCAGCTGTTCCCTCAGCAGCTGCAGTTCGTGGTGAGCGCTGAGCGGCGTACCAGCCGAGGGCAGACTCGACTCTGGTGCTGACTTGAGAGGTTCACTCAATGGCGAACTGTACGTCTCTCCTCCACTCTGGAAGTGACGATAATTAGGTGAAAATTTAAGATTTTTTTAACATTTTTTAAAACTTAAGACCAGCATCAAAGAATTTACAAAGAGCCCATTTGATTGTAAAGTTACCGACAATAAGGGTTGCCATTTTTTTCATCGTTGTTCAGATGCTCGTTCAATTCTGATTGTCCAATAACACGTTCTAATTCTGTTGGAACAGTCCCTTGTGTCCATGTTTATGCCTATGTTAATGTAGGGGGAAGGGGTTGTATGTCCATATTTTTCCCAAACGAAAGGTGGCAACCCTCCTTACACTATCAACAATTGAAAGAGTTATCACATCATTTAAAAGAATATATGGAAATGTTATAACGTACCAAATATAATAAGTGATCATGATCTTAAACGTCAAGTGTATTGGCGAAAACAATTTTTAACTCCTTAAATTAAACGGAACAATTAGAAAAACCCCCATGGTTTTTTTATTTTAGTTTTTTCCAAACACTAGCTCTAGCCCGGGATTACTTCTAATTACTTCAGACTAGACCTAGGGGTTCAGTATTATCACTTAGATCAAATACAATGATGATTAAGCAGAATTTGAACCTGAGACCTCAGGGACCCAAAGTCCTGTGCTCTACCACTAGACCAGCTCTAGACAATCTATAGTAACTGTAATATTTTTGTAGTTAGAAATTAACAATGTTTTATACTTATATTAAATACTTAAGTGTGCATGTGATTGACTCTTAAACTGCTAAAAGATGGTTACCAGTGGGGATCGCCGTGTCGGGTGATTGTTGGGCGGGGGCGGAATGATGTCGAGTCTGAGAGGACGTTGGACGGGGACTGTGGCAGGGGCAGGTGTCACATCAGACTGGGCGTCCAGGGTCGACAAGGAGTCGTTACCTCCTATAGTCTCAGGTTCTGAGGGTGCATCTGCAAGAGAAGTAACTTTTAGATATTTGTTTTTTTTATTTGTAACTTATCAAAAATGACCACAGAGAAGTAAGGTGCAGAGGAAACAGTTAGTGGTGTCTAGCACTAGTTGCTGGTGTATAGAGCAAAGTCCAACACCCGCATGTACTACAACACATAGGGTGCAGGAAAACTCTGTACCCTTTGCGATAGGAATTTCCGTACAGTGCTCGCCACTAGAGCTTTTCCTTGCTCGGCACAAAGTATACTTCCACAACATACTAGAGCTGTAAGCACAAGGTTGTCACATAAGCAAGTTTTCTCTGTAGCTTAGTTCTCTGTACAGTGACACAGTTTTTTGCTGTTCAAAGATTGAAATTGGTGAACGTAAAGAAATTTGCAAGAACAAACTTAAACCATTGTAACATAGAAATCGGATGTATACTTCATTGCTTGTCGAAGTTGAAATGCTAACCAAAACTAAATCTGTAAAACAATAATCGACCAAAAACGTGTAATTATAGAGATAAAAAACATTTAAAGTGAAAATTTTGTTTTAGTCAACATGAATTATTATCCTAAACCCCCTTATAGTTAGTGAAGCCTCCTTTTACAGCACTCCATTCTCCCTTCAATTGTACTCTTAAAAAATGTTACCTTATTTTAACTCTTAAGTCAATTTAGCTACTACTAGAGTTTGTAATTAGGATCGAATTGTGAGACAATCTTTGAAATCAATAATTAATAATTTAATACATAGACTACAACAAGAAATAATTATTACTAATAAAGTCATACAAACTCTTTTACAACCCAATCTAACACAGAGAAATGTACAAACAGAACCGGCTGACAAAACAATAAATCCAAACTGGCAATAAACCCAGCAAAACTGACAGAAGTTGTAAGAAGAAACGGGAACAGAAATAATCTGAGTATTTACAGACCCATTGTTGTCATAATCGGAGTTTGAAAAAGCAAACAAATTCACGGTGTCGGTTCCAATGTACAGATCAAAGGCGGGCAGGTGTTTTTGAGGGGGTTGGAGGGGAGAGGGGAATCAGCAAACGTCATAACTCATGACGTCACTTGTCATAAGAGAGCGTTGGCAGCGCTCCAGGCGGCCGCCTGGCGGACTAAGAGGCCAGCACTATCTGTAGTAGCTGTAGTAAACAGGTGTTTAGCAGAAAGACAAGAGTGGCGTGTGGTTTGATGGCCGCATTAAATTCGTAAATAAACTCTGGACAGAATATTTTTGATTCTTTACGCTTATGGGACTGGCAAATTTGACACCCGTTCTAGGAATAATAGCTACTCAAGAGAAAATCTAAACTAGGTGATAATGAGTTTTTGCAACAAGTAACAAGGCGTAAAATGTAAACACAGTCAATGCAAACAGTTCAAATATTAATACTGGTTTTTTTTCTTACTACCGCTATACCCTACATGGAGAAAGTATTGTTTTCATAAAAGTTTTCGTTTTTTCCCCCTTAGTTTGTAATGGTTATTTTCCCATTAAAACCCACAAAATAAAATCCGATTTTTACAAATACGGCTCGAATGATTTTGATTCAAGGTTTAGTGCGTTATGGTCGGTATAACCATAGATAAAACATACGTTGTCTACGGTATATCTACAAATTGATACAGTCCCAAATGCTGTAGAAATTACGCAAAAGTTATTGCATCTTTGTGATATAGGCCTACCACATAAAATATCATAGTTACTCCCACCGATTGCCCATAATATGGGTTGTTAGCAAGCTAATGGGAGAAAGTATATGTCAGAATGCTGATACAGCTAATTATTTTTATTTTCATGAGGACTAATCCATATTTACTCCCAAAAGCTCCTCATCCAGGGGTTTAGCCCCGAAACTCTTAAGGACATGTTTTAAGCTGTATTTTGGCTGGGTCTAGGAACAAACTCTGTGAAATTTCAGCCACGTTAATTCAGTAATTTATGTAAACCCGGACAAAAAATCCAACGATCACAACACCTTTTTATGATCACTGTTACTGTATGTTTAATTATATTTTCCCGGCAAAACTGTGTACTCACTTTCTTGTTTTTCGCTAATATAGTCTGCAAATATAGTTGCTAGATTATGAATCTTTTTAAAATCCCATAAAACCCCTATAGAAATTACTTTGTATAATTAATTTAGTGGTAATATGTTATACTTTTTTTCAATTGCTCAACTAACTTAAGTACCGAGAGTATTCGTACACAATCTCTACAGTCTTAGCGATTACCACTTAAAAAAAGAATTCTTGCCACTGATAAACAAATTCTTTAAAAGACCCATCTAGAACAAACAAATGGAAATATAAAACTAACATACGAATATTTAACTACGACCCTGTAGAGTAATTCAGACACACAACACAAGTGTTTGGTCCATTTCCAGCGAGCGAGTAATAAAGTAGTTCAACCAGAGTTGCAACAATGTAACAAGCTGGCCAATGAGAAGAGCGTAAAGCTGTCACGGACCAATCAATCGCGTCGGTTGGTTTCATTGAGCAACTTGATTGCAACCTCGTTTAGTTCCGATTGTAGAACGCTGATTGAGTTTTGACAACTTGCAAGCTTAGTTGTAATACGTTGCTGTTTATGTTTTCTTGTTTGTTGCCGTTTTGAAAAGGACTTGGTTTGATGGGGTTTTTTTACGCAAATTGTTTCTACATTTTCATTTCTATACTCAGAGTAGAAGTATCACACAACTTGAAATGCTTCGCTTCTACACTAAATCTCAAAGATTGGTTGATTTAGATGATTTATTGAGCTTTTTAACCAATCCTATATAACCAAACGCTCTATAATACTACTATAATAGATTAAGCTATTTAAAACTACAGTAATACCTAACGTAGAAAACGTCCTCTGAAATTACAGTCTTTATCCTACTTGAAACGACTAGTATTGATCTAACTCCCTATGACAAAAAAATGCAATGCAATAACATATTAAGTTATAGTATCCTCAATTTGTATGACTTTAGTTAATTGAAATACTTGTTTTCACCGTGAGTGTAACCTATAAGGTAATATGGTAACATTGCCCCCTCCCCTGGCTATGCCTGGTTTCACTATAAACAAATATACTTATCCTCTGGGTTATTAACGTTACGAATACTACCACAGCCTTCTCCAATGCCATGGCGAGACAAAAGTGCCGCAGCCCCGGCCTACTGAAATCGCCGTTGCTCTAATTTATAGTGGAGTTTCTGCACTATATTTATACGCATGTTATTACCATGGCGATAGATCGGCCGGTGCGACGTTGCCAAACCAACGCTACGGCCTCCTATTTAATAATAAGCATAATTTTTAATGAGCAGCACTATTTTTCGTAGGGATTCTTGTAGAGGGAAAGAATTAGAAATATCCCGACGCCTTTAACAAGATATTATTTTGATATTATCTTAAAAATTCTTGTAGAGGAAAAGAAATAGAAATAATCCGACGCCTTTAACGAGATATTATTTTGATATTATCTTAGGGATTCTTGTAGAGGAAAAAAAATAGAAATATCTCGACGCCTTTAACGAGATATTATTCTGATATTATCTTATGGATTCTTGTAGAGGAAAAGAAATCTCGACGCATTTAACGAAAGATATTATTTTGTTTTATTCACAAATAGACCTATAGAATAGTTTTTGGTATACTCTGAACTGTGGTCAGGTTTCATCTATTTAGTATAAGTTATTAGTGTTTAGTGAAATATTTACCAGCGCACCAACTCCCAAGAATAGAGGCCGTGTGTTTTAAAAACTAGGCTAGCCGCGCATCTAGATTAACATCTTAATATCTTTCGTTAAATGCGTCGAGATTTCTTTTCCTCTACAAGAATCCATAAGATAATATCAGAATAATATCTCGTTAAAGGCGTCGAGATATTTCTATTTCTTTTCCTCTACAAGAATCCCTAAGATAATATCAGAATAATATCTCGTTAAAGGCGTCGAGATATTTCTATTTCTTTTCCTCTGCAAGAATCCCTAAGATAATATCAAAATATCTCGTTAAAGGCGTCGGGATATTTCTAATTCTTTCCCTCTACAAGAATCCCTACGAAAAATAGTGCTGCTCATTAAAAATTCCAATAATAATGATAAAAAAATAAGATATTAAAACCCAAACAATTATCTCATTTTGAAGTTATAATTCTGTTCGATTAAAATACAATGAAACAATCGGGCTCTCTCTGCCAGAGTTGGCGGATCTGCCAAAGGAAAACGAATTTGAGTGATTTCATAGCTATTTGCGGCCGAGACGTCTTGTCAGAGCAGGGTGGACACCTCTCGGACCACCTGGTATTAATTCGAATGGAAATAGTGAACATGGCGAAATATCTAATTGTGGCCAGCTATAAGGGGCCGGCCTGTTGCAACAACCCCAAAACCGAACTAGACTGCTCTGCCAACACTTTTACCTGGGCTATCTTTAGTGAATTGTGCAACGGTGATTGGAAAACGATGTACAGGACAAAGTGAATAGTAAGTATGAAAGTAAGACTGGGCCATTTAACGTGGAGATTGGTGTTTATATCAATATTTTCAGTTAGCCTTGAATTATTATGATTTAATAACTGAACCAGTTACTATAGTAAGTTAAAAAAAATTTAGACGGTTTAAGGAAGGTTTCCTGAGTTTTATCACTTTTAGCTTAATGTATATTGTTTTAAAGTTAAGAAAATGTGGAGGGGATGGAATCGCTTCCCCTTAAACCGGCTTAATCTCGGGAACGGAGTATACGAGATACATGCAAGTATTAGAATTAAGATATTTAAAATAATACGTTCAATTCTTAGCATATCCATAAAATCTTGTGCTCCCTGCCTATTTCCATAGGGTTGCGTTTCTTCCAAAGCAAAAGATTGGATCACGAAATCCTTTAAAGATTCACACAGATATCTAAAACAATTAAAGCCCCTTGATACTTGGTCTCTCTAATTCTGTTCACCAAAAAGTAAATACAAAACTACCAGCCATGATATTTTTCTTGGCCAACTTTATATCCCTGACCAAGTGGCATATTTATTCCCACAGTAAATCAAACCTGCACAGACACAGAGCAGACTAGAGCGGGGTTTATTAATGATTCTCATTTCAACTTCTAAGTCTCTACATTTTTCATTACCTTCTCCTCAAGCCTACTGAAATATGTATAGTCTTAAACAGTTTACCAGGAGTAAATAGCTACGTCAACAATTTAACTATTTATGAAATTCTCTACAAGTCACACACTACATAATAAATAAATATGTTGAAATTTTACAGTGGGTTTTATTATGCGCCTGCCGCTAATTTGATTCATCTCCAGAATATACGATGTCATGATTCTTCATCCATACAAATTATATTAATTCTCTAACAAGTGTTAAGTTTAAAGATGAAAGTTTTGTAACATGTTCAATGCCAATTACATTAATTCGTCTGTACAATCGTATGGTTTGGAACAAATATATACTGTACTCAAGTATGACTTTATTTTCATGACCTCTACAACTGTTTTCCAATTTATATTTATGTATAAAATGGTGGTAATTAATTATTAGCAGTGATACTAATTTGATTCGATGAATCAAATAAAAATTTCTATAATAACCTTAATCATACTGGTTAACATCTCATCTTAATCTTAATTATAATTGCCTCAATCTTAATATGTATCATTACGTATGTTGATCAACATGGTCACGCCAAATTAAATTATTATTAAAACCCAACATTACGTCAGTAAAATGTTAAACATGCTGAAAACAATTCATCAAACGAAAAGAATGGTTAAATACACAAGCAAGATGTATAAACAGATGGTTGTTTGTATTTGGCAGTTTGCTTTGAAAATAAATTGAGGAACCTGCGGCAGTGCGTTTATAAATTGTTGGCATTTACATTAAAAAGGATGTTGAAACGGAAATGTCCATCTATGTACAGAGTTGTTAAATGCTGCCAACCGCTTTGGCCTGGAAAACATAAACCATCGACAGACATTTATGACGTTATTGTTGTTACGCATTTAACTTTGCAAACTCCCACATGTTATCGTTAAAAGCTGTATACGGAAATATGTATTGGAAATTGCAAGACGATGGGTAAATCTCTTATATTTTTTGGAACATTGTTTTTTTTTCATGACCAAAAACCCCACCAATGATTAAAAACCCCATACAAATTAACGTTCTGCAAACCTAACCTAACCTAACCAAATCTAGCCTAACGTAACATATCCTAACATAACATTGCCTAATGTAGTCTAAAAACACCTAACCAAGACTAACGTAACATTACCTAATTTTTCTAACATAAAATTACCTAACCTAACTTAACCTAATACAACATTACCTAAGGTAACCTAACCTAACCTTACCTGAACTAAACTAACTTGCATAGGACAAGTTGAAAGTGGCATCCCTCTTATTGAGAATGTTAATTTTTTCCAGTCAAGTGTTTTTGTACTTTTTGAAATGGTTCTTTTTGATAAAAGTAATAGGTTCTATAGGTTCTATAGGTCCTTCTTAAGTATATAGGTCTAGTACAAGGATGCAAACACTTATGTTAATTTTGCTTACTCTGGTCTTCATCAGCTGACGACAAATTTAAAAGGTGTTTCACCACCATAACGCGCGAATTGTCTTCTATATTCTAATAAATATTTTACCAAGTAGTGTAAAATGCATTATGACTAAATCTGTTGCTCTTTTACTTTGACGGTGCAATACACAATGTTTATGTGGCAATAAAAAATTTAATAATTTGTAATTTTGTCAAATATGACGATATCTTTGTAATTTACTGGAAAGTTCTTTGATCTCTTAGTGAAGGAAACTACTTGTAAATTTATCGCAAAATAAGAGAGAACTATTAATATTCCTCAGTTAAAAAACAGCCAAACATAATTCAAATAAGATTTAAAATTTGATATTACAAAGAGACGTCTAACTGTCAAACCTAACCTAACCGGCGTGTCTAACTACCCTAAACAAGTTGGTGATGTTTGAATGCAGGAAAAAAGTAACACCCTAGTAAGGTTATGTTACATAGGCTAAATTGGTTGTAGATATAGAGTCACTTTAAAACTTAATATCCATGCCTCCTAAAACACTTTGTAGTAACAACAAAACTGCTGCTAAAGTACACCTATTTAACCTTAATTCGCAACAATGAGCTTGTAAAATAACTTACAATTACAGTAAAACAAGGGATGCCTATCTCAACTACAATTTATGTACTGCACTTCTCCTAAAAGTCAAATAATTGTATATGGTATCCGAAGACCAACAAAGAGGGTTCTAAATACCACACAATTTCATTTCCACCGCTCAAACTCCATCACTTGATAACTAAGTGATGCACTCTCAGCTACATTATGTCCCTATATAACATGTCTGAGGCCATTATTGTTAACGATGTGCCCGGAGTATTTGTGTTGTCACTAGCCAGACACTACTAGGATCGCCTCGCCGCTACAGCTAAATATAACACTACGTCGCACATTGTGGAAATTGCAAACCAACCTGACAATACGAGTACATCTTGCTCGAAAACGTAAACAATCATAATGGTCAAAATTGTGAAATGCCTGCCACGTTTTCCCTTTTACACATTGTAAAACTGTGATGATTTGGGTTTGCTGTGAGAGCATGTCTTATAATGAGTACTGGTAACCAAAAATAGGGCATAGAGAAAATGGTGGTACACGATGTAGATTTAACATTGAATTCCCCATTGTATTCGATAGCGTGAGGTATAACTAATTGTTAATGTTTATGATTCGGACTAAACTTCCGACTTATAGGGTACTCTGTCGATTATGAGTCTCCTTGGTTTTCTATCCTCCTGGTTAAACCTTTGGAATGTTACTGCCAAGGAAGTAATGTGCTTTGGACCGTTAAGAAGAGTAATTTTTGGGTTTGGTTGATTTGATGAAATGAAGCTGCTTGCTTATAACAATGGAACCGCATGGTCAGGTTTAGGATACTGATTAAGTTTTGCGTAAACATTCCAACCACGTGTTTACTTAAGTGATATTGATAGTTTAGAAAGGTTTCTCGAGTGAGCTGGAGGATTCAAGATATTTCTTGAATCCCAGAATAGTACAAGTTCAAACTGTTCAGGACGAATATAAATTTCCAAGAATATTGTCGTTACACCTTCCCCAGCACCTTTTCTGGAGGCTATTATGGATCCCATGCCCAAGCCCTATTATCTCCAAGGAACATGCAAATACAAAATGATCAATTCTTGAACCACGTGAAAGCCAGTATAAAATCACTTCTCAGCCGTGAGTTTCCGCACGAGGAGGACAATGTGTGACGTCATGACGATTGCGTCACACACACGTGAGTGGCGTCCAGCCAGGGATGAGCTGTTTGACGTCAGCACCGTCCCGGCTCAGAATAGCACAGCCCTTGTTCTCTTTACAGTGCTTTGTTCAAAAATAGGTCGGGACCGGCATTGTCCCCTTGGATGCTACCATGACAACACAGTCGATATAAAAATTGTCTAGTAATCACATTGGTTATTCCGCAGAGGGAAATTATCGTATTGCTTTAGTGGGCGTGCTTCAATTTTGGGATATTCTTTCCGAAAGGATTTGAGCTTTGCTGGGTATGTGACCTTTGGAAAGAGACACGGGTTACAGTGACAATTAAGTTCCTTTGCAAATTGTACTGCCCATAAAAGCTCACACTGATTACCTCTCAGAAACTATCCAATGGCTCTAGTGGGATTCTTCTTTGGGGAAGTTATCCTTGCCGAAGATACTTAAATTTTTCACAGATGGTTTGGCTTAAGGATAACTCGGAGCAACCGTAAAAACAGAGTTCCTATAGATTTTAACTGCCGCGTAAAGTTAGAAAATGGATGTTAGTGGGAATCTTCCTATGAGAGAAAACGATTGGTGACGAGTTTTGAGGTATCTCTACTAAAGTAAAAACAACCGATCATATGCCGATATTACTGTCCAGAAAAGCTTACATTGGTTTTTTGACAGAAATGATCGTCTGATTTTCGTGGCGGGATTTCTTTACTATAGGAAAGGTTTTCATTGCCAAAGAGAATCGGAAGAGATTGCTCTTTCAAGTAGGTAGCATTTGGTTGTTTGACTGATGGTGGACATTGAACTGCCGTGACAAAACGTTCCTATAAAATCTCAACTGTTCAATAATGATTACATTGGCTAACTTCTGGGGTGAAAATAATCGTATGACTTACAGACAGTTTTTCTTAGAAAAGTATTATTATTCTTGGAAGAGAATTATCTTCTTTTCTAGGTTGTGGCGTTGATGTGGTGCAAGTCTGGATTTGAGCATGGATATCCAGACTGAAGTCCCGCGATCTACTACTCAAGCCCATGGAACCTCTAAAGCTAGATGTGCTCCGGTAGGTAGTAATAGTTGTTTTGTGGTAGAGAAAATTACTACTTGTATACAGGTAAAATGTATGCACCTATCTATTATACCTTAAAAAGTTAAAACAGTTAGTCGCTTTGTATGTGTGAATCAACGTAAAGTTTAGTTTGTTAGATTCACAGTTATGTCTTATGACGATTTAGACACACACATAGTTAAGTGTGGTACCAATTTTGCTTGAAAAAAAAATATAATACGATACTACAGGTACTATGTGATGTTATAACGACCTACGAGAGCGGTGAAACCCAAATTGTTGCCACAAAGTCAAGAGTTGAACTGATCTCTGGGGAATTGTTGTTACAAACTGTTCTGGTCTGGTTATGTCTTCTATAACCATTAAATTTAGCTTTTAAGGGTTTTACATGTTCGAAACTGTAAAAATATTCTCTGAATTGACGTTTTTAGGTCAAGTAATAATATCAGCATTAAGTATTGAGCAGTATAATGAGAATTAATACTGAGTTTTATGGTAAACAAATTAAGTGAAATTAATTTTAGATTATGAAATGTTTTTTTCGTTACAACGGTGAAACCCCAAATATATCCGTATGAGTGTTCAAGTTTATCGAAAACCAAAACCTGTTTTTTAGCGGAGACAGTTGTTCAATTAATGAATGTTTTCAATACCTAAGAGATTTAACTTTCTTTCTAGAATTGAGGTTGAATTATGTGTTCATTATGCTTGTGAATAATTTCCAATTGAGTTGCTTTGTTTAAGGTTGGCTCCAAATCACTGGGTCAGTAATTATCGCCAAACAAGAATTAGCAAATAAGAAATATGGGAATCGGAACCCTACTGAAGCACCATTAACCATAAACATAATGTACTTCTACTATCAATTTTATATAACTTGAAACATATAAACATATTTATTGTATGGTAATTTTACATAAGTTAGTATTAATTGAATTAATAATTATTAAATATTAATTTAAAACCAATAAACACTAAGTTGTTTTATTCTTCAAATTTTTTTCTCATAGAAGAAACATATTATAATTTTATATTTGCTACCGTCCATTAATACATTTTCGTACGAGTTTTTCAAAATTAAAAAAAAAAAATTTACAAAAAAGTGTATAAAACACAGCAACTTTAGTGATACAATACGATAAAATACTACGATTAGACAGACGCATTACAGCAATCGCGTCGAGACAATTTATCTGAGGCGACGTCGGATAGATCCTGTCTGGATACTAGAAATATCCCACGATGCAATAACATCAATAGTGGGCGGTCATCCTCGGAAAGCGCAGAAAACGACACCTGATTACCAACTGAATTTCAAGTTTTGTGGGGGTAGTAGTAATAGTTTTAAACCTGAACTACTCGTATTATAGTACACGGTTAGTTCATATGATTGATAAATATAAGTTCATGATTACAAGTGAACATTATGGTGTTTACGTTTTGTATTGACTGCTGTCAAGATAATGTTATTTCTGATTTAATTTTACTAAATAAGTCACGAACTACCAACATATTTTATATTTGATTTTATGTATGATTTTATATAGAGAACAATCAGACAAATGAACAGTTTGCACGGGGTAAATAACACCCCAGTAAAAAAGAAATTAAAGGGTTAATAAAGGGTAAAGGGTGGGGTAAATTTAAAGTATAATTTATTACATTACAGGGGTTGTCATGGAAACGCGATAAATAGATGGTTTCGATATTTCTTTGGTGGCATTTAAAAAAATTACGTTATAATGAATTATCTGGGAGTTTAAAATATTTATGAATTCATCGATGCAAAAATATTAAGATCAGTCCTACACTACTCTCTATAGTAAATAAAACCGCATACTAAGTTTTAAATAGAGTAATGTCTATCAAAATCGTTTTAAATAAAATAAATCGAAAAAGTAAACATGTCCAAAGCATTTACTTAGCAAATAAAATGTAACAACTGTATCAAAGAGAAAATAATATTTATTTGATTATTTTGGTTAACATAAACTTTATCTGAATAAACTGTGACAATAAAATATCGTCGTCATACTATTGTGGCATTTTTTATGATTTTCATTTGATAAAGTAAATAAAATTGTAATTCTTTAGAGATTTATTTGAAATATTTCCAAGAGGATGGTCATATTCATCGTGATATAATTAATTTTCATATAATTCATTTTTATTTTGCTATTATTACTCTGATGGATAATTAAAAGACATTCCTCAAACTTTAAAATCCACATGTTGGTTGTCCACCGTCAAATTGTTGTTAATAAATCTGACTAACAACAGCGTGAGTTGACTGAAATATGGAGCTGTAACGTCAACTGAAAAGTGTTTCCCATAAAATGGTAAACATTAAAAAATTGAGGTTTTGTAGTTTTTTTCTACATGATTAATTTGTAAAAAAATACAAATAAAACACTAAACACTCTGAACACCGTACATTTCGTTAAAAATAATACTCATTCCAAACTAGACTTTATAAATGTTACAATTGGCTAGGACCGGACATTTTCCACCTCACCTGACATGTAGCCTTGATACACCGGCTACATGGAAACTGCATTATCCCCACCCCCGTTATGGCTACATAGTAAACATATGCTATTTCTGCGCCGGCTCCACCGACTGTGTTTACGATTAAGTGAAAAACGTGTTAATATTTATTTTGGCAGCGCAGCTCCACTGGTGCCGACAGGTCCGTGGGATTCCCGAAAATACAACCAGTCAAGTTGGTGGAAAGTTTATAACATCGGACGCGAAATCGGCGGAGTTAATTTATTTGTACTACAACTGAGAAGAAATAGGTCGAATTGATTTAACTGGATTATTAAAATCGGATACGAAAGAATTTATCTGTATATTTTAAGTGCCACTTGTGTTAATTTGTTTGTATGAATTTCACGATGCAAGACGAAATCTGTTGACCGTTGACGTTTGTCACCAGGCATAAAGAAATCCTTATTTTTTTTCTATTTGTAAGCATATTTTAAATAAATAATACACGAAATCCAATTTTTCCGTTTGGGGAGACAAAAACAATTCTGTCCATAAATACAATTCCTTGAGCAATTTCTTTTTTTTAAATTTTCATGAAATTTGACACAAATGTGTCCGGCTTGATAAACTTGATTAAATTCGCTAACCACCTAGATAGGGAAGGGGGGACAAGGTGCTATGAAGGTATTTGTTAAAAATTGAATTTTTCAAAAATGTTTACCCTTAAAAATTAAAATGTCCAACTCTTCCAGTAGAACACGCTCGAAGAATCACGAATTATGAGCCAAAACTCCAAATTCCTATCAAAACCTCCCGGTGGTACAGTCACGTTAAACTGTCGACTTAGAATATGAGCGAGATTCAAAGCGTTCATTATTTAACAACCTCGCTATAAATGTACAGATATAAATACGCTGTACAATGGAGGTCGAGCCTCTGTGAACTGTCTGGGTTTTGCGAGGGGTTAATGACTCTTTAGAGAGGAGTTTCGTTAAAACAAACTTGAGAGTATGTATGTTTTTACAAATACCCTCACCATAGCAAACCTGCCCACTAAGCGAATTTCCATTCGTCTGATTTTCTTAATTGATTAATTGATTTTCAATTAAATTAAAATAACATTAGGTTTAACGAGTACCTAGGTTTGCTGCTACAAGGAAACGAAACGAGGTTGTTTTTTAGTAAAATATTAATAGAGTATAATATAAATAAATTTGCCTTGATCAAAATACATGAACAACAGCATTTTACAATATTCTCCATAAAAATAACATGGGGATTTTAATTTTACAATTTTTTGAATAGTCTCCGTTAACAGTAACGGTAAAAAACCTTTTGATACACTAAATTATTTACTTTTTAATCTCTTTCAAAAGATCTAGAGAGATATGTGGAAATTATGTTTTCAGAGTCAAAAATAAGACAAATTAATTTTTACCCCTTAAAACCCCTGCAAAACCCCATTACCCTGGTCCTATCATGCTGGTTCGCGAACTCATTCAAGTTTATCCCGCCTTAACCTTTAAACCAAATTTCATCAACATAGGACAAAAATTACTCAAGTTATCGTGTTCACGGACACATATATAACTCTAATCATATATATAAATTTGAACGAATGGTGTTTTTATCCTCTGGGGGCATCAAAATGAAGAAGTAAATTGGTCCCTGGCCTAGGTCTTACCGTGCCACCTACGGTAATAGCTACACTTTCCTGTAGGGAATTCGCTAAAATGCGTTGAGAACCACCTGATCCAATTCTCTGGCCATAGCCTTTGCACTGATGCTGATTTCGGATACATAATTTTTTTTTAAACATAACATAAACTGTTGCTGTTTTATGTTGATATTTTTGGAAATACGATACAAACAATATGCAGCGCAGGTTTCAAAAACAATAATGCAAAGACACCTTGTTGGCGACCCCTGCAGACCAATTAATCCATTTAAGTACTATAGGAATTTGCAATCGAAGGGAATAACACTGTTACAAGATCGTGATGAAATAAAATGTACATTTCCTAAACAAGAAAAAAAAAACGCTAAATAATTACCTATTTAAGTTTGGTGCTATGCGGAACGCAAATGTGACAGTTTTGTTTATTCAAACGCCCCTAAGATAACTCAGCTTAACCATAGCAACAATCTGGGTGGCCAAGTGGTTATAATTCTCGCCTTCAAATCTGAAGGTCGCTGGTTCAATTCCAAGCGAGAACTTTTCCAGACCAAGATGCGATTGGTCAGTGGGCTATGAATGATGCTGAATGATATAATGATGCTATCAAACAAAAAGGGTGACGTTAGTAACAAGACTGTATTGACCGTTCCCTTGAAAACGTAAAAAATGACACTGGCGTAGAAAACATGAATAAAAATTTACTAATTCTCACAGTTAAACAGAGACTTTGCAATCAATACAGTCTATAAAATTAAAACTATACTGTATTCAATCCAGAAATATGCAGAAATAATAATAAAAAATGTTTTCCAACTTACGTCAGATGGGTATATTTTCTATGTTTACTACGGACCTACAATTTTATAACCCGTTTGTTTACACCTAATTAATCAAGTTTCAAGTTTGTGGGTGGTGAGAAGCAAAGTCAACATGGATTGTCAACATTATATACTTAGGTAAATGAACCTCCACAACGGACACGTTCCTCAAATGTTTGCCCAAACTTGGGACGTCCAACTTCTGGACTCTCTGGTTTCTGAGTCAACATTGATGCCCACATATCAAAGTTGAAAATGGTTTGTTATCTCATAAAACGTTTATTTTTACATGATACATAGCAGCTTTACCCCCGCTTTACACACCTCTGTGATGTTAAGGTTTATTTATTTGTCAACGGATACACAATTTTTACAGAAAAATGCAAGATTTATGTGTGACAACTAACTAGTTCAGTACATAGTAAAAAAAAACTGGAGACAACAAGATTTCAAGAACAAGACATGATTTGTTTAAAACCTCCACTAAAAGGAGTGTGAGACTGACTGAAGTTTGATATGGATTCTACAGTAAATTTTAAAATTGGTTGATACTATATATAAGTCTGGCTGTTTGTTATGGGTTTCAAACAAATTATTGGAACATGTACAACCGGAAATATGTTTTAAGTCCTAAATTATACAAAATTATTGGAACCTAATAACATTCATTTTTACCAAACAAAAGCAACGATCGTTTCAAATAAATCTGGAACTGCTGGTGATAAAGTCAAACTCATAAACTCTGACTTTTATAAACCAATCACGATAACTTATACAGTACATTGAATTCAGTAAATCGCATTTCTTATCTCAATCTATTTTCAATAAAGCACTATCTAAATTGAAATTCAATTTATAACGTTCATGAAACATAATCCCAATTGAACATTGTTTAATATGTAAAACTCGTTAGTTTAATGTTTACCTATTTACTTTACGATATCAGTAGTCCTTAAGATGGTTCTTTGTAAATAAATATTTATGTTGTGTTCAACAATTAAAACTGATAATATGAAAATGAGGTTACTAATTTACACTTTAACCCAAAAATCATATTGAGCACGACCAACCATAGCCTCCTGCGATACAGGGCGTGGCGAGACACAAGTGGCAACACCGCATTTCCGGCCTACCGAAAAATCTATTGTACTAATCGTACTTCTGCGCAATGTTTGCTATCACTGTTATCACGATAGGCCGGCCGGTGCGACGTTGCCACACCTACCATGTACGACAGAAGGCTATGGTACATCAGACTGTTAAAAAAATTGCTTTTAAGACGAGAAATCTAATTTTTACTGAGTTACGATTTTATCAGCTGAATTCAAAATAATTACATTTAATGAAAGAAATTAATAATTGAGATGATTTACAAAATAAAAGGTAACTGAATTCTGTATTGTAGACGATTCTAGCAGTTCATGTGCAAAGTGTTTGGCGTATATTATTGATCACATGTTAATGTTAATTGTCAACCGATGCATTACATTTTATGTTGTCAGAAAGCAATATTATTTGTATTTCAATTTAACGTCAATAACAATTTTTGTTTAGACTGGTGGAAGCGAAATAGACCCCTCCAAAGTTATAAACTCCAGCTTCAACTTCAACTTCAATTAAGTCAATTAAGGAGTTTAACTAGCACAATTCATATGGTTTGGTAACCTAGAATTATTGGATACCATCATCACAATAAAATGTGTATCTAATTTCAACATCTTTAAACATATTACCGATGACTGTTTATAAAAAATATCTAAAATTTTCGTATATACATTTTATTAAGTTGAAAAATGTATTAACTACAGTTATAATAAAATTATAGCAAAATAATAGTTATTTTTGTCAATAATTATTTTGTAATCATACACATTAAATTATGATTAGTTACATTATTTTACGTGGCAGTTTTGTTTTCGTTGTATAATCTAAAACTGTAATCTTTTTAAGGTTTAGCAAAAAAAAAGAAAGAATTAAAAAAAAAAATTATCTACTACGTCTTAGAAACAGGCAATAACACAATCTTGGTTCCTATAATTTTACAATATAAATAAACGACGTACAGTATTAATATTTACATGTAGCATACTATCTTGAGTTAGGGAGCGAGCTGGTCTAGTGGTTACAGCGCAGGACTTCAGTCCCATTGTCCCGGGTTCAAATCGCGCCAAATCACAAAATGGATTTGATCTAAGTGATAATTGCCGCAACCCCTAGGTCTAGCCTGAAGGAATGTGAAAAACAATTCCGGGCTCGTGCCTAGCGTCCAAGGAAAAATACTATCTTGAGTATATAGAGAATGCAATGTTACATGTCATTTTTAAACCTTTCACTACATTCATTCTTTAGTTATATAATAATTCTTCTTTTATTGTACCAAAATTCGCCATATAGCCTATTTAAATAAATTGTCAGAAAATTAATAGTAAATTTAAATTATATTATCCTTTAATCACCCCTCAGAAACCATCATCACATTTTAAAATATATTGTATATATTCAACACATATTATTATTAATAACAACCTGTAATTAAGTCCATAGTTGCAATAACACTTTTATCCAAAATTATTAATATAGTATAAATTATTTCTAAAACCCCAACATTAAATTAATATCCAAAAGCCTGAATATTTAGTGCATGTGCAAGTGATGAAGAAAGAAGACAGCTGGCCTCAACAATGAACTCTGATCATCCTGTGTAAAATTAAAATTTTCCTCCTTCTCTATTGGGACATGGCAGCATCAACACCTTAAATTAAGTGAGGGTATAATCCCTAATATTTATAAAGTCAGTGATCAAAATTATTTAACTTAACATTACCTAACTTAACTACAGAAAAACAGTTTAACTTACATATATATATTTTTTTCATTTCAAATTTGTACTACCACCTCAAGATTTATATAAATTGGACACTATTCCTGAAGATCTGGTGAGAACTCTCCATTTTGTATAGGCTTAGCCTACCTTCAAGAAATTCAACTTAATAGACCTTTTTTTATTTACTTTCTGATCATCGAACCTAATTATTTGAACTCAAAAACTACTTTATTTAATCAAGAATAATCCCTGAAAAACAATTTGAGAAGAGAACTAAATTCAACTTTAATAAATTTTTCACCTTGTCTATTCATTGTTGGACTTATTTAATTTACCTATCCAAGCCTAAGAGCAATATCAAAATTATTCCATTTTTTTATAATAATTGACATATTTTATTTCATAAATTAAAATATTTGAAGATCTCTTTAGCCAGCCGAGTTCCCCTCCCTGAGATTTATGTAATTAAACTAAATGGTAAACTCATTGTTCTGTTTTTACTGAGCTAGGCTAAACCAAAGATGGCAACCCTATAACTTAACTTATCTGTTATCTGTTCATTTACCCCATTCATAATTGTAATATCTTATTTTAGTTCATTAAATTTGTATTGTTAAGAAATTCTTCAGATTAATCATTTGTCTTGCTATAAGTATTTAATCAAGGCTTAACTTAGCATAATAAATAGTAAGCAAATTAAAGGTACAAACCTAAACCAAATTTTACTAACTTAGTCTAAATTATTACAAACACAACACGCATTAGTGTTTTCTTTTAATGGCGTCCAACGTATTGGCTACAAAAGGTCTTCAAATATCTCGTTATTGCAACTAGCCTAATCTAAGTATATTGAATATAAGCATTTTATGTTAGTAATAAGTTATCCCTCCCTGCAATAAGCGTCCCCAATGATAAATGACAGAGCATAGATATAATTTCCGACGGCCTAGAAAATACCCAAACACAATGAACTCTGATAACCTACACGACATTGCATTCAATAGTTCAGAGGACGAAGGCAACATTAACGCAATGGAACACAACACAAACATTCCACCGGTATTCAATATTACGCAAGAAACCCTCCATGACATAGAAGATATGCAAAACACATTTATTCCACCGAGTACGCATAATCTATACACAATGACGACACAACACGAACACGGCGAAGTGACAGTTACAGACGACGACGGCGGCAGCCATTTTGAAATCAACAACGCCGGCTCCAAATCCATTCAAAAAGAGGTCGTAGTTACTGAAGTAGCCGCTAGTAGCAGCACCACTCGAGAACCTTCCCAAAGTGTAATCAACCCGCTTCATTCATCTTTTAAAGACCGTCAAATGAGTAATGAAAACGTAGTAACGTTAACAGCTGATGCTGATAATGGCGTAAAGGACGATTCCAAAGTTATGCAACAAATTCAAACGGCAAACCCAGACATTACTTGCCTTCTTACAGGACTATTTGAAGAAATAAGAGGAATTGGACAATCCCAGAAAGAAATGAACTCAAAAATTGAAAATTTAACCGAACAACTTGAAAACAAGTTCAATCAACGTTTTCAAGTAACCGAAGGAAAAATAGAGGAATTATTTGAAACTCAATCTCAAATGAATATTAAATTAGATCAGTCAATTAAATTACATCAAAACACGGCAGTAAAAATGCAAACTATTGAACATAAATGCCAAACTGAAAATCAGCGCACCCGGCAAGAATTCATCCATGAAATTGAGACAAGGGTGACAAGTCAAGGTCAAACTTTTGAAAATGCCCTTAAAAATCAATCATCCCAAATAACCAATTATTTTGTAAATAAATTAGATGAACAAGCTAAAAACCTCAAAATACAGATTCAAAATGAAAATCTAATATCAAAAAAAGAAGATGATGAAAAATTGAAAGAATCTATACTAGACCTGGAAAACAAAATTATTCCACAAATCAAACAGAACACTGATTCCCTCAACCAGCAACAAAATGAAATCAGTCGATTAACAGACACAGTAAACCAAATTTCACAACAAAAATTTCAAACAACAATACCACACAATGGAAACATAAATGTTATCTGTCCAAGCAGTGATCCGATTCTTTCCAACCGGACATTACCAAAATTTAATGGGAAAAGTCACAATCCTAATGAATTTTTATTGAAATTGAAACGATATTATGACAGGAGTGCACAGCGCTACCTAAATTCATCTGATGCGGTTGAAAATCTCCGAGAAATCATCGAAGTAAGCCTCGAGCATCATGCAGCGAGATGGTTTCAGCTCATCAGGGAAGACATCTACAATTGGGAAAATTTTGCAAATGAATTCCGCCTGAAATATTGGAGCCGTGACGTGCAGCAGTACATCAAGAGAAAAATTGAAACGGAACGCTACAAATCAAACGGCAGTTTGTCAAGAGCAGATTTTTTTATGGAAAGGGCCATAACGCTTCAATCTATGACCCCACCCATACCAGAAAACGAAATTGTTTTGATCTTGTCTGAATGTTTTGACCAACTGATTAATGACGCAAGAGCTGTACAGAACATCACTACCATCAAGGGATTTATTACGCTGCTAGAACGTGAAGACTTGCGTGATCCTAACCGAAGAACCAGGAACACAAATCCTCAACCTCCTAGAGAACAAGACAATAATCAGTACAAAAATCAACATAGCAGAAGAGACAACAACATCAATCACAACGCCTACCGTCCCAATCATCACCAAAACAATCGTCCACCATATCACCAACAACCTAATCACCATAACAGTAACAGATACCAGGAACAGGGCCAGAACAGATATCAAAGTCAAGAGAACAGACCTCCATACCATCAACCCACCAACAACTATCCACGCGGACAACAAAATCAACCAAATAGATCACCACCACGTAATTATCCCACACAAGAACAAAACCAAGTGTGTAGTATGTTCGGCCAACAACAAAGTCGACAGAACTTATCAATACCCAATTCCCCAAATCACCAGGCTGCGGGGACTTCAAACTTCTAAGCGCTGCAATTCACGGCCGGTGCAGCGAGGAGGACACGTCTCACCTTTCTGCAGAATTCGCAGCGAAAACTCATTTAAACCTCGGACGGCCAAACAATGAAGAAGAAACTAACCAAATTTTAAATAAAGAAATAGAAAAATTTGTAATTTTAAATAACATATATTGTGACCAAGAATTTCTAATGAACAATGAAGAAGAAAATAATAAACAAGAAAATGAACAAAATACATATTCAATCAATTGTCCCGAAATTCCAATACAGATATCCAAATGTTCAACACATGCATTAATCGATAGCGGTGCTAATATAAGTTGCATTTCCGAGAATTTTGTTAAAGAGAACCATCACTCTATGGGAAAATTCGAACAGTTACCTCTAATTAACACCACAATACGTACAGCTACAGGCTCGAAAACCAAACGTATCACCCATATCTTATACATTCCCATTAATATCAGTGGACAAACCATCAATCTACAGTTTATGCTCGTACCAAATCTTTATAGACCAGTGATTTTAGGATGTGATAGCTTAGAAAGCATGAAGGCGAAGGTGAACTTTGTTAATAATAATATAAAAATGAATATAAATAACCAAGATATTGTAATGAAGTTTGATCGAGTTTCTACTGAAGGAATCACTTGTTTCATTGTTAATAATTACAGCCACAGGCCAGATCCCGATATTAAGGGCATTTATAACAATAAAAATATACATAACGAAGATTTTCATTATGAGCACCAACCAAATAATAATAATAATCAATTGATGGACAGTATAACTGAATTCAAAGTTAAAGAATCTTTAAAAGATAATAAATTATTGAGTGATACACAACGAGCCGAGTTAGGTAACCTGATTCTCAAATACAAACATATTTTCTCTGAAACACCAGGAATTTTCCAATTGAACGAATATGAACTAAACAATTTATGGACTATGCCACATTTTACACAACAAAAAATATATAACCGACACATCAAGATCCCACAAACCAAAACATACAGAAGATACAGTTACCGTGCATGCAGAATAGACAATAATCGCGAGTGTGTATCCAAGAATCCCCTTATAAACTGTGATATCAGACACTAATCGCGAGTGCGTACCCCATCATTCCCATATCTATGAAACTCCCAAATCCCAAGAAGATACAAATGTTATTTTCTATGCTCAGAAACCTATTACCCTTACTCCCCAATTTACTTAATTTTCAAATGTTTTTATGTTTTGTTCTCTTTTTAAAAACTTGTTTTTCCCTATAGATATAAGTCAACTTACAAGATAATCAATCATTTAATGTTTATCATTCTAACTTTAAGATGTTTTATTTCATACTTCTGTATCATCATGACATTTCACATTTTATCGAAATTTTTCCTTGAGTTCTCAGATAAAAATTTCTGAGGGGATAATTGCAATGTTACATGTCATTTTTAGACCTTTCACTACATTCATTCTTTAGTTATATAATAATTCTTCTTTTATTGTACCAAAATTCGCCATATAGCCTATTTAAATAAATTGTCAGAAAATTAATAGTAAATTTAAATTATATTATCCTTTAATCACCCCTCAGAAACCATCATCACATTTTAAAATATATTGTATATATTCAACACATATTATTATTAATAACAACCTGTAATTAAGTCCATAGTTGCAATAACACTTTTATCCAAAATTATTAATATAGTATAAATTATTTCTAAAACCCCAACATTAAATTAATATCCAAAAGCCTGAATATTTAGTGCATGTGCAAGTGATGAAGAAAGAAGACAGCTGGCCTCAACAATGAACTCTGATCATCCTGTGTAAAATTAAAATTTTCCTCCTTCTCTATTGGGACATGGCAGCATCAACACCTTAAATTAAGTGAGGGTATAATCCCTAATATTTATAAAGTCAGTGATCAAAATTATTTAACTTAACATTACCTAACTTAACTACAGAAAAACAGTTTAACTTACATATATATATTTTTTTCATTTCAAATTTGTACTACCACCTCAAGATTTATATAAATTGGACACTATTCCTGAAGATCTGGTGAGAACTCTCCATTTTGTATAGGCTTAGCCTACCTTCAAGAAATTCAACTTAATAGACCTTTTTTATTTAATTTCTGATCATCGAACCTAATTATTTGAACTCAAAAACTACTTTATTTAATCAAGAATAATCCCTGAAAAACAATTTGAGAAGAGAACTAAATTCAACTTTAATAAATTTTTCACCTTGTCTATTCATTGTTGGACTTATTTAATTTACCTATCCAAGCCTAAGAGCAATATCAAAATTATTCCATTTTTTTATAATAATTGACATATTTTATTTTATAAATTAAAATATTTGAAGATCTCTTTAGCCAGCCGAGTTCCCCTCCCTGAGATTTATGTAATTAAACTAAATGGTAAACTCATTGTTCTGTTTTTACTGAGCTAGGCTAAACCAAAGATGGCAACCCTATAACTTAACTTATCTGTTATCTGTTCATTTACCCCATTCATAATTGTAATATCTTATTTTAGTTCATTAAATTTGTATTGTTAAGAAATTCTTCAGATTAATCATTTGTCTTGCTATAAGTATTTAATCAAGGCTTAACTTAGCATAATAAATAGTAAGCAAATTAAAGGTACAAACCTAAACCAAATTTTACTAACTTAGTCTAAATTATTACAAACACAACACGCATTAGTGTTTTCTTTTAAGAATTAAAAAAAAATAATAAGAACGGCGGCATTCTGTGTTATGACAACCTGTTAAAACAACACGAAAAATATAGTACATTTATGAAAAAATCAAATTAAAACCTTTCAGAGATAAGAAAAGATGTTTGGGAATAGTGGACGATAGCTTAAATAAGGTCAAGAGCTGGAAGCAGAGTCAATTGCTTACTGTCGTCTATTGATGGATATCCGAATGTCCTTAGAAGGCAGGTCAATAGCGCATCCTGAGGGCCTTATGCTGAAGTCAATCTCAAGAATATCTGTTATTGATCCAAGCAAGCAAGTCTACCCTTAGCCTATTGGTATCTGTAATTAATTGTTTCAAACCTATTATCAGTCATACAGACTACAGATGCATATAGCTGTACTTTATCTTTGGTCAAACCATACTAGGAAACGTATCACCTTTGATATTTAGTAATTTGAACTAAGAATGATGAATAAAGGGGGTCGTTATATCACATTATATGTCAGTTTAACCAAGCTCAATACACTATCCGTTTATGATTTTATTTTAACGGCATCACTGGGAAATCATACTTGGTTGAGTTCTATAAATGGTTGGATTATTTAAGTTACAGAACCTTACTCTGTAGAACTTGTTCTTGCAGAAATTCTGTGTTTTCTCAAATAAATTCCACCACAGTGTGAACAACATCATCAGGGAGCATATTCTTATTTACACTGAACTATGCGGCATAACTTCATTAAGCTTTAGTGTGGCATTCTCACTAGGGTGTGAATGGTATGTCGTGGAAATAAATTGGAGTAAACACAAAACTTTTTGCAAAAACAAAGTTTAGAAAAAATCTACTGTAACTTAAATAATTCAATTTTCCAGTTCTTGCCATTGTTAATAGTAAAACAAATTCTACCAAGAGTACTTTAAAACTTTGTTAATTTAAACTGATCCGTCTATTGCTATTTATAAACTATAAACTATAAATTATAAACTGCCAGACATTTTTTCATAATGTGATTTTTAGGGTCGGAATGAAGCAAAACCACATTCGCACTTAGTTAGGTAGACGCAATCATCATAAGTTTAAATTATCAGTTGTGGAACATAGTTTCAAACTATCGAGTACACTGTTATGACAGTTGTCTGAGATATTAATCTAGATAATTGCAATACACGTCGCAAGACTTAGGCTAATTGTTAGTTATTATATTATTCATTGTAGCCCATAATTGGAATATATTATTGATAAAATAAATTAATACCTTATCCAACCACAGTTGTTGGTACGACTAGTTTCGTTCCTTAGAATTTCATCAGCTCATTTTGTATGCAACCACATCATAAATGTATTAATACATTGTTGTATGTCAATTGAAATTTGTCATGTTGATAAAGTTGTTGAAATGGAACACAAATTGAAAAAATAAAAAAAAATAAAAAAAAAAAAACTGATTAAAACTGAACAGGCTGGCCAGCACTGTCTTATCACTGCCACTGACTATAAATACAACTGACTGAATCATGATGTTTCTTCTTCTCTCCAAGTTCCACCTGTATTTCAGTTTGTTTTGTTCTTCTTATTTTATACTTCTTTGATTTGTAACTTGTCATACATACTTAACATATATATCAAATATAATATTTGACCGGAAAGAAGTCTGATCATTTAAAATGTAGCAATTTGGTTAATTGTTTAGCACCACGTTCCATATGCGTTATAGCTTTTAATTAATCGTGTTTTATTTATTTTATACCTTAAACTTCATGAACACAATATACCACTTAGTATGCTGTACTAACACTTGAAAATTGCAAAATTAATTCTGGGTTCGTATTTTATAAATCATTTATTTCTCTGTAGATAGTCTCGTTTAGAACGCCAGCCAGTCTCTAATATGTAATATGGGGAACCCCTTAAATATTTTAGCAGAATACCCATGAATACTAGAATTCTAGAAAAGACCCGGTATGGATCATAAACCTAAACAAATGAGGTTTTTGGCCCGAAAATAAACATTATTTAACATTGCTTAAATGGAACTGCCAAAACATATGTTATGCTATTAGTATAGGATTCGGGCCAACAACGTCATTTGTTTATGTTTATGATCCATACCGGTATTTTTCTAGGATTTGTGAGAATACCCAATCAGAAAACCGATGTTTTTGCTATGCAATTCCTATTTTAGATGGAAAGACGAAAAACTGCAATCTAACATTACATCCCCACAAACAATTGACGGCGGATTTTAAAGTCAATCATCAGAAAGCACCCGAACTTTCATTGGTGAGTTGACATTGGTAGCGCGACGGTCTATAGTCTGTATGGTGGAATCTGTCTCCTGGCAAGGACCTAGGACCCGGAGGGTTAGGAGACTAGTTGCATCATACAGAGTATACAAATTCATGACAATAATGTTGTGGTTCAACGTCCTGGTTCACATTCCTAAATTTCTTTAATAACATTTCACTCTTGCACTACTGTCCGACCTCTTGCTGGATATACTCCAATCACAGGCTCGAGGCCAATTTCAACGGGCAAATACAAGGTTAAAAAAGGCCACCTGTCTCTAAAGACCAACATTGAAGATTAGCTGGCAGTTTATCCTTTCTCCTTATTTCTCCTGCAGACTTACCTTTCCGATGCTTCTCAGAGAGCAGGTCTGTGTGGGACTCCGACGCTAAGGTTTCTGTCGCTTCCGCGTCGTCTTCCCCCGGACCTCCAACTGAAAGCTTGTGGCACACCTCGAACGCCTGCCCAACGGTCCGCACCACTCGCATCGCCTGGCTCTGGAACAGATGGTGGAGGTCAGAAAATGCAGCACTGGGGGAGAGTGAAGGAGGGACTGAAGGAAAAAGGAAGTGAAGTACTCTGGAAGTAACCAGGGGGAGTGAAAGACAACTATTCTAAGAGGAAATGAAGGAAAGTAAAAGAATAGTACTCTGGAAGAAACAAGGGAAAAGTGAAAAAAGATGTTCTGAGAGGAAATGAAGGAAAGTAAAAGAATAGTACTCTGGAAGAAACAATGGGAAAGTGAAAGAGTAGTACTCTGGTAGGAATTGTGGAAAAGTGATAGAAGAGTACTCAGTATGGAACTGAGAGAAATTTAAAAATATAATTTGGAGTTCAAGGATAAAACATGAGGAAGAGTGTAAAACGGATTACAGAAGAAAAAATCCGATTTTAACGGAGAGAAAAGTGGTAAGGATTTTAATTTTTAAATGCTACGAGCTGAGACATTTCTCAGCTGCAGTTTTGCTTTTGTGCGTACAATAGAACCTCGATAACAGGTTTCTCAATGTGATTTTTAAATAAGACTTGATATCAAGGTTGACTTCCTTTACAGGTTTGCAATAAAAATTGATTGGGCAATAGAGTTTGTAATATAGAATCAAGGGTAGGGCCTATTTAAAATTAACTCATCTTATAAAGGGCAACTTGTTATCGAGGTTCCACTTTATTAAATGTGCTAGTAGCAAATAACTGTTTATCTAATTGAGGGTATGAAGAGAGGTCTCAGTCGTCATTAGACTCATGGTGCCCTGGGGAACTGGACTGAGGACCAGTAGAATTGAAATGAATCATTGTCGCTTGAATATGTCGAAAATAATATTCTTGGTGAGTAACAACAATCGGTGGTCTACAAAGGTTTTGAAAATAGTTAACCTTCCATAGTTTCTAGGGAAGATAATTGTATATTAAAAAATTAAGTTCATAATGTCAGAGGATAACTATAATTTTTGTTTATGCACTTTTTCATATGCTAAGTGTTTTGACTGCACTACGTTTCGGTAAGTTAGGCAATTCCTTCCATTTTCAAGTGGCTAACTATTAATCTAAATGTTACTAACTACCTTATCCAACCTAATCACCGAGCCTTTTGTAAACGGGAGGATTAACAAAGGTGCAGTCGAAGCACTTAGCGTACGAAAAGTCCATAAATTAACATTGAATTAATTAACATTGAAGTTAGGTACAGATGATTTTTACGAACACATAAGCAATCTCGTGCAAAACTTAAGAAATTGCCGTCTAATCTATCTCCTTTGGTGATAACACGAATACATTTACCACACTGCTAAAAGTCTTGTAAAACGTTTTAAACAGACAATATTAAATATTTTATTTTCATCATGGGAAACAATTGATTTTAGTTACCATAACAACCCCATTATACCACCAATAATAAACACCCATTTCATTACGGCATAAGATCGGAGAGGCAATTAGTCATGATTAAACTGAACTAAATTAATCCTACAGTAGCTGAGCCGTATTAATGATATGTTGGGTTCTGCAGGCTTACTCTCGCAGTAATTTAATTATTGCTGTACCCTTCTTGTTTATTTTGGTAACACTAATATACGAGGAATTTAATTGAAACCGTACCGTTTAATTATCGTGTATAAATAGGTATGCGGAATTTTAAATAACACAGGTATATTTTACAGTTACAATTCGAGTATGAATATTTTGCTTATGTTAATTAAATATGTTTTCAGAATTTTATGATTTAATTTGTATTATACTGTCTTTGAGAAAAGTTAGGTTGATTTGATAGAAAATATTATAATTTAATTTATTATAAATAAATAACCTTCTTAATCATTTAAGGTGAACAAGATCTAAGTGCTGATAAAAAAATTATAATAATTATAAAGCTTTAATTAGCTTAATAAATACTAGAAGAAGAACTATATTAGTATTTAATTGTATTGAATGTCATAGGATACACCTATGACTATTTGATCGTTGGCAAAATTAAACTAAAATTAAACTGTGACAAAATCCAAATGACTTAAGAATAGGCCTAGGTCTAATAAAAATACAATTTATTCTGCATACCTTTAAAAACAGTTAGCTGTCGAAAATATTTTTTGAAGCTATAAAACTATAAAAAAATTTATGATGCTTTAAAGAGGACGCAATACATTAGTTTATTTCTTTAACTCTAAACGCTTTAAACTGGGAAATGGTTGCAACCGTTTATGATGTTTAAAAGTATTTAACGAAAGAGTAAATGTTTATAAGTAAATAAGTAGAGTGGAGTTAGATAAGTAATTTCCATTTACTTTTAATTAGTGTTGGAAATGCTCATCAGAATTTATTTAACATTGTGGCATGACTGGAATTTTCATAGGTGTAACTTAATTTAAAAAGTAGGACTTTTAGATTGAATCAATGTTCTTTAAAATCAGTTTATAGTTTGGCCTCAATACTTTTTCATTTTTTTTTACTCCAATAAAATAGAAATTTATATTTAACCAAACAATTTTGATCACACCAACTGATATAAATGTGTTTATTATTTATTTTCAATTTACCTCACCTTAACTCAGGTAATAGGTAAATGGAAGGAGAATTTCGGAAAAATAACACTGTAACGGAGAATACAGCATTAGAGTAATAGGATTAAACTCTGGGGATGAAAAGAAGTATCGTTACAGTGTTTGAGTTAATCTCCAACAAACTTGCTATTGTTAGGGTTGTGGAACACCTAAAACTTATTTCCAAGAAATTTATTCAATAACAAAATTATTGAAAGATAAAACATGTTTTATATATTTGATAATCGGATTGCTTTTATTGTTTCCTAAAAGTCTTTTTACTCCATAATGGACGTAGGAATTTAATATCAATTAAACGTATACTAAAACTTTAATCAACGAAAATATTATTTTCGTAAAAAGACAGTAATTTTGTGAATAAAACTACTAAATTACAATAAACTGAATTAGTTTCTTCTAGATCTACAACTTGAAGAGTGATTTACGTTACTCGATCAGGTTACCATTATAATAAATAGCCTATTTTTACTTGTAATTTCATAATAAAAATATAAAGTGAGCCACTCACTACAAATTTGCAACCATATGTCTAAAGCGCGAGATTTAAAGAGCACTTTAAATATGGTCGAGAATAATAGACCCACTATATACTATTTTTTACTATTTTACTATTTTATACATTTTTTAAGTACCAGACGTAAATGAGGTAATTCACAGTTGACACATACTATTTCTAAAACAAACCTCAAACATTGGCATTGGTACCAACTTACTGCTTCGGAAATTACTTTAAATGTCACATTTTTGGACGACTTGTTCATGGAAAAGGTTTTAATAGTGGTTGAGCAAAGATTATTAAAAACAAGTAACATTTGCTTGCAAGTTTTCCAAATACAAACAGGGAAAATATTTCCATTGATAACGCTTTATTACTTACTTTAATACTTTTTGCAGTAAAATTAAATAAAAAAACATATACACGTACTATAAGTACGTTAATATCCTGTGTAGCTGGAAAGAGATTGTGTTTCTCATCATTTGTCCTATAAATTCTAAATTAATTATAACCAAATCAAAAAAGACGTTTAAAACTACTTTACTATGATCGAAAAGCTCACTATAAAATGACAATACATAAGGTAAAAACATTTGTTCAACGTTAACATATTAAGTAGGCTGAATCATAAACAAAAGAAATACCATAGACCATAATGGTGTATTGTCTGTGGCTAAATATAAACATATTGTGGTTGTTCGCCGTAGAATTTGTGATGCTAATTCAAGCACATTGTAATAAAAAATTAGGATTCACAAACTAGTCATAACAAGAAAATGTTGAATTGAGGTAAGAGGTAAGTAAGACAAACGTTTGGGGTTGAGAGAATTTACACAAAACAAGTTAAGCTTTACATATAAGCCGCTTTGTGAATGACCAACAAGTTAACCTAAAGAGGAAACGGCGTGTAAGACGATGGTTGCATACTGGTTTTACATTATAAACATAGCATAAATGATATTTTATACGGTATGCAATAAAACTAAATAATAAATCCGTGTGTTATGATAAGTTAATTATGATGAAAGAAAAATCGTGATAATGCACAGTCATTCTTAATTCACGAACAGCTTTTGTTTATCTTGAATTGCACTTTTGCTAAAACCATTTTACAAACATATTCCATCCAATTCAATCTTATTCAACATAGCCGAGTAACCAATTGTAATCCCATTTACCTCATCAAATAGAAACCCAACGGTGTATTGTAATTCTCTTTTTGAATTTTAAGCATGATAGAAAGAACAAGAATAGAACAGCGGTTTGCAAATTTAATAAGACAGGAAGAATAGTTGTGTTTTCAGAGAAGCGAGACTAGTGTTTGGCGTTGGTCCAGAGCTTAGTAACGAGGTTGACTGATAAAATGGTCAAGTGGATACGGTCACTCACTTGTGTGGTTTGATTGTTGGAAACACATCTGCGTGTATCTTCTATCTATATACTTAAAATAAGGGTTTTTTTCTGTAACACCCTTTTTTTAAGACAACTTACTTAGCCGAAGTTTAAGATTGATGCTTTACTTCAAAGCTTATGATTTGGCACACCTTCGAATAGGTTAAAGAGGACAATTTCCTTCAATCCTATTGCGGTTGATTTTTTTAAGTTTGCTTGCAGATTTAATGATGCTGACCAACTTTCTTTATAATCTTTTAAATGTAAACAGCTGATCTTTCAGTTGAATATTCAAACTACAGTCAGATTTAACAACAGAATGTTTATGAAAATGGTATTTTTTTTTAAACTACTGTGAAATCAACTGTTTTCGCTGAAATTCAATATGTTTATCACCTGCAAAAATTCATCATTACATTGTTTACTACGCATAAGTAACGTTTATTTTTTGGAGTTCTCTAACTAGCTATTTACATTACAAGTGTGGTAAGAGCGTTTTTAAATCACGCAGGTGAATGTTGTGCAACGAGCGTAAGCGAGTTGCATAATTTACCCAAGTGATGTAAACAAGCTCTTGCGTAACGTGTAACGTACAAGATTTTACCTGACCCGACAATATCCAGGGGTTACGTACAATATCTTTCATTATCCATTTCACTTATCTTCTAATAGTAACGTTCTTCTACAAACAAAAGCTAGGTTAGTAAAATACTTTAAAGCATAACAATAACATTCAAGCGCACGCAGCTGATTTCTAGCGTTGAACGTCGTTGGCTCCATAGAGGTATACTCGCCTTTGGCTCGCTGGGGGCTCCGCCCCCAGGCCCCCTAGCTGTTAGTCGTCATTAGTAGATTAGAGTTAAGTTGTAACAAAGCAAGAAGTGAAACCGTCAATATTAAGTTATATAAGTTAACTTTGAGTAAGATAACTTCTAGCTTAAGGAACACCTCATAAAAAAATCATTTTTTAAGTTGCGGTAAGTGAGTATGTTAGTCAAGTATTTTTACAATTGAGTTTTTGGTCAAAGGAAGTAATAATATGAGGAGAGAAGGGTTCGTTATAGTAAAAATCGACATTAAAGTAATAACGATTTCATGAATTTATTAGAGGAGATTGATAAGTTAATAAGTTGATAATAGTAAAGTATTATATGAAGTAAATAGATTATAGTAGATATTCAAGTATATAATTACGAAAATAGATTAAGTAAGGTTTGTTTCCCTGTCGGTTAGCCATAAACTTTATGGCATATCCAGTTCCGCCACGAGGAGGCCAGGAAACGTCGGAACCATATTTGCAATTATTTGAATATGTACAAGTTAGTAAACTTTTGTACAAGATAAGTAAATTTATATTGATGTTCATTGATAGGTTAATAAGTTGATAATAGTAAAGTATTATATGATGTGAATAGATTATATTAGATATTCATGTATATATGATGTAAATAGAAAATAGATTATAGTAGATATTCATGACGTATATATTTATGAAAATAGATTAAGTAATGTTTGTTTCCCTGTCAGTTAGCCACAAACTGTATGGCATATCCAGTTCCGCCACGAGGAGGCCAGGAAACGTTGGAACCATATTTACAATTACTTACAAATGTACAAATTAGAGAACTGTTGTATAAGATGAGTAGATTGATTAGTATGTCGATTGATAAGTGAATAAGTTGATAATAGTAAAGTATCATATGAATTAAATAGATTATAGTAGATATTCATGTATATATTTATGAAAATAGATCAAGTAATGTTTGTTTCCCTGTCGGTTAGCCATACAATTTATGGCATATCCAGTTCCGCCACGGGGAGGCCAGGAAACGTCGGAACCATATTTACAATTATTTACAAATGTACAAGTTAGTAAACTTTACTAACTACTTTATACAACAACGGGGACTTTTGATAAGGCAGGCCCCCTATCGTACTGCCGATGTTGTCAAGTAACAACGGGGAGTTTTGATTAAGCAGATCCCCTAGCCTACTGCTAATGTCAAATCAGGTTTAGAGAAGGAGATCGCCATACACGATGTTCTTTGCGTATGCGATTCCATCTCGGACACGTTCGGGGTGTACGAGAACAACAATATGGTCTGGATGTCTGACCCTACTGAGCAAGACGTATAGTTGCCCGTGCGTGAAGCAATCGGTCCGTAAATCAACACCGACTGAATCTATTGTCTGACCTTGGCTCTTGTGTCCGGTCATGCAATAGGCCAACATCAGTGGGAACAGACGTCGACGAACACGTAACGGCGAACCCTCGACAAACGCAAAAGTAAAGGTAATCCGGGGAATTCCGATAGGTTGCGTCTGTCCGGGAAGTCTCACTGTAATCAGGCGGTTGGTGATGCCGATTACGATGACTTTAGTGCCGTTGACGAGTCCTTCAGCGATGTTGAGGTTCCTCATAATGAGGCAAACAGAACCGATCTTCAGCCGCAGAACATGGTCTGGTACGCCCTTGCCAGTAGCCGTGTTCAGGAGTTGAACGTCGACATCCAGGCCATCGTCGTTCTCTCTGTCGACTGTGTCGGCGCTCCTCAGCTCGTACAGATGACCGTCGAGGGAGTTCAAGATGTGGTCGTTGATCTCCTTGACGTTCACTATCAGAGTCGAGAGGATTGCGCGTCGCGAACACATATCAGAGTCGAGTAGGACGTTTGCGGGAAAGACGGAATCGACCAAATCAGTCAAAGACGTCACTTGTCTAATCCCGAGCAGCGGAATTAGACTTTGTTCGTTCCGTCCCTCCAAGAAAGTGGTCGAACTGACAGTTCCGTTGCCTACCCTAAGAAGGAATTCGGAATAGGCTGTGGAACTACTAGTCCGATGAGCTGTTGTCAGGGCAAAAATTTTGAAATGCTGCCACAGATGGGAAGCCCGAAGTGAGACACAAACAATGTCAGTTGGAGTACGAGCGTTTACAACGACAGGCGCGATCTGGCGAAAGTCGCCACAACAGAGGAATATTTTACCACCGAATAGCTCACTGGAACGCATGAGGTCTCGCAGGGATCTGTCAAGAACCTCGAAAACGAACCGATGTGCCATCGGGGCCTCATCAAAGACAATGAGCCTTGCGGCCCTGATGAGCTCTGCTCGCTGGGAGCCGTTGGTGATGTTCCAAAAGCCGGTGCCGTCACCGAAGTCGAGTGGCAACCGGAACATGCTGTGAGCTGTAGTTCCACCAGGCATGTTACCCGCGGCGATCCCAGAGCTAGCGACTGCCAGTGCAACCTGACGACAACCTCTCACGTATGCGAGAATGACACGAATCAGAGTGGTCTTCCCATAGCCTCCCGGGCCGTCAAGAAAAATGATTTTCGACGACGTTCCGCTGGCAGGGGCATTGAGAACGGAGGTAACGTACTCAAATACGCGGTTTTGATCTTCAGAGAGCTTTGGCACCCACTCCTCCACAAACACTCTCTGTTGATTTTCACCATGTAAGAGCAGTTCTCTGCCCAACTCCGTCGTGTCATCGTGTACATCGGGGAGGCCATGATCTGCGACGCAAGAACCCTGCCGACGAAGACTCCGATCAATATCGATGAGACCTAGCTTGTAGGCCAGTTCAACATCGAGAGGATTACGCTCTATGTGGTCCTCGCAGATGGAATCACGGAAAGCATCCCACAGGAGAGCTGCAGGAGCCCCCATGTTGCAGAGGATCACAAAGAAAGAACGAAGTCTCGGGCCAGTCATGAAAGTGGCGGCCTCGCGCAGTGCGTAGTGGTACTCCTGTTCGTCTTGCACCAAGCCAAGATGCCGCGCGACCCCTTGAAAAGTGCGGCAGTTTGGTCCACCGCGGGACAGGAGGTCGGCATAACCACGGCAAGATACAGTCATAAGCAGGATACGCAGGTAATACTGTTCTGTCCTGCTCGGTGAGACCCAAAACAGTCTGCACACCTTCTCGCCACGCTGTCGGGCAGTGATAAAATGGACGCCATCGGGGTGCTCGTATATCTCCGCAGTTTTTGGGCGCTTGACATGAACCACAAACGTTTCATAGAACCCCTGATAAGTCAGGTCGTCAAACAGTGAAATACGAGGCCGGTCAAAGTAGATGGTGAGTTTGGAGCTGTTCCTAGCGGCTGCCTCTGCCAGTTGGCCAGGTCTAAACAGGACGGACTGCTTGCCCTCCAGATGGACGGGAAGACATTCAACAGCCGGCTCAGATTCTGATACTGGAAAGTTTAATAAACGCCAGCACGCGTCAAAAACCGTTAAAAATTTGAAGAAAATTTACCAAAATTTGAAAGTAGGGCGTTTTTTTTAGGTGAAGGAGTGCGATTTTCTAAAAACGCGTAATAGTGTCTTGTAGGAAATTTAATTCCTGTTCATGAAGATTCTTTCAAATTTTTGCTAGCTATTACCGTTTTTTAGTTATAGTCGGTATTAAAAACCGTGTTTTTTCGTTTTTATACGTCTACCATTTTGGATTTTTTTGGGGGTTAAAATTTTTAAAAGGCATTTTTGCAAATTCCACCATTAACGGATGATCCCATACTGCAATACTACAAAAATTTAAAGTCTTTAGAACGTTTCTAAACTAATCAGATGAGCATACCAAAGTATTAAAATTACATAGCTATTCTCCATAAGGATAACATGGGGCTGGTAAAACCGGTAAAAACCAATCAAATTTTCACATTAAAATTAAGTTTTTGGGGGTCAAGGAGTAAAGTTACGAAAATACATGTAAAGGGTGAAATGTAAAGTAAACTAAGGAGAATACGAAACATTAATAATATTTGCAAAAAATAATTATTTAGGTACGAAAACATAGCAAAAACCGATAAAAATTTGAAAAAAATTTACAAAATTTTGAAAGTAGGGCGTTTTTTGAAGCTTAAGGAGTGCGATTTTCTGAAAACGCCTAAGAGGGTTTTGTAGAAAATTTAATTCCTGTTCCTGGATATACTGTCAAATCTTTTCTAGCTCTTACCGTTTTCGAGCTACATCCGGTTGAAAAAAAAGTGTTTTTTCGTTTTCAGAGGTCCGCCGTTTTGGATTTTTGGGTGGGTTAAAATTTGAAAATGGGACTTTTGCATATTCCACCGGTAATGTAAGATCTTTTACTACAATACTACGCAAATTTGAAGTCTCTAGCACGTTTCTAAGTGGTTCAGATGGGAACACGAAAGTCGGCCATTTTTAATGTTATTCCCCATAAGAATAACATGGGGGGGGGAATTCGAATTTTCGGGGGGGTTAAAATTTGAAAATGCGACTGTTTGGAATTTTATGGGTGGTTTGGGCACTAGACCTACAACCACCGAAAATTTCAAGTCTCTAGCTCATCTAGAAGTGGTCTAGAATTTGTATCCCCAGTCAGTTACACATCGGATTGTATAGTATTTAGATTTTTTAAGTTAAGCACTCAATGTTATTTAAAATGGGTTTCATTACCTCACCGAGTGAGTTTTTCGCCTTTGCATCACTCGTGGAGTAAAGAAGTTGTATACATCACGCTTGGGATAGGGATGCTTAACATGACGGGTTAGGTAAAAAAAGAAATAACAAACGTTTTTATTGTTTCAACAACCAAAACTGTACAATCAATGTAAAATTGAAGTTTAAATAATAGGTCTAACCTAAAAAATTCTATTACTTAAAAAAAATGTGCCTAAATGTAGGCCTAGTAAAGAAATATTCCAAGAACTGTTTTTAATTTTTTAAATAATTAGATTAGAATTGTGGTTTTAGTGTAGCGAAATATAACACCACATTAAACAAGTAATAATCAATAAAAATTAAAGTAAAACAAATTAATAAGTAGTTGTACGATAATTCTTACATTAATTTGGAAAATTTACAAGATTAGTTTGTTAAATATAAAATTGTGTAATTAATATAAAATACGTTTAAATATCACATAGTATGTTCTTTCTGTAGAAAAATTTACTGGAATACATCACAGCTCACATTCCAATGATCGAAGTTATAAAAAATAACAACCGTTTATGTTTTTGAAAAACTTTAAGTACCGTATACACTGAAAATAACCTAAAGGCCCTATCAACGGATGCAGCTTTTTTGATTGTTAGTTTGAAAACAAAAACACGGATTTTAAGATTTAGATACAGATCTACGATATAAGTTCGTCCAAAAATTGCTTCTTGAAAATAAATTCCATTACTTTCACACTAATCGGATGAACATCCTACACGGAGAGCGAAACTCATTTTAAATAAATAACTTTATGTCACTATAAACTATCATAGTATTTTAAAAAATCGTTTATTATTTTTTTTATATATCTATATAATTAATACGCTACACGAAACTTTGTCGGTTGAACTCCTCCGCCATTTCTTAACCGATTTTATCCATTGACGTCTCATTTGAAAGAGCGTGTCGCGTAGATTTGCAAACTGGCCTTACATTTTTGAAAAAGTCCCTTGGGCTCTGCCCCAGTGGCTTTTAAAGTTCCCATGTTATCCTTATGAAGAACATATTTGTTTACATTATGATCAGCTGGATATTTAATTGCTTACGGAAAGTAAATAAAAGAAACGTCTTATAACACTTAAAACATATATTTACGCTTATACTGTTACTCACAAGACGGTAAATATACAAAAAAGATGGTGAGTGGTGATCGATTTCGATTGGACACTCCAATCATCATCAGACCCAATAGGCGAATGTCCCTATTATAGGCGAATTGCTGTTAATATTTAAGGTGAAATTCAAAGAAATGCGTCCTACAAAAATTAAATCATTGAATGAACCCATTTGCAAATTATGGAAACATAAAAAGGCCACTGAGTAGAAGAAATAGAGATAATATTTTTTAAAGAATTTATGATCGTTATTAGCCTATATAATGAAGAACACCTACAAGATGAAGATTCCTACAAACGATGAACGAAGGTATTAGCCGAAGTGCTACAATTATTTATAGTAGGAAACATGGACTTAACTTTTCTAGGAAATGTTGAACATCGTGAGTATCTCCATGAGTTACACACCGGTAATCTTTGAGTTGACTCTTTTAAACTCTTTGTAAATATGGCTGTTTTTCATTTTGAAATAACTTCTGTAATACTTTGCGATTGCTCGAATTCGAGCAACATGTACACTAGTATATATGAATTTATTACGATGGAAATTGTACAAAAAAGAGTACAGTACAATAGAAATTTAACAATTCATTTTTACAATTACCTTTCAGAGAATAGCTACAGCAAAGTCTATGCTGGTATCCAAAGTCTGTGATTGTTTTTAAGTACATTTTATCTTTAGTTAATAATCTAAGTTACTGTTCCTACAGTAACAAGACCTTCACATCTACATTAACATTAACAATTTTATCCCACGTATAATTATTGTGACACGCTTTTAGTACTGAAGCTATAAGCACGCAGTTAAAATAGGGTTATAAAGGTTTAAATACAGTTCTGCTTCGGTGACAACGCGTTATCCAAGCAAAGCAGGGTGATACATTCACAGAATTAAGCGGGTTAAACATTCACACTTTAAATAAAAAAAAAACCTTTATCTTTCACAGTCCTTTAAACTCTTAGTGTTTAGCCTAACATGTTTATATTAGGAAAGGCAATTGTATTTTTTACGTCATATTTTTAAATATATGTAAAAAAAAATATTTAGGCTTACAAACATGATAATTTTTAGTTAAAAACGGAAATATAAGGTTAATTTAAAGGAATTTCTTCAGTGAGTTCTATATATTTGTTACTCCCGGTAATGCTTATAGTGTTGAAAACTAATGTTTCTATCTTGTGACAGTAACAAGATTATAGAATGAAATATTTAATACTTCTTTGTATTACGCAAAAAAAGATTTAAATACGAAATTTCGGTTTCATCATAGTTTTTATTCTTTTGCCACAGCGTAGCTCAAACCTAGCCTTTGATTATTGTAGATTGATTATTGATTATTGCTGATTAGTGTATTTCAAAATGGTAAAAAAAACTCCATGTCTTTCGGTAGTACACATCTTCTGAATATCGGAATTTCTAGCTTGAAACCCGAAAAGTAGAAATTATAGAGACGTCATATCGATCGAGAAGGCTATGCAAAACAACTGTCAATGATGATATAGAAAAAATTCCATTACATAAAGAAGTTAGTTGAACTTGCTACTAGGAGGTACTCGTACTAAACTGTTTGTGCAATAAAGTTGCATTGATTTAAAAGCTAAAAAATGGAACTAACTGACTTGAAGGTTTTATTTTCCGTAAAATTTACAAATATAATTTTTATGAAGAGATAAATCTTTTGACCCGCATTGGAATTAAACTATTGGACAGTCCCCAGGTAAAACAGATCAGGAGACAGGTTCCATCATACAGACTATAATGATTTTACGCACTAGAAATCATAAAGCATAAAGTAATCCCAAATACACATTCAGAAATATCCTGTGTACAAAATCACATCGGTTAAACGTGTTAAAACGTGAGTTCACCAGATACATGTGTTGATTGTATTGCAGATGTATTGTTGATGAATGTATTGCAGATGTATGTGTAATACATCACTTCAACAAAGAGGGAATACAAAACAACTGGTGGTTGGTCGTTAACGGATGCGGAAACATTGTAGACAATTGTTGGAAACTACACATAACTCATCGTAGAGAGTTTGTCGTTGCAATTGATATAATTAGCTTCACATTGTAAAAAACTACTCAACTATACTCAATTGTATATCAATGAGTATTTACAGTTGGCTTATCAGCTGATTGAAAACGTTTATTTGAATAAAATTCTAATTTACATTTAAATTTACATTCTATAGTACATTTGTTACATAAGACAAATATTAATATTTTAAATATTTATTTCACTGTTAAACGAAAGTTTGTTCACAAATTTTCTTAGTACTTTGGTTTAAGTTTTCGTGGAAGAGAGCCAAATAAAACAATCAGAATTTGATCGGAGCTATTTTTCCTAATGTCAAGTAATCTCCTGTGTAATCTTTGCTCAATAGTTTGTTACAAATAAATGTTTTCCCTTTTTTACTGTATTCTGTAGTTTGCTAGTAAAACTTCGAAATGAGTTGTGTAGCGAAATATGAGTTTTCCTAAGGTAGTTTTCCCAAAGTTTTTAGGCATATATCCCTAATTCCTAACTTAAATCCAAATCCATCCGATGAATTTCGATACTAATTTTACACACATACATAACTTGTATTAAAAAATACAAAAAACGTTGCGGCCAAAAAATCGTGACCCGTTTGAAAGCAAACATTCTCCGCAACAATAGAGCGGTTTTCCACTACTTTCGCCTTAAATGCTACTTTAAGACACTGATGTAATTTCGAGCACTTGCGAGCAGTTGGCAGAGATTGTACACCAAGGCGACAACAGGCTGGGCATAAACAGTTTAAAAGTAGACTATCAAAGATGGGACAATCAAGTGGTGCTGTTAGAATCTAATGTGAGACTCTCGAAATAACTTGGCACTGGAACCACCGTGGATCATCGAGGAACAATGGGTGTCAAAGTCAGAAGACCACTACAGGAGCAGTAGGCAGAGGAAAACATAACTACCTGAGCACTGCTTCGTTCATAGTTGGGTGATATACAGGTTGTTAAAACGTGGGGACATGTAAGTAATGATTCATTGGGTCAGGTAATAGTACGAACGCCATTTTTCACCACACTATACCCTATTGCCACTATTCACCACAATAATAATGCACTGATACTCAACACAACTGCATCTTTAAAGTTATGTGAAGAAATAATTTGAGGAATCAGAAAAAAATAAATAGTTGCTAGGCAGTGGTGACAACAAAACAATTCTATTGCAATGCTATGGATGTTCATGTTTTAAGAAAGTAAGCGGGCAGCTGATTTTGCGGCAGTAGGGATGTAAAAACCTGCTCGGTCCCCAAATGACAATGACAGCTGGCATGGCCAGCAAAACGTAACTTTCAGCCACCAATTAACGTATGTAGAACATAAAAACATAGTGTGTTGAAAAAATGTTTTCATAAACATGTCCTGTATCGTTTCGTTAAGCGTTTATCTTTCTGTGTGATTTTACAAAAACAATCCTTAAAAGTTTGAGCTACAACGTTGAGATTCTACACACATGTTTATCTTTAAAGCTATCTTTGTGTAAAATGATAATGAAATGGGTTTCGAAATGACTACTTTAAAAAAATGTTTGAAACTAAAGTTTACGAACACCTCTAAGTTACAAAAAAATATATACATAAAATCAATTAAATTGTATGGGGATTTCAACGATACCTTATGAAAAATAAATTGAATAAATAATATATAAGAAATTAATTTTATCTCATGTGACATTTTAAGTAACTTTCAAAACAGTTGGTACCAATGCCAATGTTTGCAGTTTGTTTTAGATAAAGTGTGTGTCGTAGACTGTAATGATATAGTACCACATTTAAATAATATTCCTAATCAATTAAACTGTACAAAATAATAAGCAGTTGTACGATAATGTTTACATTGAATTGCGAAAATTTACAAGTTGAGTTTGTTGCTAGCTTCACGTCACGGAATTCGGTACAAGGCGTGGAGATTTTTTTTAAGTTGTTGAATAAAACGTCCACTAAAATAAAAAAGTTAGGAACGGATTCGGTAACGACGGTGACGTGTGGTATTCTCTCTAGTAAATTGCCTCTTCGCTGACACAAAAACAAGTTTTTACCATTCCTACTCGTAAGTTGTGGAAAGTTCAACTATGTAGACAAAATTCATTCATCGTTTAAAAAACTCCTTAGTGATGTTAGTAAAACCTATGCAAAGGTCACACCAAGGGTAGAAGGGTGAAGGTTACATGGGTACACAAGGGGTTGGAAGAGGGGATGATACCACAAGGGTGACATGTAGCTTCCCGCAAGGTTTCCGACTCAATTTGTCCTTCCTCACGTTAGTTACAACCCTTTTCCTTCCCTGGGTATGAATTTGAATATCTTGAACATGTTCAAGTTATGAAATGAACATTTTTTTTATTTGAACAGGCAAAAGTTAAGACCTCATGACCCTATCTTGCACTTAAACTGTACACTTAAGTTATAGGCACTTTCCATAAAAAAATTACTTTTATTTATATACTGAAAAATTAGGGTCTCTCTACCAGTTAACTTAAAAATATTCTTAAACAATCATAAAACTCCTACTCGGTAACCTACGACCTGATATTGTAGGCTAATATGATTATAATCACTCGAACAAGATTGTTGTACTTCTTAAAATATGTACAGTGAAGTTAAGTTGATATAAATTCGTTTCGTATTTTTAAGGTTAGGTAATTATGGAGTTTATGTTTAGTTACACAAAACGAACCATTTTTAGTAAGGATGTAAATGTTTTTATATCAAATTAAAATCTTTTAAACTGTAAAACTTATGAAAAAAAACGATGTTTAAGTAAAGATTAAACAAATTCTAAATGTATGCTACAAGATTTTGTAGTATTTACAGAATACTTAAGACTATTTATTGAACCAAGCAAACCATTTCTACTAGTTTAGAAACATTCAAGCTACAGACAAATTCGCTTAATTAAAAGTATAAAATTAAAACAAAGAAATGGTGAAATAGATTAATAAAACGTAAAATGTGGTTTTTGGTGGTTGTATGGTCTGGAAGGTATGTGAGTGGGTAGTGGTGGGTAGAGCTTCCAGTGCCTAAGGTAAAATGGAATTACTCTCCAAAATGTCAATAACATTATAACACATTCACTTTCAACTTGCTTCAACATTTTGTCGACAGGTTGGTTAATAGATAAATTGCAAGCTTATATTTTACTATGTTACTAACTTACATCACATTTTATATACGTATAGTAGGTACACTCGCAATTCACAACGTTTAATTTGGGGTTTTAACTTAAAATAATTTAATCTGCAACAAAGTCATCAAAGAAGGATTCAGAAAAAAGGATATGTCTTAAAGCAAATTATAAAATAAAGTTTTCCTACAAATGTAACAAAAAAGTGATATGTTGACATAATAAAATAATATTTGAAGTAACTGCTATTTCAAAAATTCACTAAAAATAATATTTTTGACGAGAAATTGAATGAAGTATGAAAATAAATTAAATAAAAAACAACATATTCACAGTATCCACATGCAAAATCTACGATTAAAAGGGAAAGGATTCCAAAATACTATTTTTATAATGTGGTCTGAATTGAATTAGTTGATTGAAAATATAAGACATTACATTCGATGCTCACAATACACAATATGTAGGTTATGAACACCAACGAGCTGTGCTCTGTACCCAATGAATAAACCATCCGAGCTAACATTATTTGCCTTAGATTGTTGTACTGAGGTTAACCTGTTGAACTACTGTAATTCCTAGAATTATAAATTGTTGGGGTTTTCACTACACGTTTACTACGTTGTGCTATGATTTGTTGACAAAACGCAACGAAACTTATGTTGATATCTTAAATTACGTTGATATGGGGGATGAAATTTTCATTCGCTGTAATTATCAATTAAAATATTTTATCTGAAATAAACATTTTATGTATTGATTTTCCGTCTGGGTCCTTTTCAAGTAGAGGACCACTCACCAATTTAGTTGCAATGCGCTGCGGCGTTGGGTTAGGTTAGTTTACATAGTTTAATTTATGATTATGAACAACGAGGTATAATTTACCTAGCTATTGTCATAAACCAAACAAAAATTAAAGCCGCAGATTAGTGTGAATGAGTCTTCTCGAGAATACCCTGTGTGTTAAAATGTTTGTATTCAATCGATATTATATCGCGTAAAAACTAAATCCGATGCGATATATCGAACTAATATTTCATCCGATAATCTATTGTAGGTTCACAACGATAATTTTTTTAAAACTGTTTTAGGAATTTAATGACGAAAGAAAACAGAAGTTAGAAAGCATTTCCCTATTGCGACGAAACTTGATGTAACTCTACAGAAGAATGAACTGAAGAAAACGTCAGCACAAGTTCTCTCAACGCCGCATACTCAACTTCACACACGAATGAATTCGTAAGAAAACATCGTTCTTGTGCATTTCCTGCCTCACAATTTCTCTCTCGACACTCGTTCAGCAGTTTTAATTTTATTCTGAAGAGTTTCCTTGCAATCGTTGAAGAAAGCTCGGTAGGAATAGCTTGTTTATTTACATTAAATGGGTTATTCTAAATTAATTTGCAATCAAAGTAGTTCAATATGACCAACATAAACTTATTAGACACAATATAGTATTATAATTTATTAACAAGATATTTACCTAAAAATAATAAATTTCGCTGTTCAGTTCTTACAAGATTATTGTATACCTTGATAAGGTTCTAGGATAGAATTAAAAGATCGATGGGGAAAAATAAATATACAGGGTGGCTGAAAGGTTTATGCATAATTTTAAATAGTTATCACCAAAGCTCCATGTGGCTTTCTTAACTCCTATTGTCAGCTGATTATAGCTAATCTATATATTTAATACGCGACATGAAACTTTGTGAACAATAAGGCTTTTTTATTTTAAGATTTAACCCCACATATTATATACCAAAATGTTCGTCTAGGTGTGTAGATGTGCAAACTGGCTTTAGATTTTCGAAATATATATTTTTAAGGGCATGGGCTGCCCTCAAAGTTCCTTCCATAAGGATAACATTGTGATTGATTTGAATGTTATTATATTCTGAAACAGATGTCAATACATTAGTTCAAAAAAAGTTAAATCCCAGCTGTTTTATTTGATTTTGAAATGTAAACAGTTTGCATGTTTTTAAAAATAATTAGAAACCCGGCAAAGAAATGTTACCGATAGGACACGACGGGAGAAAAGTTTTACATTATATTTTCGTTTATACATGCCGAGGACCCGACGACAAAGAAATATTGCCGGTCGGACACGGGGAGTCAATATACGGCAAGCAATGCAAAACGTAGGAGCCCAGACGAAGAGCTGGAACAGTTAGTGGCAACGTGTATTTACAAAATTACACTGACAAGAACAAGAATTCAGCAGCATTCACTTGGCGAGATGGCATTAAAATCTCAGAAATGTGGTGCGTTACATTTTAAAGAAGAACAAAGAGGACGAGGCGAAGGATTTTCATCCCGCTGCCATAAAGGAAAAGTGAATCTACCACCATACCAAGAAATCTATTGTATTAAGAGCGTACTTAATGGAGCAAATCATTTAAGCAGAATCTACAAAGAGAACATTAGATCGTACAACTCTGCGCTCGCAATGGTCAGCACTCGAGCTAAAATTGAAGAACATAACGGTGGAGGGCCTTTCATGTAACTTATAAGGTGCAAGACACAGTTTATCACCCAATTGTCACCTTTCAACCGTCAGAAGGGGAGCATCCCACATATGCCCAAATTTATACCTACGGACGTCGAAACCGCTGTTCAAGGAGGAATGCTAAACAAAGCTAATGGCTCTTGCAGCACTGACTCAACTTGATATTAATCCATACGCGCAAGTTTTCAACATTATGAGCTCCGTCCTGCAAAATACTCCTACTGAACAGCAAAAAGAACTTGGAATGCATATAGTCAACGATTGAGCTCAAGACCAACGTCGATACAACGACGCAACTTCTAACGACGTTGCTATAATAACCTAATTTATTATTCGTGCGAATTCGCACAGGTTCACCTAGTTTAATATATTGTTGGTAGTTCATTTGTAAACTGATTGAAGCTTGTTAAGCCTGCTATCATGGCTGACGTTTTAAGTATTGAGAAAAGGGCAAAAATTGCCTCACGATATGAAATGTGGCCATCGTTCAGGTTCAGAGGTGGTGAAAAGCACAGAATGGAAAACAGCCTCTCTTTATGCAAGAACAATACAAAATGCCATAAACTGTTGTAGAGTCTCAAGTAATTGGAAGTTTCCATTTTATATGTTCTTGGTAATTTTGCACAAGATTTATTAAAAAAAATCTGTTCAAAATGTATCTGTTGGATTAAGAAAATGTGTTGAACAATGTAGGTGCATATGTCGAGGTTTGACATGTTCCATAATAAATGGTATTAATCAATTTGTAGTTGTACATTTTTATTTATCTTCCAGAACCATAAAAAGTAATGACAATGATTAATTCAAAATAGGTAGGTACTTTTTAGCCCTGTATGATAGATAAAAGGTAAAAAAAAAAACTAAAATGTATATAAAAAAATAGCAGACCGTTTTAACAATCTATTTGCCATTTTGACCAATCTATAACAATTTTGACAACATTTACAATGAATCGTGTGAAAATGTCTGAGCTAAAAAGCATTACAGGGTTTCCAAAGGAACAAGAAATACAGCTGCATTAGTAACTGCAGTAAAACAATAAGCTGTCAGCAGAAAGTTGTGTAAATTATGAGCAAACGGCAAACACCATGCGGTGGTAAGAGAAATGTCTTTTAGGAAATTGCAGCGCCAAAAATATGTGTATTAAGGATTAAATCGAGGGATAATGTAATGGTATAAAACCTTGTACTGTATTGTATAACCATTTATTTTATTCAACATCAAGGTAACTACATATTTACTTATTTTAAAGGAATATTTATAGTTAAAAGGATTTTTTATTCATTTTTACATTATTTCGCAATATAAATACTATTTGAAATATCGAACTAGCTAAACTTGAAAACTCGAACACCAATCAGCTAAAGTGAAAATATAAATTCTAAACTATTAATGTGAACTATCAATATGAATAAATAAAATTTTAGTTGAGATAGAAATGTATACATATTACGTTATCCTAGAAATACATGCAAACATGAAAAGTTTATAAATAGATTTTAATGTATCACAAGTTTTATCAAAAATTTAACATTTACGAATGTTTAATTAATTGAACTCATGGCAAAAGGTTAGGTAAATACTGTACTTTTGCAAAAACATTTTTCAAGTTTTATAACTACAAATTCTACCTATACAATAAATTTGCCTTGGTACAATAAATTTACCTATAGGTAATAAATTTGCTATTTTTTTTCCTGACAAATAGCCTCTAATATCTGTTTGACTTTCAAACATAAATCCTTGTTAATTTAAGTAGATCACAAAAAAAGTATCAATAGGCATATATCTGCTGTTCCCACATATAAAAGTTATGTAAATATTGCAATGCTGTCTAAATTTATAGTAAATTGAATAGTTTTATTTGAAAACACACCATGGAATGTTTATGGAATTTAAATTATGACTGCATCATTTACTTTCTAGATGTGAAAATGTATACAAAAATTACGTGGCAAGTTTTCAAACAATTTATTCTAGGAAATAAGGAAATTTCGTGCAGCAAAACCATGGAATTGCAGAATAGTTTTCGAGTTTATAAAGACAAGCAAGGGAGCATAAACGTGGTAGACTTGGTTCAGCGCCATTTGTATTAAATAATTAGGTTAGCAAACAACGAAAATAGAGTGTTAATTACAAGTGTAATACATTACAATCATTAATATGTGTAAATGTAAATCAGTCAATATATTTTTCTTGTATATGAATAATTTGTTTCCATTACAAAAAAAAAAAAAAAAAAAAAAAAAAAAAAAAACAAATGGATTAAGAGGTAACCGAAAATATAATCAGTTTGTAAGCGACAATGATTACGCTTATCAGTTTGACATAGATGTGAGTGTTTTTTCCTAGGACGCTAGGCACGAGCCTGGGGTTGTTTTTCACATTACTTCAGGCTAGACCTAGGGGTTGCGGCATTATCACGTAAATAAAACCCATTGGCGATTTGGCCGGAATTGAACCCGGTACCTCTTGGACCGCAGTCCCGCGCTCTAACCACTAGACCAGCTCGCTCCATTTAACTTGACTATAAACAAACAACCATACTCCTAACACCACTTAAGCAGGAGGAAATAAAAGTTTATCCGATTTAGCATATCCCACATGTGCGTACCATACAAAATTAAACCTTTAAATGACATCAACTCACTCCTGAACATCATAATTAATGAGGAACCTCATTCCGAGCGACGAACTTGCAGCTTGCGTCATAGAATATACTGCCACTAAATATACTGTAAAGGTTATACTGATGAATGGGGACCGAACTTCCTGGGCAGAAATAGCTCCAGGTGTAGTTTATATGTTTACTTAGAGGCAACAAGTATTTCGAGGAGCAATAAAAGAAAATTGATTCCTTTCATTGTCTCCCAACCAGAGGTTAAAGGAAATATACAATTTAGTGTACCTTTTGTTCGAAATCGAGCAATTGTCAAGTACCAGTATTATAGAGACATTATTTAAAAACTAATAACAGTCATAATTTTCAATGAGTTTAAAATACTTGATTTAAAGCTTATGTAACTAATGGAAATAATCACATTGTTAATAACAGTTTGATATTCTTGTAGTTATTTGATCATTTTTCAGAAGCTGCCCCTATTCTTTAGTGTTTTTCTACAAATGTTTCCTGACTTACACATAGCTAATACTAGTAAACATTTCTTGTAAGCATTCATTAAATCTACTATTAGGCAAGTTTACTTTACCACCGTGACAACACGATGTGTAAATTCTTCGTGTATTTTTTCACTTCCAAAATAAGTCTCATAGTAGAACTGGCAAATATTATTCATCCCCCCAAGTAAGTGTGTATCTAGATTCCTTAATGTTCGACCAGACCTCTCATATCATACTCATACGATCTCTTATTTAAAATGGTCTCCTCCTGTTTTGAATATTTCTTCTTAGAGCTCGTGGCATTTTCTGTTTTTCCAGCAAAACTGGTTAACTGTTTACATTGTGCTATGATCTTCTGAATATTCTAAACATTTATATTTACTCACAAAAAAAGATGCCGATTTTATTTTTATAAAAAGCTGTTTTTGTTTTTTTATTTGTTCTAGTAATTATGGGGGGGAAACGACCTTTAAGAACGCCTCGAACCCTAACAATTTTAAAATCACAACACCTTATTGCAAAACTAAAAATTTTGACGAATTTGTTTACAACTCAAACATAGAAATTGGTCCACAAATATGAAAAGAGTAGTGTTCACAAAAAACGGCTTAACTATTATAGATATAGATTACCATTACGCAAATGTTTTATATGTTTGTGGTCAAAATCGTTGCAAGTATGATAAAAAAATTAACGATCAGGTGACCGAAATAAGTCCTATGAATTCGTATTGAGGCAATTGAAAACAACAGGTTGGCATAGATGATACTAACCCAAAAGGTAAGATATAGCATTAGAATTAACTAGAATATGTACGGAATTATTTTAAACTTAAAGCATTAAAAGTATACTCAAACCTAGAAACTTCCAAAGAAACGTCATATACTTACTTAAATAGATGGGATTTTACACGAATATTAACATGGACCATGATGTAAATCATGTGGAAACGGGCATAGGTTTCAAGAACGAACTCAGATAATTCATACTAATTATTAGAAGAAATTGAGAAAATAAATTATTTAAAACACACACACACCACAGCATAAACAAGTTTTTGATTATGTACATGGCTTTTCCCTCAAATCCTAACAATTCTCATATACGTATATGCAATCGAACGGATGGTGTTTTTGAAAAAAATAAGTAAAGCTGTCCCGGGTCCATGTCTTACCATGAGTTCTACGGTAATAGCTCATTCCATTCATGGGGAATTCACTAAAATGATGTGAACAACAGCCAATGATGTCAAACCGAAGCTTCGCGCTTACAACCAAGTAAACAAGCATTAAACAACGTTGTAAACATTTACATGTGGTATTAACAGTTCTATTGATAACAATTTAACTCTGTTAACTTTTCGCAACCGCTTTTATTCGTCGTCAAAAAATGTTCACACCGAATTTTAACTAAGCACATCTTTGGTTAGCGTTTTTGTAAGCATACATGAATAACTAGAGGTTAATCAAGATTACACAATGAATGTAAATATTATAGATACAGGAAATTTGCTCACAAATTAAATCCATCAACGACGATATTTTGTTGTATGCTGTCTCGAACACGCTAAAAGTACAAAAAATTAAAACGTTTGTTGATTTTACATTTTAACAACAATTAAAGGATCATATGAGACTACAGCTGTTACCAACTCATGTGTAGAGCATTGTCAGGTCCAATTTGGTAAGTTTTGTGTTTAAATGCGAAACTGTACGAAACAGCTGTTGTAGCAACTGACTGTTACTACAACTACAAGGATAGTTTACTCATAGAACAGGTTTAGTACCATTAGATTTCAACAATCGGGATACTATTTCATGGTTCAATACTGAATAATATCACCTTCAACCTCAGAACTTGAGTATTCTGGTAGTGTCGTATTAATTTTTTTATTTACAATTTTGGATAATAAAAATTTTTTCGATAGATGTTACATATGCAAATTTCTGTTGGTTACAATTTATTCAACTATTTTACACATCCACACGTCTTTGCGTCTGACATGAAATCGCAGAGTAAATGACTGTGAAATGGACAGAGTGCGAACGAGATGGAAAAGGTCCGGTAGAGAGAGAAATAAGTGAAGCGTATAGAAGAAGTGAGGTATAAATACAAATGAGGTGGATGAAAAATGAGATGAAAACAAAATTGAGGGAAAGAGAGAAATTAGTTAAATTAAGTGAGGCAAATTAAGAAAGGCAGGAGACAGATGAAGCAGGGAGATAAGAAAGTTGGGAATACAGAAAAATTAGAGTTAATTATCAATTAACTCTAATTTTTCTGTCTTCCCGACTATCTTGACTATCTATGAGGGAGATAGAAGAAGAGGGGAAGGCAGAGACATTGGAGTTGACTGAGAATTGATATAAATCAAAAATGAGGGAGATAGAAGAAGAGGGGAAGATGACATTGGAGTTGACTGAGAATTGATATAAATTGAGAAATGAGAGAGATATATGAGGGGAAGATAGATACATTGGAGTTGACTGAGAAGTGATATAAATTAAGAAATGATGGAGATATAAGAAGATGAAGGGATATAAGAAAGAGGGGATGCAAGAAAAATTAGAGTTAATGGAGAAATGAGGTAGAATGATAAATTGAGGGTTGTTTACAATTTTAAAAATATAGAAATACAGAGAAATCACTAAATTCTCGAAGTGAGGTATATTGAGAACAACAAGTTACAACAACCTAATGAGAAATGAGGATGATAGAAAAAGTGAGAGATAAAAAGAGGGGGAGACAGCAAAATTAGAGTTTAATGAAAAGTGGAACGGATTGAGGAATGAGGGAGATAAATGAAGCAAGGAAGACAAAAATGAGGAGCATGCTCCAACCTAAAGGTGAGTGAGCGTAGCGAACGAGCTCCAACCTAAAGGTGAGTGAGCGTAGCGAACAAACTTCAACCAGGACGTGATTGAGCCATGCGAACGAGATAATCTTGAAAATTAAGAAGTTAAACGGGGCAAAGCCCGCGGGTTACAGCTAGTTGAGGAATAAGGGAGATAGGAGAAGCGAGGGATGTGGAAGAAATGTGGTAGATATAAGAAGAGGGAGGAGGCGGAGATGGCAAGCACCGAACACTGACGTCTGATAATCTAAATATAGTAGACATAATGTAGACTGGATGCGGTCTGGAGTGTACTACATCGCTACGCATCGTTAACTCGACTATGTCTATTGTCTTAGAAGATCACAAACTAACAGAAACATAAACTTGTGGAATTTCCATGGGTTTGGTTTCGTGCTTGAAGTACATGAAATAGGTACCAATAGCATCGGTAAGTACTGTAAAAAAAACTCAAACAAATTTGTGGAATTTTGTTTTTGTTTGTATATTTTTGACAACGAAGTAAGGGTAACAGAAAAAATAGCATTTTTATCTACACAAATCGAAATTAACTAATTTGTGGTAATTTAATTTAAATTCGATCATAATCGTGGAGAGCGAATTTGTAAATTACAGGAATATTTAATTTAAGTTGTCAAAAAGAATCGTCTAAATTTGTAGTTTTGCAATTAGGTGTTGTAATTTTAAAATTCTTACCCTTAAGGGTGCGAGGCACTCTCAAAGATCGATTTCCCCTATTAGATTTACTAGAACAAATTAAAAAACAAAAAAGCATACTCCGATCAGAAAATGCGTGTTCTTTAATCCGTGTTTACAAAGTGTTTTAATATTCTTCCGTATTCAATTATGGACTTGGTATCAAAATTTGTTGAAAAATAAATATCATTCTTCACAATGTAGAATATTTTAACGAAACTTTGTATGACATTAGACATAAATATTTGCATTTCAAATTAACTTTAAAACTTTAAAATGCTTCGAACTAACGAGATATTGTCTTTCCTTACACTGCCAGTTTCTTATTTGGGATCTAAACAAATTGTATTCCGATAGTGACTAACTTAATCAGCTAATTAGAAAGAAAATTAAACAAATCCTGACTGATGGATCCATTTTATTATATTGAAGACTTCTACGAAAAAAGCATCAACATTTTAAAATTAATTTATAAAGACTTTATTAAAACTAAACGTTAAGCATTATTAATTAATGGTAATGTCGATACAATATATATTGTCAAGACAATAGGCTCTTAAACAAGTCTTAGTAATACTAGTGCACTTGTTACTCGAATTCGAGCAATTGCAAAATATTATAGGTGTTATTTCGAAACGAATAACCCTATCAGTCATAATTTCCTATGTAAAACAGTCAACTCCAAGATAATGTAATCAATCACTCCACTCCAGTTATCGAAACTGAAAACGAACTCGCTCTGAAAACAAACGCTCGTGTGTGTATCATGTGTTTACTACGATACAGCTGTGATTAATACAAATTATTCGTCTGTTTACAGTAAGTAAACAAAATCATTTCTTCATAAGAAATACATTGGGATTTTGATGGCCTGTGGGGCAAAGTCCGATGACTTTTATTACATGAATTGGTGAAAGGGGACGTCTACACAAAAAATACTTTATTTTGACACGTCGTTTGTAAAAATCCGTTCATTACTAACGGAGGAGTAGTGTTTCGTAGAAATCACCTTCACGTATTATATATATAAGGGTATATATTTGTAATATTTGTTGTTAAAATATTTGTTTAGTAAAAAGCCAAATTTGAGTTGTTTTTTTTTTCAAAATTGAAAGCGTTGGACATGCTCTAAAATATATTTATTCAGTTGCACATTTGAGTCCACATTCCGAGTCATTCGGGTAATCGGAAACAGGTCTGCAATCTCATACGTCAATATAAAAAAAAACCCTTATGTATCGAATTTCACAAATGTCGTATTTTCAGATTACAATGTGTAAATACAATGTAGAGAGTTTGAAACGCAATAGAAAACCTTTGAATACACAATACAACTGAGGTTGCATTAAGGCAAATTGAAGCAATAATGTCTCAGAGAGAGCCGCACATTCTAACGCGCGAACATTAAAATTTATCAGGGAGCAACTTAAACATTAACCTGGCTTCCCAACTCAGGTTTGGCCCTTTTTCAGATTGCACTTCACATTGTTAACTTCAAAAATCTTTTTTAACACTTTAAAATTTTCGCAATGAATATATGTTCGGTTTACACTATTAAATACTCGGCATGGTATTTAGTTTTTAATAAGTAAACAGCCAAAATCCGAGAAATGGTAAAAACCCAAGAGTAAACGTTAACAAATTAATAAATGCCTAGTTAGCTAGATATACGTAGTTTTGTTTTTAGAAAACAATTTTATATCTAAAAAAAATTAATGATTGTCTTTGTGAACTATTGTATCAATAGTATCAATGGTATCAATGGTAGGTGTATGCGGAAAATGCTCATAAAATATGTTTTTGTTTCAAAATTGAGACCATTTAGTTTTTTATTAGTTACATAACAAAAACATTTCTAATTTTATATCAACAATTTTAAATTAAATGACCCTTTATTTTGAAGCAAAAAGTATTTTTAATAGTTGGTTTTTCGAATGTATGTTGAAATTGTATGCCAAATTATATTTTTAGAAGTTTTACAGATATTTTAAAAACGCATATCTATTTCAAAAGGCATTTAAAAATATTTTAATTTATTTTTTTACTTTTACCTTATACTCATTACTTAAGCTATTTTATTATGGGGCACCCATAATATCTTTTCTTGATATAAAGTTATGAATTGTTATAAGGTATTATAAAGCTCTTGATTTTAAGCTATGAAACTGTATTGACTTGCATTTATAAATAAACTCTTAATTTCAAATAATAAAGCAGTTTTGAAATGTAACATTGCCCTTTATTTAAAACTCTGAAATAAATAGTTTTGAAATACAAACTCCCAAACGAATCTTAAAATATGACAAATGTTTCATTGCGAGAGCGAAAGGTTCTTAACCAAGCAATGAATTTATTGCGAAGGAAATTTACATTTAAATTATTCATCTAAGTTATAATTCAAGAGAAATATTCCCTTCTTTTTAAATTTGTTTAATTCGTGTCCAATTTATTTTCGAATGAAATATCACTTAAAGGGTTTAATAAACATTGAGACATTATTGAAGTTAATAAATAACGTATTTAACATTCATTTAAAATAACAATGCTTTGTATCATGTTTGAAATTACCTAATTTTGTAATGGATTAGAATATAAAAGTTCAAGTAGGTACTAATCACTCTTAAAATGAAATGGAAAAATAAATTTTCACATGATGGCGAAGTACTATAAACTGAGTTGACTTAGTCAAAACAAACATAAGCACCCCTTAAATTACACAATGTACAATCAATTAACGTTTATAAAACTTATCCAAACAAAAATATGAACAGAACTATTTTAACAAAGCCACCACATCATGTGTTTTAATTTTTTCTTTGGAGCATAAAACATGTGACATTTCAAATAACTAAACGCCAAAAAGGATGCCGCAAGCCAACTACAAAACCTCTGTACGTTTTTTTTTCGCAAAGTTGTTTTACCTTGGCCCGAGGAACTAATACTTTTTTAAGGTTAAATTTTAAGTATATTTCGCCGCCGAGAGTTTACGATATGTTTTTATAATTTTATAACATAAAATTTTATTCCGTAAAGAGTTTTTTTTTTTTTACTATTCATGCTTAATACCTTTGAGTAAGATTCGCCGAACAGAGTCGTTCAAATATACCTGAAAGACATGCTGAATTTGGTACCACTGTATCTAGCCAAGTCAATATAAGTTTTATGTCGGAAGTAATTTTGGGAAAGCTGGATTTTTCTATGCCGTTAGACCATGTTGAGATGAGTATTCTCCCAAAAGTCCCCACTCCTCCTTTTTGAGCTTTCCACCCCCTTATTAGGTAAATTTACAGCCCCTTGGAAAGTTAGCTATAACTTTGAAACAGGTCGGGATAACAATGCAACCTTTTGTTAATCCTTTTTGCGATAAGATTTTCAACAAATAGTGTAGGTATATATAGTCAAAACTAAAACGTCATTTCAGGAATTTAGATTGCCCAGACTGTCTTGTTGGTGGCAGTTAAGATTTTCCAAAACTGTGCAGTAATTAAGAAATTGATACATTGTATGGCGTTACTATAGTTTATGATGGGGAGCGAGCTGGCGTAGTGGTTAGAGCGCGGGACTTCGGTCCCTGAGGTCCCGGGTTCGATCCCCGCCAAGTCACCAATGGATTTTATCTAAGTGATAATGCCGCAACCCCTAGGTCTAGCCTGAAGTAATGTGAAAAAAATCCCAGGCTCGTGCCTAGCGTCCTTAGGAAAAAAAAAAAAACTATAGTTTATGATAAAGTTTGCAGTAAATATTGTAGTAGATAATTGAGTGTAGCCTGGTCTGGTGATATAGCACGGGGCTTCGGAACCTAAGATTCCGGGTTTAATTCCCGCCAATCACCAGTGGATTTTATCTATGAAATAATGACGCGATCCTTTTTGAACTAGCCTGAAGTAATGGTAAAACTATCGCGGGTTGAAGCCTATCGTCCTAGGTCCGCGTGAAGTACTACTTCTATTGGATACAAGATTTTTTTTAGTTAATTTATGAGGATGTTTTTTTTTATTTACATGCCTGTAACATAAATCATCCAGTGAACATTTTATATGCCATAATACATTAATTTGATAAGAATATTCTATTTCAATACCATCTCAATAGTTTATGATTTTGCAACAGTGATGTGGAAACTTAGTCAAGCTTTTTATTTCAACGATTAAGGTATTTGAGATATTCTCATCAATGCGATCCTATAGCTTACGACTGTAAAGCCAGAATGCTTTTATTGTAATTAATATTAACCTGGTAGTTCATTTGCTTTCAACACATTACATTTAGATTGGAACTTATATTAATTAGAGTAAAAACTTATTAAGCTTGGTTTTTCATACATTACTGTTACTTTAATGTTCTGACTAAATGAAAAGGGATAATGTATTACTAATATAAATGTTTCGAAATACGATTAAGTTAAGTTCGTATGTATTAAACACACGTATAATTTAAATAAATGGAAAATGGTACAATAAAATAGTCTCCAAGTTCCTCTATGAATGAGACATACTAGATTTTATTTTATTTTCCAACTCACATTTTAACCCTACCAATATTTATTTAGGTACTTTCCATTTCACTTATATTTTTAGGAAACATACTAAACATTCAACACAAAAACTCAATAACTCGAAGTACTGCAGAATCGTCGCAACGCGCAAAATGTGGATTGTACCATTATTGTACGCAACATAAATTCAGAATAATTATTGTTTCGATAGTGGAGCAGTTTCGTTGGACGATTTACAGACCAAACACAGCCCATAATACGGAAAATTAATGACACTAAACAATGTATCCCCAGAGGAGTTTAGGGGTTTTATTATTGAGATTCAACTACAACCGTTTATGGTGTAAAATGTAAAAAAAATATGCACATGCGATTTATTGCATTTATTAAAATTTAGGGGTATTATGCGTATTTTTTCTAAAATGGTAATGTCACAATACTGCGAAATTTCAAATAACAATGATATTTTTCAATTGTTTTTTTTTTAATCAAATTTGTTTGTTTGAAACTGCAACAGTGATGTATTTTCTCAAAGTTAGGTCATGTCATATAACTTATCATTGTTATTAGTTTTCAAATTCCTATTTTACCTATTAACAGATACTTGGACAATTTTATTAATATCATTTTATTTTCATTTCTTACCATTTTACCATATTTTTTTGGCTTTTTTGTTTTTTTCCTAGGACGCTAGGCACGAGCCTGGGATTGTTTTCACATTACTTCAGACTAGACCTAGGGGTTGCGGCATTATCACCTAGATAAAATCCATTGGTGATTTGGCGGGATTTGAAACCGGGACCTCTAGGACCGAATTCCCGCGAACCATTTTACCATAGTGAACCTACTTACTTTTTTTGACGTAATCAAATTACAAAATATACTACTTATTATGTGACGATAGACTTTTCACATTAAAATATGTAATACAAATACTATTCGCCAGTCATGGCAACTCGGTGGCAGTTTACTACAAGCCAGACATCGCTGGTTCAAAACCAGACACGTACAATATCTTAATGCCAATGGCCACCGGTTACACCATGTGGCTTGTACAGTCACTTCACAACGCTGTATAAACTACAACACAAAATAGAAGTCTTTGACGACACACAGTCTAGATGGAAACATATTCATTTTTATTTATATTTTAACACGTTTATAACCTATTATAAACGCGAGCAACTAATAATCAGTGAAACTAATAACGTAAATGTTATTTGAAAGTTGTAAAATAGCTTATAGTTATTGGATTTTCTCTTATTTGATAGTTGAAATGTTTGAACTACAGCACCGTAAAAAGGTATTCTCTATTCTTCGAGAAAATCCCAAGTTTGTGAAGCCTATATTTTCTTTATTTTTTATAAAATACCGTAGACAAAATAAAAACTAGATAACTCTTTTAAGGAAAAATTAATTTCTTAAATGTGGTCAGACATTGTCTGGTGATTTTATAGTTTCTTTGTTTAGTAAATAACAAAAATAATTTTTTTTATTTAGAATTGTAATCTGCACATCTATATTACAAGAGATTTTCACGTCATTCAAAGCCTATGTCTAACTATAAGCTGATCAACCTTGTACAGTAATATTAGCAAACAATATTAATATTATTCTTGGGGATAAACATAAAACTTAGCAGATTTATAACTTCTTTTCAACGACAATGTACTTGTATGTTTTGAAGGGTACAGGATTGTGTAAAAATTAAAGTTTATTATTTCTGGAAATGGAATCATCGCGGATTCCGGGAATCAAAATGTTATTTAACTCCTTACTTAATACAATACAAGTTGTTGTTACATCCCTTTTGACCATTCTACCTTAACCGATTTTTACTATTGAGGTGTCATTTAATTCTTAAGATCTAGCTCATCAGCGAATGGTAATCAAAAAGGTTATTTCTTTATGACTTCACCCTCCTCACGTTTAGTTTGTTTAGTCCATTTTCGAATATCCAATTATGCTGACCAACTTTCATCAAGACGGTTTAAATGTAAATGGTTATTTAACAGCCGTTCAATTGAATGTTTAAGCACAGTCATATTGTAAACAAGATACTAAAAAGTTTGTGAAAATATATTTTTAACTTGTTTGAAAACTGTGACCGGATTGAGGTTAATAAATCACTCCTTATAGTGTAGATCAAAAATTATAAAGAACGGTTCTATTCGCAAAATAACTGTTCCAAACAAACATAGTATTGAAAAGGTTAATGGGTAGGCCTATAACTGGATTCATTTTGCCACGTAACAATTTTTACCATATTAAAATGAGCAATTTGCACACGTTTCCCCACGTTCTTTTTCTTTACACATTTGAATATCCAGATACACAGTTTAGACAAAGCTTCAGACACATTTGTACGTAACTGACCTCCAGTTCCTCTTCATCCGCCACTTCCGTAAGGACATCCCCTTCCTCCTGGAAGCCCTTCTCCTTCGGCTTGGCCGACTTCCCCTTCCTGGAGAACCTGGAGGTGACTCCCTGTTTCATCTGCATGTAGTACCCCATGATCTCCGGCTCCCTGAACGATAGTTTCTTCCTGGGCCGGTCCACCGCCACGGCCATGTCCGACGGCTCACCACTGCCAGGACGCGACTTGAGCATCCCCCAGGCCCCGCGGCGCGTCGTGTACTGCCTCCGCCGCGGCGCTAAGCTCCCCCCTCCACTCCGCCGTTTATTTACAGACTCCGCTCGTCTTCGCAAATTTTGACAATGAGGGAAATTGTGCGGCGTTACATTTTGGTTTGTAATGTTCATAAAATGTTGTGAAACCTATTAATCGGTCGTGTTACTTAAGAGAATGACTTTAGGTAAATCATATAATGATGCAGTGGTTGTTTGTAGGTAGAAACCTAGATACAACTTTTTTATCACCTAAACAGTAGGGACCGTTTCAAAATCAATGTTGACATTACGCTTTTCTAGGTAGTGATTATAATTCAGTGTGAATTACAAGTTCAATCCTTAAAAGTCAATTAGTAATCTTATAATTTCTATCACAACTTAACAGGCGAGACATCATTTTTATCGCCCACGTAGGGGTTTCGTCCACAAATACGAGATTCGTATTCTCAGGGTTCATTATCCGAGTGATGGGTTCATTCCCAGAATATTCACAAACATTTAATGCCAATTTTATTTGGTTTTGATTTCTCTCAAAAGTAACATGGGTTTTTTCATTGACTGACGAAAAGATTGAAAATTGAAAAATTAACAGGAGTTGACAGAGCAATTTTCCTCGACTTTTAATCATTTCTTTTACTAATTTAATGATTACGTTTACTCTCATTAATGATAATCTTTTACTCATTTAATGATAACCTATTACTGATTTAATGATTACCTTTTACGCATTTAATGATTGCCGGTTACGCATTTAATGATAGCCCTTTGTTCATTTAATGATTAACTTCTACTAATTTAATGATTACCTTTTACTCACTTAATGATTAACTTTTACTCATTTAATGATTAACTTTTACTCATTTAATGATCACCTTTTACTCATTTAATGACAACCTTTTACGCATTTAACGATAACCTTTTACTAATTTAATGATTACCTTATACGCATTTAACGATAACCTTTTACTCATTTGATGATAACCTTTTACTAATTTAATGATTACCTTTTACTCATTTAATAATAACCATTTACTTATTTAATGATTACCTTTTAGGCATTCAAAGATAACCTTTTACTAATTTAATGATTACCTTTTCCTCATTTAATGATAACCATGTACTCATTAAATGATTACATTTTAATAACTTAATGTTTACCTTTTACGCATTTAATGATAACCGTTTACTCATTTAATGATTACCTTTTATTCACCTAATGATTACCTTTTACTCATTTAATAATTACCTTTTATTCATTTAATGATAGCCTTTCAATCATTTAATGATCACATTTTACACATTTAATGATAGCTTTAACTCATTATAATGAACTTTTACTCATTTAATGATTACCGTTTACTCATTTAAAAATTACCTTTTAAGTATTTAATGACTACAGATTTCACAATCGTCATTTTAAGCGAAACCAGTGTTAATTTTTCCAAGAGTCCAACTAAAAATTGTCTAAAAGTAACAAACAGAACCTTACCTTTTTAATTATCATGCGCTTAAAAATAGATAGCTCACTCGTAAAATACCTACCATGAAATCCGGCATGGCTCGTTGCAATTCTGTTTTCGCATACAACTCTGTCAATTCCCTATCTCTCAGGTGAATGTATGAGTGTACGTCAGTACGAGATGTCTATTCCTGTACACCCTGTATTTGTTGGTTTTACAAAGTGGTAGCCGTGGTCGGCAAACACCGCATAGGCTTACACCGGCTTAGCTCCAGGGTGGTGCGTATACATGTTGATTTTAATTACAAACCAATATCAAATAAATTATTGGTTATTTACTGTTTTGTGGATCATTGCAATATTGTATTTTTTCAATTATAAATATATACAAACCGTAGTATTTGGAAAGAAATAACAGTTTTAAATGATAGCTTTATAATTAAAATTTGATGATCAGCGATATTTAAAATAAATATTATATTCTTCAGAATGTACCTGATAAGGTAAAAACACCAGTATTTTGCTTTTCAACGAAATTATTTTTTAACTCTGTGAAATTCTGTTTTTAGTTAATTTTATTATACAGTATTAAGAATTGTGCACGATTAAAACCTGCATTTTTCAACCCTTCGATCCAATGTATAAAATGTTTAATGTCAGATGTATTAAAATAATATCTTACACAGCTACTGATTTAAAAATAATGTATTAATTTATACAAAAATATTCATACTGTTCAATCCGTCTCCTTTAGTCGAGTAAAGGATTTTAAAAGGTTTACATTTAGAACTTCGATTTCACAGTCACTTGAGACTGGCTTGAAAAACTTCACCAACAGTCTTTTGGGATTGGTTTTCGAACTTTGCTTTAATGCTGCTTTTAGGAACCCTAAATGAAGAAGGAATTTCTTTCTATTTCTAGGAACCCCCTAAATGAAGACCGACATTTAATTCACCTAACAAATAAAAATGGGTCAATTTTAAAATTTTACTTATAATACATCATTTACCGTAGAAGTTCCTGATAAACGTCAACGATTAGGCGTTTTAATCCTTGTAAAACAGCAGAAAATAACTTATTTATCATTCAGACGATATCTCCGGTTTGCCGAAGACTTATTCAGCCAATGCAATAGGTAATGTAAGAGGTGAGCTCGCAACTTAGTAATCGGTGGTCAATAATATGGACCCTAGTTGAAATTTATATGACGAATAAGAAAGAGATATTACTCGATTTACCACTTTTTACACAATTTTCACGAAGATTAACGAACACAGGAGTAACTAACGGAAACTAAAAAACAATAGTTCTAAAAAAAAAAACTATAATTAAACTAAACAAATTGATCCGTCTCTGTCAATATTTAGAACTAATACGTTTTTGTTAGCAAAAAGAATGCTATCAACCAGTAAAAGTTAAATACGCTGGTTTATTTACGTTGCCAGGGTAACCAAAGGTTTCTTGATTACTGCAGCGTAGCAAAACGCAGAGGGAAATTGGGAAACCGACATGGTTGGTTATACAGACCTCTATATGTTATCCCTTATAGCGACTGTAAACCAAACTTGACTAGGGAATAAAACCCAACACCGGTTTAATATTGATTTATTATAATGACAACAGGCCAGTGGTTAAACTTACAAGTAGTGATTGAAAATGTTTCGGTTGAAATTAAAGTTTGGATAGTTTTATGTGAGCTCTGCTAACTGAAACTGACAGTTTATACGGTTGAGGTACTTTTTATTGCAACAGATCCCGAACATGTTTGACAGTTCAAATTGCATGAACAAAGATCAATTGAATCGTTGTTAAATTTAATTTGTGAGGATCCTATATTTATCTTATATCTTTTTTTGTCTTATATTTTTCTTGCTAGTTAAAACAATATTGTTGCTATGTCGCACACACCTTGAAAACCGAATTTCAAAAATGTTTATTTCAATAAATAACTAATTAATTTAAGGCACTCGCCAAGGCTCGCACCTTGAATTTCTACTCGTGTCGTTAACGCTATCTTTACGCAATCGCTGTGTAGACTACTATAAATAAGCTTAAAAAACAGTGTTTTCAACCACCGTTGTATCAAACCACTTGTTATGCAGTTAAATAAAAACTTTATCGAACGAAAACGACGCGTAGGAGAGCTTTTGATTGGAAATACGCGTTTCCTTGGGATGTCACGTCGTGTTCAATTTGAGGGTTTCTGAACTCCCACTATTTCTGTTGCAAACGCAATTCTCAAGGTGAAATCCAGTGGTCAACCCCACCAGGGCCACAGATGTTTTGTGACGTCACCTACGAAAATATCCTTCAAACAGGAGTTACACCTACGCCCACCTCCTCGAATAACCTCTTAAGCTGTTCAAAGCAATAAAGATCCACGAATGCTTTTAATGTTAAATTTGGCCAGGAAAGGTGGTTTTAGCATGAAAGTTAGCTGATAGTATTTCAAATTCTGGATAAAAATCATTCAGTTTTTAATTGTAAAACAACTTAAAATTGGAAAATCGCTGTTTATCAAAGTGTTTCGGCGGGGTTCATCAATAATTAACGCTACGTTAATTAACTAACTTATGTTTTTAGTTTAGCCGAATGTGAGATGCAAGATCTGTGAATAAGTAGAACCCCAGCATTGTTTAGGTAAAACAATGTTACGCTTGAACTTAGTAAATCTTATTTAGCAATACGTTTTAATTTAATAAAAATACGTAAAACAGACAGGACAACTAACATGTTGGTTTGGAAAAACATAAATAAATATCAAAATAAGAAAAAAAAATGAGTGAAAAGGTCGGTTATTGTAAATTAGAATGAAAAAGCAGTGATATTTTCTGTATTTATATTTCACTGTAGTCTTTTAAGTAAAACAGCAAGTTTTTTATGAATTACACCTTCATAGAAAACAATTAAAAGAGATATATCATATCACCGTTAGTTTAAAGGTATAGTGATCATTCATAGACTGCCAAAACGTCTTAGGCATTCATGTGGGTGGAAAGAACTACTTGAAGTCTTTAGGATGTAAAATAAGTAGTTGAACAGAGGTAATAAAGAGATTTTATGAACCAAAGCAACACTTCAAAATCACTTGAAGGGGGTTTACATTAAAACATTTGGAGTTGCCAAAAATTGAGATCAAAATCATAAAAATGAAACTTCCTGCTAAGATTGCACGACCACCACAAAGGATATCTCTGTATATTTACTTAGAAACGTATTAGAGGAGGGGGGGGGTATTGACTTTTTATTTACCCTGTATATTATTGTGATCCATAATAATCACTATAATGTGGTTGTTAACATGCTTTTAAATCGTGAGATTCGAATTATAAACACCTACATTGCTAAATATGTACTTAATAATTTAAAAAAATGGAGGTTTTAACTGCTTGTTGAAGATCCTATTTGCCATTATATGTTTCATCACTATATACAGATAACCTATAAATTATCATTTGTAAAAGTATGTATTATTTATCTTGAATGCGTTTAACATATACTACGTTTGTTCCATAAGTTAAATTCACGTTCAAAATTATGCAAATAAATTCTGAATGTCCTACGATTTAGCTTAATAGAGTGGAAGGTGAAATCCAAAAATTATAAAATAGAACATATTCTGTAATGTTACGAAAACGGAGGAAACATTTTCACCCATTTTTCCTCTCTGTCGGTATCGGAAATACAATTACTGTCCAAATGTTCTCTCTTCAATAAAAATGACCAACGGCGAGTGTGTTATTAATGTTACACTATTTTACACAATCATAAATATTACTTAAGTATCTTTGGTTGGAAAATTTTATTTATTTACGATTTCCTCAAAAATGGACAGTTTAAAAAATTATGTTAAACATTTGTCAAGGAAATCGAAAACGTTTTGTTACTTCTTAAGTATGATAAAAAAATAGAGTAGAGGGACTTATAGTTAGAAAGGGCAATTCAAGTGTACAACATTACAGGCTGGCCACCTGTGTGCGTAAAAACATTTTTACGTTCTCTCCTCAAACTATAAACAAATTAAGCAACAAATAAATGTGTAAGTTATTATAAAAGAGACATAACAAAAGAAAATAGTAATATTGCGAACCGTAATTTTAAATATAAATGAGATACGTAGAAACATTGATAGAAACATGAATCCATTCACATTTCAAAGCGATGAACCGTCAATGTATGTTATTGGATTTATGATGATGTCATACCTTCGTATTTTCTTTCTTGTTATCTACCAACCAACCATGCATTATCAACTAAAGGTATCGCGTACCGTGGGATGGAATCTAAGAAGTGAAATATTTAAATTTGCAATAATAAAATGCCAATTTATTAAATCTAATATTTTTGTTGGAATTAACAATGTTCTTTGAATTTAAGCAATATTATTCTGACCACGACATTTAATTTTTCACGTGATAAAAATACCACCATATACCTGATGACCAGAACTCATTCCATTTTCATAGTTCAATCAGCGTGCTTAGAAAAATACGTAATTTTTTAAGTATTAAGTATGAAATAACGCAATTGTTGCAAAAGTTCTAAATTCAAGCCAGGTAATTATTTTAAACTATTAAATATAATATGACGTTTGTTTTTATAGGTTCATCCTGCAGATTCAAATTTTAAAATATTTTAAAGAAATGAGCTTTTTTTATTGGATTGCGTAACATTTTTTTTCAAAATTTTATTATAAGTCAAATATGTGTTCTTTGGAGACCTATAAAAATTTAATAAATAAAAAGTCATATTTTATATGTAGGCTACACTAAAAAATTTTGTTTACGTTAAAGACAGTCAATTTTTAGGCGAGAAAACTTGATACCCCCAAAAACTAAGAAGAGAAACTATAAATCAATGGTTTAGAATTTAAATGTGTATGATAAAATATTTCATGCATATTTTTAAGCAAAGAAATATGGTTTGAGTAAATAAGGTAGTAATTTTGTAGATTAAATTTTTAACAACATCCAGAGGGTCAAAACGAACCGAAATGCATTTTGTTGCATCAAAAAATCTAATAAATACACTCGGCATGTTATACATGGAACAAAACGGTAACTTTTGTAGGTAACGTGAGCTTTTGTATGTACTGAGCTTTTGGAAATCCACCTTTATAATTGAAGGTCAGACGGGGAATTTGGCTGTCTTTGACGGCAGACTGCCAGCACTTCAAACGTATTCGACAAAACAACTGTCTTTGAACAAAACAACACATATTTCCTTTTAATGCTACATGTAATTTTAACACTTCCCAATGGTTACATAACATAAAAACTAAATTTGTATGGGTCGGATATAAGTACACTATTTACAAGTTAATACATGCCTTTATACCCAGTAAAATATATTTTTGACGCAACAATTTATAAGTCTTGTGATTTTTCGTAAAGAAATAAGACGCAAGTTTCCAATAGGAATAAAACTTGTGAAATCAAAAGGTATTCTATAAGTATCAAGGTGCAGTTAAACAGTATACTTTGAACAATATGCATATTTTATAGTATGTGTTTTTTTTTATAAAACACACCGCAAATTACAAGTATATAAAACAATAATATACTACAAGTAGAATAATTCGTTTTACGTCAAGAAAGGTTTGAATTAAGTTTCAAGTTGAAATTCCAGTACCCAATAAATCAACTATAAATCATTAAAATGTAAATCTAAATGATAAGATACAGTTTTCCATCAACTTTATAGACTTTTAATTAGTACATAATGTCCCTTAGTCAATTTCAACCCTCTCCCTCCTAACAATAACATTTGGCATTAGGATTTGTTTTTAAGTATCCTGATTCTGTTAACATGTGCTACGTTTGAAAGACAACTATATTGAGTCTTATAAACAGTAAACATGGAAAAGCATGATCAGGTAACAATGCAATAACAAAACAATTAAAATCAGCTGATTAATAATACAGGGAAAGATAAGATCCCTGCTGAATTATACGGCTTGTTTTGTAACTTACCGGTACCATTGAGTTTCTATACTTGTAGTTTGGGTTGCGTTTTAGAAAAGGACCAAATTACGTGGCGTACACCAATGTAAAACCCCCAAAAATGTTAATAACATAAATACTACAACTGTCGCACCGTTATAATTGATAACAATAATAACTTTTAACACCATTTATTAAAGCACTTTGCTTGTTATGTAGAGAGTGCTAAACTGACATTTCGAAATATATTGTAGCAATAAAGTAGCCACAGTATCGCCAATATTGTAACAATGAAATTACTATTGAAATGGACGATATTGTGTGGTTGAGGGAAACCAAATAATACAGGAAAATACAATACTACAACGCTTTAGTGGCCAATATTGTCATAAAGCATGTTGACGATAAAGAATTTTAAATATTGTATTGGCATATTTTACAACCTGTTAAAACCTAATATTACCAATTATGTCGTATAGCGTTGTTTTGAAAGATTTTGTGATTAATATAAGCAGATAAATGATAAAAAATACTTGGAAAACAGACACGGAAAAGTTTATTTTTGTAACAATTTAATAGCATATGAAAATTCGTATCAACACTTTGAAGAATATAAATGATCGAAGGTACCCGGCTAGTCTGAAGAATTAATTTTGTTAATTTTATTTTGATGGTTCTTACAGATTCTTAAATTACAATATTTTATTCATGTATGAAGGTCAAAAATGGGAATATCCCATTTTTAAACTATACCCTACTAATATTATAAATGAGAAAGTTTGGATGTATGGATGTATGTATGTTTGTGACAAGTAAACGCGAAAAATACTGGTCGGATTGGGCTGAAATTTGGTATGATGATAGCTCACATTCCCGATTAACATATAGACGCATTCTTATCTCAAAAGTCCTTTCGGGCTCCGCCCCAGTGGCTCTGGAGTTTCCCATGTTAACCTTATAAGTAATCATATTTAAAAGGAATAAAATAATTTTGTCAGCTGTTTCAACTATCCAAGTTGGTTCTATGATATTGAATAGCATTAAAAAGTTACGAGGTTTACCAACAGGGTGCAGTACTATTGTTTTTTAAATTTATGACAACATCTATTATATCCTGTAAAGGCCATAAAGGTTAAATTTTGTTTTAAAAGTTATCAACAGATGTAAAGATCAAAATGTTTCTATTTCGTGTTCTTTTCCCGTTGCAAAGCACGGGTACAACAGCTAGTAACCCTCATAAAACCCAGTTCCCGTAGTCCAATCACACTGGATTACGAACAGATTAGAAAAATAAACAGCTAAACAAGTTTGTACAAAATTTCATCAAAATCAAATATTATCTACTCGAGTCATCGAAAATGGATTTGAACGGAATTGTGCTATTGGCCTGTAGGTCCAAAAAGAAAATATAGATTGGTCCAAGACCCCACTACGATCGGTTCCGGGTCTATGTCTTACCATAGCTGATTCCCTTTATGGAAAACCCGCTTAATTATTTGGACTGGGTAGCGCATGTTAACAAAGTTACACTTTGCCATTAAATTTGGCTCAACTCTGACCGCACCTTTGGGATATTTTAAGCCCTTAAAACTCGGACAACTTCTCCTCATAATATATAGATTTTATTATAGCAACGGTTAAAATTACTAAAAAGATAAATTAATAATGCCTCCGATTTGATGAATTACTAAAATAATTAAATAATAAATGCACTATACAATACTCCTATTCTTTTTTATTTTAAAAGGTTAAGTAGGTCGTCACGGAACTTTTAAAAGAGCAGAGATCTTTCACTGGAAAGATGAACGTGTCTGTAGGAAGTAAGGCTTCAGGAAAAGTCAGAATCGTTTTGTGATATTGGATTTTATATGTGTCTTTGAGAGCACAATAGGAAATTTCCAGGATATTTGAACCCTCTTTTGACCTTTACGAATCATTTAAATTTATCACTTTCAGGAAAACTTGAAATTTATAAGCAGTGCCTACTGCGTAATCTAAGAACATAACTTAGTTTTAAGGTCTAAATTTTTCACAAACCATATACTTGATAGCATTTTTTGAAAATTTTATCGGTAGAACTAAGTAAATGTAGATCAAGATCAGATTGAGAAAAAAGGTTAAATCATGGATTTACGGTTTTAATAAAATTTTATGGTTTAGACTTTTCAACCGTAGTAGGCCTAGTAGGATAAATTAGAATTATATTACTTACTTAATATGTGGTTGTGTTGTACATATGTGTACACTACACACAAAAACCTCAAAACCCCCAAAGATTATTTAAATCCTAAGCTGAGTTTTGCTAATATTCCAAACGATTTCTTAACGCAAACAATATTCCGTAAAAATCTGATTTAGTGATTCAATATTTAAAACAAAATTGATTCCTGGAGATTTTTAAATATTTTATACTTTTTCTTCGTAAATTTTTCCCGCATTTAATCAAAGCCTGAATACCGCCATAAGGCAGGTTTAGAGGCGGAGAAGTCTAGCCATTTTGTCGCTCACTAACTCACTTAGGGCCTCTTTGTCGCCAAACGATGTTCTCGCGAAATTGGGTTGGAGCCTGTTAATTACCGAGTATGTGCTTTTAACGGCCAAAGCGCTCTTAACAGCCTACATCGATCCAATTTGGATGTTACTTCACCATTTAGATGTAACATTGCCCCTTGCAGCTTGCGTGCAACCAAACTATTTGATGCAACCTAAGAACTTAAACCTAACCTTAAGGTTTGGACGTTAACTTATTTCGATTATGCTGGCTATTTAAACGTGATCGTTACACTTAATCTGATAAAGGAATAAAGTTTAAGTGTTTTTGATGATACACAATTTAACTAATATAATATCGAATAAACTAATATAATATATTAGTATTGTTACGTGATTATCGTTAAGTCGATTATAGAAAAAAATCTTTTTTATATCAATACTGAAAGGTCTCACAGATGTCAAGCACGTATTGTAGGCCGGATCAGTTACAAATTTAGGTATTTATTTAGATATATATATATAAAAAAAAACTAAATTTAGGTGTTAAATTTCCATACTTAAGCATCATGCTTATACGGTCTCCTCAAACAAAACATTACGGCAATTATTAAACATTAAAAAATTATGAATAAAATTTTCTTTTTCGTTAATACATTAAAACAAAACTTCTTTCAAATACTATTTTGAAATTCTTTTAAATCTACTTGATCAGTTCATACTCTAAAAAAGAGTTTCTCTAGTAAAAAAAACATCTTTTAATTTGAATAAGTTTACTTTAGGTACGAGCAGAAAATTATATTATGTTGGGAACCTACTAAATTGCCCATCCAAACGATTAGTGAAATGCAAAATAAATAAAAAATAAAAACCTCTTAAAAATGGATATTTCCAAAAACGTCTTAAGCATAAACATACCTTCTTGTTGGATTTGAAGACGTTGCATTTGAACACGTTGGTAGCGCCATCTCTCGCAATGTAGCTGAAGATTTTGAGATCTTGTGAGTCGTGGGATACGTAAAATATCCTGCAACAAAACATATAACATTGAATTTATGAATTAATCTAATGGCAATCCTGCTTTAGAATAACATAGGTAAATTATGACTTTAGTTCTTATTTGGTATGTCCCACCTTCACATCCTAGGACGTGAAGCCCGGAACTGTTTTGCACATTACTTTAGGCTAGTCCTAATGTTGAGTTTCGACATTATCAAATGCATAAATCCATTGGTGATTGGCAGGATTTGAACCCTGGACCTCAGGGTCCGAGCTCTATCACTAGACCAGCTGCCTTCCCCTATAGGGAGCGATAATTAGGGTTATCGTAAGGTAGGTACATCTGTTTAAAGCCTTAAATGTAAATACTAAAATCAGTAAAATTGAGTTTTTTCATCGGCACTTTTGAGTTTTAAGTATTTAGAAAGAAAAAAAATCTGGCAAGTATTTTATTTTCGAAGGTATTACAGGACTTTCAAAAACTTAATATTTAAAGAATAAACCCCGTTAGAGAATGCCACTTCTTAAAACACAATATACAACAAAAATTTAACTTTCAAGCAATAACTTTTTTAAACGAGGAAAACTTATAAAAAAATGTAACGTTCAGAAAAAAGTGAAACACATATTATAATCAAAGGTGAAAACTGTACATACATTTTGTGAAATGTTTTTAATAAAGAAATCAAACTTTACCATGCCCTTTTACAATAATAAGTAATAAAAAGTGTAATACACCAATTAAAATAGTAAACTGCTAAACAAAAGTTAAAATTTTTATCAACAGCAAATCACGCACATAAAAGGTTAGAAAACCTTAACTGAAATTATATTTAAGTAAAATATAAACTCATAAACGTAATCAGAATGCAGATAGGATGTCTTAAAGTACATGTAAAAACATTACCACGACAAATTAACTACTTTTAAAAACAAAAATAAATTTTTGAAAAATATTTTGGTGATTAACACATAGAAAAGATTGCTAAACAAAATAAAAACGTAAAACTAATAATCACACATGAGAAAAGCACTGAACGGACCATGATTGCCTGCATTGCAGATTGTAAGAGGCAAGAGTCTTCGGAGCAAAAGGAATCGCCTTTCAGTGTATCGCATTAATAATTCATATCCCAGATGTGGCCTTTCGTGTGTTAATGCATCGCTGGGAATCAGCCGTTCTTTGTGATCAAATTGCGATTCAAAAGTTTAATACTTACGCATTTTCCAAAAATATTTACTAATTTTTAATCACAAAAAAAGTTTTAAGGTCACCAAAAATCAAATAAATAAAGAGTACTGCATTACAAGCTGTGCTTGGGTATATGAAATAAGTATGATTTTTTATTATTATGGAGGATATGGAAGTTGATAGGGTTTCTTTATTTATATATAGGTTTGATGTATGTTTTGGAAATTGATTTTCTTAATATGTATTCTATATCTTAGAATGTATTCTGTTAAAATGTACCAGATCAATAGGAAGCTTAACAAAGTCAACAGGATTTATAACATTTGGTAATTTACAATTCATAACCAATTTTGTTTTCATTTGTCGGGTGTTTTAAACATTTATTATGTTTACAATTCACCAAAGAAAACGGCCATAATCTTGGATTTCAAATTTATCTAACATCTAACTGTTACTAAAGGGGTATGGGTACGAAATTGACACAGTTTGGGATCGAATTAGCATTCTTCATATTTGAAGGCAAGTCCTTTAATGTGTATTCCAGAAATTAAACCTATGTTAAATATAGTACTATAACTTTCCCAAGAAGCATACTGTTACAAGAGAAATAAATATACCCCCGCCGCAGCAAACCTGCAGACTAAGCGAATTTCCATTTGCCTGATTGGATTTACACTAAAATGTCTCCTTAAAAATATCACATTTATTCCCTATTTAAATCAAATCAGTTTAACACATACTTAGGTTTGCTGCAACAGGGAGGGTAAAACTGTTTTTTTTTGTAAAATGTTAATAGTTAGTAAGAAATAAAAACATTTTCCAAATTTGATCAAAATATGTTCATAAACAAGCAAACTACAACAGTTTACTTATTCTCCATAAGAATAACATGGGAATTTTAAATTTACAATTTTTTGGAATTTTCTCCGTAACCATTAGGCGCATAATAACGCTTAAATATACTAAATTATTTGTTTTTTTAAGCTCTACAAAATGGTTTGGAAAGAAATTGCTAAATTTTATGTTTTTTGGGTCAAAAATGGGAAAAACCCATTTTTACCCCATAAAAGCCCCCATAAACCCCCGTTCCCATGGTCCGATCATGCTGGTTCGCGAACTCGTTCGAATAAACGTAGGTTTACACGTTTGTACCAAATTTCATTAAAATTGGATAATTTTTGCTCGAGTTATCGCGCTAACGGACACATATATAAATATATATATATATATATATATATATGAATTTGAACGGATGCTATTTTTGGCCTCTAGGGACCTCAAAACGAAAAAAAAATCGGTCCCGGGTCCAGGTCTTACCATGAGTACTACGGTAATAGCTTATTCCCTATATGGGAAATTCGCTAAAAGGCCATACAATATTTGTTGATACAATCAGTACCAAAAAAGAGATTCTAATTTTTATTTCTTACCGTTTATCATTTTAATTTTTTCCCCATTTGGTCCTATTTAAATCCGGCTCGAAGGACCAAAGAAAAGTAAACTCAATAAGTGACGCTTAAAACAGCTCCTAGGATGATAAAGATGTGTCTACCAATTACGCATCCAAGTTAATTTTTGTTCAGGAATATTTCAGAAGAAAATTACATAGGCCCCTTCCCAATATTGGCTTAGTGAATTCATCGTTTCTCATATCAACTAAGGTCATAATTCGATTTCCATTTTTCACCTTAATCTTTTTACGAACGTAGTATGTACCATTCCAGCTATCTACCCTAGTCATTTATTCTCCGAGGACTGGTAGGGAGGGACATGGAACCCATTAGTCTGCACATTGGTCTAATTGGTGCTCCACTGCTACAGTAATTGCTGCTGTCCCTTGCGCATATGTTAACGAATCAGAGATTACCTACACTGGCCGTTAATCTGCTGCATAGCATAGACTCCCTTGTACAATTTTTTTACGCAACCCTAATTATTAGTAGCGTCACCGCAATCCTACTTCTACTTCGATACCGATTAGATTATACATATTTACTTATTAGTTGACAGCTCAGTGTTGTTGGGAATTTAGTGTAAATAACATTTAACATATTTTTTTCATCCAAACGCAACCAATGTTTAAGATTGGTAATGCACATATAAAGAAAAAGTAAGGAAGTGTAATTTGGGTATAAAAAAACACCCCGTTTTATACATAAAAGAATTCCACGAGGAACTAAATCCGTTGTATGCAAGCTATTTACTATTATTTTTCACTATTAACTAACTATAATCTTTACAAAATAATTTTATTTAATCCCAGTAATTAATCTATTTATTGGAGTCACTCGATTTATACGTACTTTTCAAGGTTCTTTAAACATTTTTATAGCAAATTTGTAAGAGACCTGCCTAAATTTAAAAAGTAAAATCAATCACTCCGGTCGGTCAAATTTTAAGGGATTTCTCTGTTTTAATACGCACACGTAGAATATATAGGTATAAACACATTCCAACAATAAATCCGACACCACTTTATTGTGCAAAAATCCCAATTGTGCAAAATAAGAGCCTCTATTTGATTTACAAATTTACCAAATAGACTTAATGTTAGGTTATTATCAAGTAATTAACAGAAAGCTTACTAAGCCGTAGTAATACTCAGCTTACAGTTCTCTTCTAAGGCTTTGCGTGCTCTACAGTCTACACTGTTGGCAATACAAGTCATGTTTGTTGGAAATATTTGCTGATTGAAATGGAACTTCGTTATTAAAAATATAGTTAGTTAGAAAAGTATCACGACCGTTTAGTGTATTTTTAATTGTCATACACCATAAATAAATTGGTATACTTTTGACACTCACAAAAATCTTTTTTTAGGAACTTTACATTTTCTTCCTTCACCCCTATACATAGTGTATGAAGAAAGTATTGTTTTGGTCAAAACTAGCTAAAGACTAAACTTATGATCTGATTTTGATGATACTTGTTAAGAGGGTCCAAGGTATCTCCTGGTAATAACATGTATTTTTATTAGTGATTTTCCAATAAATACCCATAAACCGATGGTAAATTAGGATTTTCTCACAAATTACCCACACGATTTGTATTTACAGTATTACAATTTAGTAAGTTATATCCCCTTAAATTCTTAACAAAACGGTAAAGACCAAAGTTATGTAAAAATAACAGTTTAAATTTTAAGGCAACTTTTGAAATTTTACCAATAAAATGCCACAGTTACTCCCACCGCTTGTTTATGATAAGGATTAATTACACGCTAGTTGAGAAAGTATGTGTAAGATTGCTGATACAGTTTATTTCGTCTCATGTGGAAAATCTGAAATGTGATCAGCGGTTGATATAGACTAGATTAAATTAAAGGTCTTGTAAAAACATATGAAGCAAACGCGACCTCAACAAGTTTACTATATTCAAAATGGCGTTGTTTTAAACCACCTGATACAGATTTATAATAGTTAAAAATTTACCGCTCTGGGACTTTCCTAACACACCACATTGAAATATATTATAACATAACCTTTAAATTTATTTTCCATCGTATCGTAATTCGCTGTTTCAACGCTTTCCATTAGCTATTTACATGATTTAGAAATGAGTCATGCGCCTTCTTGTAGAATGTAGAACTCCTTCTACAAAAAGCCCTTATCATTGACTATTAATATGCTCTGTGTATTGTTTCTACGTGATAGTCAATACTAATTAGTATCTTAGTTCCTACCATCTTCTTCAGTCCAGCAAGGAAAATAAATGAATATCTATTACTTACAGGGTGCCCCATAAGTAAACGGCCAAACTCCGGGAAATGGTTATATAGATCATAACGTGAAAATCAGGAACAACTACTGTTATTGGATTTTTGTAACCGATCTTTATGAAAAAATGTAGCCTGTGTATGTTAAGAGACATTTGATGGTAAAAAATCAATTTGGTCCAAATTTAAATTTACACCAACAAATCTAAATTTATCTAAATTTGGTTTTTGTAGGCAATTTTATTGTTATAGTTTGATTTACAGAAGAATTGCTGACTTCTACCGTCAAAACATCTGCCAAAGATATACTTAAAAGTTCAAAGCGGTGACATTGTTAGATCTTTAAGGTTCCTTTACAGTCTTACACTTTGCGGCTTTTGAAAGAGGAGGGAGTTGAGGAGAAATGATTTACCATGGCAGAATATGAGAAAAGAGGTGTGAAGAAGGTGGGTCGTTTACGGCGCGTTTGTCTACTAAAGAATTCTCTTTCCAAGTCTTAGCTTTGACGTCGAGCGTCTTAATGCTTTTAGAATTAAATACTACGCACTTAATTGAAATTCCTGTTTATTCCTATGAAACTCTATTGAATTCAACAGAGCTAAAGTTAACTTAATTAAGCTAAAACGTGTTTTTGAAGAATCAAGTAAATCAAAATTATTATCAAAAGACTGTTATTTCTAATTATTTTATTAGAATGTTAATAGGCCTATTTCTAATACACCGTTCTCTAAAAACAGTCAATACATAAAAAAAAACACAGTTTTACTTCATTAGTACGTGTTGAAATGATATTGTTTTATATAATAAAGATTAGATAGTTATTACTATTAGTATTAGATTAGATCGGTTAATAACCTGTTTCAGATAGCTTTGACACATACGTATTAAATCACATAGTAAATCACGATTAATATTGTAATTTGTTTTTTAAAGTTATTTTCTACTTTTTTAACCCCATTCTAAATAAAAAAGTAACGTGAAACGATTGAGATGGAATAATTTTGTTATACAACGCAAACAGAAAAAACAATTGCAAAATATAAACAATGGTACAAATAACATACGATTACTACTTTTTTATGGTAATACAGTATGTAAACACGTGCTTTCCGACATTTTTGGCTCACGAATACTACCATTCATTAACATCTCTATTATTTTGTATCATACATGGGTAAAAACCTACTCCTATAAAAACAAGTTTTCTAAAATCGTCGAATGGTTTTGCAATGGGGCGAGTTTCCAAAAGAAAATGTTCTTCTACTCTGGTAGATGCGCTTATTTGGTCTTCTGTTCAGCTATACCTACAGTTCAAGATAGGTTTCGAACCATTGAAAGACACTAATTATTATTTTTGGTAGAGAGATTTAAACACGACTTGAAGGACAAACATCACGTGGTCAACCACTTGACCGTCAAAAGTGAAGCTAGACTACTAACAATTAATCATTTCCTTGACTAATTTCAAATCGATTTGCTGGCGAAATCAAAAAGTTAAAATGACTAGAGCAGACAACATAAATTTACGTCATTTACTCATCGCCTTTTTTTGTTTTTCAACAATCCTTAAACTATTTACCAATTTAGCTATCAACTACTGGTAGAATGTAAAATCTAAGTTGATTTGGTTTGTCTAAATCATATCGATTAAGATTTACCCGGGGCTATAAAACTATCATCTTTATACGTAATAAACATTTAGGTCAGACTTATTGATTTCGGCTGAATGTAACCAATACTTATCCAACTCTACGCAGCATTGCAAGGGGTGAGTTTCATATGTCCAGATTACCCGGTGTGGCTTCTTGATCCAATCAGAAGCTGCCCTTCCAGAGAGTCGAATTACTTGCATTGACTTCTTCATCTTATAAGTTATACTTCGGAAATTATTTCAGCAAGATTTACCTTATAATCTAAATTTTCATTGGATAAATCCATAAATCTTTCAACCTGTATTTTGATATATTTCTTGATTTGAACATTACTAGAATCTTCTCTGCGGGATATATTTTTGGAGGCCAATTGGACAAGGGTGATAAATACTTGGAGATTCCGATTAATTCGACTTGATAAAATATTAGAAGATGCGTTTTCAATAGACAAGCTTTTAGAAATAAAACATATTCCCGTTAACCTTTAGCTTTTAACCATTAACCTTTAACCTAAGAAGGTTCTCTGCTTAATTATTTAATTCTATCCAAGCATTTCATTGTTTTGGTAAATTGATTGACACCACGAGAAATTGTCTTAGCAATACGTAAGATACTTGGATTTTTTACCACAATAAATATTAAAATCGATAATAGAATATATACAGGGTGTCCCGGAACTCTCCACCAATATTTTAGGGCATTGCTCCCGGGTAAGAAACATACCTAAATATCATATTTAAATTGTCCGGAAGTCCTTAGTTACTCACACAGCCGCCATTTTGTTTTTTTTCAGTTATTAATTTTTTATAAAGAATGGTTTAACATACGAAATGGAAACTTTGCACAAACATTTATGACAACTAGACAAAGCTACCAAAAAATTTTGAAGATTTTTCTAATTCATAAAACAAAATGGCGGCCGTTTAAATTTTTTGTAAAATCAATGGTTTTCGAGTTATTTAAGAAACAAAATTTTTAAACGGCCGCCATTTTGTTTTATGAATTTGAAAAATCTTCAAAATTTTTGGTAGCTTTGTCTAGTTGTCATTAATGTTTGTGCAAAGTTTCCATTTCGTATGTTTAACCATTCTTTCAAAACAAAATTAATAACTGAAAAAAACAAAATTGCGGCTGTGTGAGTAACTAAGGACTTCCGGACAATTTAAATGTGATATTTAGGTATGTTTCTTACCCAGGAGCAATGCAATAAAATATTGGTAGAGAGGTCCCGGACACCCTTATAATATAATGGAATAAAGATATACAATGGCAATGTATTCCCTTTAAGAATATCATACATTCCACATATTTTATTTAGCACTTCAAATCAATAGTTAATATTCGTGAAGAATGGTTGCAAAACTGTGCAATACAAAACTGTTTGTTTTAGAAGCTGTTTTAATTCGTGACACATTAATTTTCGGATTTACAAGTAAAAGTAATAACAAATAGATAACAAATTAAAAAATACTCAACAAACCCCGTTTAGAATGTTACATTCCAAGAAATATTTAAATGTGAGCTTGTGTGTTAAATTTATACGAGGATAATATCCTAGACAATTGATCCAATATTGAATAGTCTAAGAATACAAATATTTAGTATTTAGCGAAACTCCCGGATGATCAACCACTAGAATGGAAACGTTTAAACACAAAAGCTACTCAAATATGCTTTTACTTATGTTTTAATGAAGTTTCATAAACAGTGTGTTCCTACATTTTAACAAAAAAATTTCAAATTATATTTAGTCGGTAATAATGAAAACGGCGAGAGTCTAAATTATCACAAAACCAATTACGCAACTTAACTCAAAATAACAATTAGTTAGCAGAGTTTACGAAACGAGTGAATTAAAACACTTTAAACGCAAACAAACGATCGTTTTGTCCTAACCGAGACTCGTAATATGTAGCATATTGTTTGGCTGTTCAAAGTGGGAGGTTCATTAGAAGCCATTAGTGGTGAAGTGTTCAGAGGTGTTCAGAGATACGCTGCACATGGTTACAGCTAAAACATATTGTTACTTCCTATTCTATTTCATGTAAAACCCCGTTATCGTTGAATAAAACTACTGTAAAATAGAAAACTGAGCTTTGTAGTTATTCCATTGTTATTCGTTAATAGTATATCGAGTAAATAGAGGTGGTATAGTCTTTTAATGCTCTCTATGCAAGTGGCGTTATCAACTTTTTTGCAAGGGATCGGTCCAAACCCTGATCTTATCCACCGTCGAACAAATATTTAGAAAGCATCATTGGGAGCTTAAAGTTAAAATGACATCTTGGTTTGCTAACGATTCCGCATCGCTTGGTTTAGAACCAGCGACCTTCAGATTTGAAGGTGGACACTAATCACTCGGATACCCAAGCAATTGTTTACCTATTAGTCGGAAATTCATTTTGGCAGATTAAAAGGTTGGTGAATTCTTAATCTTATTCGTATTATATTGAAATTATAGTACATCTTACTTTAACTGTAATTTCAACCACAGCACTCCTCGGCTAAAATCAAACAATGCTAAAACTATTTAAGTAACAGTACAAACAGTATTTTACCATGTCTATACACCAAATAAACAGTTAACTTACCGGTAAATTGGGTGCTGCATTAGAACCATGTTGTTTTCATCCATCCAAGGTTTTTTCTATAACAGAGGAAATAATTTTACAAATTATTGTAGTATTATATTATTTACATATTCTTGTATTGGGTAGCTTTAGTTAAGTTATAAGAGGATGAACAAATGTTTTATGACTTTTGGAAAAGCACTTTAAAGAAAGGGTTGAAACAAAATGTAGACCTCACAAAACCCCATCAAGGTGTAAAACAGTTTTTCAGATACGTCAAATGAGCTTGGAACGAAAAATATTCATCTACAGTTATATAAAATAGGGGATAACTTAAAACCGACAATAGCCGGAGCAGTTTGATAACTTGTTGATCCGTTAGTATTCAAACAGATGGAGTGATTTACATATTTAAGCAGTTGTTTTAAAACCTTGTTTCGCGCACTTTAGAATACTAAGTTGTCTGGTATATACTAAGTCAATGAATATGGCCGTAAAAAGTTGACAATGTCAATTATACATTCAACCTATATAATTCTAAACCAAAATAAAATAAATATCTTCTGTTAATTATTATGTATGTAAATATCTTATTTAACAAAAGCACTGTAGTTTTTAAAACTAAGACAATTTTTACAATATAATCTGAAAACTCCTTTCAATATAACATGGATGAAAACCCTGATTAAAGTTCTTTTTGCCCTGCTATCAAAATTTCAAAAGTCTTCATAAGTAAACAATTTAACCAATAATGCTTCAATCATGCTTTATTAAGGCGGAAACGTAATGACAAAGCTATAAAAATAAACTAAGCAGTTAAATATGGAAAATTATTTTACGCCACACTACATTATTTTGACGAACTTCCCACGCAAGGATTTAGTCCAGAAAACAGCTGTTTGCCGCCAGCTTATTCAAATGGGGTTTCATTGCGTACTACTGTGCTGCAATGAGTTTTGCCGGACACCAATCAGCTGATTATACTGTATTTAGGTGGCAGTGAGTGGTTATAAACAAAAACATAACCTCTCATGACTAGTGATTTTTAGTCCTTTAGTTGGTGGAAATATATAAGGATTTGTGCGGATTTAGTAGTATGGCGTAAACTATCGTACGTAACTCGTCCAAAATGTGTGTACCGGACTCGTATGGTAATCCCGTACTCGACTTCGTCTCGCACGGGAACGACCACACTCGTCCGGTAAACACTTATTTTCAGGACTAGTAACGTAATATACTATTAAACAACACATTTACATCATAAAACAGCCGATTAAAACGTAAGACAGCAATTCAGCTGCTTATGATATAAAACAATCTTTATCAAAGTTACAAAGAAGCGGAGAGCACTTTGATAAAGGAACTGGGACGAAATGGGGTTACTAAGAGACAAATGAGACAAATAACTCTTGAAGTGGAACGTTTCCGAAACGGCACACGGAAGATTTCTCAGGTGCCGTTTGACGTCACTAACTGCTGACGTCACTTTGAAGGAACACCAATACCGCAACGATACAGTTTCAGCCATCGGCCTCGGTGGTGCAGTGGATAGCGTTGCGGGCTGATAATCCGAATAATTCGGGTTCAAATCCTGCCGGCGGCACTAACTTTTTATCAACAATTTTTTCATATCAGCAAGTTAGGTTGGTTTGGTTAGGTTATGACAGTTTAATTTTATAATTAAAAGATTATAAAATTGAATTTTAGACAATTATAATTTTATTTTATGAACAAAACTATTTTTTAGATTAGTAAACCCTTATTCGATTTTTCCATTATCAGCACGTTTGGTTAGTTTGGTTAGGTTATGACAGTTTAATTTAATAATAGGTCAACAGTTAGTGACGTCAAACGGCACCTTAGAAATCTTCCGTGTGCCCCACCGGAACGTTTCTACCCTCGAGACTATAAGTTGCGAAGCTGTATTTATTGTGCTTATTGTAACAGCGCTATTACGCTGGACAAGAATAGACTGTATATCTTTTTACTTAAAGAATTGACTGTTATGGAGTAAAAGTTTCTTGTAATTTATTTTGTGATTGTAGAACAAAGCTGTTAGTTTGTTTATAAATATTAAGTATTATTATTATTATTTGTTGTGGTAACTTAAGCGTTTATAATTCACCTGCGTTGGTAAAATAAGATATCGTTGCAATAAATTAGCATACACTTGCATCACATGGAGCCAAAGTTGCACTAGCAGTTAAATACGAATTACACAACCTTCCGAAAAAGTGATTTTAAGCTTAACATGACCTGTTAGTTTTAATAAAATGGATCCATACGATAAAACATCCTCTGACTGTACAACAATGTTAAACAGAATAGGGCTAATTTAACAAAAGCTAAGGAAAATAAATATTGCGAGCAAATTATTTATGTTTAGAGATTTACTTAGTAATTAAAAAAATTAAATTACCTTTTTCTTTTTCCTGAGGGTGACTCGCACTCCATCCACTGACACTTCCACCGTCACTTTCTTCTTTTTGATGCCTTTCGCCTTGAACTCGTACTGGAAAAAAAATTACATTTTCAGCGAAAACGTTATTTCATGTGTTGAGTAAATTGGTTTTGAGCCCAAGACAGCTCAACACATGGTCCATGTCATGTTGAATATTTTATATATATATATATAAATAATAACAAAAACTTTAAATATTTTTAGTTTTTTAATAAATTTTTTTCAACGTTTAGGATGAATATTTTTTTGTATACAGCAACACCAAAGATCAATTCCTCGAAGTAATCAATTTGAAAAAGAACTAACACGAATGATGATACAAACAACAATTGAGTTGTTATTTATTTATTTATTTTATTTAGTTATAATAGGTACTTTCCTGTTAAAGGGAACATTCATTATTATCGATGATTTCTTTTCGATATATCGATATTTTATAATAAACTAATTTAAAAAAGCCCTTTTTATAAGAAAATTTTTATTCTTTTAAAGAATTTGTAGAAGTTATTAGTAAAACTCGATGCGATTTATAAAAGATTTAGTAATGTATTTATGCAACCATTCTTGTTCATGGAATTATTGACTTGTGATTTCAACACTAGAAGCAAATGCGACATGAAAATCTCACAGCTTGGCTAAAACAGATAGCCTCCTTAGTGTCAATGAATCAGACCATTTAAACAGCTGCCTTATGCTTTCGTTAGAACATTTTCAATCCCTGAGATGTGGTTTGCCATGGCTAATTCTTTTAAAGAATTCCCTGATTCCTCTTCTAGTGGTAACCAATCACAAGTACATTACTTGAATATTAGATTATTATAATGGAAAACCAATTTGCTACAATATCTACCATAGGTAAAACGATTCTTCGCTCTCGACACTGGTTAAAAAGTAATAAAAATCTAACTCTTCTCATTGTTTCTTACTCATGACTTAATAGTCTTCATTTCATATTCTTCTGTGAAATGGTCCAATTGGATTATAATTTGAAAAAGCCGCAAAGTGAAAATAATTAGTACCTTTAAAAGGTTAACCCGATTTCACGAATTTTCTCTATAATTTCTCTTGGTAATGGAGCCAACTAATGATTAAGAACTTTAAAAGCTCTTTAGTTATAGGGAAAAAATTGAACTTTGGGTGTCAATTAAGTGAATTAGATTGTATTCTTGACACTGCTCAGTGTCAAGAATACAATCTAATTCACTTTTACTTTTGATTTATACCCTTATATAAAAAAATAACAATTAATATTTTTATTGTACAGAGTTTTACTTAATATTACATATTAAATTAGAACCCACCACAGGCAAAAACACACACTGAAGCACGCCTTAACCTATTTCAACCCAAACAGAGGCCTTTAAAAGAGATTTCCCTGTCAAAAGAGATGCATGATGTACCCATATAGCCGCAATGCGCTGTTGTTATATGATGAATTATATACCGTCGTTGGCGCAGAAACACTATTACATTGCTGCTTTATCCAGTAGTTTTGAGCATTAAAAGTACATATTGTGCTAATAGATTAAAATAACAAATTGTTCGCAACTACTGTGAAATTTTCTGTTTTCGTTACATGTTTATCACATGCGAAAATTCACTGCATTATGTACTACGGAAACAGAATGTTTACTATATTTTTGGGATTTGCTGACGTAAACAAATTTGTTATTGTTTTGTCAACTGTTTCCACTTTCAACAACCAAAACTGTACTAAAGTAAATGATAACTTTTAATTGAAGGCATAACCTAAAAAAACTCTAGTTGTTCTAATGTTCCATTTAAACAAAATATCCATTGTCTGTTCTAATTGGAAAATTATTAGTCTTTGTAGTTTAAAGAAAAAGTAACGTTCAAAACACAAGTGAAAGTGGGTCTATACCACTTAAAGTGCTCGATAAATCTCGCACTCACAAAAATATGTAATGGCTCACTTTCTACTCTTGTTATGAAACATACTATACCTTAAAATCACATGTAAAGATAGTAAGGAACTGTGAGATTGATATGACTGGATTGAAAGGTTAACAACGCAAACAGGCTTTTTTACAGGATAATCAGTCTTGCGCTATCTAAACTCAATGGTAGTGCACTTAAAAACACATTCCATTTATAGCGTACAAATGTTTCGTACAAAGTGCAATAGTCTACTGAATCTAATGATGATTGTGTATAAACCGTATTCTGTTTATAATAGGGCACGTTTGATTGGGATAGCATTGGAACAGTGTTTCTCATTACACAAATATTAGTTCCAATACATATTTGAATACGAGTGGTAATCGTTCTGTGGATATCCCTACTCTATTAGAACTGTAATTTTTGATAATAATTATTATTGTTGCGATTTACTCATAAAATTAGTATTTATCAACGAGAGATATTTATGTTATTGTTCAAATTTAATATCTCGTGTTACGATTTACTGTAGAATATTTTGGACGTACAATTACAACTACAAAAGTGTTAACCTAAATTTCAAGAAATATTATAAACGTTGGAGCGGCGAGTAGTGTTTAATCTTCACGGTTTCACGTTTAAGTTTCAACTTAGTTTAGTACTCTATCTATGAATTGAAATCTGAATATGAACCTCAAATAAATAGAACAGACGACGTGAAATACTGTAAAACGTGAGTGAATCAGACAATTCTATGATTCAACTAAATAATCGAGATCTGAGTAATTACTCCTTATTGTTTAGGAAACAAAAACGCCTTTGTTCACAAACGTTCCGAGACGAAAATTGGCCACAACACGCTCACCTTCACACATTCCCTACTATACGAGGGTCGTGAGTGACGTCAAAATATGTTTGATGTCATACTATAGACATGGTGATTCAGACTACCCGTGTACAACGAGTTGGCCCAGCAAGCGTTAAAACGACTTATTTTTTTAACCCGCCATTAAAATATAGTGGGTTACAATTGTAAAATGTCACTTTGGGCACTTTTCTTTTAATGTTGGGTTCGTTTAAAGTACAAATTATTTGTACGAAAAGTAGTTAAACAATTTAGAAAACAAGTCGAAAATCCAAGGTATTTTACGTATTTTGTTATTAGGGTGTTTTTTTTGTTTTTTTTTGTTAAGGAGAGCATCGTGTAGAAATTTAATTCCTGGCCATGAACATTCATTCAGATCTTTGCTATCAGATCCCTAGCTATTCTCGAATAGGGTAAACATTTGTACAACTAATCAGTAAGTCAGTGAGTAACACAAGCAGCTGTATGTATATCCCGTTAAAGTATGTGCACGGGTCTTTTGATTCATCCTGTATACGTTTGTAATATTTCAATGAAAGAATATGTTGATAATTAATTCAATGAATCATAATGTTATACATTTCATGTTTAGGGTTTACGTATCTATGTTTGCACGTTTTCTTATTATTTTGTCTGCCTGATATTTTAGGAGGCTATTCGTATGCCTAACCTTCACGAGATTTTACACGTTGCTAAAAGCCATAGGCAATTTGCACATTTTTGAACCCACGACCTCAGGGGCCGAAGCCTCGTGTTTTAATAAACTAGCCCCCCCCTCACGGGAACATTATGAATAGTTAATTAACACAATTAATTGTTTGAGGGCGTTAATTTAACTGGTAAAACAACAACAATAGTGTAATCATGGCTAACATAGATGTAAAACTAAGTTAAAGCATTGATAAATAGTCTATGGCTAAATCCACACTAGGAGTAGAAATACAAACTATTGGTATTGACACATACGTGAAGTTACTTTGAACAGCGTAGCGAATCAAATGCATCACATACCAATTAATGTCCTAATATATAGATTGGTTAGTTTTATGTTCCGTTATTTTGGATTTATATTGTTACAGATTTTGTGGATATTACTAAATAGGTGTAAAAAAGTTTCTTTGGAGTTTTCAAAGTTCTTATAAATAAGCTTATAACTTTGTGTCTGTGCGATAAGAAAAACATTTTTGTCAACTATGTTTTACAGTACAAAAACATAATAAACAGTTGATAATGCAAAATCTTGGATCATCAAATTTCATATATAAAAACAATAATATATTTATCTTTCCAAAATGGATCATCGGTTGAAAATAGAGAGATAAAATAAACTAATAGAACGATTCGACAGATGAGCGATTTCATTGGTCAGTTCGATAAACCGATCACTCTAGTCGAGGTTCGTAAAGAGCTGGTGGAAGATGTTATTGGAATGTTTTCATCAAAGGAAAGACATTTTTCTGCGTTTTCAACAAACAAGACACATATCACTTGCTTCAATCATTTGTCAAATGTACAAAGTAATATACTCGCATCAATATCAATTATTTATGATGGGTCCGCCACTAGGTGCGTATTTTAACCCAAATATGAGTGAAGAATGAGTGGTGCGATCTTGTAGTTTTGTTAGTGACTAAGGCCAACATGTTCCAGACACGGCTGTTAATTATTAGCCCATACAGCTTAATGGCAACGAAGGGACCTACAGTTTATAGTGGAATCCGAACGACATTTTTGCCTTGTAATTAACGAATTGGTGTACGTAAATGGCATTTGTGTTGAAAACTGAATTTTTAGAGTAGCATTAAATTTATCATTGAACATTGAGCATAAAATATACTTATTGAAAAAAAAATGATGAATTCGTTTTGAAAATATTCGTCTATCCATTGTAAATAGACCAACAAGTGACGTAGCCTATGCAATGAAAAAATACAAAATATATAATGAATTGAGATATTTTTACGTTTTACATCTATACAAATTTTGAAAACATATCGACGAATTTATCATACACTTCAAAATGGTTTAAAGTACAAGCATCGCTAACATTACTATATCAAATGTACACCACTCATTATGGACATAGAGCCAAATTGAAGAAGTGAAATCAATTCGAAAGAGAGGAGACTTTAGCATATAAAAATAGAACGCATAATTCAGATAAGTAATACATCAGAACACATCGCCTGCATTAGAAGCTGTCAGCCCAAGTTTCCTCATACTTTTAAAAGGTTATAGTTCAATTTTTCACTGGTTTTCCTGATGTAAAAATGTGTTATATACATTAAAGGCAGCGAATGTGAAGAGTGGTTGAATTTGTGATTGTTAATTTATTCTTTTATCCATACAATATTACAGAACATGTACGTATATTTTAAATTAATTAATTTATTTTATTTATTAAAATATCAGTAAGTGAAGACAAATAAAAAATGTGTACCAAAGGAATTATTTACATGTCAACTAAGAAAGGACCTAAAATCTAAACTTAACTAATTTTAGGTTATGTAGGTTGGTAAAATATCTCACTGAAGCTATATTGTCATACAACACGTACATCGTGTTATTGGGAAGACAGGATTAATGAATAATTTTACATTTCATTCATATTCGATCCTCATATTTTACTTTTATCACAGTGATATGCAGTATTTCAAAAATAATTTAATTAGTACCCTATCTTTTACAATTCTTTGATACATTTTCTTACACAAATTATATCCAAATATTTCATTCCTAAAAGCCTTTTTGTTTTAATTAAAGTATGTATTTTTGATAAGTATTTATATGAAATTCACTATATTTGGTATACGCACAGTAAAAAAAATAACCTTTCTGTAAAGAAACTAACTAAGGCGAGTTAAGATAAATACAAAATGTTTTTACAAGTATTCAACTATTCTTTATACTTTCGAATCATGTTCTTGTGTTTCATGATAACTTATTTACCAGGTTTGTATTACTTCATGTAAATTTTTTTATGATATTAAAATAGTTTAAATTCAAATTGGCAGAACCGTATTAAAACCCCATCATCTGGACGTTCTAGACGTGTACATTTGTACAATACAATAAAGATTGATCTTAATTCATTATTATAACATTTGATGATTTTATGATTTTATTCTGTACTAATTACCAATACAACTACAGGATAAAACTGCAATGTAATAGAGTGTATTTCTGCGCCACAGACGGTGCATAATACATCATATAAACTACAGCGCACTGCGGGGATATGAAGTATACTGTATTCTTATAAATCTCTTAGCAACTTTTGCACACATAAACACTTTGGTGAGATAAAATTTACATAACCTATTTCCGTACTCTAACACGAACTTACGTAAGCACACAAAAAAGTTTGGAAATATACACCACCCATATTCTGTACAAACACAGTATAACCTGCATTGAACAAAAATCTACTAGAGGTATACATTTATCGGTTTTACGTAAGTCAAGACATGAAGTAGTATTTCCATCGAGAGTGTTTGAGAGCCAAATTGCTCTTGACAACAAATGTGCTCCATTTCGACAAATAGTCACAATTCACATAATACGCTTTCTTGAGCTCCACTTGTACTTCATTTTGAGAATGCGATTTGTCTTCAAGTAACACAATTGACTTCACTAAAAAAATTATGTTTAGACCTATATTTGTTTGACTGTGTAGCTTAACTAGCTTAAGTACAGTTTTTCCCTGCTGAAGGTTCAACTTGTATAACCTATTTATGTAAGTAAACATGCACCAGTGTTTAGAAAATGGGGAGCAAGCTGGTCTGGTGGTTAGAGCATGGGACGTTAGTCCCTGAGGTCCCGGGTTAAAATACGGCCAAATTCCCAATGGATTTGATCTAAGTAATAATGCTGTAACTCCTAGGTTTGGAACTCCTAAGGTGTGGAAATAACCTTAGACTCTTGCCTAGCGTCGTCCTAGGACAAAAAAATAAAAAAGTGTTTGGAAAAAATAATAATCCATGGTTTAATTTTGTTATTCGATAATTTGTAGAACAATTTTACACATCATATCCTTGTTTTATATGGTAAAATAACTCCATTGGTAGTCATGATTCGTAAATAATAATAATAAAAAAAAACCATATCATACATAGAACATTTCCCTCAGGATGAGAAATTTAACTATGGATCGATTATTCATTCGGTAATTTGGTAAACCTGAAAAAAGATAACGGTTTTAACAACATTAACCCACAATTGTTAAACAAATACTCAACTTAAAAAGACATATCACTATTAACATCCTCTTTTTAATTTTATATAGCGTCAAACCACAATTAATTACTACTGAAAATACAAATTTATTTTGGTAAACCCCGTGAATTTATTGTGAATTTAAAAATCAAGTAATAAAGAAACTTCGTCTGCAAGAGCAAGATTTATAATGTCCCGACGGAGGTCTTACGCTTTTCTTATCTTTACCCTTTTAAAGCTCATTGTTGAGTTTGTTTACAGTAAAACGTATTTAGTGAATAAACATTGTAGCAAAATTACTTGTAGAACAACTATTTATACACTTATTTTAAAACATTTAGCATACTTTAAATTTCTAGTACGTAGTTAAAATATCTACCAGAGTGTTTTTGAGGCGTGTAATAAATTTCCCGTTTCTCTGCGTCACCCTGTATATGTGATTCAACAGAACCGTATTGTATGCTTCTTTATTCGTTCCATGAAATCGTATTGTGGAAAGTATGTTTGTAACATTGAGTGAACTTTGAACTTTGGTTTGTTGTAATGGAAATGACGAGACTGCAACGATGTGTTATACTTTTGTACATGTGGAGCTCCTTGCATGAATTAAATACATTTTCTAAAAAAGAATTGCAAATATTTACGGATGTAATTTCACGTAGAGTACCAATTTTCAGTATTCATCGTATACAATATTTTGCTGTTATGTTCCTAGCTTGCTATTTTATATTGATGTATATACTATATTTTCATTAAGTTACATAGCAAAAAATACCAAAATAAATAAATTCCATGTACACACATCTTAGAACACATGGACACTCGAAGCATCGAAGCATCAATTACACTCATAATAAAATGGAAATTAAGAAATATTACTAGACCTTTTTCTGGTTGGAATTTTTAAATAATTTTATTAGAGGTTAGTCCTATCTTAAATTTAGTATATTCAATAGTGTTTTTTTTTTGTTTTCAATATTTGAAACCCAACAATACAATTGTTATATATTTATATAAAATGGGTTTGAGAAGGTTTAAAATGCATGGCAACTTCAAAAGTTTTAAAGAAAAAAAATACATGACAACTTTAATAAAATATTAAAGTTATTAAAACATTTACATCTCACAACTTAAAATAATTTTTAATCAACATACTCTGTTTGCGACGGTATAAACAAAATTAAAAATGAAATGAGCCTTACCGATATTGGAAGTATGACGCAGACGTTATTAAAGAATATTTCTTTAGGAAAGTAATATATCTGCATGTGGAAATTTAGAACAGATTGAAACCGTGCTTCAAAGGGAGGGATGTTTTCTCTGTCAGAGAGTTATTATAGAAGAACACGGAGAATCAGTTATTGAGTTATGTTTTACGTTTTACCGAGGGGAGGAACTAATTACTTTCTTACAAAGAATGTTGCAGCTCTCCGTAAATGAAAAATCCGTTTCTGTGTGGCTTAAAAATGTAATTTGATAACTGACATGAAATTATAATACTGCAAACATATTCTACAAAAATATTGCACCAAAAGTTTTTTAGAGGAGTTTGGCCAACGTATGTAAAATAGGCGATAATCATAATGGTTAAAATTGATTTAAGAAAAACTGTTTTAACAGAAAATTTAGGACACAATTGAGTAGATAGCTGTTTACCGAATGAGTTATACAATATATACCAACTTACCTTAGTCTATATCTTCTACATTGGAAAATCTACAAATTCACGTTGACTCAGATTCATATTGTTTAAGGCATTTTCACACACCACAATTGATAATTGCCTCCAAGGCGGATGGAGTTGCTTTTAAGTACTATAGTGTGTACGACGGGACCTGTCTCTTGACACTCATACCTTGGTCAGTACCTTGGACTGACCAGGTCAGTCTCGGGTAGACAAAGGTTAAGTGGGCAGGTTCCATCATACATACCTTAGCCGAGCCTAGGGACTCTCAACTTTACGAATCACACGGAGTTTTAAAATAGGAGGAAAAAATGGTCCTTAGACGGATACGGAAGGAAAAACATTTTTGATCAACGAAAAAAGTTGCCACAAACCAGTTTTTTTTCAAATCTGTCCTTTTGTCTGTTATCCTGTTGAAACGTTTGTCTCCGTAGACAAAAATTAAATTTAAATTCTTCCCAGCAAAATCTTAAATGGATTTAAAGACATAATTTAGACTTATTCAAGTGATGAAGCACAGTATCAATATAATGATGGCGGATGTCGCCGGGAAATGTATTACGTGGCGTTGACTATTTGTCAGGACGAGGACCATTTGTCGGAGAGAAGAACACATCCATTCAAACACTTCCATTAAATTAACCAATGTCAGCAAAACAGACGAAGAGTTTAAGTTCAAACGGGTCTCATTGACTAAAACTGCGTTCAGTTAAAATTGTTTTCGTCATACTGCAGCCGTTTTTAATGCATGCGTTGCGGTTCTAAAGTAGCATTTTTACTCTTTAGGGAGTAAAAAACGTTTTTAGACCCTAGGGAGTAAAAATCAGCTGTTGTCAACTCAGTTTTAAATTTAAATTAGAAAATATCGAATGTATCGATTTTAGTTGATTGTTGCCTTATTTTAAATAGTAGATCAACATATCGATAACTTAATGTACACTAACACAAACGTAATTAACAAAGATTATGATCAATCAATCAATCAATTATTTAAGATGGGGACGCCACTATGTGCGTATTTTAACCCAAATATGACTGAAGGATGAGTGTACGATGAGTGGCGCGATCTTGTAGTCTTGTTAGTGACTAAGGCCGACATGTTCCTTAGACACAGCTGGTAATTAATAGCCCATACAGCTAATGACAACTAAGGGACCTACAGTTTATAGTGGAATGCGAACCACATTTTTTTTTTCTTGTAATTTACGAATTGGTCTAATTATCAGGATAGTACTGCGGATAGTCGTAGTACTCACTAGTGCGGACGTTAATCCACACCAGGGAGCATCGCATCCACAGTGCATCCCTATAAATATCCACAATTCGTGACCTCCTAGTAGCTGGATTACAGGACGACGCCACCCGTCCCAGTCAATTCCATATTCATAATTAAACATAATTAAATAGAAAACTAGCTAGACGTAGTTTTGTGAGGTTATAAACGAAAACTATTTAAGTTTTCTAACATAGTTTGTTTAAATAAAGGTGCATATGAACACATAGTTCATCACAAGGGTAAAAATGTGTCTTTTCAACCCTCGCTCATCGAAAAGAGTCACTTTATGCCCTAGTGATTAAATTTTTCACAACTAAAAAATTCCTCGGAGAATTCTTGAAAAATTCAACCATAAAGAAAGGTCATATGAATTATTACGGTGAAATAAATAGAAGGGTTGAATGTTAAGTATGCTAACTACATAAAATGTAGAGCGAAAAATTAATCGATGCACGGTGCGGAACACTGTATTATCGGTGCGTCTGCACTCATCGTTTAATGCATCTGTTCTGTATTGCAATTATTGCAGTTTCCTCTAATGTCTCGTTAATCGATTGCAATTAGACCTGAAGGCCTCACGTGTAATTGGAATACATTTTACTTTATGAAAATTAATGTATTCAATTAATAAATTAAACATTGTGATAATCCAGGATTTTGTTTTTTTTTGTGGAAACTGCCTAAAATGAACTACAAGCTCGCATATTGAGAATTTGTAAAAAGGTTTCTTCGATACAAACCATATGTAAACAGTAGGCCTAATTAGATTTAAAAAATGGAAGAAAATGGTTTGAAAGAAAACTGTCTGCAATGAATGAACTAAATTTATAATATGTGATAGAGCAACTCGAAATTCAATGTTTATTTCGTCAAAACATTCAAATTCATAAGATGACATTCTGCTTTTTTGATAAAACAAATAAATAAGACATGCATTTTGGGGAATAACCTTTGAATGGTCATTGAGTTACTTTCACTTTGATTCTGTTGTCAGAAAACCCCCTTTCTTTAAAATCGTATAGCTATTACTCAGCAATTTATTATTTGAAATTAATGTAAATTACATATAATTGAGACACAAAATACAAGATACTATCAATCATCAATTATCAATAATTTAAGATGGGGACGCCACTATGTGCGTATTTTAACCCAAATACCTGTGTGTACTTTGCACCTTTGCAATTTCAAACTGTATAAATCCAGCTAGTAAGCATTTCATTGGTCAAACTTATATTTACATCATTAATGTACTGTAAACAGTGTTACTTTTCTCATTTTTTTAAACTGATTAACATCTACCATTTATGAAATGTTTATAGCTGTACACATGGCTTTAAAATACTAAAGCTATATTACAACTTACGTTGAAAAATATAAAGCAAAGTCGTTCGAGTACTTTTACAATTTTAAAATGAGGCAAATTCTTACTCATTTACATTTTTTACCCCGTAAAGTCGTGATATTTATAATTGTATACATAAATAATGAACTTAACTAAAAAACGTCGGAAGGAGTGTAGAAGATAAGGTAAGAGTTTTAGCCGGGAACATTAAGGGTTGTAAATCTTAAACGTGCGGGCTCGTAGTGTCTTCATTATTACTTTTCTTTTTCACCTCAATTTTTTCAAATTTTCGAGGGTTATCTATATGATATGTATTTTATAAATTCTTATACTTCTTGAGTACAATTTGCAAGAATGTAGTATTTTATTTGTATATTTGTATTACCATAGAATAAAGTAGAGTGAGTAGACCCAGTGTCATAAAGAGTTACATTAAGTGGCATAAAGTGTCTACTCCTGTAATCTATGATATAACGTTTGGTAACTGTTCAGATGTATTGGTGTTATATTTATTAGAAGTTCAGTAAAAAAAAAAAACATTTAAATTCACAATCTAAAAATATTTTTAAGGGAAAACTAGATGGTTAGGATTATCTCCGGTTGCCAAAATTTTTAAGGGACCATAAGTAAAAATATTGATATTTAATTAAAATATTTGATTTTTTTTATCCTAGAAGCAAAAAGGACATTAACATTATACAGGAAGTCCCGGAACTCTCTACCAAAATTTTAGAGCATTGTTCCTGAGTTAGAAACATATGTAAATACCATATTTAAATTGTTTGGAAGTCCTTATTTACTTACGCAGCCGCCATTTTTTTTCCACTTATTAATTTTTTTTCAAAGAATGGTTTAACATACGAAATTGAAACTTTGCACAAACATTTATGACAACAAACAAAGCTAGAAAAAAATTATGAAGATTTTCCAAATTTATAAAACAAAATGGCGGCCATTTAAAATTTTGTTTATTAAATAACTCAAAAACCGTTAATTTTACAAAAATTTTAAATGGCCGCCATTTTGTTTTATGAATTTGGAAAATCTTCATAATTTTTTTCTAGCTTTGTTTGGTTGTCATAAATGTTTGTGCAAAGTTTCCATTTCGTATGTTAAACCATTCTTTGGGAAAAAAATTAATAAGTGAAAAAAACAAAATGGTGGCTGTGTAAGTAAATAAGGACTTCCGGACAATTTAAATATGGTATTTACATATATTTCTAACTCAGGAACAATGCTCTAAAATTTTGGTAAAGAGTTCCGGGACACCCTGTATATACTAGGTGTTTAGGTACAATTTTCACATAAACTTTGTATAAAAAGTAATCGGTTTTCAAATAGATTTGGTTTTTTCCACCTGCTGTTCAGGTTTATGATCAATTGTTTCCAAATGAGGCTATTGCATTTAATATTAACTTAATAAGGTATTTTAATATAAAAATAGTACTACCGTATTCAACTATTTAATTCAACGTAACAATAAAATCACTATAATTTGTTACTATATAAATAACACAATCGTAAATCAAAGCTTTCCAAATTACAAGAGATTATTTTTTTTTAACACGATAAAAAATAATTAGGCTAAGTATAGTCAGATGATTTTACACGGATAAAAAAAATGTTGTTTAAAAGATAACGAGTTTTGGCTGTCGTGATCATTGAAGTGGTTTAAACGTACATGACCAGTTATTGAGTTAAGTTTTACCTTCAGAATTGATTTCAATATATGTATGTAGTATTATTTATTTTAAAAGATTAATAACTTTTGAATAATTTAAGTTGTCGAGTAAACTTAGTCCAGAGCTAACTAGGAATTGAGAATATGAGTTTTTCTGGTACATTTTATTATTAAAATGATTAATAGGCGTACTCAAACTATTTTTAACATGTTGATACATTTCAACAGATTTCGAAAATCTTAAGCTGGGTTTTCCTAGACGCGGAGTCGGCCAGCGGAGAGCGGACAACGGAGAGCGGACTCAGCTTGTCTTAGGTAATTTAATGTTACTGTTTTCCTAGCAGCGGAGCGGAATGCCATGTTAATTTCAATTCCGCTCTCCGTTGTCCGCTCTCCGCTGGCCGACTCCGCGTCTAGGAAAACCCAGCTTTTTACATGACTTTGGATTAGTGAATCTTCATCATACCCTAGGAAATATACAAGCACGTACAAAATTACGTACTTGGGGGATTTTAGTACGTAGGAAAGTCACAAACAAGCAATTGTGTCGTTTGAAAAATAAATGGTCCCAAAATGAGCTCATAAACTTGAAACTACACATGATTTATGGCGGAAAGAAAACTGGAAATTGACTATCCAATTTTAAATTTTAACATTGTTACAAGCTAAACAGGAGCACATAAAAGTCAACCAGTTACACAATATGCAATAAATCATATCGACGAATAGCCACAAAATGGAAATGGGAGTACAAACAAGCTTTGTTACATAAACTGCTTAAAAGTGCAGAGCAACTTTGGTATCTGGACTTGACACGTTCTAGAAAAAATATATTTGCTTCTAAATTGATTTAATTAGTTCATTATTACTACTAGTTGGTTTGATTAGTTTCATTATTTTAATTAGTTTTGCTTTGGAAAAAAATTTAAAATTTACTTTAATGCAGTAGAAATATTTTTTCGCTAATGTCTCACAAATAATTACATTTTGATTAATTTCTAAAATTATAACCATTCTTAACTAGTTAAGAAACTCCTTTTGAACAGATAAAGAATCTAGTGAAAAACTAAGACGCAAAATAACAATATTAGAAGTTAACTTGGAAGAAATGCCAACGAAAATCCTTGATGGAAAAATTAAGTAAACTGGGTATTTCTTCTTCAACTAATTAAATGTAATTGAAGTCGCTTGTTCAGCAAACAATTGGCATTATTTACACAAGTCATCAAAATATCAAGCAAATTAAATAGTCAATTATTAGTCTTAGTTTATAAAATGATAGATAATGCACGCAGAAAAAAAATCTTAACATCAAATTAAACATTATCCTTTACCAATGACTTCAGATTCATCAAGTGTACTTTCAATCGTGATTTAAAAATCTGAAGCTTGTTTGAATTTGAAGTTTATTTCTGGTAACGACTAAATAAATGTCCCCAATTCAATGTATATTTTAGCAAATGCGCTTAACTATTTTGGTACAGTAATATGATCTTTAGCGGGTAATATACAAATGTCCTTCTATTGGGAAGTAGTATTTTTAAAAAAGTTTAAGAACACCCTATGCAATAAAGCTCTACGGAACACACAAACCTTTAATGTCTTTAGCTCATTTTTACTTGTAAATGTTAAGGAAATTGTGGACCTTTTCCGTTAATTCACTGCCACTAATTAATATATTAGGTTAGGTTAGGCTAGATAAAGTAAGGTTAGGCAAGGTTGCGTTAGGTTAGGTTAAGACTATGTTTACTGACCTCTTCCAATCATAACCGAACGTATACTAAATTCTGGTAGTGAATTAACAGAAAAGGTCCGAAAGTGTGTTTAATCTTCTACTAAGCATAGTTTATTTTAACACCTGATGTCTATAAAAAAAATTACAAATAGATGAGATAGATTGAAAAAACTTACACGTATTCTACGCATTGCGGCGACGATTTCCACTCTACTTGTAGGCCTGGGCACGTCTAGGGTACCAATGTACTGAAACAGAAAGTCAAGTTGTACATCAAACAAAATAATCCACAGAATATATAATTTGAATATTTTAAATTTTGGACCTTTCACGTTAATTCACTACTAATAGTCTTTAGAGAAATATATTATTAGCAGTAGAAGCAGTAGTGAATTAAACCTTGGTTAGGTTAGGTTAGTGAGTTTAGTATAGAGTTAGAACAACCTAACCTAACCACATTCCACAAGTGGTAATGAAATAACGTAAAAGGCCCTAAATTTTACCTAATAAGCTTTACCAATTGATTAGTTGTAAAGATTTATTTATAAGATCCATATAAGTAGCGCATTAAAAATAAGTTCCTAGCTTATTCCGTATTAGCAAACGTTTATGCAATCTTGCCTTTAAAATTAATTAACATAGACAAGATACCATTATTTTTTAAGTGGCTCTAACGAAATGCATAAACAATTTGTGAAACATTTATCAAATACAAAACGATTTATCATTCTGCACAAATTGACTTAACTAACAAACTAATTATAAAAATGGATCACCTATGTTTTATTAATTTATAATTTTATAAGTCAATAAAGAAAGCAAATGAATAAAGAAACTTGGCAAGCACTTGCTCGTATGAGTTTCAATGCAATTTACAAAATGGTTTCCTTTTCCGTGTAACATCACTTGTTCATGTTAACAAATGAAACATTTCACGCTGTCTGTCAGATGTCATTTAAGTTTTTCTTCAGAAAATAGAGAATTGTTGTAAATATAAATTAAGATATGTCTTAAATTAAATTGATAAATAACACTTTGGTATAAATTAATTATTTGTGAATGTATTGCTAGTATTGTAACGATTCGCAACTACTACATTTCAACTTCTAGAAAACAATAAATATGGGAGATATTTTAATAAGTAATAATACTTTTACGTTTATCGCATTCGGAATTTTACGTTTCTAAAAACTGAACTGACGAGACGATTAGGTCTGGTACGTATCTTTGGGTCCCGTACATACGACTTTGTAGGAAACCCACTAGTCCGACGCTCTCCGACACGACACCTTCCGCAATTTTAAGGCATTAACCCATTGGTCCGACGGGCTCCGACAGTATAGTAGGCCTCCGACGAGAAATACACCTCCACTCCAACAGTGCCAGTTGCTATGGAGCATGTGATCACATACCGTTCACAAGCAGTAGTTAGGGAGACAAGAGCAAATAATAAAAAAGTCCATAACATTTATGACGATCTCTGTTAGTATGAGAGATTACAATGGTCAAGGACCTTCCTAGACCCACCTTGATAATTCCGGTTACAATTAATTTACTACAGTAAAATTAGCAAAAAGTACAATACAAAACATAAACAATAATACCCCTGCACAGCAAACCTGCCGACTAAGCGAATTTATATTTACCTGAATTGATTTTCAATTAAATGTATTTAATTAACATTAGGTTTTATGAGTACCTATGCTTGCTGCTACAGGGAGGGTAAAAAAGTGTGGTTTTTAGTAAAATATTAATAACTTAGTATAAAATAAAGAAATTTACCAAGTTTGATCAAAATATAGCCTATCCATCAGAAAGCAAACTACGATATTTTACAATATTATCCATAAGAATAACATGGGAATTTTAAAATAACAATTTTTTGAATTATCTGCGTAACCAATAATTGTACAAAATCATCACACACTTGTGATCACATGTTCTATATCCGTTCCACATATTTTGATCACACACAAAGCTAGACAGTGACTAAATCTAGGCCTGGTGCACGCAGAGTGGAGAAATGACGGATCCGACATCCGACAAGAATGCACCAGAGAACAATGTTGTCGTGACGTGTCGGATCGGAAGGTGTCGTGTGTGACTAGTGGGTTACAGTCCGTTTAAAGTCATGCAAAGCAATTTTGTCGGGAGGTGACGAAGACTTGACGGAAGGTGTCGTGTCGGACCAGTGGGTTTCCTGATACGTATTATTGAGTGTCGTACGTATGATTATGTCTCGTACGTATAGGTCTCGAACGAAAACGTATGAGTAAAGGAAATTCCTTCATCAGCAAAAATATACAATAAGGTAAAGTTTTTGTAACCTAATCAGCAAAGATAAACAATAAGAACCAATGTTTACTTTAGCAAAAATTATTATTGTCATAATTTTCACAGTGGTTTTGGTTTCCAAATATCATTTATTAAGTTTCAATAATATTATATTAATACACCACGTGGAAAATATAGATGTTCTGTTAAATCTGGTAATAAAATAAAAATAACTCTAAAAGTGTTACTAATTTTGCTCAATTTAAAAATTAAAATAAGTAAATTTTGAATCCTACAACAATGACACATTTCAGAGAGATAAGTTTGTATTTTGTTTATGAAATGAAAATGGATGACTTTATAAGTTAGCCACGGAAGTTGAATCTCTGAGTCAAAACAATGATTAACGACTTAACGCGAAGTAACCACGAAGGCGGCGCAAACATAGATAAATCTTTGTAGAAAACTGGGGAAAGACGCCGGCGGCCACCTGACTTATGGGATATCACTAGGGCTGCGTCTTTAGGGAACTTTTAGGGATCACTTTGTGTAGTCAAAAATATACTAACTATAACATGTCATTCTTAAATACTTTTTTACCAAGTTTGCGATGGATGCAATTTTTAGGATATGGGACGAGGTATTTAATAGTTTTTCCTGAGTTGAGGTTGAAATATTAAGTTATTGCGGTTTCTTATTATTTTTAAAACACTTCAAAATGAGGTACGACTTAAAGTATGATTTTCATACAAACCCAAGGTCGTGAAAACACCTGTCTTCGAACATAGGGAGATTTTTTGCAATTTTAAAACTTAAACTCGATTAAAGACAACTGTCACTAGCAGTTTTTTTGTTGGACACTCGACAACACGTTTGACAATTGTCACACGAAATCTATGAAATCAAAATTTAACCAAACACACCTTACATAATTGTGTTTATCAATAGGAAACTAGGGTATGAGATCGTTCATTCAAAAAATCTGATTTTAAATTTTTATTACTAAAAATACACAAGAAACTACCCTTGCAAGTTGAAGATTAAACATAACACTGGGAAATTGAAGGTACAAGTATTTTAGTATTCGATAAACGGTTTATAAACGAGCAAAGATGTTTCATGTCAAAACTGTTGTCAAGTTTAAAGTATCTTCTGAGAAAAGTTTAAACGATCAAACTTGACAAGAGTCAGATCCTTTTAAAGAATATGCTTTTTGTTGGCTACTTTGTGATACCAGAACATACTAATAGGAAAAGAAGTTGTAGTGTTTTTATGTGTCAAAATTTATGTGTGGTGGGTAAAAAAGGTTAAATTACACATTCATTTATACTATTCATACCTTATAAAAAGATTCTCATAAAATTTTTTATTAAGGTACAAAACAGGGTTATATAATCAGTATGATGCGTACTTCGAAGTGACTTAATTATTATCAACATTTTACATATTTTTATGGGGTCAGGGGAGCGAGCTGGTCTAGTGGTAGAGCTCGGGGCTTCGGTGCCCGGGGTCCTAGGTTCAAATCCCACCAATCACCAATGGATTTTATATATGCTAACGCTGCAACCCACTAGGTATAGCCTGATGTTTATGTAAAACAGTTTCTTGCTAGAACTAGCGTCCTAGGAGATGAAGGTAGGACATAAAAAAGTAAAATAAAAAATTATGTTAAATTGTATTCAAATACTTCGTTTGATCAGAAAACTATTCAAATTTGAACGTAACAATTAGTTTTGCCCATTTTCTGGCACGAATGAAATGTTGATTGCTGATTGGTTGCATATAAGGTACAAAGGAACTTTAAAAGCAATTAGGTCTCCGGATATTAGATTTCATGGGATCCTAAGAAGAACAAGTGTTCAGAGTATGAAATCAATTAATTAAGTACTCGATATATACTCCGGGTGTACCACGAAAGGGTAGCTATTTTTGAATTGATGTACCAGACATTTCAAACAGTCATAATAAACTCGTTTGTAAAAACCCATTTTCATTTGGTTCTGATTAACCATTTTCCCGCGATATTCATATCCTACTGCAAATCATTTTTACGGTTAATATTATTCAAGACTCAGAGTTTCAAGGTTTTTAAATGTAGAAAAAAATAATCACAGTGAAATTGTTACATCGAATAACAAATAAATATAAATTAGGAAGAATCTTACCGTGTATTTTACTTTACATAACAAGGGAAACAAAGTTTCGGCAACATATCCCAGTGATATTTTTAAACATGTAACCCATGTAAGATGCGAGTGTGTCGATATCAGTGACACCTCATCAACATGTAGTCGGTGAGTTGTCATGCAGCCCGTTGTGCTGAGCATTGCGGATGTCCGATACGTGACAATACAAATAGAACTTGAGTCGCCATGTAGCATACGAGAATCAAAATATTCTTGGTTCAGTAGAATTTATAATCGTCGATATGTAAATATTAGAGTTAAAAATAATTTTACCGTCGTAACGTAAAGTACGTTTTCAGTATCGGTGTTTATTTCTTCATAATACAAAAGGTGGGTAGACATCGTAGATTACTTCATACTTTATAAATTACGGTACAATATTAATCATAACCAGAACATAACAACAACTATGAGTATTACCGTTTTCATAGCTAACATTTCAAAAAACTTTTAAGGTCCAACTGGAAAAACACATTCATTAGCACTAACATTAGCACAAAATAACAATTTAGCCAAATTAGTTGAAAGTTTTTTCTGCCAAGAAAAATTTGTTTAGCCAAATTTAAAGTAAATTCCGTTAAAGTTAAAGGCAAATTTAAGTAGTAAAGTCTTAAAAAAACAATTCAACTTCCGTTTTTGCAATGGTGTTAATACGAAAATGATAAATTTATTCAAAAGGATACGAAAACCCAAATATCTATGTTGCAATTCGATGTCACTGAGGCTTTATAAAACAAATAGAAGCGCTATTAGTGAAGTATTTCCCTGACATTTGGATTAAGAGAGGTAACAAAATCCCTTCGGGATGAATTCGTTCCTTTGATATCAGTGGCATTGCTCTCGTCAAACGATATGCATTTCACAATCCAAACAAACCACTAAAGTTATATATTTCTAGTTTAAAATGTAATTTTTTTTATAAAATAATATTGCATTAGTACAATTATTTATAAAATATTTTTTTTTGTTTTGCAAAACTTATAAGTAGGCTTAGATATCACAAATTATTTAATTAATATAATGTGTGAAGCTTTGTGTATGAGTTCAACTTCACTTATTTTCAAATATAGTAGAAACGCGTTTTATTTCACATATTAGTATTAAAGTTTTAAAACCCGTACAAGAAGGTGCCTAAATGTTTAACCATAATTAAGTCGTGTGTTCACTTGAAATCATTATTTTATACTACTTTAAAGTAACTATAATGTTTACAGTTATTCAAACATCACTAAACTCTGTCACATGGTAAGAGTAGTAACCATGATTTCATAGTAACAAATGATGCTCTTCATATCATTTGTCAAACGTTGACAGATGAATGTACATAGAGCTTCATCTGGTGAGTGTTCTGCATAACGATTTATGCAACCGAGATTTGAAATATCAGTTTGCATGAATATAAAAGGAACCAAACCATACCACTAATATTGTATAGAGTAGTATAGAGTGTATAGAGTAGTTTATGTTTGTTGTTGTTAAATGGCCAACGTTTAATCTTGTAACGTAAATATTTAATTTATTAAAAACCCTGAAAACATTTAAACAAACTAATTTAACTAAGTTTGTCTCTAAAAATTCTGGCTTCACTTCAAGAATAAACTGACCACTAATTTAAAACAAGGAACAAGTAAATGTAAACATTTACTGAATTACATTAAATAACAAGGGCTACGTATAATTGCTGTTAAGTGGAAACCTCAATTAAGGGGTAACCACTGAGAAGTTAAACATTAGACCTCTTTTCCTTTTGGTTCTGATTACTCAGTAATTAAATTAGTAAATAATCCTAACTTCTTAACTAAATACACGATTACGTTTTTGAAAAAACAATTTGTTACAGAATGATTAACATTCCTTCTCACGTTTTTATTACGGCTTATATTTCTTATATTCTATCTCCCCTTATTACATAGGGCCTAGTAGAATTTTAAAATTGTTTGCTTATATTCGATAGAATAAAGCGTACTGTAAAGAAGGATCCCACTAAGTTTAGGATTTACGTATCCCTAATACAATTTTTATTAGTGTTAGTCTCAATTTTACTTAGAATATTTGTTAACTTTGATGATCGTTGCTAAATAGTATGTATTATATTTTTTCCATTATTAAAGTTAATTCACTAAAATCACGCTAAACAATGTCAGCTACATAGCAAAATTACTTTATTGAGTAATTTGGTACATTGGAGCTTTAAAGGTAAGATGTAAACATTTATATATCACACTTACTACGAGTACGTTGAGAAAATGACTTTTAAAACTTATCGTGCCATTACCATCGAAATAAAATAAATAAATATAATAAATATAAATAATAAAAAAAAATAAATTAAAACCATCGACTGGGACGGGTGGCGTCGTCCTGTAATCCAGCTACTAGGAGGTCACGAATTGTGGATATTTATAGGCATGCACTGTGGATGCGATACCCCCTGGTGTGGATTAACGTCCGCACGAGGGAGTACTAAGACTACCCGCAGTGCTATCCTGATAATTAGACCAATTCGTATATACCAAGGCAAAGAAATGTAGTTCGGATTCCACTATAAACTGTAGGTCCCTTAGTTGCCATTAGCTGTATGGGCTATTAATTAACAGCTGTGTCTAAGGAATGTCGGCCTAGTCACTAACAAGACTACAAGATCGCGCCACTCCTCCTACAATCATCTCCATTCATACTTGGCTTAAAATACCTACTATGTATGGTCACCATTTCATAAAAAAAGTATTATAAAAGTATTAAAAATAATATTTCCAGTTTATTTAAAATTATAAAAAATATTTTACGGTGCGTAACATGAGGTATAGGCCTACAGCATTCTAAAATATACCCGCCACAGTAAATTCTGCAGACTAAGCGAATTAAAATTTTCCTGAATTTATATTCAATTAAATCTATTTAAATAACATAAGTTAAACGAGTACCTAGGTTTTGCTGCTACAGTGTGGCTAATAATGTTTTTTAGTAAAATTTTAATAGACTAGTATAAAATAAATAAATTTACCAAGTTTGATCAAAATATATCCATAAACAAAAACAAGCAAACTACAATATTTTACAATATTCCCCATAAGAATAACATGGGAATTTAAAATTTTTAAAATTTTCTATGTAACCATTAACCGCACAAAACACTTCAATAAATTAAATTATTTGTGTTTTTAAGCTTTTTAAGATGATCTAGAGAGAAATTCGGAAGTTTTGTGTTTTTATGGTCAAAAATAAAAAATACCTATTTTTACCCCATAAATCTCCACAAATTTGAACGAATAGTGTTGTTGACCTCTGGGGACATCAAAATGAAAAAGTAAATCGTTCCCGGGCCCAAATCTTACCATGATACCTATGGTAATAGCTACATAGGGAAATTGGGGAAAATATATAAAATACAAATTGACATCGCGGGTGAATCGACGAACTTTAATTATTATTAAATTATCTGTACAAAGAGTTTACTCAGTACTTCATCAAGATTTATTTAAGATTATTTAAGTATTTTTCAATACTTGTTACGTACAATACGTTAGTTTTACTATTTCTGTTTAACTTTTTAACAAGACATAATTATAATCAGTCCACTTATGGGCCTATATGAACTATGATCAGCAATAGTCAATAAAATAATAACACGAAAAGGTGACATCATACTTTACTGTGCTGTTGAGGATTTCACGGAAATTCCCTTTGACTAGAAACCGCTTAGAAGACCGTAACTGAGACCACTTCAGCGACATAGCTCAGCCAACAAATACTTGTTACTGGTGTTGAGTGTGGCATTGAGAGTACTTACTTACCAACACAACTATCAGAAATAATGGACAGCGAAAATGTTGTTTTCGATAGTAAAGGGTTTTTTTTTGCAAATAATCTATATATAGTAAAGTTTTATTTTTTTACTACAACAATAGTAATTTAATTAGGGTACTTTTGTGGACTTTACTTCCTTACAATTGTTAACTAGTATTTATATTTTACCGGCAGACAATTTATTTTAATTTTATTGGATTGGAAGTTTACTTAATCTTTTACATGAAACACTAAATTACGCTTTCGTTATGGATTAAACACATTTTAATATTGTTATTAATAATTATTATTTAATCATCGGTATTGCTATTAATTGAAATTTTAGCCAACAACTTTACGTTAATCAAGAAAACATGAAATTAATCTCAAACTTCTCTATCACTGTTTTTATATTTATTTATTTTTTTAAATTCTATAATTAGGTATGAAAAATGTATACGAAAAAATTGGCTTTTGATACAGAACAAAATAACCTAAATAAATACTAGATGTGTTTTTAATAAATGGAAATAATAAATAACAGTAGATTTTATTTTAAGTTAATATAAGATTCTACTAATGGCGTTTTACGTAATTGTAGATGATGAGGTCATAAACAATAATGCTGATGACATCAGTAGGTTAACATTAGTAGGTTTATTTTTATAGTGGTTTTATTAGGTTTAAAGTATGATAATTTATTGAATAATCGAAGGTACTCAATTATTTAAAATAAGTCCAAAAAGGAAAATACTAAATTTATAACTACAGAAATCACAGAATAAATTATTTAACATAAGCTATAATTAACCTAACAATGTTTTAACTATTGAAAAACATAACCGAAAAATCTTTAGCCCCACTGAAAATGCTGTTTGATATTAATTGCTGTAAACATAATATTTCCAAGCTCGAGGGCAATTTGGATTTTTATTACCAGCATTCGGCGAGGACTAAAAGTTTGAACACTATTTTAAAATCTACGCTGGAATGATATTAAACATCATCATTCTTCTATTACAGTTTATATAAAATATGCATAAAAATGGCGTCTGTCTCTGATGCAATACGTAGAAGTTAAATGAAACCGTATTTTCCTTATTAAATAGGGTTCTCTAGGTCAGAGTTTCTAAAATCAATGACGATTTATTAGTTTACGTTTACCTTGTGTATTTAATACTAAAAATAAATAATTGGACAAGCTATTGCGTACATGTGGTGTGTATGAAAAAATCACTGGATATATTTTGTATATTAGTTCCTTAGGTCAAAACAATAAAATAAACACCCCGTATATTACTGTGAAAAATATTTAAAATAACATAACAATTATAAAATGATAAAAATGATTTGAGTGAACATTATTTTGAATTTGTAGGAATTAAACATTTTGAGACTGTCTGCAAAGGTTGGTCTTATCTATCGCCACTCATATAGTGAGTTTGATGTATATTGTTTAAGAGGTTTAAAAGTTATGGATACATTTATAATAATGACAAACAAACAGACGAAAAACCAGGCACTTTAGACCTTATGGACCAATGTTATATTAGAGTAGTATTTATACCGCAGTTTCCTTAAAGGGTCCGCAACACGAATTCTTCCTTATCGCAAACAGAACATCTCGATCTGACAGGTTGGGTATTGACATTCGAAACATGTTTTAGATAGACTTGGAATCGACTGACAAGAAGGGCTCGAACAGACTCAGCATTATTGTGCGTCATAAGATGTTAGGAAATAATATCCATATATAAAGCCCAAAGTATCCATGAACTTTTGAGAAAACTACAAGTCAAACCCCCATAAACCATATACTTAAAATGTTCGTCATGACGAGAAACATTGCGCAAAACTATCCATTATTTCATAAATTGCCCTTTAAGGTCGTAATTTCTTTCTAAAGGGAACTTTCCATCAATCTAATGTTAAAAATACCTCAACTGTACTTATTTGTTTGTTATTCTTTCAATTTATTACCTTATTAAAATCAGATGTGATTATTTGTTTGTATTACTGTATTCTGTTTTGTTTATTTCAGCTTAACTTAACCAATTAATAGTTTTATTAATACCAAAGATTACACATGTTACGCGAAATATTACACATTCTGAGCAATATTTTGCGTAGCATGTGTAATCTTTGGTATTAATAAAACTATTGATTGGTTAAGTAAAGCTGAAATAAACAAAAGCCCGTGGGTAACAGCTAGTTTAACTTAATCTCATTTCGGATAGTCAGAGATAAAGGCAATCAACCATCAATGTGTCCCAAGTTCACACCTAATTGAAAATTGGAAATAAAATAAATAATAATAAACCAAATTAAATATAATAAAACTAATAAATAAAATAAACCAGGTTCATTATAATTGAAAAGACAAACAATAAGTCTCTGAGGGAAAATTATGTGTGGAGAATTACCAACAAAAAATACCATAAGATAAATTTTTGAAACATATTATGTAACTTAATTTAGATCTAAGGTACACAAAAAGATGTTCTCGGACATATACTTTATCTAGTTATAAGAATATCATCAAGTTATCAAGAATATCTTATGATACAACTATCATCGGTATGGAGTGTTTATTTTTCCTTGCACCAAACATTTTCACGTAGTATTAGGTATTTGCATGTGTCGGCACGTTTGTGAGGCTACGTGTTCCTGCCTTATCTCACATAAGGGACTGCTGTAGCGAGGAGTATCTCGAACACATTTGATTTCAAATAAAACTTATTTGAGTCAACAAACTTTTCACCTTTAAAATAAACGTGTGCCTTTAGTGGGAGGAGAATTTAGTTCGAAAAAGTTTTTTTAAGTAACCTATATTTGCTACGGGATGAATTGAATTAAGAGCTTAGGGGGGTCTCCAGGGAGTAAGCTGGTCTAGGAGCGCGGATCTTCGGTCCATGAGGTTTCGGGTTCAAACTCCGTCAAATCGTCAATGAGTTTTATCGAAATAATAACTACGCAATCCCAAAGTCTAGAAACTATCCTGCAACACATTACTATCATACTAGATTTAGAGGGTTGCAGCTTTATCATGTGGATAAAACCCATTATTTATTGGCATGATTTGATCCCGGGTACTCAGGGAACGAATCCCTGTGCTCTACCTCTAGACCAGCTTGCTCCCCTATGCAAGATTAATAGTTAGGGCAATTCCTCAAGAAGTTTGAATTGTTTGTAATTACGAACAATTACCTAATAGATTAGTATATAAATACATATTTTCTTAAGGATTATTTAAATCCTTACAAATATTAAACTGCACAACTTACTGTTTTCCTTTAATACTGTATTCCCAGAACAGAAACAAACTTAAGCACTTCACCCTATTACAGAATATTGCCAGCAGAAAATGCATACAAAGTAAGGATGTTACATCTGATATATTGGCGGGTAACATATTGAGTGACGTAGCAATATTTCATATCTAGAGGGAAGAACAGCTGATAATGCATGGTGAAGAATGTGGTGGATGGCGCGAAATAATATCAATGTTTAAGCGATATTTTTTACGTATTTGTGTCACATAAAAAGGAACTCGCCATTTTGTAGATGAGTTACATTGGTGAAAAGTGTAAATTTAATTTTTACACGGTTAGAATTCAATTACTTGTAAAACTGAAGTAAAAACATTTTGCCATATGGTTTGCTTTCTTTACGAATGGTACAAATACGCGCTTCAGAGGAGTTAGGTCGGCTTCAGAACCACTTTACAAGACTTAACTTAATATTATTTAGACAGGCTACTACTTCCTAAGGCGCTAGAAGGAATAGATTAAGGTCATGGGATAAAATGTACAGCTAATGTAAATAGTTTTCTATGAATAGCTTTTATGTGAAGTGGTTTTGCGAATAAGCTATAAACGTAAAACCGAGGCAGATTTTATCGTTTTGATGACCCTTGAGACCAAAAACCATCCGTTAAAATGTATACACGATAACTCGAGCAGAAATTATCATACTTTTATGAAGTTTATTACAGTATAAACGTTTATTTGAACTAGTTTGCAAACCGTAATGCTTAAACTATAGGAACGGGAATTTCTATGGGTTTCATAGGGCTTACTTAATCTTATGAAGAATATGTAAACTGGTGTAGTTTGCTTGTTTATGGATACATTTTGATCAAATTTAACAAAACTATTTTTTTTACCACACTATGATGTTTTAGGCTGTTTTACATACGTTAATTGGTGGCTGAAAGTTACGTTTTGCTGGCCATGCTAGCTGTCATCGTCATTTGGGGACCGAGCAGGTTTTTACATCCCTAGGGTCGAAAAATCAGCTGCCCGCTTACTTTCTTAAAACATGAATGCATATTAAATACACAATCAGTATCCATAGCATTGCAATAGAATGGTATTATTGTCACCGTTGCCTAGCAAACTATTTATTTTTTCCGCATATCTCGAGCTGGCAAAACCTCATTTTCGGCCCTAGGTACGAAATATACTATTTCATACTACGCTTTAAAACTTTACTACCAAAAATCATACTTTATTACCTTCTCGTTCGCAGTAAACCTAGAAAGTACTCGTTAAATACAATGCGTTTTTGAAAGGGGAAAACTCACATTATTAAAGAAATATTTTATAACATCTAATGGGGCGAATGATTCATTTAGTCTGCAGGTTGTTGAAGTAGGGGTATTTTTCATTTTTTAAGGACATGTGTATAGATATGTTTAGGCGCACAACTAAATCCGGCTATGTCTGTACATAGCCGGATTTAGTTGTTCAGCCATGTAACTTTTGAGTTACATGTCTGTATGTAACTCAATAAATAATCTGTTTGGAGGGACTGATAAGATATCAAACAAGTTGTGAACACTTGTTGAAGTTTCTACTACCACGTTTGAAGTTATTACTTCAGAAAACTTTAAACGATCAAACTTGACAGCGGTGTAAGAGTTTGTTTGTCATTCGATGATCGGTTAGTGGGATTAACACAAAGATTAGATTAATTCACAAATCGATCAATGTATCAGTAAGGTGAATTCATTTAATTATTTATGAAAATAGTGTAAAGGTAAGTTTTCATCATTGACGCGTTACAACCATTCCAGTCGGAAAGGTGGTAAATAGCAAGTAATTTAATTATTGATTAATTTATTAAATTGTCTGTAGTCTTACCGAAAGAGGAGTAAGGTACCTCGTCTTATACAAGGCCGCTGCGTTAGTAATAACAACAATAACGGATAAACATAAACATAGCGGAGAAACATTGTCATGAATTGGTACAACGGCTATTCCGATAGGACGGTACTGCGGCGTTGCCATTTGTGTTTTCTTGTAGAGGAAGCTATGGTTCAGCCTAACGTGATTTTTTGGAAGGTTCCCAAAAAAAATACAAAAAAGGTAATCACAACAAATGTTTACGTTTTGGATCAAATTTTAACTTTTAAAAAATTGGTGTAGTAAAGATGATGTGATGAAATACTATTAATACTAGGTGGAAAAAACGAAATACTAAGTTAATGGAAATTATAGAAGATTATACCGAAAATTTAAAAATAAAAAAAAATTGCTAATAACATACAAAATTCATCCTAGAATACCATTAAATGAAAGTTTCCCCTAAACAATCCAAATTTCAAAACATCACTTTTTAGACAAGTAAACCTTTATTTTGGGCCCAACAAGCACAGTTCACCTAAAAATAAGCCAAAATATCATCGTGTATTTTTAAAACCCCAAAATAACCAATGGCCATTACGTAACAACGGCTTCATCATTGCTTCGCATTAATCCCTTGTTTATCTCTGTTGCTTTCATCTGTCCACGCCCCTTCCAAGTCATCGCTTGTTCACACTATTTTAGTGTCTGAGCTATTCACAATACTAATGGCATGTTTTGTTGCTAAAGGGCCTTGTAAATGGTTTGTGTTTCTTTTGAGTGGAAATATATTTTACAAACTAGAACTACATTGTGGTGGCGGCTGAAATGGCTATCATTTTTTAACAATTGAATTTCTATGAAAATGTTATATGAGTGTTTTAGTGGGAAAATGTGTTCTTATAACACATATATAATTTTTATTTTACGTTAGTTTTCTTCAAATATTACTTAGACTGAGAAATTGTGGTTGTGTGGTTATCACTTAAAAGTAAAATGTACCTGATTAAAAATTATGATTTATACAAAATATTTAAATATATTTTCTTGATATAAAAATACTATGGTATAGGTTAAAACATAGGGGTATTCAATATAGTATGCAGGTGTTTAAAAAATTAGGCTGATCATTCTTTATAAAAAAAATTAAAATTAGAAATCTAGTAACAATTATCAACGGTGCAATGAAAAGATTAAATTTATTTTACCTGAAATTATCCGTGTATGAAAATTAAAGTAATACATAATTGCTGAACCAATCCTAAATTAAGACAAATAAATCTTAATCTACCCGGTCGATTCAAGATGGCGACTAAACATGCTAATGTTTCTAAATATGCCTCTACGGTACAAGCTCTCAACATTCTAAAACTAATTTGTTTCCAATGATTGTTCTTTTTGTGCTCTTAACGTATCAGAGCTTGCAATGGATGAGGATAAATTAATGCTTAACTATTATTTAGCAGCTAAAATCACATGTAAAAAAGTCGAATTTATGGATTTTCAAAATGATTTTGTAAATACAATTATGAAGTTTCAGTTCATCCAGGGCATAGTTTGGATCTTTGTGAATATTTTACAGTTCATTTCAACTCGATAAACACTTTAATAATGCCATGAGGCTCTTTTTCACAGGACCATGTTTACGCGGTAACCAACCGGGCGGGTGGAGCACTCTCGATCTTAGATTAAATCTTAATTGCCTTAATTCAGGATTTATATTAAAAATTAGTAAAAAGCTAGTCATATTATTTGTACAATTCTTTGGAAAAGGGGTTCAATTACAATGTCCATAGTTAATTTCTGCTTGCGTCAAAATGTATAGACATTGTTTCACTAGTTATTTGAATAGAATATTTTAACTATTGAACTATACGCTAACCCAGTAGATAGAAATACGCTGTAGAACATTGAAATAAATTCAAAAAGTGTTCATCCGTCAAAGGCATAATGGAATTCGTTTGAACATAAATGAATTAAATCCCTCTAACCACTGTCCTGCCAATGGCACAGTTCCCATCTCGCCGATGACGTTAACTCGTGTTGATTTTCCACTGTGAGTTTTGTTTACTCGCATTTTGTGCTCGTTCAAACTGCAGTTTATTTATTCGAGTGTTCGAATTAAACAACAAAGTTGAACCACTTCACAATGTCGAAAATTGAACGATGTACTAAGGTTTTGTTAATATTCCTATAAATAACTTTAACTAGGCTATATCTCAATAACGCAAAATATTTTATAAACAGATTATATCTTAAAGAAATTCTTTTATTTATAAATATTGAAAAAATTGAAAAAAATAGCTAACCAACCTTGTAGAAAACATTAATTTTTATTAATGCTTTGAAATTACGATGACATTTCGTAAATAAATAACATAAATTTATAATCCACTTGTTTAAATTTTAAAATTTCTAAATAAGCTAAAGATTCAAATAATTAGTTACTGTTTTCAACCAAACAAAAAGCCGTTTAAGTTGATAATATATATTTTTTACCTAAAAGAAAAAACTATCATTAAAAATTAAGAATCTCAAGCAAATTAAAGAACTAAAATATTGTTAACATTTTAGCAGGGGTTTGTCTTAATTAAAATAAAGGGTTAATTAAAAATAAATAGCATTAATCATGGAAAAAATACCTCAGTTTAGGACAACAAATATTCTAATTGGAAGACGAATTTCAAAAAATATATATATCAATTTGTAAACGAACTTTATGCACTATTTTCAGAATATCCAAACATTAGTAAACAATCCATACCAGGAGGTTACAAAATATGTATATTAGGACCAAATCAAGATTTCTCAATATAAAAATAAAATAATTTATTTAAAAAATTAAATTTGTTTTGGGCATCAAAATTAACGTACTAGATTTTTTTATGATGATTTATTTCCATTGACGAAATGCATGCATTTTTATTTTCATATCTCAATTATTTTTACGATTTTTTACTTAAGTTTAATAAGACAATTAACTAAAAATAAATATTCCAAAAGAGTTGCACAACGTACTTAAAAACTTGTAAATAATTATTAAGTTTAATCACATAAAAAACCTATATAATAGTTTTATAATGTTAAATCAACCCCAAAGCAACGAATTAATCCATTTCAAGTGCATTAAAACAGTGAAGGTGCAAGTAGACCAGGGCACTCTAAACTTCCATAAAACCAACACGTAAAGTAAGAGAGGGAAATCGGATCGGTGGTAAAGTACTAAGTAACTTTGCTGGCTACGGTGAGTGTGTTTGGGGAAAAGTAAGGTACTTTTATTTCACTGGTGATTCTTTTAGAGAGATTAAAATACGAGTATTTTTTCAAGTAAAATAACTTTATAGATTGATCGGTCTAGATGAAAATCTAGTTTGCGTTATTTTTGTAAACAATCTACAATAGTTATTTGTGTAGTGCAAAGTGGCGAAATAAACAAATTACAAATTTTTCCTACAGTTACTATAAACCATATAAATAATTATTCTTCCAAACACTATACACGTTTTTAGGTTAGGTTAAATCCAAGCGTTGAACGAAATGGGAAACGCTGCACCAGCTGATCGTACTCGTAGTATCTTTAAGTGTTGCCAACTCAATTTTAAGCGTACACGTTTAACCTAATAAAAGTACACAGTTTTGTGTTGTTTGGTTAGAAAACTGGAGTGCGGCAAAAGTAAGTTAATCCAGCAATTAGCTACTTTTCGTGCTATAATCAGTGCAAGAAAACTCACTTTGCCAGGTAATTATAGGAAAAAATATGTATAATGATTATATAGTAGTTGGCTGGCAGCCGTGGTGAGTGGACGCATTTTCCTCGTTCTCTTATCTCGTGAAGTGATAACCAACATGACCGACTGTTCCTCGTGCTCGGACCCTTTACCGGACACTAATGAATGTGCTAAATGTTCGGTGTGCCTATCTTTATTGCATTTTGAGTGTGCTGGAATCCTTGAAAGAACATGGAATCAGATGGGGAGCACCAGGCGTGGAGAATGGAAGTGTTCTTCCTGTAAGTCAAATAAGGGTAAGGTAACTGGTACTGGTACTAAGGAACCTACAAAAGAAGCTCTTAACAAGATGAGAGACGAAATAGTCAATGAAATAAAGAATGTAATTAAAAAACAGTTCACTGAACATGAGAAAAATATTACTGCTAAATTAGATGAGTTTGCAACATCTTTGAATTTTTATGGTAATAAAATTGATGACTTTCAGAAAGTAATTGATGTTATTTCTGATAAAACTAAGGTTATTGAACAAGATTTAGAGTCAATCAGGAAGGAGAATAAAATTCTTGCTGATCAGGTAAATTCTTACAAATTGCAGCTCGAGAACCTTGAGCAATACAATAGGAATAGGAATGTTGAAATAGCTGGTGTGCCAGAGTCTGCTACAGAGAACATGGCAGAAATAATTGAAAAGCTGTCAACAATATCTGGTGTAGCCATTGACTTTGTCAACGACGTGCAAGCTATGCACCGTGTTCCAACAATGAGAGATAAAGGGCCTAAGCCAATTATTGCTCAGTTCTCCAATAGAAAAATCCGTGATTCTTTCTTAAAAAACTGTAAAAAGGCTACCATAAAATCAACGGATTTCATTCACGGTATTCCACCTACTAACGTGTATGTCAACGACCATTTAACTCCATACAATCGTAACCTACTGTTTCAAGCTAAAAAACTCAAAGAAAATGGTTTTAAACATGTATGGTCTGTGGAAGGTAAAGTTCTTGTCAGAAAAAGTGATGATGGAAAATGTATCCGTATTTTTTCACTTGAAGATATAAAAAAACTTATGCCTGTAAATTCTGAGTAAAAAATGTGTTGATTGTAAAGTAAGATTTTTTCAATACAGCTGATTTATCATGAGTAGCTGTAGGACTGATGAAGAGTTTAAAATATTTCAATTAAATATTCGAAGTCTAAGAAAACATTTTGATGAACTTGTTTTGTACCTAAACACTTTAAAATTTTCTTATGACATTGTTGTGTTAACGGAAGTATGGATTAAGAGTGGAGAAGAAAATAAGTACAACATTCCAGGATACGACTTGTTGTTGAGAGACAGGCCAGACAACCAGGCTGGTGGAGTTGTTATCTATGTGAACTCTGCCCTATCCTACTCATGCCGACCCATCCTTCTGCCGACAGCTGAGATTCTCAATGTCGTCTTCACCTTATCACATAAAAATACCTCAACTACACTTTCACTGTTTGGAGTTTATCGTCAATGTAAACACAGTTATAATAATTTCAAATCCGATTTTGAAAATTTGTTATTAGAATCAAATGACCCTACAATTTTTGTTGGAGATTTTAACATAGATTTATTAAATGATTCTGGATCTAAATCTGATTACCTTAACTTAATTTCTGCATATGGTTTTACTAATTTAATTAATCAGCCTACTAGGGAGATAAATAATAGTGCATCATGTATTGACCATTTGTTAATAAGAAATACAAAAAGAATTGCTTTTGTTCATACTGTTGATAAAATAGGTATAACAGATCATTACGGAATTAGTTTGTTTTTGTCTGAATTAATTAATAGTAATAATAGTATAGCATTTAGTAGTGTCTTGGATAAAGATTTGTTTCGTCGTAAGCTTAAACTGTCCGATTGGCAACCTGTTTTTGATGAAGATAATGTGAACAAATGTGTAGAAAATTGTTATGATATCTATCAAAAATGTGTTGATAGTTCTTGTTATTTAAAAAAACTGAACAACAAAAATAAAAAAAGGAATGAGTGGATAAACAATGAACTCATAAATTTAATAAATAATAAAAACAAACTTCATAGCATGGTTTCAAAAGATAAAAACAATGTTCAGTTGAAAATGCAATATAAAAACATTTCCAGGCTGGTGACTAGAAAAATTAGGTTAGCTAAGAAAAATTACTACTCTAGTCTGATTGAGAGGTCTAATGGGGATTCAAAGGTTTATTGGAGTGTTATAAAAAAATAATTAGAAGTAATAAAAGTAATTTATCTAGTTTTGAGATAGATGATGTCCTTATTGAATGTAGTGGCAGTGAGAAAGTTATTGCAAATAAATTTAATGAATATTTTACACAAATTGTACCTGAATTAAAGCATGAGAACTTTGGCTGTGATATGTTTGTGGAAGATTATAGTACTTATGATATTTTTATTAGAGATTTTGTATTTATTGAGTCAGACATTGTAGATATAGTTAAATCTTTAAAAAATAAGGCTAGTGCTGGGATAGATGGTATTAATATTTTTATAATTAAGGATAACTTAGATGTATTCACCCCATTGTTATGTAAAATAATTAGAATTTCCTTGGATCAAGGTGTCTACCCAGACAGGTTTAAGATAGCATCGGTAGTACCGATTCATAAGTCTGGAAGTTTATCTAAAATTTCATCATACAGGCCTATCTCCGTTATAAGTACTGTAGCTAAAGTTTTTGAGACTTTGGTTAAAAAGAGGCTCATGGAATATTTTTCTAGTAGATCTCGTTTCTCTCAAAATCAATATGGGTTTTTGCCAGGTAAAGGCACTGATCTTGCTTTAGAAAGACATGTCAGTACTATCACTGATGCCATTGACAAACGTAAATATACATTGTCTTTGTATTTAGATTTTCAAAAAGCATTCGATGTTTTGGATCACAATGTGCTGTTTTCAAAATTTAGAAAATATGGCATAGGTGGTAGAGCTTTAGAGTGGTTGCAATTTTTTTGTAAAGGAAGAAAGCAGGCTGTGAAAGTTAATAATGTTTTGAGTGAAGTGCTTGATTTGCAATTTGGCACCCCTCAAGGAGGGGTTTTGGGCCCCATTATTTTTTTGATATATATAAACGACTTGCTGGAGCTTGATTTATATTCAAAAATATTTGCCTATGCTGATGACACAGCTCTTGTGTGCTCAGCTTTCAATAAAGAGTCGCTGAAACTAAAAATAAGAAAAGATTTAGACAAGATATCAAATTGGCTAATTGAAAACAGATTGTTAATAAACTCCTTAAAGTCTAAATGTTTATTTTTCTTTGATTATAATCAATCTCGAGAAAATTTACAAAATGAATTTAATTTATTGTGCCATAAACACTCTTGTTTGTATAATTGTTCTTGCAGTTGTATTGAAGTAGTAGAATATGTTAAATATCTAGGATTGTTTGTTGATCATCATTTAAAGTGGGAGCAGCATGTAAAACAACTCTCAATTAAATTAAGGAAAATAAATTATGCTTTATATCACTTAAGAGACAACATTAGGAGTGAGCATTTAAAAAAGGTATACATCTCCTGGTTTGAAAGTGTGATGAGATATGGAATAGTACATTATGGGGGTACTTATCCTACCATATTACAACCTGTCATTACGAACCAAAGACATGCACTGAGGACAGTTTTTGGATTAAAAAAATATGATAGAGTTAGTTATCTGTTTGAACAAGAAAACCTTTTAACCTTCAATCAATTGCACATATACTGTTTGATTATGTTTGTTTTTAAATATCCGTACATGTTTAATATGAAACCTGTCAATAGAATATCTCGATCAGCACAATATTACTTGTTAGCAGAAAGCTTTTTTAAAAAGGAAACTAGTAGGCATCAGTTTTGTTGTCTTGGTCCAAAATTTTTTAATGCATTTGTAAAAATGTTTGGTAATGAAGTTTATAATGATAAAAGGTCTGTGATAAAGTCAAAAGCTTTGTTGTTTTCTATCAATCATAATATAGCATAAACAATCTGTAACTTATTTTTAGCATTGTTTTAGATAAATAACTATTTATATTTGCATGTAGAATTATTGTCTTTCTTAAAACCGTGTTCTTATTAAATTATTCTAAATTGTTTATTTATAGCATAAGTGTTATTTATATGATTAAAACTCTTGCAATAGGAAATGTCTACTCACTGTTCTGTAAAGTGACAAAGAAGAAAAAAAATGAACTGTTTGCTGCCAGAAAATGAAATGTATTACAGTAATAAAAATGTGTTTTTCATCCCGCGCGTGCTTTGCATGGCACATGGGATTATGTATTTAATTTAAAAATTGCATGAATAAAATTGTTTGAATTGAATTGAATTGAAAAAAAATATAGTTACAGCTATGTACCCGCTGAACCAGGTACAAAGGATGCTTTTTGTGTAATTCTGATAATGAAAATATCTTAAGTTTTAGATAAAGTGTATTAGATTCATGGAGATCTTGACTGTACGTTTCGCAAACAAACGTAAAATGTAGTGTTTTATTTGTTGAGTATATAAGAATTATATTAATTTATTGCGATAATAATTAACCTTCTTATAAGAATCGAGAATGAAGCGCGTCTTATTTGCGAACCTTAAACGCCGGAATCAAGACCAGTGTTTGGATCGTTCCTTGTCAAACCCCTTTGGAAACGCTAATTGTGAATGAATTTTCGCAAATAAAATAATATCAAGGACTTTTGTTCTTAGCTAACCTCTCTTCAAACCCTCCAAATTAAAGATCGTGCTAGTATAATGTTAAACATATTGTATTCTATCATTTTATATACACCTCTGGAATTCCATTATTAATGGAAGCAGCATGTCATCATTAAGACATTAATTTTCAGATCAAACCATTTTCAAGTACGCAATTAATTAATTTTCGGCACGCAATTAATTTCATACGAAACTATTCTTCGTAAAACGATCTGTAGCGTAGAATAAACAAATATTTATTGTGTAAAAGTGAAACTAAGGAAAATAGAACACGTTACATGCAAACATATGCCTCCGAACTCTCAATAATCTTTTAAGGTATCATTCCTGGATTACTGAAATGTTACGTTGAAAATTTACTAACCTCAAAAGTAGGGTGCGCAGACAAAGCCAAAATTTCTATTTTAGAAAACTATTTTAACTAGATTAAGTATTTTTGTAATAACTTGATATTTTGTACATAGAACAATATCCTTAAGACCTATTTTGAGTAAAAATATTATTATCATTAGGCCTACGTGCTTATTTCAAAAATGGCGGTCATTTAATATTTTTGAAATAAAGTAACAACTCTGATGATATTATACGTATGCAAATTTTATTACGATCATAAATAAAATTCAAGAAATATAATTTTGCATTATTCATCTATTTACTATATTGCAATTAACTACAAAAATCTGTTATCTAATTAAACATAGTATTATGAAAAAAGACAATTAGCGACTAAAAAGGTATGTTTTGCGTTTTGAAAAGTTTTAACGTGATATTTGAGTTTGTCTTCGATCCAGGAATGATAAATTAGAAAAGGTCAGTAGAGAGTTCCGGGACATTCGGTATATTTTAGATTGAAATGTAAATTTCTAAAAACAACGGTATGAGGTAAAGTTTAAGAGCTAAAACTCGAGCTTCTGCTTGACTTCACGTTTGTCCCTGAGCTCATAACCATAACGGGGACTCATTTAAGCATGTTTACACAAGGGACAAAACTACTATCATGACTTTATTTTACATTCATGGAAAACAGTACGTGCTGTTCTGTGGGGAGATATGTTTCGTGTGAAATACGTCAAACATAAGAACGTGTGTTGTGTTTGTTTTATACCAACGATATAATTTCTGAGAATTAAATTGTTAGCAAAGAATTTAAATATTGTGTTGACTGTAGACTAACTTGAATATGGTTTAAGTATAAGAACTCTTAAACTATGCATTTTGTTACGGTTTTTTTTTTCATAAAATTGTGGAATGATTGGACGATGAAGAAATTATTATTGTTGGTAATTCATATATAGTTTTGTTGTGTAAATTGGGTTTTTTCATTTTTGACCCTAAAAACATAACATTTTGTAAACTCTTTCTAAACCATTTTGTAGAGCTTAAAATAGAAATATGTTAATATATTGTGCGTTATTATGCGCCTAATGGCTATGGAGAAAATTTCAAAAAATTTTAAATTAAAAATTCCCATGTTATTCTTATTGACAAAATTGTAAACTGTTTTAGTTTACTTGTTTACGAGGATATTTTGATCAAATTTGGAAAATGCATTCATTTCGTACTAAATTATTAACATTTAACAAAAAACACCTTTTTACTGTCCCTGTTGCAGCAAAATTAAGTAAACTAATACTATTTAAATATGGAATAAATTTCATATTTTTTGGAGTCATATTAGTGTACATCCATTCAGGAAACTGGAAATTCGCTTAGTCTGCAGGTTTATTGCAGCGGGGATATTTGGCATAAGAGCGTAGTCCATAGACCATACAAAAAAATGCTTTTAAATAAAAAAAAAAAATTTATAATTGTATTTGAATTCCATCCAATTTGTTACCATATTTTTTAGAGAAGAATTCAAGTATTACAGGAATCAAAATAACCGATTCATACTCATTACATATTTTTATATAAAAAAAGCCTGTTTTACGAACATTACAATTAAGGTCGTCCATTATAAGGAGGATTTCAAATGAGTTTTTGCAGCAGCGGAGCAAAATACATATAACTCATCCAGTAAAGGGTGAATGGTGAAGGAGGGGGGGGGGGTGGAGATCTTGAATAATGAGTCAGATGATTACGAAGGCTTTCTGTTATATATTCAACACATCATACTTACAGTTGAAATGAGGACTGCAACAAATCATTGTTGTTTTTGTTTTTAACAAAGCATATCCTCAAAAAATGCGTTTACAATTTGTATATGTTTCATCATATTGCAGCAATAAGAACCGTTAGGTGCGTTGGTCGAAAATTTCCCCCCATATAAAAGTCAACTGATATAAACCCGGTTGTAAACTACAATTGTAGGCAATCACATGGATCAAAATTACCTACAGATTGATTTAATGGGTTGTTATAGGTTATTGTTATATTCTTGACAGTAGTTAGACATATCTTTTTGTCCTAGGACGATAGGCACGAGCCTGGAATTGTTTTTCACATTACTTCAGGCTATACCTAGGATTAGCGGCGTTATTACTTAAATCAAATCCATGGATTTGGCAGGATTTGAACCTGGGAATTCTGGAACCGAGGTCTCGCGCTCTAACTACTAGACCAGCTCGGAGATAGTTCAATGCACGCTAAAAAAATCGTAATATTCGAAATAATTGAATCACATACTGAACACTACTTGTTTGCAATAGCAAAATTAAAACATGCTGGAAGTCATTTTGAGAGGTTATCTTTACATGAAAAGTATTTTCATTTTTCACATAATTAAGAGACACACACGAACCTTCTGCTCGCAGCCTTCTCCCTTTTTCACGCAGGTCCCCTCATCCTCCATCTTATTCATAATCGCTTCGCATTAGTTGATTACCCACAGGGTGTCTGGCTTATGCTTACCTATTTTACTATTTACATTGCCTATGAGGATATCTACTTTCTTAGAAACCAATCCTACCAGTCATCGCCTAGCTTAACGCTGGCAAAATATTTTGAAATCGATTCTCATCCTACTGCTCATCTCTATTTACACCTGATCGACATAATCTCCGTTTTTCGCTAAGCAATATGTACAGCAAAACTTATTAATAGTAAATTCCAATCTAAGACGCGCAATTTAACAACTTATCTGCAAAAAAATAAGTATGAAACAATTACACTAGTGAAAAAGTGTATTTTCAGAGTAATTAGCGTCGCAACAACTAACGACTGTTTATCATTTATAATGACTGTTTTTGTTTATTTGAAGCGTAATTACAGTGGAAGGGGTTGAGGAGCGTTCCTCATGTAGAAAATATGCTAAACATTATCACAACATGCTTCACGCATAATGTTAACACGTGAAGTACACATAATGCTGTACAAACGATCACTATAATTCTAAATGGAGCCTAACATTGATCGTAAAGTATCATGTGATATCGTCAATATTATAGACAATATTTACTGAATACATTTTTTGTCAAATGTAAAAAATAATGCTTAATCAACTTGGAATCCCTTTTCATTATCAAATATCATCAAATAAGGTGACAGTCCTAACGGGAATGGAATTTCAAAGTGTATAACACGTTTATACTCTATGTAAAGACAATGGTGCTTTTTATTGTTAAAAGCCAAACAGAAACAAAATATGCAATCAGCTAAAAGTGAGATAAATTATTTTAAAATGTGTATATACATCAAAGTGTATATGGAATTGTTAAACCATTCACTAAAAAGTGTCGCACCAAAATATTTAGTGATATAAAAAATTGTAGATTATTTAGTTTTTGTGTAATGGTATTAAGTCAAAGTATCAGTAAAAGAGTATATTTCACTTTTACATTTCGTAAAAGTAAGTTTCTACATTTCTTTATACAGTAAATAAGGACGTAAAATGTAAAAAAGCTAAATAGTGTTGTACCTTATTTTTAGTAAAGAACTATTATTATTTTTATTTTGTAAAACAGGATTCAAATTCTTTAAGCATGAAAATATGAACTGAGCAAATAAATAAACACAATTCGTACAATACAAATACGCTGTACTTCGAAATACCCAGGATTCTGAAAACTCGCTCTTGACTCCGGCAGTAAATGGTAAACACGTTGGAATAACGTGGAAAATCAACTGAAGCCCGTGAAACGTGGAAACGAATGTCCACAGATGAAAGTCACCGACAGAACATCAAAGCATTTCGGTTAACCGTAAACATTTACAAATATCTGACGCTCAGTCAAAACACCAACAAACCTTCTCAGTTCGACCTTCTATCCTACCTGCTGTCTGTTATGTTGTTTATCTGTTAATTTCACAAAATAAAAATGAAATTTTTGATTCTAAAGTATATAATATTTATCAATTATCAATTATGAATTATTTGAGATGGGGACGCCACCTAGGTGCGTGTAATGATCTATGCAGCTTTGTTACCGACTAAGATCAGCTGTTTTATCAGTCAGGATTATTTATGAGTTATATTTTCTAGGAGTAAATTCATTAATTAGTCGTCAAATTTATCAAACTACAAAAATCATAGAACAATTCAATTATAAATAAAAATCATCAAATATTAATTATTTGGATAGTTAACTACTGGTAATGGTAATTTTTTAAGGGAGGGGGACACCCTCAATCCATAATAGTATCATTATAAGTTTAAAACTTATCTCAAAATAAAATGTGAAAATTGATTATATCCTTTCGCAATTTTTTTTTATAATTACTTTTTTGCCTGTACAGCTGTTACCTATACATTCTATAGTGTATGTGAAGGATAAAAATAGTTATTATATAATTCTTTGTTAATTTCTATTGAAAAGTTAAAAGTCCCCTCATATTATTTAAACTGTGTAATGAGTAAACCCTTTTATTTCCCCTAGAATATCGATAAAAACATTTTTGGCGTACCTAAAAGCAGTTACAGTAGTACAGGGTGGGGCAATGAAAGCGCCCCAATTTATAATCAGTACAAACTCAATAATATTCACCCTATGGATATAAATAGCACACCAAAACACAGCTTATCTTTTGCCATTTTAACTTAACAAAGTCATTTCCATTTCTTGAGAACAAAATCCTACAAGTGACTCCATAGTCCTACTTGACATTCCTTTTTAGCCACTTGAAACTCCATCAAATACTCCTCCAGCACTTCTTCAGGAATCACTTTAGTTTTTGGACTATCCTTAGCTTCGGTTCAAGCAAATCTGTGGGGTGACTTGGAAAAACCTAGAACGGCAAGTAGCTTATTAGAACAACCCCCCCTCCCAAAAAAATTAGCCAACGTAAAGCTTTCAACAACAAAAGCTATCTGGCAAATCTCTTCGGACTTTGAGTTACTTGGACTCTGGTGTAGTACAAAGAGTTTTGCGGCACCCACCGATTATTTTTTTTTTGTTTAAGCGATTATCCTAAATAAGTTTACTTAGTTAAACATTGTTTTCAATCTGGAACAACGCCATGTTGATCAAGGATGGAATACGGTCCAAACAATCTCTGGGTTTTTGCACAAGAACCACTATTTTATAAATAGGTTTCCACATCAAAATCTCAGTGTTAATAGCCTCAGGCATAATATATACTAAAATGGCATAGTATAATTGATGTTTTAAGCACAGCTGATCATTCATTGTTGCAACAATTAACATGTGACAGGTAAAACAAATTGTAGCGTTCTCATTGCCTCACCCTGTATATCATAAAAATTGATTATTTAGTTGATTAGCGGGTGAAAATAAAAAAAAATCTTCTGATACCTTCATTATTCACCAAAACTGTCATAAACGTTTTAAGGCATAAATTACATTGTTTATTGTTTCATTTAGCTTATTAGCAAGTAGCTCGCTGGGATAACACGGCAGGCGGCGTGTTTAAGCAGAGATATAATGTACGACCTTCTCTATATTGAACATTAGAGCTGAATGTTTAATCAACTGGTGAATATCCAACCATAAATTTACTGATGAAAAAACACCTTTGTTTAATATCATGTTGATTATTTAACTTGAGGGTATTAGGTAAGTTGTTGGTACAAAGAAATTTATTTTCGCCCAAGACCTGATTTTCCCTGTAGGGAAGTAGCTATTACCGTAGATATATATTATATAGAGTTATATATGTGTCCGTGAACGCGATAACTTGAGTAATTTTTGTTCAATTTTGATGAAATTCGTCTAAATGGTGTAGGGCGGGATAAACTTGAATGAGTTCGCGAACCAGCATGATCGGACCGTGGGAACGAGGTCTATGAAGTTAAAATAGGGGTTTCTCACTTACGACCCTAAAAACACAACATTTCCCATTTTTCTCTCTAGACCTTTTTAAAGAGCTTAAAAAACAAATAATTTAGTATATCAGAGTTTTTTGTGTGGCTATTGGTAACGGACAAAATTAAAAAGATTAAAATGAAAAAAATCCCATGTTATTCTCATGGAGAATATTGTAAAATGTTGTCGTTTGCTTGTTTATAAATATATTTCGATCAAACTTGGTAATTTTTTTATAGTAAGCTATGAATATTTTACTAAAAAACACACTATGTTTGTTTCCCTGTAGCAGCAAACCTAGGTACTCATTAAACCTAACGGTATTTAAATATATTTAATTTAAAATCGATTCAGGCAGGTGTAAATTCGCTTAGTCGGCAGGTTTGCTGCGGCGGGGGTATTTTAGCCCATATTTTTTCAGATAGGTACTGTTCAAACACAAAATGAAAAATGTGTTTACGATCCCAAGACAAAAATAAATTAAATTGACAACGCCAGCTTAGACACGACTGTTTGCATTTTAACTAGAAAACTCCCTCCAAAACATTTTTACCAAGAAAATATATCATAAAGTGGTTTACTTGTGTCATAAACATAAGCTATGTAGTAGTCATAAGCACCTAAGGCTACCATAAAACGGGCGTCGCGTCTTAACAGTCTTAGGTTTAACTGGAACATCTTATGACCTTCGAGGTTTATATCGACTCTACAAAACAGAGGCTATAATTTATTACTTGTACTCTTGTTTTAGTATTTAACAAGATAAAAATTGACTAAAGATCAATATGTTCTTTTAGCATTTACTATCTCTAATATAATTTGTATACTTTGCTAATTGTAATGCAATGCACACCTCGGTGCACATGGGACCACATAAATTGCCCCTGTGGTAGCAAACCTTTATACTAAGCGGATTACCAATGCGGATTACTAATGCTTTATTGTATTTTCATTCAACTAAAAGCTTAAAAATGACAGGATATGAAAACTTAGACCTGCAAATAATACATGTCCAACTAGTACTCATGGTCTAACGTAAAAACTTAGTTAGCAGAAACTTAGTTAGTAAAAACGCAGAAACTTAGCAAACAAAATAGTTTAAAACTATAGTATGACTCGAACAAAGAAAATCAATTTTTGAAAGAAACGTTTACAGATTTCTATAATTTTAAATACCGTAGGGGAAATAAAGCCAACGAGAAATATATTTTGTGAACCTCCGTTTCCTCAGAGGTGTACACTAAAGTGAAATCCCTTGTTTTTGTAAGGTGTTTGTCGAATTCTATGGATCCTTTAGTCCATTAGCCTTTTACGACATCCCAAAAAAAGAGTTATAAAGAAAATTTTAACAGTAGGCTAAGTATTTTAATATAGAACAATTATCGAAGGCCTATTTTATTGAAACGTCTCTACACAAGAAATCTGCTTCAGTTAATTACTCCATTCCATGGCTAACATCGGAAACAACTTGTAATGTTAATTACATATAATTCTCTTTTGAAAATTTAAAGCTGAACTTATTTAAATGATGAATATTATTATTCTCAAATATCAGTATAAAATAAAACAATTTATATTTTACAGGTGAAAAATATCCTAAACTCACAAGTTAAAAGTCACAAATAGACTGAGCCATTTCATGCTTCTATATTTTTAACGTTGTTAGTTATTTCATAACCGTAATAACAAAATGATCCATACAATTTATCTAAATAAAATTGATTTTACAGCTTAACAGTATTGGTAGTTGAAAAGTGTTTAGAAAATAAGGAGGCACACAATTTTTTAATCATTGTCAATCAAATTGTTAATCATTCAAATAACAAAAGTCATTGACTTAACTATTCATTCACGGTTTCAGTAATACAACTCACACAGCCGCCGACCATTAGTCTTTGAGTTTATCGTATCAAAGTTGTGCAAATCCACCAAATCAGGTTGATTAACCTTGGTAGTTATCGTTTCGTGTACTGTAATATTTCTGAATTGTACAATAGTATGTAATATTAAAACAATAAAGATTTTTCTAAAACTCTTCTACTGTGTTTGATCTGTAATCATAAATGGTATTCAAAATAATTAAAAATTTTTACAAAATAAATCAAATACAGTAATAGTGTTTGTATAACATCTTTGATGGTCAAACTAGGTTACAAAGTTATGAAATCATCCTTTGTTGAAAAAAAATATAATGTTAAATGTATAAAACAATAAATCTTAGCGAATATAAACGGGCAGTAGCTGGTATCTAAGCCTACAAACGACTTGGGTCATTAATGTCAAACTTGATACACTGATGACCTGCTTTTGACCTTACTGCGGGGTTGTAGGCTACTCGTGGTCGAAACTGTCGTCTTATAGTTCCTTATAAGACGACAGTTTCGACCACGAGTAGCCTACAACCCCGCAGTAAGGTCAAAAGCAGGTCATCAGTGTATCAAGTTTGACATTAATGACCCAAGTCGTTTGTAGGCTTAGATACCAGCTACTGCCCGTTTATATTCGCTAAGATTTATTGTTTTATACATTTAACATTATATTTTTTTTCAACAAAGGATGATTTCATAACTTTGTAACCTAGTTTGACCATCAAAGATGTTATACAAACACTATTACTGTATTTGATTTATTTTGTAAAAATTTTTAATTATTTTGAATACCATTTATGATTACAGATCAAACACAGTAGAAGAGTTTTAGAAAAATCTTTATTGTTTTAATATTACATACTATTGTACAATTCAGAAATATTACAGTACACGAAACGATAACTACCAAGGTTAATCAACCTGATTTGGTGGATTTGCACAACTTTGATACGATAAACTCAAAGACTAATGGTCGGCGGCTGTGTGAGTTGTATTACTGAAACCGTGAATGAATAGTTAAGTCAATGACTTTTGTTATTTGAATGATTAACAATTTGATTGACAATGATTAAAAAATTGTGTGCCTCCTTATTTTCTAAACACTTTTCAACTACCAATACTGTTAAGCTGTAAAATCAATTTTATTTAGAAATCTGGTTAAAAAAAATTATATTGTGAATATGTCTCAACAAGGTGTTTTCGCACCACTTGTGACGTTTAAAAGTGTCTCACAGTACTTTTAATGGGTTGCGCCTAACATCCTGTATTTCATTCAAAAACATATCGATTTATTCGCGTTTGGTGTAAAATTGTGAAAAGTCCGTGTTTAGTATTTATTTGACAATGTTAGTTCCTATAGGAACTAACATTGTCAAATAAATACTAAACACGGACTTTTCACAATTTTACACCAAACGCGAATAAATCAATATGTTTTTGAATGAAATACAGGATGTTAGGCGCAACCCATTAAAAGTACTGTGAGACACTTTTAAACGTCACAAGTGGTGCGAAAACACCTTGTTGAGACATATTCACAATATAATTTTTTTTAACCAGATTTCCTCCATTTAGTATTTTGTATAAACATTTGAAATTGTTATTTTTCCTACCGATCATTAAGCAATTTTTTAAGTATGTAAAGAGCCATTTGTTGGAAAAATAGCTTGGTTCAATATAATTCATAATTTCAAAATAGCAGCCATATTAATTTTGGTAACCAAATTGCTTTAAATAATTGAATTTACGAAAACATGTCTAGAGCACTTTTATTAAGCACTAGCTGGCCCGACAGACGTCGTCCTGTCCTATTGTGGTTTTATGTCACATGCTCGTTCATTTGCAAGATGAGCTCGTTCGCATGGTTCAATCACGTCCTGGTTGAAGTTCGTTCGCTACGCTCACTCACCTTTAGGTTGGAGCTCGTTCGCTGCGCTCACTTGCCTTCAGGTTAGCTCGTTCGCTACGCTAACTCGCCTCCAGGTTGAAGTTCGTTCGCTACGCTCACTCACCTTGGTTGCAAATTAGCTGTTCTCATAAATTAAAAATAAATATAGTGCTGCACCCTGTTGGTGAACCTATAAACTTTTAATGCTATTGAACATCACAGAATCAAATTGTTTAGTTGCACCAGCTGTTAAGATTGTTTAATTCCATTTAAATATGAGTACTCATAAGGTTAACGTGGGAAACTCCAGAGCCACTAGGGCGGAGCCCTATTGACGGATCTGCACCAAACTTCACACAAACCATCCTTGAATAATGCTTAATAATGCCTGAAAGTTTCATTGCAATCTGGCGAGCGGTTTCGGAGTCCATAAAGGACAAACAAACATACAAACAAACATACATACAAACATACATTGGATTTTATATATATAGATAACAAATCTCCTTATTAAAAGACCCTAATTTGAAAAATAAATCGAATAAAATAAGCCGACTAATCACGATTTTAGTTCAAATATTTTGTAAAATTATAACTTAGGTGGCAACTCACTTTTATATTTTGCAAACAAAAATCTTAATATTTTAGTGTTTTTTTCATCCAATATTTTACATCATTGTGTCGTTCATTAGGAAACTTTTGGTCCAAAAAAAGTGATCTTGAAGTTTTTTGTAATATAAATAAAAATAGCCGCCATTTTGATGTTTCAACAAGCAATATTTAGAACGATAAGTTAATAAGAAGTAAATATGAGAAGATAGGATCAAAACGCCGACAAAGCCAATATTTACAAATAACCAACATCGAATCAAAGAGCTGTCAGTAAATATAACAATGTGTTTCTTTCTGCTTGCTTTTCGTCCGAGGCTAAACACTTATTTAGCAATGTATCACTTGGATAAATGTGTATTTGTTGTTTCATACTATCCCAAATTTCAGTTTGGATTGCCTGAGTAAATAACAACTGGTTGGGTAAACATTATAATGATGGGTTCAAAATATAAATTATTAATTCTTTAAACCGAAATACAACATTTACTCCACCAATTTGCTCGTAAATGATGTTTTGTAACCAAATTCTGACATAAGTTTTGACTGTTTCCATAAACCAACTTCAATCAACCTAAAACAATCTCGACTAATGAAGACTTGTGAAGAGCTTAGGAGATTGTGCTGAAAAGACATCTGAGTGTTAGAACACTTAAATGTCCCAGATTATGAAGAGAGTAAGGCCTCCCTAATGTCGGTGTCCGGGCAAATGCGGACACGGAATATTGGGGACACATAATTAAAGAGGGCATAAGCGGACACTAGAGATTACTGCTACCTGACAAGGGGTTGACAGGTCTCTGCAAATATTTCAAGGGTGGAACATTGCGGACACATGTATCTACGATGGGGAAAAAGGTGCGAGGGAGAAAGGCCACGGGTATTTGGCAGTTTAAATCTTTATCTTTCTATTTATAGCTAGACTCTCCCTATACTATTATACGCGTTACGTTTGTGCTTACAATGTTTTAAAAAAATGCTCCAAGGATTTCCAAAACTGGAACTAATAGCCTTCAAAAAATGTTGTTATTTATTATGAATATTTTGTGGAGTTTACTGTTAATAATTAAATTTTCATTAGAGATCGCTTGCCAGATTGACAATGTTTGTTAGTTAAATAAAGAATAGAGACAGGGCATCGCTAAGAGATATTGGTTTTCTTTATTGAGTTTAAAATGTACTAATGTTTCTGTGTAGTATGATGTCAGGTATCGTACGTTACTCGCCCGATAAGCTTCACTGTTCTCGCACGAAAATCCTGTGAAAATCCGCAAACCGTCGTGCTTGCACGGTAAAACACCACTTACCAGGCTAGTAGTGTAATATACTATTCCTGTAGGCCTGTCAGAACTGTACAACGTGTCTATCGGCTTGGCAATCAATTGACAAAGGTAACCCGATGTCAAATATGAGCCTATAAACTAGAATATATGGTATGAGAACTTTTATAACATTAAGCCTAGTATAGTTTTAATGTTGTCCAGCTTCAAAAAGCGCGATATATATCCAAAATTTGGCATTTCTTATTTGATGCATGTTTATTGACAATAATTTGTAATGAATAATTGACAAATGATAATGAACAACACTCTATCTACTTGTTATAACTAACCCTATAGAACTCGATAATAGAATGATGTTCAACTTATATTCCAGCTTTCAATAAGTAATTAAAATACAAACAATAGGTCTTTTTATAAATAATACATTAAACTTAAGTTATATTTATAATGTCAAATATATTGGGGGTCGATGTAGGCTATATAAACATTAAAAATGCTAGAGAAATTAGTTTACACTAGTGTACTTGTTGCTCGAATTCGAGCAATTGCTAAGTGTTACAGGCGTTATTTTAAAACGAATAACAGTCATAATTTCTGATGACTTTAAAAGATTCGATTTAAAGATTATGGAAATACTCAAGATGTACATAACAGATCGATATAATCAACATTTCTTGTAAATAAGGTATCATTTTTCAAAAGCTGATCTTGTTTTTTAGTGTTTTCTACAAATATCCTTACTCATAGCCGCATTATTTTGTCCATAATAACGATTATAAATTCTAAAAAAAATTATTTCTATTTCTTCCCCTATGTTTCCATAGTTTGCAAATCGGCTCTTTCAATGATTACTAAGAAATGGAGCAAAGTGTCAATTCAGATTTCTTTTTAATATTAAATTATCCAGGCTCTCTCGCTTTTTTCCATTGTAATATTTACGCCAACCAAAATTTAAATAGTAAATACTTCATTTCAACCAAGTCAGTAAATGTTTGTAGCAAACTGTTAAATTAGCAAACTTATTGCCTGTTTACAATTAATTAACATATGTTCTTCTTCTCACTTCTAATTTCTGACAACAGCTGGAGTTTCATAACAGTTTTTGTTTCCCATGTTAATCTTATGGAGAAATACGAAATTTAAAAGGGCCCAAGGGCCTCACTCTCTAATTATTTCCCTAAAAAGACAATTTCCTGCAAAACTTCACGTTACGCTCTTTCCAATGACACCTAAAACATGTCAATCGGTTCAGTAGTTTCGGAGGAGTAATTGTCACAAAAAACTTGCTTGCGTATTAAATAAGTACGAGAGGTCGTCCAGTGGTCGAAACTCGACCAAAAATATGTAATTTACTCACCTCTTTATTTTCACCCCACACTGTAAATAAAACATGTGATTGGAGTTTCTTCCATTTGTTTTGATTTTCTGTTTATATTTCGTTGTTATTTCGTCACCAGCATGGCAACAAATAAGATCCATGTTAATTTTTTCAAATGTTTAAACTCACTTTTTGTGCTTATCTTTGAGCCTATTTAAATTTATAAAGGGATTCTGCACACCTACAGGAAAATTGCTTTCTAATGGAATGCGCAGATTTACCCCACGATGCACACAAGCTGAGAAAAAAGGTTTTAAAGAAACATGCTTGCCTATTAATATATAGATAGATTTGTAAACCTAATATACATGTAGAACTAAAGCGAAACATATCAAATATACTTCTGAACAATATTATCAATACGTTAGTTATAAAAACTTAGTTTCAAGTAAATTGATTAAGTTCACTGGTATTTTTCTGTTTGGAATTTTGCAAACGTACAATTCACGGGGCGCGAATGCCAGAGTAGGGGTGTTACTGGTATTTTTCGTTTGGAGTTTTGCAAACGTACAGGGCGAGTTTACCTGGGTAACTATTAGATGTCAGTTTGCTTCTTACCGTCACAGTGTACGCATCGTTCGGTATGGAAGTTATAAAAAATTGTTTAGATTGTGTATATAGGGAATAATCGTTTACCGTGATGCGGCACAACAGGATAGGCATATAGGAATAGCACAAATAGAAATTCGCTAAACATATGTCTCATGGCAAGACCTAGACCCGGAACCGAAACAGATTTTATTTTTTTTGTTTTAAGCTCCCCAGAGGCCAAAACAGTTCGTTCAAATATGTATGTGCAATCTATTTGTCTATGGCAATATAGAGATATTTGTACATGCGTCCATTACCACTATAACTCAAGTAAGAAAAATACGATTTTGGCAACATTTGAAACAAACGTGTAAAAATCTACGCTTTTTCAAAGGAGATCGAAAACCAGCATGGCCGGACTAATAAAGTTAGAAAACCAAATGTCAATCTGGCGAGCGATCTCTAATAAAATATAATTATCAACAGCTTTAAAATCAAAGCTAACAATTAATTATCAAAGCTCAACAAAATATTCATAATAAGTAACAACATTTGTTGAAGGCTATTAGTCCCAGTTTTGGAAATCATTGGAGCAATTTTTAGAAACATTGTAAGCACAAACGTAACGCGTAAAATAGTATAGGGAGAGTCTAGCTATAAATAGAAAGATAAAGATTTAAACTGCCAAATACCCGTGGCCTTTCTCCCTCGCACCTTTTTCCCCATCGTAGATACATGTGTCCGCAATGTTCCGCCCTTGAAATATTTGCAGAGACCTGTCAACCCCTTGTCAGGTAGCAGTAATCTCTAGTGTCCGCTTATGCCCTCTTTAATGATGTGTCCCCAATATTCCGTGTCCGCATTTGCCCGGCATTCCTAATGTCAGGGGTTAGGGGTTTTATGGGGGGGGGGGGGGGTTAGGGTCACTTGGACGAGTAAATCAAGAAGCTTGGTAATGGACAAGGTCGTTATGTGATAACAGCTGTTGATTGGTTTGATAAACTACTTAGTTTTTGTAAATTTTTAAATTTTACAATACTTCAAAATTGTATAATACAGATGTTTTCTGTTGGTGCGTAAACACTACTGTAAAAGTCCACAGTGTTAGAAATTGTTGTAGTATTTTAAGAGAAGAAACATACCATTTTGAGGTATAACATGGATTCTTGACTTATCACAGCAGGCTGATAGCTAAAAGAATTGTTCAATATACTAGCCTATATTATAAAAACCATATGAAATTTAGTTATAAGGTTTAATAAAGAGCAGATATCTGAGCAGATATTTGTTGAAAAATCTCCCTAAGCAACGTCTGGAAAAGCACATCCCATAAAACTAACTAAATAATGCCATTCCTCAACCATTACACTATAACTATGGATACAAAGTGACAAATTCAATTCGATCTGATTGGGTAGAATTTATGTTTTCCATTTTAAAAGCATTCCAAGTTTGTGGGATCTCAAAATTATATACAGAACACTAAAAATCACAAAAACATCTAAACACTACAAACATCCAAATAAATAATTTTAATCGTACAATAATATGATCCATAATCAGTGACGTGTGGCAATTGATTTACAGGAAGTTAAACAATGTAATCCATAATATAAAAATTAAATTATTTAGGTTTAGCTTTTATAGTATAACATGTTCATCTAATTTAAGATACAAATGAATCAAATATGTTTAGAAAAAAAAACTGCAGATAGTCATTTAAAAAACTAAAAGCTCTTTAAAACGTTAAATAAAATCAATTACACCAAAATAAATTTACTTTGTATGTAATTTCTGAATATATTTGTATAAAAAGATTTCCTCGATCCCAACTTTCTGGTACTTGCATGAACCAAGAAAGCTTTCTCAGAGAATATCTAAACAACATGGAATTCTACTTTGGCCCTGAGACACTGCACATATCAAGTTTTACCATTTTTTGTTATTTTAAGACGTGTTTCAGGTATTGCCGATTGTATAAGGCATTTGAGATAATCTTTGTACTGTAAAAATAGTGTTTTTCATACATTACATCATTGTTTTAGTTAAAATTTAATAATATCCAATAGGAATTTAATTATGTGTTTTTGAATATTTCAAATGTGTAATACTCATAAACACCGAACAGAAAATACATTGATTAAATCTTAATTAAACAGTACTTTCATAGTCTTCTTTGATACAAAATGACGTGAATATAAACGTATTTTGATTGTACATAAGTCAATAATTTTTATCCGTTAAGAAAATGTAGTTTTCTTGCTCAAGTCAAAACTTTACAGTAGGAACACACAAAATTCAAAATCATAAGTACAATTAATGTACTCCATACACGGCCAATTTATTTTATAGACACTTCGAAAGCACATAAGAATAAAAGCTAAGATTAAATAGTTTATAATAGTAGTAGTAAAATAAAATATTAAATATTAAACAACGATACCCATTTCATCTTATAGAAATTAGGGTTCCTCTTGGTTCAGAACATTTGGTCCCGTGGGTAACAGCTAGTTTATCTAAATAAAATTTATTCTTCAGCTTACAGTATTGGTGGTTACAAAGTGTTAAAAAAAAGGAGGCACACAAATTATTATATCATTCACATAACAAAAGTCATTGACTTAACTATTTATTCACAGTTTCACCAATGCAACTCACACAGCCGCCGACCATTACTACCGAATTGTACAATAATATGTAATATTAAAACAATAAAGATTTTTCTAAAACTCTTCTACTGTGTTTGATCTGTAATCATAAATGGTATTCAAAATAATTAAAATTATTTTACAAAATAAATCAAATAATAGGGTTTGTATAACAACTTTGATAGTCAAACTAAGTTACAATGTTATGAAATCGTCCAAAAATATAATGTTGAATTTATAAAACAATACATCTTAGCGAATATAAACGGGCAGTAGCTGGTATCTAAGCCTACAAACGACTTGGGTCATTAATGTCAAACTTGATACACTGATGACCTGCTTTTGACCTTACTGCGTGGTTGTAGGCTACTCGTAATCGAAACTGTCGTCTTAGGAACTAACATTGACAAAATAAATAGCCACAGACTGTTCACGATTTTACACCAAGCGTGAACGAATCGGTACATTTTTTAATTAAATACAGATTTTTTAGCGCAACCCATTAAAAGTACTGTAAGACACTTTTTAACGTCACAAGTGGTGCGAAGACACCTTGTTGAGACATTACATATTCAAAATATATTCCCAGTAACACTAAAGATCTTAAATAACAATGGACCATTGCTTATCAGCTAATTAGCAAATGAAGTAAAATATAAGCCAACCCCTTTAATTGAAACAATATTTAAAAATGGTTAAATAGTTTGCCGTGCATTAAAATTAATTCTACATATACAAGGTGTCTCGTAATTGAAAAAACAAACCCCGCGAAATCGATTTATGGGTTAAAAGAAACAAAGAAAATTAGGAATGCATTTTATCTTACCAGATATTAAGCATTTTGTATTTTTCGTGAAATTATTTTTCTTTAGGTAGAAGAGAAGAGGCCTATGTTGGAAAAAAATGTAACTCGGTCTAAATTATATTATAATTAAAAAATAACGACAATATTAATTTTAATAATTTTAACCGCTATAAAATGGCAGAATTTACTAAAACATATCTAGAGCACTTTGATTTCGCATTTAAAACTTCATATCATAAGTTCTGATGTTTAAAAAGATCTAATAAAAAGCTGATAAATAATGACTTTAGTAAATAAAATTAGGTAACATAAGAATAAGGGTCGCAACTCAATTTGTATTATTTTCAACCAAAAAAAATCTTAATATTTGAGCTCTTTTTCATTCGATAAATTTGATTTTGGCGTCGTTTGATAGGAAACTGTTGATACCAAAGAAAAGTGATCTTGAAATCTTTTCATAAAATCAATCTTTTAGTAGAGTATATTATTAAAATTAAAATGGCCACAATTTTAAAATATCAACAAGCAATGTTTAGATCGTCAAGTTAATAACGAGTAAATATGAGAAGATAGGATCAAAACGCCGGCAAAGCCAATATTTACAAATAACCAACATGGAATCAAAGAGCTGTCAGTAAATATAACAATGTGTGTCTTCCCGCTTGCTTTTCGCCCGAGGCTAAACACTTATTTAGCAATGTATCACTTGGATAAATGTATCTTTATCGTTTCAGTCTATTCCCAATTTGCGTTTGGATTGCTTGAGTAAATAGCAACTGGTTTTAAGCATTATAATGATAGGTATCAAAATAAATGTACCTATTATTAGTTGCTTAAGCCAAAATGCAACATTTACTCAATACCCAATCCCCATTTACCCAATACGCTCGTAGAAAGTGATATTGATATAGGTTTTAAACTATATCTATATCTATATCTATATCTATATATATATATATATATATATAAAATACGTGAAGCCATTTTTTGTTAACACAACTCCTCCCTTATTTGTGGACCAATTTTAAAGTTTAAGGTGTCAAAAGAATTGTCTCAATATGTAGTTTTGCAATAAGGTTTTAGAATTTAAAAATTCTTACTCTTAAGGGCGTGAGACCCTCTCAAAGGTCGGGGTTTCCCCATAAGAAATGCACAGAACAAATTAAAAAAAAGCTGTTTATAAAAAGAAACTCATTAGCTTTTTGGGAGTAAATATTAATGTTTGTAATATTCAGTAGGTTAAGACCAAGTTAAACAGTTAATCAGTTTTGTTGGAAGAGCAGAAAATGCCTCAAGTTCAAAGAAGAAATGTTGAAAACGGGAGGAGGAGACGATTATAAGATATATCTTATGCGTATGAGGAGAGTAGACAAAGAGACTCTTGGTCTAACAAATACCCATCCAGATACACATTCACTTGGTGAGATGAATAATATTTGACAGTTATGCTATGCAACTTACTTTGGAAGTGAAAAAAATATACGAAGCACATGGTGTTTTCACGGTGGTAAAGTAAACTTGCCTAATCACAGATCAAATGAATGCATGCAAGAAATGTTTACTTCTGACACTGACAGATCGAGAAATTTCAAAACATTTAGTAGAAACTATAATAATGCCTTGACTATGATAAGTTCAAGTAGTAAGATTATACCAAATCTTTGCGGACCTTATGTTTTTATTGTAAACTTTTGTATTACTCGGTCTACTTAAATTGAGAAAAACTCAAATGGATTGTTTTCTTCTAGGTTATGTTGCCCGTATTTAGGACAAACTTATACAAAGTTTTTGGACTGAATTCACCAGCACAATCCAGACATTTCAAGTCAAAAATAAGAAGTTTCAAAAACTCATTTGCTATTGAAAGTTTTAGTGGCAATATTAGACCAAACATAAGTGAAGAAATTAGTGTTTATGTTTGTAACGATCGAGTAATTACAGTCAAGTTTATTTTTATGACTCAGGAGAGGCAAATAATATACGCTTTTCAAAAAGAGAAAATGAAAATTGATATCCAAATTTCATAGCTACAAGAGTTATCCAACCTATTTCGACATATGAATCTATACTTTCAAAACTTTGGGACAGGTATGAAAAGAGGAAATCCACTTAACAACGTGAGAACGTTCTGATGCGGGGCATATACTGTGACCACGAAACTAGAAAAGACACTGTGACTGACAGACAACACGTTAAAATAGGTTAACCAACTTTCAATGATGTTGCTGCTTTAGCCTATTCAAAGCATATTTTGGGTGTCCAGTTAGTAACCCAGAGTTTGTGGGTAAAAAATGGAGCACATGAAACGGTTGAGATCGCCCAACTTTTCAGTATTCTCTACGGAGAAAATTCGTTTGATTAGAGGGAAGTCTCAAATCAAAGAAATAAAATTACCCAAACTTAAATTTGCTTAACACAGGTTATCAGTAAGGCAACAGTTTTCTTCAATTCTCAATGCTGGAAAAACTTTGTTGTAACATGTTAACTCGAATTGAAGCAGATGGTTTAGCATTCTTTAGAAGTAATCAGTTAAAACTGAGACCAGAAATGATGTAGGTAGGTGAACCTTTTACGACGCAAATAGAGATATTTAAAATTAGTTCCTAACAAGTGTTTAAACAACTCTAAGATGTAACTAGAATTACTCGAATTTAAGCATCACGTTTTCCTCGGAGTTATATGTTTCATACTATGCGGCTTATTGAGCCGCACGGGTTCTCTAGTTCATATTAATGATTGATAAATATATCGATGAACAGATGCCAAATTTCATAAAAACCGTTAATATTAAAATTTATTTTATGATCAAAAAGATAGAAAATCCAAATCAAATGAGGCCTTGTTTGTTAAAATCAAATGACAAACAAACGAGTTATCAGGTTATTTTAGACCCATACTTATATGACGTTTATGTTTGTATTAGCCCAAGGAACAAGTCCACAAAATATGTCCAGACAATTTGGAAATACCCTGTATTGAAGTAACACAAGTAAAAATAAATAAATAAATACCCCTGCGCAGCAAAGATTCGGTCTAAGCGAATTTCAATTTGATTGGTATTTTACAAAAATATTTCCATAAATAAGTAATAATCGTCTTCTATGTATGTACTGTATAACATTGGATTTAAAAGGTTTGCTGTTAAGATGAGGGGGAAAAGTGTTTTTGAATAGTGTAGGGTGATATAAATAAATTTTGACAAATTTAATCAAATTCATCCGTAAACAAGCAAACTACAACAGTTTTTCTCCTTAAGAATGACACGTAAATATCAAACGTAAAAGTTTTTTATAATTTAGTCAAAAACATTTAATTGCACGACAATGTATCAACATACGAAATTATTTGTTGTTCCCAACTAACAATTGTGGAATTATATGTGTTGAGGCCAAAAATCCGAAATCAACAAATGAAAAATATCAAAGCACCACGTTAAACCCCGGATGTTTTATAACCAAATTCTGACATAAGTTCGGACTGTTTCCATAAACCAACTTCGATCAACCTTCAATCTCAACTTATGAAGACTTGTGAAGAACTTAGGAGATTGTGCTGAAAAGACATCTGAATGTTACAACATTTAAATGTTCCAGATTATGAAGAGAGTAAGGCCTCCCTAATGTCAGGGGTTAGGGGTTTGGGGGGGGGGGTTAGGGTCACTTGGATGAGTAAATTAAGAAGCTTAGTAATGGAGAAGGTCGTTAAGTGATAACACGTGCTGACCCTTGGTTTGGTAAACTACTTAGTTTTTGTAAAATGTGTGCAAGTGTAACTACTTCAAAATTGTATAATAGGCCTATAGATATAGAATGTACAGATATACAGAAATGTATAATACAGTTTTCGGTTAGTGCGTAAACACTACTGTAAAAGTCCACTGTGTTAGAAATTGTTGTAGTATTTTAAAAGAAGAAACATACCATTTTGAGGTATAACATGAATCATTGACTTATCATAGCAGGCTGATAGTAACAAAAAAATATGTTTCAATATCTTAGCCAATATTAAAAACATTATATAAAATTGAGTTATAAGATATAATGAAGAGCCATTGTTAAAAAATCTCCCTATGCAACGTCTGAAAAAAAACACCCTCCATAAAAACTAACTAAATCATGTCCTTCCTCATGTTTAACACTTCAACTATGAATACAAAGTGACAAATTCAATTCGATCTGATTGGGTAGAATTTATGTTTTCCATTTTAAATGCATTCCAAGTTCGTAGGTTCCCAGAAATTTATGCACAGAACACTATAACCAATAAAAACATCAAAATAAATAATTTTTCTCGTAAATGTGATCCATAATCAATGAACGTGTGGCAATTGATTTACAGGAAGTTAAACTATGTAATCCTAAATATAATAATTGAATTATTTAAATTAAGCTTCTATCGTATAAAATGTTCATATAATTTAAAATACAAATGAATCAAATATGTAGCAATAGAATTATAGTTGAACAAAAAACTGCAGAGAGTCGCTGAAAGAATAATTAAAGCACTTTAAAACTTCTAAAAAAAATAATTGCATCAAAATAAATGTACTTTATAAGTAATTTCTGAATGTATTTGTATAAAAAGATTTCCTCGATCCCAACTTTCTGGTACTTGCATGAACCAAGAAAGCTTTCTCAGAGAATATCTAAACAACATGGAATTCTACTTTGGCCCTGAGACACTGCACGTATCACAAGTTCTACCATTTTTTATTTTTAAGATGTGTTTCAGGTATTGCGGGATTGTATAAGGTATTTGAGACTATCTTTGATCTGTAACTAGTGTAAGTGTTTTTCATACATTATAACATAATTGTTTTAGTTAAAATTTAATAATATATAATAAAAATTTAACTATGTGTTCTTGAATATTTCAAATGTGTAATACTCACAAACACCGAACAGAAAATACATTGATTAAATCTAAATTAAACAGTACTTTCGTAGTGTTCTTTGATACAAAATGACGTGAATATAAACGTATTTTGATTGTACATAAGTCAAAAATTTTTATCCGTTAAGAAAATGTAGTTTTCTTTTTCAAGTCAATACTTTACATTAGGAACACAAAATTCAAAATCTTCAGTACAATCAATGTACTTTTCATACATGGCCAATTATTTCATAGACACATCAAAAGCACGTAAGAATAAAATCTAAGGTTAAATAGTTTATTAAATACTAGTAGTAAAATAGTAGTAGTAAAATAAAATATTAAATATTAAACAATGATGCCCATTTCATCTTATAGAAATTATGGGTTCCTCTTGGTTCAGAACAAGCATACAAGAAACGGAAACTCTGAAAGTGGTTCATTCAGACAAAGAAACTTTACAAACTAACTTGCTCGTCATTTCCATTATTTCGGATTAATCCGTCGTTTCCACGAAATATTTCAAGAACATCTGTTCGCGTTGTATTACAATTGTATCTATAACAAAGTTTAAATTCAATCCGAACATTATTTTAATCGAACCGTTTCTAATTTTCGTGTTGTCAACGGATGTATAATTTTGTTTGAAATGATAGAATACACTCAGAACGCAATAGAATTCATAACATGACTGAAATATAAGTATGGAATTTAATACTGGCAAAATGTGTATCGATATTTCAATAAAAAAAATCCGATATTGTTACCTAATTGCCTTTATCGGATATTTTGTTAAGTGTTTGCAGCATATTTGAACCAATAACGCTTGACTATTTTAAAATCATAACCTAATAAATTACTAACATAGAAGTGCGAACAAGAGAAGTATTAAAACGCTTTTATGACAAAAACTACACTTTACAATGGCAAATTTGATCAATGTTATCTCTTAAAGCATTTCCACAAAAAAACTTTAGTCATAACTGATTAAAAGTGTTCCGCAACCTTGTGTAGTTATTTGAATTTTAGCAAAACAAATTTCTTTAAATTTATTTATTCAATAACAGGGATGAACAACAGACCGAAGGCAGGTTTTCAGGTGGTGTTATACCGTATAACGAGTCAGAGTTTATAAATAGTCGTGTTACTCATGCGATTAATGTCTTCTATTGTAGCCAGACACCTGCTCTGACGGATAAAATATCGTTCAAATAATTAACCTTTGACTACCTCTACTTCTGCACACCTGTAATTAGCACAACGGGCGAATGAAACAAAACAATTCCATAAAACAATAACATGGGAATATAAAATTTAAAGTTTTTTAACTTTTCTCCGAAACAATTAAGCGCACAACAACACTTTAATATACTTCATTATTTTGAAGTAGTTTGTAATTGGAAAGGAATTGCAGGAGGTTATTTAAGGATTAAGAATTGGAAAAACAATTTTCACCCCATAAAACCCCACATGTAACCCACTTTCCACGGTCGGTTCAAGGTTGACTCTTTTGGATGTACGTAGATTTAAACATATATCTACCGAATTTTAATACTTTCTAGCTAGTAAAATACTCTTGAGGAGATTGATAAAGGTTCGATTCTAACAATTACTATAGAATGAATTGTTGTTTAAATATTTTACATTACATTAAAAAATTTCGTACTACGATTAGTGTAGCCATGTTTACAAGATATATGTAATAAAAAAGCGGTGTTTCGAATGTAATATTCTAACTAATTACAATTCTTACATCACCATTACTCACAGTCTAGGCAGGAGTGTTTTCAGCTTACTCACCTGAAAAATCATAAAGTGTATTGAAATTATTGAATAAGACCCAATAAAAATAAAAATACAGGGTTTAATCTCTTTCTTACATACATCAAGGTTAGACAATTTTAAAACAAAATATTATGATGTATTGTTAATCGATGTACACTATGAGACCAGTTTCGAAAGCATTAGGAAAAAATATTAATTGGACTGTTACAAACCAATTAAGTGCAAATAAATTAAGTGAGTAAATAATTTTAAAACAAAAATTATGAGACATATTACGTAATCTAACTAGCTTAAGGAAATTTTTTTTTAATTTTTTAAATGTCTGTTTAATGCAACTAAATACAAAGCGAAATTGATCCTTTACTTCTAGTAAAAATGCATACATATGGCATTGACTGGGACGGTGGCGTCGTCCTGTAATCCAGCTACTAGGAGGTCACAAATTGTGGATATTTATAGGCATGCACTGTGGATGCGATACTCCCTGGTGTGGATTAACGTCCGCAGTACTATCCTGATATTTAGACCAATTTGTTAATACCAAGGCAAAAAATGTGGTTCGGAATCCACCATGAACTGTAGGTCCCTTAGTTGCCATTAGCTGCATCGGCTATTATAATAGTTGTGTTTAAAGGAACATGTCGGCCTTAGTCCCTAACAAGACTACAAGATCACACCACTCATCCTTTACTCATATTTGGGTTTAAATACAACCCATCTTAAATAATTGATAATAATAATAATTTCATTTTTACATGTATTATTCGATAGGTAGCCAAAACTGCTTTTCAGTGTTCCTAAACAAAATAAATTATTTGAGTCCATAACTGTATTTTTTGGAGAGGGAGCTGGCCTAGTGGTAGAGAACGAGCTATCGGTCCCCAAAGCACCTCGTTTAAATCCCGCCAATCATCGATTGATTTTATCAAAATGATAACACCGCGATACCCCTTCTAGACCTTTAAGTAAACATACTCTTTGTGGAGAAACATTCTGGGCTAGAACCTAGAACCTTGAAACATTTTTTTTTACCTATAAAAGTTATGCGGTAGGTTACAAATTAGTTATGTGAAAGTGCAAAAAGGTCCGAGACTAAACAATTACAACTTCTAATGTTATTTCCATTGTGATTCCACGCCAGTTCAAAACTAAGTTACTGAATCTATTGGGAGTAGAATTGAGTGACTTGCTGAAGTTTCGGACTATGGAACTTGTTGTTTTGACGCTACATTAAATTAACTAGATTATTTTCATCCAAAATAAAAGTTCAATAATATCTGATATTTTGAGTGTAAGTTTTGGGTTAGATTAGGTTTTGATGACACGAACTCGACAGATTACGTATTTTAAGACGAATCACAATACGGGACTGATCACTGATCCCATAAGAGGATTTAACTATTTGATAATTTTTTAAAGCTTTATCGGATACAGCTTTAAAAAATTACCAAATGGTTAACTATTTTTTCATAAAATCAGCCGTTTTTTGAGTAAAATTGAGTAAAATGTAATTGTGTACATAACAGAATTGTGTGCCACCAAATAACCTACATCATTAGTCAGAAAGCTTTTTAACTCAGATACAACATTTTTGCGTCATTAAACTTTGATACTGTTTGCTACCAAGAAGTCCAAAGTAATACTTGCGGTTGGATAGAAACGTCTTGAATAAGATTCAAGAAGATGAAAAGTTTAATGATGGGTTAGCCTCTGGATCAAGGTAATGCAAATATAAAAGGTTTAATTTACCTGTTGCGTCAATTGATCCTTTAAGTTAGTGCATGCAAAATACTCAAAAGACTCAGTCATGACTCATCATCTAACGCTACCGGTTACACAACTCTCGTGTTCGGACTACTTGGCCAAGTTTTTTAATTGTAAATATTTTATTGTTTCGTATGTGTTCGTGTTATGTGTCCTAAATGCGCTGACGACTCCACCCATGGATGAGAAGGCCGTATTTTAACGTTCATGACCTGAAGATGTACTCGTTTAGCAGTACGAAACGGCCGTAGTTATTTAACTAACTTAAAGGATCAATTGACGCAACAGGTAAATTAAACCTTTTATATTTGAAAAGTTTAATTTCGTTCGTTTCAAAATGATTTAATTAAATTTCTTTTGTAGAGTAAGTTACAAAGTCTTTCCAACAAAGTGCGCTTCTATGCTTTGGAGCAATAAATGTGGTATTACTTTTATTAAAAATTATGAATTATATGAATAGAATAAAAACCTTTTGGCATTGGTACCATTGTCCCAATAGACCTACAGGCCACTAGGCCCCTAATGTTTTCACAATTTAGATGCATCATAATAATTATTTTTATTAAGTCGTTATTAATATTTTTACATACCAGTAAAGATATTGTTTGAAACAAAAAAAACATTGAACTTTATCAACATCAGACTATCAATATAGCAAATAAAAAAAAATCAAGAGCAATTGAGATAAAAAGTATCTGGAGGCGCCGGGTATCGATCCCGGTACCTCTCACATGCTAAGCGAGCGCTCTACCATCTGAGCTACGCCCCCAGTTGTTCAGATCGGTATGTCAGTATAAACATAGACTAACTACAGTATAAGCTCTAAGAGTCTAATGAAAATGCCTTGTATTCTTGTCGACACAAATACAATGTCGAATAATCTGAACAATTGGTTGGTCATGAAGATAGGGAAATTTACTTTACAATAGTAGACAGTTTAGTTTTTTTTTCGGTAAAAAGTGAAATAAAACTATCAATTTATTTTCACGTCAAGGACATTTAATATCACTTGCTCGTTCTTATAGTTCACTCGACATAACAAAATTAATCTCAGTAATTTATTACCAAAGTACTATTATTTCGTGATGCTTTTGGTTATAGAGACGCTAAAAGTGGTAGATTATTGTTATTGTATTGCATTAGATTTTAAACAGTTTAAGTTAGATGATGTTACCAAAATAATAGGCTATTCTTAGTCAGTATAGCCTATTACCAGTGTAATATGAGACACGTCAGTAATAGTATTATATATAATTTATTAATCAGCGTTTACAATTAAGACCAGTTGTTTTAGCTTGAGTTCTATTTATTAAAAGAACAGGGATCAGCTGTTCTCAGCTGTGTCCAGTTTCAAGAAGCTGCTACCCCCGGCCCTGCTAACATATACGAGAACGGAGGTTTAAAAACACTAATTATGGCCAAAATAAAGTTTTCAGGTAATTATTTAATACACTACACATTGAAAAATATATAGGCCAACTGTATGCGGGGCCACAGAATGTATTTTATAGCCCCGTACTGTATGGGCATATCCTAAATTCCTAGCATTTGTTCAAACTCTGCTACGTCTGCGTGGTGCCGAAGTAGTTCCTACTTTCTCCGCTAGGTCGCACCACCATCCACATGAAGATCCATATGAGACCTGAGACGTATGCCATCATTGTTGACGCACGCATTAAGTTTCTTTATTTATTTAATCTTTTAATTCCAACTAGTGTACATGTTGCTCGAATTCGAGCAATTGCAAAGTATTACAGGAGTTATTTCAAAACGAATAACAGTCATATTTACAATGAATTTAAAAGATTCAACTCAAAGATTACCGGTGTGTAACTCAGATCATGTTTATCTTCATTATTAATAAACCTCCTTCTCAAAATGCCTCGCTGTACAGGCAACACAGGTCATTGATAGAGGGCCAATTATTTTGAACGAAAAGTTGTTTTGGGGTAGTGTTAGGGCGCATTTTAACCTAATAGTTGAGCCTATTACGTGTCACTGTTCTGTAGCTACGGTCGTTATCACGATTACGCCTCCTGTCTATGTTTCATTGTCGTAGCGTCGGAGGCATTTAAAAGAAAAAATACCCCCGCCGCAGCAAACCTGCCGTCTAAGCGAATTTCCATTTGGCTGAATTGGTTTTTTAATTGATCTATTTAAATAACATTAGGTTTAACGAGTACCTAGGTTTGCTGCTACAAGGAAACTAATAAAGTAGTGTGTTTTTAGTAAAATATTGATAGCTTACTATAAAATAAATAAATTTGTCAAGTTTGATCAAAATATATCCATAAACAAGCAAACTACAACATTTTACAATATTCTCCATAAGAATAACATGGGAATTTTAAATTTACCATTTTTTTAGTTTTCTCCGTAACCAATAACCGTACAAAAACACTTTGATATACTGAACTGTTTGTTTTTTTAAGCTCTTTAAGAACGTTTGGAGAAAAATTGGGAAATTTTGTATTTTGAGGGTCAAAAGTGAGAAAAACCAATTTTTACCCCATAAAACCCCCCATAAAACACTGTTCCCATGGTCCGATCATGCTGGATCGCGAACTCGTTCAAGTTTATCCCGTCTTACACCTTCAAACCAAATTTCATCAAAATCGGATAAAAATTACTCAAGTTATCGTGTTCACGGACACACACACACACACACACATATATATATATATATATATATATATATACATATATAAAAATTTGAACGAATGGTGTTTTTGGCCTCTGGGGACATCAAAATGAAAAAGTAAATCGGTCCCGGGCCTAAGTCTTACCATGAGACCTACGGTAATAGCTACTTCCCTATAGGGAAATTCGCTAAAAAACAACAAATAAACAAATTATATCTACACAAAGCAGCGATAAATTCAAAAATTTAAGTTACAATCATACTAACACGATCTGTTTTCGTTTTGGGGGTTATGTTTACACAAACTCAAATAGTAAATAAAGGTACTCAATGCGTTTCATTGAATTGAAAAATAAATAACAGCAATTAAATTATACAGCTGATCAAAATGTAAACAATTATGTTCTTCATAAGGATAACATGGGAACTTTCAAAGCCACTGGGGCAGAACCCAAGGGACTTTGTCAAAAATGTAAGGCCAGTTTGCAAATATGCGCGACACGCTCTTTCCAATGAGACGTCAATGGATAAAATCGGTTAAGAAATGGCGGAGGAGTTCAACCGACAAAGTTTCATGTAGCGTATTAATTATATAGATTACATTCTGATGTTCAAATTGCATTTTTTTACAAACCGAGCTAAGAAGGCCGAGCATTTGAGAATTATTTGTACGTACGAGGCGAAGCCGATTACTGGAATATTTGAAGCAAGGTGCTGGATTCCATCACGACACCAAAATGGTCATGAAGAATAACATACCTCAGAAAAATTAAAATTACCTGTATTACATTTCGTAATTGACATTATATTTATGTAAAAGTAAATAGGTTATAAGAGACGTACATAGCAACGTAACAATTATTAATACGTCTTGAAATTCAAGGTTATCAATTTTGCAGTAAACACAAAACAAGCTAAAACACAGCAAAACTAGCGTCCTGTTCACATTTGTATTGCTAAATAATAATACCCCCGCCGCAGCAAACCTGCAGACTAAGCGAATTTCCATTTGACTAATTGGATTTACACTGAAATGTCTACTTTTCAATACCAGTACATGCTAAGTAACATGTAACGAACGTAGAGCTGATCATATATCACCTCAAAAAGATCATAAGAGCAGTACCAAAAATCACCTCAAAGTAGTCCACCAAAATATTAGAGGGTTGCTTAACAAGATGGACGAACTTGAAATTTTCATAGATGACGAGCAGCCCGATATCTTATGCTTGTCTGAACACTTCTTGAAGAGCTATGAAATAAAAAATCTTATAATAAAGGGGTTTGACTATGTTAATGCGTACTGTAGGTCTAATACGAATGGTGGTGGAGTTTCGATTTGGTGTCGCCCCAAAATAAAGTTCGACCCACTCGATGCCACAGAGTTCTGTATCGAAGGTGAAAGTGAATTAACAGCAATGTCAATTAATTTAGATGAGAATGAGAGGTTACTAATGGTGGCAGGTTACAGGCCACCCTCAGGCCAAATAGACACATTCTTGGATTGTATAAATTACCTCTTAGATAAGTATTCAGCCTCTCACTCTAGAACTTATGTGCTAGGGGATTTTAACATCGACATATCTACTGACATTGAGATTGACAGGCGACAGTTTGTTATGATACCAGCTGTAAATAAAAGTGGCTACTTGCAGAACCATTCCTCTTCAGAAGTCCCAGTCAGGAGAGGTGTGCCCCAGGGTTCCGTCTTGGGTCCGATTCTCTTCCTTATCTTCATAAATGATGTTCCATCCAGCTTGAATCATGCAAACATATGCCTTTTTGCCGATGACACTTCTATCACCATTTCAAATCCCAGTTTTCAGGCCTTAGAACAGACCCTATTTCTTGAATCCAACTGCCTGCTTCAGTGGTGTGAGGATAATGAACTAATTTTAAATGCCAACAAAACCACACTCCTTCAATTTAGCATTGCTCAGCATCGCACATCCACTGACATACATGTTCTTCTTGATGATACCACTATTTCCCCCTCCCCAGATGTAAAGTTCCTTGGTTTAATTCTAGACGAGAACCTCAAATTTCACAAGCATATCGATCACGTTTCAAACAAGATATCTGTTGGGATTTTCATGCTCCGCACTCTTAAACATACTGTTTCGTGTGAGGTCCTCTTGACAGCCTACTATGGACTAGTTTATCCTTATCTGACATATGCTGTACCTGTCTGGGGGTGTGAAAGCCAAAGGACTCAGTTCATATTCAGGCTTCAAAAAAAGGCTCTCCGAACTGTTTTTTCCCTTCACCGTCGTCAATCCTGCAGAGATGTCTTCAGATCACATAAAGTTCTAACTTTCCCTTCCATTTACATTTTAGAAACATTATCATTTATCAAGAAAAACCAATCATCATATAGCTCTCCAAGTATCCATAGTTATCGTCTCCGCAACAATTTCAATCTTTCAGTACCACGACACTCAACCACTTTCTTTCAGAAAAATTTCCACTTCAATGCAGTAAAACTTTTTAATGACCTCCCTCTCCCTTTGAAAGCCGAACAGGACATCGGAAAATTCAGGAAATTAGTTAAGTCCATGTTGATAAATAAGGTCTGCTACAGCGTCCGGGAATTTCCTGGTAGTCTTTAAGCTTATCAAACATTAAAGAAAACAATTTGTATATAATGTATTTAGTAATTAATTAATTTCATAAAAATATAATCTCTTGACTTGGCCAATGCAATGTATTGTTAATCTGGTTGAATAAAGAACTTTGACTTTGACTTTGACTTACTTAAAAATATAACATTTATTCTTGATTTAAATAGAATTAGTTTAACAAGTACTTAGGTTTGCTGCATCAGGGAGGGTAAAACTGTTTTTTTTTTTTTTAATGTGAATAGTTACGTAAGAAATAAAAACATTTTCCAAATTTGATCAAAATATGTTCACAAACAAGCAAACTACAACAGTTTACTTATTCTCCATAAGAATAAGATGGGAATTTAAAATTTACAATTTTTTGGAATTTTCTCCGTAACAATTAGGCGCATAATAACGCTTCAATATACTAAGTTATTTGTTTTTTTAAGCTCTACAAAATGGTTTGGAAAGAAATTGCTAAATTTTATGTTTTTTGGGTCAAAAATGGGAAAAACCTATTTTTACCCCATAAAACCCCCCGTAAACCCCCGTTCCCATGGTCCGATCATGCTGGATCGCGAACTCGTTCGAATAAACGTACGTTTACACGTTTGTACCAAATTTCATCAAAATCGGATCATTTTTGCTCGAGTTATCGTGCTGACGGACACATATATATATATATATATATATATATATGAATTTGAACGGATGGTGTTTTTGGCCTCTAGGGACCTCAAAACGAAAAAATAAATCGGTCCCGCGTCCAGGTCTTACCATGAGTACTACGGTAATAGCTTATTCCCTATATGGGAAATTCGCTAAAAACAGCTGATTTCAACAATGGAATTGTATTGTAAACAGACACTTATTAGTGGGAAAAAAGAGAACCGATAGAGATAAAGGAAAAGTGTATTTAGAGCAAGGGAATATCAGCTGATCGTTTTTCACTTACTCTAAATTATATATTGGGAAAAAATTGCTTTTTTTATATCAGCTGATATCGACAGAGGTACTTTCTGTACGGAATAATACGTCTTTGTAATGGATTTACCAACTATCCACTTAATCGAAGGTTTATTTGCATCAATATTAATGCATTTTTATCTGAATTTCAATCGTATTAAGAGCGGAATTTTTGTAAAGAAGAAAGTATTCCTAAATTATTACTTGAAATTGACCAACAGACAGTGATAAAGAAAGAACAAGGTACAAAAGTATATAGGCCTAGTACAAGAAAGAACAAACAAAAAGTTATTGTGGACAGGATGTAATGTAAGACATTCCACTCTTTTTTTGTAAGTGAAAAAGGTGATCGTGAAATTCACTCGAAAAATTAACAAGCAAAAATTTAAATTTGAATATAAATCAATTTGTTAGCAACGTATGGGCATTGGCAAGCCTACATGTAATAGTGGTAGTTAAATATAACATCCAATTAAAATTTAATATATCTAAATTGGCCATAAAGCAATGTTCGGAGTATTGTGGGGAACGGAGGTAAATTACTTAAAAATATTAAAATTACTTAGACTTAAAAACCCTGAGTGAATAAACAAAAAATTGGTCGAAGGCGTTTCAATGCATATATTTCTGTAACAGACCACTCTGGTAAAAAAATTAAATTAACATTAAAAAATAAAACTTTATCTATTATATACTGGTAGATTCGTCGTTATTGATTCGTAAAGTAAAAAATATTAAAATATTTATGAAAACTAACCAATAAACGGAATTTGATTAGTAATTTAATCGAGCGAAACAATAATATCTCGTTCGATAAGGTCAAGTGATTATTAGATTTTCTCCTTTTGAGTTCATTGCAAACCAAGCTTCTAAAACAATTTCAATATGCCGAAGAGCAGGGCATAATCCCTCTTAACTTCAATTACAATATTAACACAGTTCGTCTAGTCTATCGTCTTGCTAAGGATATGAATATAAATAGAAATACCACCTCGCATTTCACAAATTATGTTACAGTTGGTAATGCTATCATTCTGTACAGGGTTTGTAGGATTCACAATTATGGGGGAGTTATTATACATCGATGTTATGGACCGTACAAGAAGATTATTGAGCGGAGTGAGCGAAGCTCTTTCCTGCTTTTTTTCCACATAATCCTCCTCAACGGCTGAAGCGATCCGCATGAAATTTAGTTATTGTAACCAACTACGGGACGTATGAGTCTGAAATAGTGCAAATCGGACAAACGGGCTTTTCTCTACGTAAATTAATTTATTTTTTTATCTAACATGGGCATTATGGGGTTATTGGTCGCCGATACATTATTTTTAAACAGTAAAAAGGTAAACAAAAGAATCGTAACTTAGTCAACGAATCATCTAAACTAGCACATCACAAATACATAACAAAAGGAAGATCAATTGGAATAATATCGTTGAGCATAATTTACTACAAAATTAATAACTAATTAGGGTCGCCGGAATTAGGCCAATGCACCATTAGTTACTCCAAATAGCTAGGCTATTCCATTTATGTGTCCCAAATATACCACTGAATTTGGATACTGCGGAAAATAAATTTACATGAACCAGAAAATGTACCTTTGACTTTGGATACTGAAAATAGACATCCCATTTATGTGAAGCAGATGTACAATTGGCATTAAATACTTTAAGGAGACATTTCATTTACGTTAACCAGGATTGACTTAGGAAATTTATTGGATCATACATGCTAGCTCAGCTCAATATTGCAAGCAGGCAACTGCATTGTACACCTAGTGTTTACATCTCTTCACGGATATTATTGAAGTATTTACTAATTGCGCGTTTATAAATTCTAAGTACTTTACCATTGTGATAAAGAAAACGTTTCAAAAGTTAAATTTTAAACCACAAGTTATACACAACAACACAATATTTCATTTTGAAGATTAATGTAGAATATCAAGGGGTGTTGGGGCGCAGTACAAAGTCGCGCACACCAGCTGCGGTCTTCAGGCAGATGCTATTGAACCTGATCTAAACACAGCCTCCACCTGGGCCCCTGGGTGACCTTCAACCTGGTCCTTGGCCTTGCCCTCACTGTGGTGAGGGTGAGGGGGGGTTCTCAAAGGGAGCAAGGGGAGGTACACGCCTCAATAACACCTACAGCATGTGGCTGAGATTCTTGGAGATATTGTAACGTAGCTTTTACTAAGTTGCTGCACGCTCTGAAATGTATTTGTTCCAAATAGGTTTGTTCCTTAGTTCACCCCCCCCCCCCCATCCCGACGGGCATATTGATGGGGTTCAACAGTTTTTATGTCCTAGGAACTCGGTTCCAGCCCAATTTTACACAAAACCCTAGGGGTTCACGGGATTGATCAAATTCATTGGTGATTACCATGATTTGAACCCGAGACATCGGTCTCAGTAGTCCCGAGCTCTTACACTACTAACACTAGACACCTCACAAGGGTAAGCGTTTATATGTTTCACGAGCAAGACAACGATGCGATTCGTGAAGCTACTAGTATACAGTAGTTTTTTGTAACGGTAGCCTAATAATAATAATATTTAATTTTCATATTTAACGTTCGTGTAATTCATCAGATGAAAAGCCTTCAGTTTAGTTTGAACATGTACTAATAGACACAATGCATGGTTGTAGTTCCCTCAGTACCTACTTTGGCACTTTTAAAATCATTAATTTTTATACAAGGAAACTTTTTAGTTGCATACCTCAATCATGCTTAACCTAAACATCATTTGCGAATGGAATACAACTTTTCATACATTATTGTAAAACATAATGAGAATGATCGATTTGATGAGCGCTTGGTAAAGCATACATTTCAAATATAAACGTCCAACGACAAATAACATCATGACAAGATACATTTTGCTTCAAACTTGTTTATAAATAATGTTTCTGTCAAGTTACAAGTAAGCTAAAATCTAGCTACTCAACCTATTTCGGATTGCAATATAACTTCTCCTGATTAAGTTGGGCAATTAAATTCAGCGCGAGTGTGAAGTAGATTGTGTGGAGGAAACTAAGAGAGGCGTCCGGTGTTTTATTACTTAGTCGTTAAACTAGCTTCTCGGCCGTAATATGAATAAATGAATTTATTTCCCATAATACAAAACACTTTACAAACATAATAATTGTTGAGAAATGTAAACTGGTCACTTTTTCAAGTAGTGTGGCCAGTTAAAAGGTTAATCATACATAATAAATAATAAATTGTTGAGCCTAGCATCAGATGACAAATATTTTATCCGCCTGCTGTAACATCTGGGCAAAACTTAGACTAAGAAAGTGTTAACAAAATACACATAAAATAAGGTACTAATATGCGAGACTTGGAGTCTTAAAGGATGACGCCAACGACAAGGAGACTTGTACATGACTACGTAATAAGTAATGCTATTGATGTTTTAGGATAAAATACGGCTACGAAGAATTAAATAGAGATTGACCATTTTTTTCTAAGTTAAATTTCTTCAGTGACAAAAAGAAAAATTATACGAATTTGAAAAAAAAGTCAAATAAACGGTGTTTGAATAAACTTGCTCGTTATGGAATATGCCTAAAATTAATGGATATGTTTAACTTACAGGCAAAATATGAAGTAATATTAAATCAATGGTGTTGAAGGTATAATAGTGTACCCAATCAACATTAGAAACATAAAAACCTTGTTCTGTGAATTTTGTTGTTAAACATACAAAGTATAGACCAGCAGATTCTAGTTCTCGATTTCTCAAATACTAGAAGAGGCTCCAACGTAAAAAATGTATATAATAGAAAATAAAATCATTAGCTTAGCAGCACAATTTATCAGGAGCATATTACTTGATAATTTTGTAATTCTTTATCTTATGTAGCAAACAGTTGCTGTTTTCTGGATGAAAAAAAATCATTTTGTAGCCCATAAAATAAAATAATGTACTGCATTGTAAATACTAAACGTTAAGTATTGTTATAATCTATACATAAAAATAGGCACGTATAGATCAGCCATTGTGCACGATTTAAATCAAACATAAAACCAATATTCAAATCTTTAGGAAAAGGTTTTGTAACTCATTTTACTTAATACAATCAAACAATTAGACTTAAGATTCGGTAGTCACTTTACTCGCTTCACTTAATAAAACACCGTCAACAAAATTAGTTTAAGATACGCGACAAGTGTTAAAATCCGGTGAGAACAAAAGTCCGAACCCGTCGACATCTTAATCCGATCCAGAGCTCGCCAAGAACTCCAATCTCACTCCATGTTTTGATATCAGACCGAACAGATCTCGACGCCTCATTGTTTGCTGCACACAAAACTGTCGTAAATATTCCAAGTTTTTATTTTACGATATTGAATGACGATTTTAAATTTTCATCTTCCGAGTTTGCTTTATAGCGGAAGTATAATCGAATCAGAGCTTAAATAAGTTTCTAAATCGAACCTGTTTACTGGAAATGATTTGAAGAATATTTCTACTTTACCACTCTTTCTACAATAATTTACTGTGAATTTTTAATTCATCTGTGATGTTTGCGCAATTATAACGTATTTTTTTGGGGCTCTGATACTTTAAAATCCTGAGTGTATACCAGATCAATTCAATCTTGATGTCTCCCAGTAATTTTAATGTGTGAAAAAATTATCAATTTCAAAGCTCTTTTCATCGGTAGGTACATTCTTCGAATAGCTGAGTGATAATAGTGTTCGCATAACAACCGAAAGGTCACCGGTTCGATCCTGAGAAAAGACAGTATTTTTATGGTTCGAAACTTTACCCAGCTGTTCCTGGTTGGGCTATCCTATAAAACGGCTGATCTTAGTCAGTAAAAAACTACAAAGATCATCAGTCGTATTTGGGTTAAAATATGAACCTAGGTGGCGTCCCCATCTCAATCAATAATGATAATGATTAGAATCCCAAAAGTAAATTAAAATTCAGATTGTAATGTATTGCTATTAGTTGATCCCCACTTTATGTAGATGATACTAACTCATTAAGTAAGTATTAAGAACCACATAGTGACGTTCCCGGCGGCTGAAATGAGGGATTAAAGAATATTTGATATAATTTAATTTTATCCATGATGTTTAGTTGGGTATTTTATTTATTTATGTTGTTAACAGCTGATCATGTGTAAATAGTTGGGATTGATTTGCAACAATGAGAATTGTTGGAGCATAAGGATGAGTAAAATTTTGTGTAAAAAATGCTTCAGTAACATTGCAAAATGTAATTTGTAAGCTTACTTTTACAAGTCAACAAATAACACAGAAACCTCTGTAGGCATAGGACGTAGAAGAATTCATTAAAACGACTCAGCGTATGGAAAGAGTTTACGCATTTTATACAGTTATATTTTGTTTACTCGTTTCTCGTCTTCAAAAGCGTCCTTATATTACACACAGTGACTTTCCCGAGTTCAAAGGGATTCATTACACAACCTCAAAACTACAGACACATGAGTCTCTGACGTATCAGACCCGTCAGACCTTGAGAGTCGCGGTCTTGTTAAAATTACTTGGTTTGCGCTAAACCCTACCAAAGGCAGCACAATTGTAAACCTCAAGGGACTTAAATCGAGTTTGGGCGTTAGGCCAATCCACTTACTTCTTTATTCTCATCACGTACCTTTCTTCTCGGTGCTTTAGACGACTAGATTAATTAAAGTTTATATTTTTGGCGTACAGACTTTTTGATAGTATAATCTTTGTTTTTGCGTATAAAATTAGTTGCTCTTTATGAGTTGTTTAAAATGTGACATTAATTTTGATTTATTTGTGTTGTTATCATGCTTACTTGGGTAATAGGGAGCGAGCTGGTCTAGTGGTAGCGAGGGGCTTCGGTGCCCGAGGTCCCGGGTTCAAATCCTTCCAATCACAAATGTATTTTTCCATGTGATAATATCACAACCCACTATGACTAGCCTGATGTAATGTGTAAAACAGTTCCGGGCTAGAACTAGCTTACAGATATTAAGGTAAGGCATAACAAAACTTGGGTGGTAGGAAAGCCAATATTTGCTGAGGTAAGGCATTAAAAAAAATAATTTTAGGATTTTAGGCTAATTTACAGCTTTAGGTTTGTCAGAGATTCCGTAGTTGGTGTGAATACATATTCAGATTATTTTCGTTTATCATTTCATTAGGTTGTACTTTTTACTAGATGAAGGAATACTTTTTAACCTTTAAAATTAAATTTGATTTAAAGTTATTATAGTCGGAATTAATTATATGATAATGTCTTGATTTATTATGCTAATAAAAAAATAACGTTTAGGCCTACTCAAAACAAAACGAAGGAAATTTAAAAACTAAACATTCCTACCTGTTCAGCAGATAAATCTAAACAGTAAGTATAATCTACTTAAAATCTAAGTATATTTTCTGTTTAGTCCGTTCAAACAATGTTTCTATCCTACAATAAAACAGTAATTTACATCAACGCACTCTTGCAATGGGTCAATTCAACAAGGATTTTTATCCGGTACAAATCAGATTTAACTTGGGAATGGGAATGCCTACTTCAATCACTTAATCAAAGAAAATATAAGATTTCAGAGTAATCAGCTGTTCAAAAAAACGGAAACAAACAAAATAAACGAGGAACGAAGCGAGTTGATAAGACAGAAAGCTGCAAATTTTGTTGGTCTGAATCATTTGGTCCATTCACAGCGGGCCGCTGTCAGCTGACAGTAGTGCATCAGCTGGGTTTGGGTTCAAGGTCATGGAACAAAGAAAGCGAAACCGCTGTGGTAATGTTGGTAGCACTGTGTTGTGTTGGTGTTGTGGTGGCAGCACTGCGGCCTTGACTCTGGAATGCATCATCCACGAGACCTGCACGTGGATGCTGTAATACTGTTGGTTGCCGTGCAGTTGGCTGTACTGTTTGAGTAGTAGCACTAGCACATAATAATGAGTAGACCCGTAGACCTACGTCGTGGAGCTGCATTACTGTTGGTTGCCGTACAGTTGGCTGTACTGTATGAGTAGTAGCACAGTAGCACATAATAATGAGTAGACCTATGTCGTGGAGCTGTAATACTGTTGGTTGCCGTACAGTTGGCTACTGTATGAGTAGTAGCACAGTAGCACTAATGAGTGGACCTATGTCGTGGATGCTGTAATACTGTTGGTTGCCGTACAGTTGGCTATACTGTTTGAGTAGTAGCACATAATAATGAGTAGACCTACGTCGTGGAGCTGCAATACTGTTGGTTGCCGTACAGTTGGCTGTAATGCCAAAAACCATCAGATATTAATTCTTTTATTAATGCAAATGAGGTCATAAAATACAACTTATCGTGCGTTTGACTACATTTCATCTCCGTATGCTTTATAGTTGTTTAGAGTACGTCATCGAAGGAGAGGTTTGGTTACCAACAGTGAAATGTATTACATTAAAATTTTTTTTTTTAAATTTATAATGTTGCTGAAGCTAGACCATATTTCTGTACACATGAATTTAAAATTACAGTACTGTATATACAAAACAATCCTACTCTGAAAAATCTTAAAGCATATATTGCTGTCCTAATGGACGAATCCGAAGTAACCTAGGCTCTAAAATTTGCTTTTCTACGTTTACAACAGAAGTATAGGTATACCTATCTCGGATGGCTTTTTCATCCAACCGCATGAAAAATTCAGATCAGAGTACATGTGTTAATTTATCTTTAATCGTTCAATCGAATTATTACATCAAACATAAATCTCTTTACGCAAAGCTAACGAAGGAGTAAGACCATTTAAATTCATTTGACCAATAATGGTGAGTCCACATGGAAAAGTCATCAATGTACAGCCTTTGTCAATGCGATTCATCATTTAACCACATCCAAGATGGATCGTCTGTCAATCTGATTCCAACCTCCAATCTAGTGATCTACACACCTCAGTGAAGCGAATAAGCAGTACTTACCTCACGCACTACTTTACCCACTAATTCCAAAATATGTCTACTATTTGGTCATTTATTAAAATAAACGGTATCAGCAATCTGACACATACTTTCTCCCATAAGGGAGAATAAGAATATACACTTCTGGGTGCCCAAAGAATCAAAATAAATGTTGGTAAAGGATTGGGATTACATACTAAATTTCATCAAATTCAAACAACAGGTGTAGTCTGTACCTATGTACACCACACATACAGACAGACAGACACGCACACACACACACACATACGTACATTCATCACTTCAAAAACTACTTTTTTGGGTTCAAGGGGACCACTCAAAACTCAAGCTCGAAAATGTTGACGAAAAATACTTTCTCAATATACTATGGTATAGTGGGAGAAAGTAAAAACTAATTTAAAAACTCGCATTCTATTATAACCACGGATAAAGGAATAAATACTTATTACCTTGTCTGTTACATTACTAACATATAAATACTTAAAATAGTACAAACAGAATTAGTTCTCAAAGTGTATACCGAGGTATGTTGCCACTAAGGCTTGTCACACGGACGTGTTTGTTGTTTGTTGTCTTTCTAGTTCCCGATTGTATTTGTGTTTGTGTTTGTTGGGCGATTACTCCACGATTGTGTGCGGCTGACACTACACTTTGTCAACTTCCATTGATCTGGTGAAGACAAACAGGAAGTGCTGAGGTAAATTGATATTTTGATAGTTTTTGACAGATATTTTGCAGCGTGTTATCAAGAACGCTTTGCGATTCATAATGAGTATTTATCGGAAGTGTTATTAGAAGTGTATACTTTTACTTTCCTACTTATATTTAGAACTTTACCATAACATTATGTGTTAAACTGTATATTTAGAATGGCTATGTTATTATTCTTAAGAGGATAACACGAGTGTTGTAGTTTGCTTGTTTAAGGAAATGTATTTTGACGAAAATTGGCAAATTTATTTGTATCATACTATACTATTAGCTGTTTTGGAAAACCATAAACTTCCAAAGGGTTGTGTGCTTGACTAACATGGTTTTTACTACTTCTATTTGACACTACACAGCTTATTTGTGTGTGTAATTTCAAATTTGTGAAATTTTCTATTTTCTTTCTATTAGAAATATGTATCTTGGATTTTTACTTTATGAACAAAGTACCTACACCTTTTTGGTGGCGTTTGGACGTCTCTTCATATGGAAAAGGTTCATGCCTTCTTTATGCAATTGGATATTTGATCTATGGAAGGTGTCTCAATGATTGTATCAAGTGCGTCAGTCAACAGATTAATCAAAGTTTTACAGCTGCATTTCTAATTTATTTAAGAAAAAATTGCCCGAGCGAAGAGCCGGCCAAACAGCTAGTTTTAGTTTAAACTAGTATATATAATCAATGGTTTATATCCAATCAGACAAATGGAAATCAGCTTAACTTCAGGTTTTTTGCGGTGGGAGTATTTATGTAAGAGCATATTTTATGAACAATCTCTTATCTCCAATAGTATTACAACAAAAAGTCAAATTCAAACTGTAAAATTGACCCGGCACTAGAGACATTCCAAAATCAATCGGCTCACTGAAATATAACCGTGAATGAAACACTCATCAAAACAAACTTTTGATTTTACAACACGACAGACGTCTACTAAAGTCATTCAAAGCCAATAGCTAAACATATTGTTTTACAAAAGCTTTGCTTCCGGTCGCTGACTCTAATTAACTTAATGGCTGGATTTTTTATACCTGCACAAAGTTTTTTTAACATAAATTAACCCCTAAAAACAGGAAACAAAGTGAATTTCCATTTGCCTAATTTTATTTAGGCCTACACTAAAATATTTTCAAAAATATTACATGTTTATCGCCTTTAAAATAAAATTATATTCAATTTGTAATGTAAAAAGAGTAGTATGAAATAAAAATTTGCCCTATTTAATCTAAATATATCCATAAACAAGCAAACTAGGCCTATAACAGTTTATTTATCCTGTAGAATGACATAGACGCTAAAATTTATAGTTTATTACGTTTCTCCATAATTATTTTGCGTATAACAACGCGTCAGTATACTAAATCGTTTTAAGCTATACAAAATGGTTTGGAAAAAACTCCCACGTTATATATTTTGAGGGTCAAAAATGGGAAGTTTTAATGTTTACCATATAAAACTCCGTTTCCGTATTCCGATCATGCTAAGAAATCCTTCGATAACATGGGTTACACGTGTGTACAAAATTTTATTAAAATCACACAATTTTTACTCGAGTTATCATACTAACGGACACATGTATAAATATGTATATAAATTAGAACGCATTGTGTTTTTAGCCTCTGAGGACCTAAAAACGAAAAAGTGAATCGGTCCCAGTCCAGGTCTTAACATGAGACCTACGGTAGCTCCCTGTATGAAATAACAACTCTAAACAGCTGATACCGTTATTGTCAATATTAACTGGAGAAGAAGGAATTCCGAGTAATAAACGAAGATGGCGATCTTTTGTCCTGGAGATGGGATGAAAAGTGAAGATAATGGACATTCCAGGAGAGGAGGGGGGAGGGGTAATAAGTTACATCAGAGGCAGGATTAAGGATGAAGGACCTTCCTACGTCACATGCCTGCTGGAAGAGACTAGTAGCAGGACATGAACCCTGTACACGTTCATGAGCACTGTTGTAATTAAATGTAACATTTAAATAGTGAAATATTACGACAAACCCTCGTTTCTTGGATCTAAAGATATAACAGCTTCTTAATATGTTGGTGATCAAGCTGGTCAAGAGGTAGAGCACGGGTATTCGAAGCCCAAGGTCACGGGTTCAAATCCCACCAATCACCAATTGATCTATGTGATAATGCCAATATCTTGTAAGACTAGCCTAAAGTAACGAGTTTTTGGCTAGAACCAACAAAAATAGATGTATCATACCCTAAAATGTAAAGGTTGAAGGTGGGATGTAAAAAATTAAAAAATGTATTTTGGATTATGTAAGTATACTTGTCATCAATAACCTGCTATTTCCGGGGACGACGTGGCAGAGCTCTGAACAGCGACCACAGAATTAAAATTTTAATTCTGTGGCTGGCTCTGAACTATGAAAAAGTACTCGATCATGTACTAAATTGAATGTCTTATTTTAGTGAAATTTTAAGAAACCACAAACCTTGAACCCATTATAATAATTTCTCAATATGAATAGTTTACTTTAAACATTTCAAGTATATACACTTGCATATTCTCTACGAGAAGACCACTGCACTACAAACTATATTTGACTTACGTGTTTCAAACAGATTTAAACACTGCCTTTACCTGAAACAGGAGAAATACACTTTAGTTGAAAACAATTAAAAATTGATACATTTGAGTACAAAAATTGATGGCATTTTACCTTCAGGTAAATGCAGTATTTCTGAACAACATGTGCATAATAGAATTTAACTTTTACTTTGGTCCATTGACCTAAGGGTTCACAATCAATAAAAGAATCAACTAAAAGCACAGACAAAGAAATGGCACGAAAACAATATTTCAAAAATTTATACTATCCACACGTCTCTAAAAGGGACATTTCAATGTATATAAGAAAGGTATGTGATACGGACACGATTTGGACATTGTTGTTGGCTCACATAACCTGTAGGTTCACATCTGTAAAAAACAATAAATATGTGTACGAGAGGAATAACTGTTTTAAGGACTCTCCTCCGATCAAACCTTATTGAACATTTTTGGGCAAACAGTTACTAAGCCAAAAGTGGTGTCAGAGTTTCGACCAGATTATTACTGACCTTAGGTCGTGTATTGATCCAGCGTCACTGACCTTGCAATAGGGGAGATTTGACCGATTACAGAACTGATAAATATCAACTCGCATGGTATAGGCTAGGTTATATGTTTCAATAGCCAATGAAAAAATTAGTAGTGTAAAACCTTGGTACAGTTTCGCAGAAATCCTACGATTTATTATCGGATGAAATATTATTTCCATATACTGTATATCGAATCGGATATCACTGTCAGCGATTGTTTGTTTGTATATACATTTTGGGCGATAGCGTCTGTCAAAAGACATGATTAAATTAAACCTAACCCTCTTGATATTAGCAAACATTCACACCTGAATACAATGTACTTATTTCTTAAGCGGATGTAGTGTGTGGATGAATGTTTAATCTATTATACAGTGCAAACTGTGTTCCCAAACTAAGCTCATTAATATCAGCAAACACACATAGACACATATTTTCCAAGTTAATAATTTCTCTAGTCTTTCCATTCTCGCAAAATTGTATTTCTTAACATCTTCATCTATTTGTCTGTCAAATATAGCTATACAAATTGAAATTATTTGAATTGTTTGTATTTTTAAATGAGTCTGAGCATTGTAAATATTTGATTGAGATTACTTTTTATTTTATTGCGATAATACTGGAATCAGAGGTAAAAAAAAACACTAATCAGCAAACAGCAACTTTTTAAAATATCAATTTTCACTGAGTTTATTTTTATATCCCCACTAAATAACGAATAGTATTATTTAATCTCCTTCTTCACTCCAACTCCACTTGAAGAATTATAGAAGCAAAAGATTTACGGAGATTCTTTGTTCTTGGAGGACAAAAGAGCTAATTAAACGACGAAGAGCCACTTTCCACTTTTGAAATAAATTAAGAAGAAATTTCTTCTATTTAATATTCTTGTGACAGTCACAAAGACTTGGCTTCTTAGTTTGTAGTGAGTTCGTTTTACTCGATTCCAATTCTTATTCCGGTCGGACTTAGGTAAGCATACGGACAAACGCAATTGAAACTTTAAAACTTTACAAAATCGTTTGACCAAAATTGATGATTTAATATCCACAATGATGCATACAGATAATTATTTTTTTTTTTAAGATTATGTTACAATCCTGCAATACTAATAATAATTCACAAAATTAGCCACCCATTTTCTAGTTAACATGATCTAATTTAATTCATCAATTAGTCGAGTTACACTGTAAACTGTAAATTAAACTAGTGCTGAATCGCACATTCATTCAAAAAGCGGTGGAATCTTAATGACTTCTCAAGCTCGTTCTGATTCTCGACTTATCGGAAATTTCCGCTCATCTCCATCACCACATCATCATTAAAATTGTCTACAATTTACACAGATTCAACGTACAACTAAACGATCTATAAGGTATACGAAGTTGTGACGTAATACAGGGTGGGCCAAAAATACTCACCATTTCACGGCAAATAATTAGTATTTATTAGGTGTACAAACTTATTCTATCCTAAGACTAAGTGCTCTACATGTTTTCCACCATTATTACATTCCATTCGTCTTTGCATGTTTCAACCATTCCTGAACATTGTTGAGAATCATTCAATTATAAACAGCAGTTTGGATGAGTATATTTTTTTGGGCCACCCTGTATCTCACATAAATGTTAGTCAAAAATCTATACAATTTGGATTAAAAAATCAACCACACAATAACATCTTAATCAACGTATTACGTGTTATGAATTTTACGGTTAGTAATAATTGGGTCAGATGATGGTTGGGGTGTCCAATCGAAATCGATCACCACTGCCACCTATATGTATGTTTGAAGTGTTATTACGTATAATAGTAATTGTTATTATCAAACATATCTATAAGGCATGGCAACCGTTGACGTACATTTCAAATGAGGAAGTTTAATGTTCACATACATTATATATGTGTCAATCAAACAAACCACGATTGCTTTTGATGATAGCCAATGGTCAGTCTGCCCGTATGCGGTCAGCTGTTGCATATTAACCCACGACCTAGACCGCAACAGATTACGCTAGTGCAACCGCAAATAGTAGCTTGTAATATATCTAAACATACAGGGTGAATTTTAAATGAGTTTCCCCCCTACTTTTTTCTACATTTCTTAAGATATCATCTCCGGACCACGTCAGATCATTGTTGAGTAGTAAGTACTTCATTTTGACTGGGTATACATTTTTGGCCGCCATCTTGGATCCGCCATATTGGATACAAAGTTTTTTTTTCAAATGTAAAGGTAGGGTTGTGACCCATTATTTCAAACTAGAATTTTACGCTGATTACAATGCCGCAATTAGTTTTTAAAAATCTTGATCCGTTCTAAAGTTATGAGGAATCTTTATAGCTTTATTTTTAGCCCATTTTAACATTGTGCATTAACAAACTAAGACCATAATCTCAAAATAGTGCTAGATAAAGATAAGTATACACCACCGTTCATTGTTGTCATATTTTCACTTGGTTATGACGGATGTAGTTTTTTCAGCCGCCATCTTGGATCCGCCATTTTGAAATGTGATCAATTAATTTAAATATGAAGGTGGTGTTGTGACCCATCATTTTGAACTACTTTTTTATGCTGAACTCAATGCCGCAATCCGTTTTTCATTTGCATCTTTGGATTTTGAAATATTGAAATTTTAAATAAGAGTATTTTAATATTTCATCAAGTAAGCTTGATAACCAAAAACGGATTGCGGCATTGAGTCCAGTATAAAAAAGTAGTTCAAAATGATGGGTCACAACACCACCTTAATATTTAAATCAATTGATCACATTTCAAAATGGCGGATCCAAGATGGCGGCTGAAAAAACTACATCCGTCATAACCAAGTGAAAATATGACAACAATGAATGGTGGTGTATACTTATCTTTATCTAGCACTATTTTGAGATTATGGTCTTAGTTTGTTAATGCACAATGTTAAAATAGGCTAAAAATAAAGTTATAAAGATTCCTCATAACTTTAGAATGGATCAAGATTTTTAAAAACTAATTGCGGCATTGTAATCAGCGTAAAATTCTAGTTTTAAATAATGGGTCACAACCCTACCTTTACATTTGAAAAAAAAAACTTTGTATCCAATATGGCGGATCCAAGATGGCGGCCAAAAATGTATACCCAGTCAAAATGAAGTACTTACTACTCAACAATGATCTGACTTGGTCCGGAGATTATATCTTAAGAAATGTAGAAAAAAGTAGGGGGGGAACTCATTTAAAATTCACCCTGTATGTGATACACTATCACCAAGGTGCAGCAGACTTGCTCAGTGTGTTGAAAATGCGGTGAACAAATTCAGTAAAAATAATTTCCTGAAATAGTTGTGGGGTAAACAAGGACAAAATTTTTGAAAAAAGGAAATATCTAAGGATTAAATTTTTTTAACAAGTATTTATTTACAATCTATAGGATTAAATTAATGCAAATATCTTTAGTCATTTCCTACAAAATGACCAAATAATTAATTAAATATATAACGGTAGGAGAATTTATTCGTTCCCTCTACCCCATGATGCATGTGATATTTGTGCAAGCCTTAACTACAGTAGTTGAAAAAATATAATCTATATAAGAGAGATATGTTAATTGTAGCAAATAGTGGTTAAATTGTTTTCAATTTCACACTGATATAACCGATAGTAAACTGATATCAGTTATATCAGTCATAAACTGATGAACTGGCAATTGCACTGATAATAACGTCTCGATATCAATTATTTTCCTCTCATGCTACTTTGTTATCACAATTTCTTATCATTGCACTTCATTTTGAGCGACTACTATAATATTGTCCTTTTAACTATATTTTATATAACAGTTACAACCTGTACAAATTCGATTGTTTTTACTTTTTAGCTCATTGTAAAGTAGTGGCATAGTATAAACAATATGGTTTAATTTGTGGTTCTACTGCTATGTTGATCTCTGTTTTAATGTATTTTTCTGCTATGGTGATCTCTGTTTTAATGTATTTTTGACTTAATGGTCACCGTGAAGCAGAATTAGCCATTATCCTTTAAATAATTCGATAAAAAATCATTTATCTAGGATTGACGGAATTATTTCCTTGCGTATTTTCTGTACTTTTTCGTGACAATAATTTAGGTCGGATTCCAAAATCTGTAAAAATTTCAAGCCCTTCTAAATTTTTTTTTACGGTTATTTCAAAGACGTTAGATGGTAGGAAATCACTGAGCTCGCCAAATGTCCCGGTGTAAGGAAGGTATTTTATCGACATCTGAGGTCAAATTGTTCCTTACTGCTTGTTCGGCGATGAAGTAACCTATTATCTTGAAGCTTTCCCCCTCACTCTACAACTTCGGTTAAAATAAACGGTTCCAGCAAACTGACACATATTTTCCCAACTAGCTTGTCAAAAGCCCTTACAAGTGGTAAGCAGTGGGACTAACTACTCCCAAAAATATTATGGGTATAAAAGCAAATAAATTGCAACTTTTGAACCGTATTTTTACATCATTGCGGATTGTACCGATTGGTTTAGGTTAAAAGGGTCATAAAATGTGTAGTAAATTTGAATTAAAATCGTTCGAGCCATTTTAGTGAAAACCAACACCGTTATTTCATGCGTCTTAATAGGAAAATCAACATTAAATAAAAATGTCAAACAAATAAAAAAAAAATCAGAGAAGATACTATGGATTGAAATGCATTGTTAAAACAAATATTTTCTGGCTAATAAAGCAATTAAAATCCTGATCGCTTAGTAGTCTTTGGGGGTCTGTAGCTTTAGAACAAGTAGAAAAAGTCAATTCGAATAAAAGCAAAACAGAAAAATACATATAAATTGAAAAATGTAGCTTTCGTAAAGAAGTCTGAACGAGGGTTTATAATTCGTTCATTCTGAACGAGGAAGGATAAATCATTGTTAGTTGTGTATAAAATAAATCCAATACATACAAGATGTTTCGTATGGAAGTACATAATCAAGCTAAACAAAGTGAGCTTACTATTATTTTTATCCCGAAGAATTTAATCCTTCCTGCTTTGTTCATAATCCCTTCGTGGGACGTTAAAGTGACCCTCGTCAAAATCCTGACCGCTGAGCTTAAGTCATCCATAACATAAGTCGATTTATCATCATTTCAAGACAACGCAACACTTAAGTACCTAATAAATAAATGCCCTAGTAAATGTTTTGATGAAATTTATGCATGTTTGGACAATTTAAAAACTAACTAGTTACACTATAGACTAATCTAACTACTTTGGGTATGATTAATTAGTAAATGATTTTAATTGTATTATTTTTACAAGTGTATTCTACGATATAGCCATGATATAACATGTATGCAAGAAGATATCCCATTTTCTCTGTACTTATTTTAATTTACATAACTAAACAATCAGGTCGGTAAGATTCTGAAAAAAGTTTCATTAGATTTTTGATGATTTGAAACTGGATAGCTACTCTTGATCTATATATAATAGCTTAGATGAAATTTTACAGGCTTGTACAGTACAGTTCAATCATTGATCAAATAATAGCTAAATAACCAGCTAATCTTATTCAGTGATAAATCTAGGGTCACATTCATTTAACATTCATATTTGATTTAAAATGCGCTTCCTGGTGTGTCTAGAAGAAATCTAATCTAATTTAAATCCATAATTTAACTCTTCTTGTTATGGTTCACTTAACGAAAGACTAGTTCAGTGAACAGTTCAGATACGAGATACGATCACCAGCTGTGATAAATGAGTATGTTAGTATTACCTCATTTTGTTTGATTTATTTAACGAAAGACTCGTTCAGTCAACAGTTTAGACACGAGATACGATCACCAGCTCTGAATTTAAACCCATAATAAGTGTGAGTATTGCCTCTTATTGTTTGGATTCGCCTAAGGGAAGACTCGTTCAGTGAACAGTTCAGATACGAGATACGATCACCAGCTGTGAATTTAAATCCATAATGAGTATTTGAGTATTAACTCATCTTGTTTTAAATCACTTAACGAAATACTCGTTCAGTGAACAGTTCAGATACGAGATACGATCACCATCTGTGACCTCTTTGTTTTGATTCGCTTAGCAAAAGACACGTTCAGTGAACAGTTCAGATACGAGATACGTTCACCAGCTGTGAATTTAAATCCATAATGAGTATTTGAGTATTACCTCCTCTTGTTTTGATTCACTTAACGAAATACTCGTTCAGTGAACAGTTCAGATACGAGATACGATCACCAGCTGTGAATTTAAATCCATAATGAGTAAGTGAGTATTACTTCTTGTTTTGATTCACTTAATGAAAGACTCGTTCAGTCAACAGTTCAGATACGATATACGATCACCAGCTGTGAATTTAAATCCATACCGTAATGAGTATGTGAGTATTACCTCTTCTTGTGTTGATTAACTTTGAGAAAGACTAGTTCAGTGAACTGTTCAGATACGAGATAAGATCACCAGCTGCGAGTTTAAATCCATAATGAGTATGTGAGTATTGCCTCTTCTTGTTTTGATTCACTTAACGAAAGACTCGTTCAGTCAACACGTCCGATACGAGATACGTTCACCAGCTGTGACCAGCAGACGGCAGACAGACATGTTGGCCTACCTTAGCTAGGCCAGTTATGGTAATAAGATTACGTAACATTATGTTCAGTAACACCGTAACACCTCTAACTCCCCCCCCCTCACCATCATCACACTCCCCCCACGGGGTAACAGTCCAGCTGAATGAATGATTGTCCTCGTACCTTGAGATTTCAGATGAGTGATAACGCACAACTCCATTAGTTAATTGTGTGTAATTCAATTACTACTTGATGTTCAACCATATTTTATGCTCATCATGACGATTTTATGATTGCATAGCTTCACTGGGTTTTTTAGTGAATTTGACATTGGGAAGAACAGCATAGTAAAGACAATTTTACAAACAACAGTGTGAAAATTTAACTTTTGCCCCGGGCTAGTATGGTCTCTTATTAATTGTAATAGTATACAACACTTTTCTAAGGATAATTTTAAAAGGTAGACTAAAAGTTAAACTTTCTTAGTTTTAAACCGTTTTAGAGAAAACAAATTATATTTAATTGTGTTTAAATAATATCACTAAACAGTAGTACCTGAATGCATGTGAGAAAATATTACAATCGCCATATAACACAGATTATATAAGTTATTGCAGCGTAGCGATAAACTCGTAACACTTCGTCATTGTAACGGAAAATCAGCTGATAGACGGATGACACTCGAGTTTCGCGCCAAATCCGTGACCGCCACACAATGGCGGGAGAGCGAGGCTTTCCCGCGTAAACCGAGCGCCCGTACACTGGCGAGAAACCCGGGAAATTGCAATTTCCAAGCTCGGGAAAAGTGTGAATGAATCAGTTTATGGTGGTTCTTAGGGGGTTTGGTACAAAACATGGCGTATACATTTTGACTAAACATCACAGACATATTCTAAATAAGGTTACAAAAATGTTTTCGCGAAACAAACAATAGCATCCATGAAATTCATATTTAAGTACTGTACACACGCATATATTTTGTTTGAACACTGTGCAGTGATATTTTAAAAACAATGTGAAGCCCAAGAAATTTATTTGCACAAACAAGTGGTACAAACAATTCGAAAGATGGACTTCAGATTACTTAAATGGAGCAAAACTGCTCAAATGATACATGTACTTTTGGTACTTGTGAAATGAAACGTCAAAGAATAAACTTCTGAGACGCGAAGCGAATTTAAACTTCAAAAGACAGGTTTGTTCTGCTCAAGACAGGTTTGTAACGACTTAATTTAGTCTTTTACATAAAATAGCTCTACAACATTTCAACTGCGAGTTTGTTCTCGTTCCTACTTTAATCTTGTGTAAATTTATAATATGTAAAGTAAATTATCTTTCAGTAAGCTTATTGATAGCAAAAGTGTTAGAAAGATTAAATTTTCAAGCTCAGTGTAGATAAAAATAAATCTCCTAACACAAATTTATAACTTCACGCTACTTAATGCAAATTTTCCTAACCTAAGAAAGGATTATACAAAAGCTATAGGGTAGAATGAAAGTAATTCGCCGTTGAATACAGTGTAAACATTTTTACACTGTTAAGCCCAGGCAAAGAACGGGACTCCCTTGCTATTAGGGGTGTAAAATGCTTGAACGTTTCACGCCCTACTTGCCAATACAGTATGCCATTCCACATTTAATAAATCGCCCCTTGTTTTATCAAGAAGACATTTTCAAGCACTGTTGATCCAATATCACGTTATAATTAGTTACACAATAGTGGTAGCATCAGAAAATGAACATGCTAGGATTCAAATTGCTGGTACAGTAATTTAATTCAAACTAGTGGCAAACATGGATAGCAAGAAAATAATTAACTTTAAAAATAGAAGAGGATTAACTTTGTGTAAAGGAACTTATAGTCCAAACCCTGATATTTTACATTGTTTCTCAACTGAATAAAACAAATGCATTAGACACACAAAAAGAGAAGTTTTCCCTTCAAGAACATTGTTTACATAATTGAATGAACTTGGTTCGAAAGGAAAGTTTCTATTTCTCTTAGCAATGAAGTTAGAATCCAATGGCATTAGGTTTCAAGTATTTTTATCTTTCTTGCTACGATGTAAAAAGTTTTCCTGTTAGCAGCTCTCGATACATTTAAAAGATAGCGTTAGAAAATGCAGTTTTTTTATTTTAGAGATGTTTATCAATTGTTTATTAATTTTATAACTTGTTATATTTTCCCCTTAAATTGTTGGCAAAAGCTTTTACCCCACGCAATAGTTAAAGCAGAATTAATATAAACAAGTATGATATTTAAAATCTTACACATTTTTACAACGACAAGTATTAAAAGTGTTTAACTTTACTAAGAAAACATTTTTTCGTAGAAAACTTCCGATTCAATATCGTACAATATTAGCACACACTTAAGTAGGTCTAAAATATTAATTGAATAGAAACAAGAATAATATCTGGTTAGCAATACAAATACAATTTTGAATTGATAGGTATAGGTAAAGTCACAGATGAAATGTTATTATTAAATAAATAAATCTCCAATACAACAATCAATCAGCTGATGGTGAATATAGAATCTAACAATGCAATGTGATTGTTATAATCAAACAGTAGTTGGTTATGATCATAGTACAGTAATTGACTTTATAAAGTCAATGGTACAGTGCAGCACAGTACTAAACTGCAATAACCCGTAGCATTCTTAGCTGGCATTAGACTGCAAAGCGTAGAAGTGTGTCTATATACAAACTGACATTCCTCGCTAGACAACTGGGGGGCGTAGCTCAGATGGTAGAGCGCTCGCTTAGCATGTGAGAGGTACCGGGATCGATACCCGGCGCCTCCAGATACTTTTTGCACCGTCAAATATAAATAGCAGAACATTTGGTAGTATTTCTTTACCAGAAGATGTCATGTAGGCCTACAAATATTTTAATTTATTAGTAAGCGGCGCTTATTGATTCGTCAACTCCATAAACTTGATTAAAACAAGTCTCAAGTAGCCTATATTAAGTTAGGTTAAATAGGTTACTCCATTCCGTTACGATTGGGACACGAAAACAACCATTGAAAAGTGTAATTTTCAATTTAAAGGTAATTTTTTACAGATTTTGCAAAGGACCGTAACTTAATTAATTGAACAAGGAACAAACTTTTTTTTATTAATTTTAATAGTTACTTACTAAAAAAAAAGTCTCCACGAAAACTGTAATTTGTTACCTCACAGTAAAATCTTTATGGTATTTTATTTAACTACTTATTAATAACTTTTAATTAGGCTGATGTTAACTAACCCACAAGGGCGAATTTTCACAAGACTAATTTTAATAATTGCTCATTTTACTTTACATCAGAAAAATCAGAGGTTTCCCACTAAATCACTTTATCAAGACATACTATACATTCAGCTGAATAGTATTTAAATTAAAAACGTCGAAAAACCCCCACCGTTGCCCGTACTTCAACATTTTCCTTACTGGCTATGTGGATAATCATCACGGATAATGTTTAATCTTTCCTACGTTGGTAATCTTTCCCAGTGGGTAAGACGTCTTGTCTTGTATTGTAAATGAAGGTCACAACGGTCAACTAGACCTAGAATATAACAATGGACATTATGATTCATGAGCTCTAGTGTGTGAGTATTGAATTAGGGCGCATATGTATTAAAGCAATTGAAATACATATTAGGAAAACTGTCAAAATATTTGTCTATGTTAACGTTTTGGAAGGTTTTACAAACCATTGTACTTAATTTCTTAAAGCTATTTGGCAAACTGTAAAGATTGGAGGTACGGTATACCAACCTTGCTCAAATTTATGTTTAATCGTTTTCATCCAAAAGAAATAAATATGCTAAGAGAATGTTTAATGTTTCTGTAGACCTGGCGATAGATAAATCAAACCCGAAATGTATACATACTCAAATGTGGAAACGAACTGCCAGAAGTGAACAAGGTTCGGATCCTAGATGACATTTTAAAACGGATGTGTTTATACAATTTTGATTAAAGAACCACACTTTGCTCTCCTAAAATCTTATACATGGAAAAAATTCGACCTTTTAATAGCCTCATGATGTCCTCATTTATGAAGATATCAAAATTGCTATTATTATCGATAAAATAAATAGTTTATGTCTAAGAGTGAAGTTTTCCTTCACTTATCTCCGCAACAATCCGATTATAGTTTTAAGCGCAATTCTTAACCACATTTTTATTCCATGTACTGCAATTGAACAAGACAACTTTTAATCATTCAATGAATAATAAATTTAAAACATAAAATATTAAAATAAAGTAATTATAAGTGTTAAATGCAAGTTAGCAGTACGCTTAGATTCCTAATTACAGAATATGGCTAGACGCCAGCATGTAACTTGGCAAGTGATATATTTGCACTCATGACATTAATTTTGAATTATACCTCCTATCCCACATACGATTTATACCCAAGTCAAATTTGGCTGTTCTAATATGTAAGGTGATTAATTACGTTTATCAACGGAATTATAGTAGTGTAGTGGAATTTGAACCCTTTGTTTTACACTTGGAGACCTGTAATGTAATCTAGGTATATTTTTAAACATAAATGTGATGGAAAAACTGTACTCGTAGTTAACAGTTTGACTAATGGTAATAAATATGTCTATAGTCTGTATGATGGAACCTGCCTCCTGACCGTCTACGTGGGACTAACCTGAACTGTATAAATTGACCAGTTTCCAGGTTGACCCGTTCTGGAAACAGGTTACATACAAAATATATTTGCAATTGAATATCGTATATCTATGACTATAAATGGTTTGTGTCAATTATTAAAAACTTAGTTATTCGCATACAAGTTTGAAAATTTACTATCATTGGTCCTCTCATTCCGTATCTGTTATCAAAAACAACCGAATGAAAATATCGACTATTCGATATATCGAATGAAACAATCTATATATTGCATTATCGATATAATGATTGATATTTTCATTCGGTTGTTTTTGACAACAGATACGGAAGTACCCCTCTCACAAAGCCACATTCATTTCTAGAATCAATGTTAGCGCATTCGACTGGTTAGAGGAATCGTTCACTACACGATTTACTATCTGAATCTGTATTTAAGTCACATAACTAATCCGAGCACACAAACTTAAGGAGTAAATTTTTTGGGTTTATAGTCGATGACAATGAATCCATGTACCAGTGATTATTATTCGTATGGTCGCCATTTCAAAGTAAAGTATTAAAGTATTAAGAATTCCACTTGGATAGCATCACAGATTAAAGAGTGAACACTTTCTAACACTTTAGTCACATTTTCTTTAAGCTGTGATGCATGTAGCTCTTCATACGGTACTGAAAAAAATCCTCATCATGCCAACCAAGTTTTTCCTGGTTTTGGTCATTCTTACTTTTAAAATGATCCTATATATTAAAAGCAAGCATTTCTTGAAAACTCTTTTACTCAGCTCGTGTACATCGCAGGGAAAATATACGCATACCGTTAGAACGATAGGAAATAGTAGATGTGCAGAGTCTTTTTAGAAAATAAAATATGCTAAAAATAAGCACAAAAAATTGCAACGATTGCGTAAAGGTAGTGTTAACGACACGAGTAAAAAATGCCTTAAAAACTTCTACGAGTGTCGATAACACTATTTACGCGAGTTGCGTTCACTTCTTTACCTACGACGGTGTTTTAATTACAAAAATCACTACTCATAACTTCTAAGAGAGGTTATGTTTTTGTTTATAACCTCACATTGCCACTGACAGTGAAGCAAGGAATCAAATACTAATTCACTAATTGTACCAATCAACAATTAAATTGACCTGAACAGCTGATTAGTTGAATTTCGAATCATTACAATTTTGCTTCTCCTCTCTCAATCCTTGAACCTCATTGGTCCGTTATCCGTGTTGTTATTAGTAAAACTATGCTGTTATGAAAGTAAACAATGCTGTTATGAGATACTTTTCAATTCTAAGAACTGTACTGAAACGGCTACTTTAAATAACGGTCGTAGGTAAAAATACTAAAGGAAATTACGTGGGTCTTAAGGGTTGTCATGCTGGTGACGAAATAACAACAAAATATACACAGAAAATCAAAACAATTGGAAACATTCCAATAACATGATTTATTTACAGCGTGGGGTAAAAATAGAGAAGTATACATGTCTTTGGTCAAGTTTTCGACCAATGGATGAACTCTAGTACTGTACCTACTTATAAAACTCGAGTGGAGAAAAAACTATGAAGATCAATAGTGTTTTGTATAAATTACCAACTCTATTTACACTTCAAAGATTCCAGTTTTAACGACTCGTATTATGAATATAAATCTAATTAATTGCTCACAAAATGCATACAAATTGCATAAGCTTCGTCTACTTACCGAAAAAAAACATACATTGACACAAACCGACGATAAAATTACACACTTTGAACACTTTTCAGTCTCGGTCTGGCTCCAAACCGTCAGATTCCAGCCGTCTAATTCGTGGAGATCTCATTAATTCGTGGATATGACGCGACATTCGTCACCCGACCACTAATTTGTAGCTCTTGGTGTAAATCGTGCATTAAACGGTTTCTGCCATCGGCTGTCCTCACCTGCTTCGTTTCAGGTTAAATTATGGACTGATGTTTAATTGGCTTAATAAGTAGCGATATTCGTACATTTAATATTTTTTGACTCCTTGTGTTGATTTCTTCTATTTTCTTTCTCGTCGTATACATGGTATAGGGGAAAGTTTTGTTTCCGTCAACATTTTCAAGTTAGATTTTTCGGGGAAATGGTCATTTTATGTTTCTTTGAACCCAAAAAAGTGGTTTTTCGAAGTGAGTGTGTGGTGATGTACAGAGCTACAGACACCTGTGGTCCAGTTTTGTTGGAATTTGCAGTGTGATCTGTACTAATCTTTGAAATCTTCAGGAGTGTTTCGATGTTTTTGAATTGTTTAATAGTGATTTCCTCTTAAAATCCCATAAAACTACATAAAATCAGATTTTACAAAAACGGCTCCAAACGATTTTGATTAAAATTTGGTATGTAATGGGCTTTTTAACTGAAAACAAAATTGTACAACTTCCAACTATATTATTACTGTTCAAAAGTTGTTTTCCCGATAACATATTCTGAGTTACTTCCATCCATGCTTATGATAAGGGTTGTGGATAATCTAATGGGAGAAAGTATGTGTCAGATTGCAGATACATTTAATTATTTAATTTGTTAGACACTAACATTATTACTGCGACAAAATGTGACACATAGAACTGTTTCCTGCGCATGGTAAGTTCAAGGAACGTTAAATTTGTTACAATATTGTATGAATCAGTAAATTTTCCGATTAAAAATCATAGCCAGAATGTTTACGTCTATCATGAATCTCTGTTTATCTATACTCTAAGCAATATGGGAGCGACCCACAACGTATGTATTTAATCCAGCGTACAGGGTCACTCCCGTATTGATACAATTTCAATATTTGTATATTTGATTTGAACAATACTTTTTTGGAAATGTGAAGTCATAAGTAAGTCATAAGTCATAAGTCAAAAAACATATTCAGTCAGTAGAAAACATATTATTTGCTGAGGTGTTTCTACGTATATGTCATACTAAATGTTTACTAATTTTACATCTACAAAAACTTTTGAATGATTGGAAACAGTACTAGTTAATGCCACTGTACACTTTTTAGTTTTCATCTGAATTAGTTACACTATACTAGCGATTCCGTAGGTTTTTAAATACGTTTTAGCTATGGTGTAGAAGAATGCTACGAGGAAATAAACATACGTTTTATGCCAGAAACCTCATTAATTCTTATAGCTTGAAAAAATAATGCATAAACTTGTAGCAATGAGAAACTATATGGCGTATCGTAAAAAAAAATATAAAAATAACTTTTTGGGGGTTTATTTTTGTCAAATCAGTCGCTTAGAAAATGGTTTTAAGGAAGTCAAGAAAAATGTAAATTTTTATATCGAACGTTTTTCAGAGTAAATGAGGATTTCACTCAAATCCAACCGTGATTTGAAAGGACCGCTCGACGTTGATTGCAATACAATTCTTCCAACTCTAATTTTAAAGAGATTTGTTTCAGTCTGGTTTTACAAGTCTTTAGTAATCCTTGTTTTGGAGTTTTGCTGTAATTAGGTTGCTGATGAGTTGTAATAACGAATACAATTATTTCATGTTATTGTTGAAGGTATAAAATTCCCGATTTAGGAAAAAATCAACTTCAATTAGAAGTTCGATGTTTCGAAAACTAGTTTGGAGCAAACTCCATTGATGGGTTTATCTGGTTATAGTATAGGCCTACATTATTTTATAACGATATACAAAATAAAATGCGTAAACCAGAAAAATAGAAAAGGTATAAACCCGTAACTCGTTTAATTAAAAAGAAACTTTGGATTATTAATATACAAATCGTTTGTAAAATGGATACGTTATATGAATCACGCATGCGTCCTAAGTACCTGGGTGTGTTTATGGATATTAGAACATAAACGGTAAGTATCATAAACATAAACAAATGACATCACCGGCCCAAATCTTATACTAATAACATTAACATATGGTTAAAATATTTTTTGACAATTCAAAATAATATATGTTTACTTTCGGGCCAGTGGCGTAGTTTGTCCATGCGTATGATACATACCGTTTCTGTTATAATATTCGTGGGTGAGTTACCAAGAACCTAATTCTTCCACTGATTTCTAAGGGAAATCGCTTAGTTCTTAGCTAATTATCGGTATTAATGTAATGGGGTGAAATAAATGTTCTTTTGACTTATGTAACTCTCGTTTCTTTTTTACATACATACGCTTTGCTGTTTTCTACATAGTGTGTAGGTTACTAACGTGTAGTTATGTTTTAAGACTAGACGAAGGTGTTTTCAATCTTAGATTTTTTAAAAAGTTCACTTTTCACAATTGTTATGGCTTTTCCAATACAATGTATTATTTTTCAATTTTTGAATAAAGAACTTAAGACCTATCAAGACTATATACTGAGAAAAGAAACTGTAGAATCCATAGAGCATTCTAATTATATCTCTTTAAAAAGGATTTCAACATATTTCTCGTTTTTTTACAACCTTTATGGAGCCAGGCTACAGCCTGGAACCTTTTTACACATCAGGCTAGGAAAGTCACTGCATTATCACATAGGATTTTGGTGATCGGTTGGGTTTAAACCCGAGGCCACGTGGACAGAAGCTCCCCTACTAACTAGACTAGCCCGCTACAAATGATTCGTTATTAAATAGGTCTATGTTCTAAAACACGCCATTACGTTAAATACAAAAATTAGTGACTTAGGTTGAAAATCCTTAAGTACATTTCTTGATCAACTTTCTTTTCTAAGAGTTTTAGATTAGAGCGGATAATTTCCGTTCGGAAGATCCTCTTCTACAAACCTCAAGTAATCCATAGAGGAAATTTGCATAGTTAATTTCAAGAACCTTCTTTCAAACAGCGTCTGTATTCAATTAAAATACTAATTTCGCCGCTTTAATCCTTTCGCATCACTTCTTGCTTTGAAGTGAATCTGCTTCGCCTCGGAGAGGAATTATTCGAATCTAGCATTACACGGAGGTAAGTTAAATGAATTCTGTTACAATGTAAGTGGGTTTATTACAAGTAGTGTAAAATGGTAAAACAAATTATAGAAACAATTTAAATTAGGTATAAGATAAATTACAATTTATAATTACACCCACTGAAAACCTGCAGGCTAAGCGAATTTCCATTTGTTACTAAAATATCTCCAAAAAAATATTCAAAAATTAAATAACATTAGTTTAACAAGTAGGTACTTAAGTTTGCTGCCACGGGGGAAGGTAATGAAATGTTTCTTACGAAATCGTAATAAGTATGAAATAATACATCTTTCAAATAAGATCAAAATATGTTCAAAAATAAATAAGCAAACTACATCAAAAACTTATTTCCCCCTCAGAATATCATAAGAATTTTATCATTATAGTTTTATAGAACTTTCTCCTTAACCACGATTAGTGCAAAAACAACGATTTAATATACTGTACAAAAAACTTAGTTTTCAAGATGTACAAAATTGTTTGAAAAAAATTGGGTAATGTTATGTTTTAAGACCGCGTTCTCCAAGTCAGAGCATTCCGTTTTGGAATCTTATTTATATTTGAACGAATTGTGTTTTTGGCTTCTATGAGCCTGAGAGACCAATTATTGTCCTCAAAATACTCGTTTTTCGTCTGATTCACATAACAAATTTCCCATTGGTGACTGGGATCATACTATGTGAATGGGGTTTTATGGCTTACAAATTGGTTTTTTTTTAATTTTTTTTACCCAGAAAAACGAAAAATTCCCCCATTTCCCTCCATTTTTAAAACAAATAATATTTAGTTTTTTGAAGAGTTTTTGCACGGTTATTGGTTGCAGAGAACATCTCAAATGTTGTAAATTTAAAATGAAGCTTTTTTATGGAGAATAAGTAAACTATAGCAGTAAGCTTGATTAGGTATATATTTTGATAAAACGTGGCATATTTACCTATTTTATTCTAAGCCATTAACGTTTCACTAAAGAACCCACTTTACCCTCTCTGTAGCAGCAAACCTAAGTGGTTAAGCATAATGTTAAATAGGGAATAAATCTGTAATGTTTAAGGGAATATTTCATGGAAATCCAATCCGACAAATGAAAATACGCAAGTTTGCTGCGAATGTGGTATTTAACCCCAAAACATTGAACATATGTCAAAAAATGAGTATACATTGTTTTACAGACATTATTAACATTAAAGACTTACAAAACAACATTTTGAATGACGATGGTGAAATTGAGTTTGTAAAACCAGCGCTTCCCTTACACAAAGAAGTCAAGGAGTCGCCTACAAATTAAATTTGCCGCGCTCTACTGACTACAAGTTGACTATAGATAAAAACTGCTTTTTGTTTGAACGAAAGTGATTTTGCGCTCGACCAAGCAAGTCATTGTTGTCACCTTTCTATTGTTTGTGGAAACGACGATTAGCAAAACAATACCAGTTATTGGCACCTGACTTTAGATTACTTGTTCATTCCTGCTTTTTTGGTGGAAGTTTTGGTGGTGATTGCGGGATTTAAACCAATGCCTTTATAATACACTTGCCAACATTTCACTGCATGACATCGCACAATGTAAAACGATTGTAAAAATGGCTTTTGCCGTAAAAATAAATAAGTAAATAAATGACAAAAAACTAATGCCTAATGGTTTAAAAATACCCTTTTAACAAGACCGCAACGAACAAATCTTATAATTAAATATTACGACAACGTTGTCTCTATGCTGAACAATCATGGACAATAAATAGGAAATAATAAAGTAGCCTAGTTTAAATCAACCTTGATTTTGCTTATAATATACTAATAATTATGTTAAATGTCGTTCGCATTTTTAGTTGGTTTTCTTCGCATGCTCATTGCAACGTTTGTATTGGCTAAAAGTAAAAAATACAAAGTCAACAGTGGCACATTCTAACGGAAACTTCTGCAACTACTAGTCCTACAATGCCTGGCACCATTTCAAGAAGCAATCTGTGGACACAGCAGTTTAACTTAAACGAAATCAATGTCAATAATTTTCCAAACATAATTTATTTCCCAATTCGTAGTTAACCGTATATGTTAAATAATAATACCGACAAAAAGTGTAATTTTTACCCAGAGTAATTTTTCCAGTTAAACAGGATTTCGGGCAGAATAGAAATCTTCAGTGATGAAATATATTTCATAGACCTGAATACACTCATGACATTTGACCAAAAAGTTTTTCACACAGTAAAATTACACATTGTAACTTTCATCACATATTTCCTTAGGAGATAACAGGTATTTAAAGACAAGTCTTAACAACGTGCTTGGCTCAAATTTCCAGTAACGGTCCCCAAAAATTGCCATCGCCAAAAAACACTTCGCAACAATGGTCAGCGTGAAGTGAAAAAACGGCGAAACTGAAGTCACAATGGCGACGTTATTCAGTTAACCTGTCACGTGATTCAGAAATGTGGGGCAGGGATGCCAACTGTACAACTGTAAAATACAACGAGATATTTTGATGGATGATTTATTCAGTTTAAGATAGTGATACTTTTCTTAAATATTTCATTACGTCTAGAAAATTCATAAAATTTGTGGAATAAATATTTATTATCCAAAACATACTCAGGTAACAAAACGATGACCAAACTATACGTAAAGTAAAATAATACAGTTTTTTAAACGTAACAGTATGCACATTTTGTTATTGAAATATATTACATAGTATGAGAAATATATATTACAATACCACTAGTAACTGTACTGTAAGAATATAGCTGAGTGTGCGTAAATACATTTTCACCCATAAACAACCCCAAAAAAACTAGTAAGATGGCTTTACAACTCTAACATACGGTATCTTAAAAATTCATTGTATAACTTTAAATTACAATAAAATATTACTATTCGGCCGTATTGCCCATATTAACTTATTTTTCGCTGTTTAATGAGTGTATGTAGTTGCAGCCAAGCAAAAAACAGAGTTGGAATTTTATCGTGAATAAAGCGAAAGGAGTGATGGCAACGCTGTAAATAATTTGACTAAAAGTGGAATGCTTCAATAAGGCAAAGGGATTATTATTTAACCGCGTAAGCAATACTAACAAAATTAACAAGAGACATAACACGATTCCATATGCTTTTTTTTAGCGAATTTCCCTATAGGGAAGTAGCTATTACCGTAGGTGGCATGGTAAGACCTAGACCCGGGACCGATTTACTTTCTCATTTTGATGTCCCCAGAGGCCAAAAACACCATTCGTTCAAATTTTTATATATGTATATATATATATATATATATATATATACTTATATATATATACGTCCGTGAACGCGATAACTTGAGTAATTTTTGTCCGATTTTGATGAAATTTGGTTTGAAGGTGTAAGGCAGGATAAACTTGAATGAGTTCGCGAACCAGCACGATCGGACCATGGGAACGGGGCTTTACGGGGGGTTTTATGGGGTAAAAATTGGTTTTTCTCACTTTTGACCCTCAAAACACAAAATTTCCTGATTTCTCTTTAGACCGTTTTAAAGAGCTTAAAAAACAAATAATTTAGTATATAAAAGTATTTTTATTCGATTATAAGTAACGGAGAAAATTAAAAAGAAAATTGTAAATTTAAAATTCCCATGTTATTCTTATGGAGAATATTGTCAAATGTTGTAGTTTGCTTGTTTATGGATATATTTTGATCAAACTTGGCAAATTTATTGATTTTGTACTAAGCTATCAATATTTTATACTCAAAAACACACTTTATTAGTTTCCTTGTAGCAGCAAACCTAGTGTTGTTAAACTTGTTAAACCTTATGTTATTAAAATATATTTAACTGAAAATCAATTCAGACAAATGGAAATTCGCTTAGTCGGCAGGTTTGCTGTGGCGGGGGTATTTTAAACCACATTGCCTAAAAGAAATTTCGGAAATAGTTTGTAGTGTATGCATAGAATGCGCTTTGACAATGGTATTCAATATAATAATTGATATTACCTAGTTTAATGTATCTAATATTTATGTGCAAACACTTTTATTAAAATGAGTAAATCACGTACAATAAAATTATTTAGTTAAAATATTAAAAGTAATGGTAATAATATTTAGTCACCATTTTTTCAGGCAAACATAACTCGTTATAAAATGTACGTGAAAACCCAAAGCATTTAAATCGGGATAAATCTTCTTGTAGTATCCAAAATCAGTGGTAAAAGATACTAGTGATACAAGCATATGAATCTAGTTAAACATTTCTAAAAGACTTTTAAAAAATAAAAATATGTTGATAATCACATCTAGCGATTGTTTATCATTTTCAGGCCAAGATCAGAGGGCCAACTCGATGTAAATAATGCATTAGCAAAGTTAAATCAATCACCGAGAATAGATGGAACGGGCGAGACCCATCCACACCATCCTCATCAGCATATATCAAGGATAGGGATCTCAGCACTATAGGCTACCATCATTGATTATTATTATCATTTTAGGCTGCAGCTATACTATTTTATACTCATTTCATCCCATAAAATGCACGCCTGATTGTCTTTTTATAACGCTAAACCAAAACATACAATTATTTATTGAATACTTTTTTTATGTGTAAATGAAATCACTTTTTTAGCATAACCTAACCCATCTGGGATTAAAAGGTAAAACATAGCTAGTGAATTGGACAAAAATCAAAACAAGAAAGTACGAACTGGCTCGACTGAATTTTGACCCAATGAATTAATTTTTAGCGCAGTCGACAAAGGATGCAACACATCCTACGGTTAGAGGTAAGCCAGACAAAATGCACAATTGGAGACTTTTTTCCAACACCTTATATTCTTTAAACATTTGATATTCCATTGTTAAGGAAATAGTGGAAGTAAAAATCTATGGAAGAGACAATTTAAATGATATATTGCATTTCTACTATGCGAATACACAATGAAAAAAATAAAAACAAACTTGTGCAGAAAATATACTAATATTTCTAGACTTTTGTAGTTTAAAAGAAAACTTCAGTTTTGCTGAGAGGAAATTACCTAACCTTATAGTTTCCACACTAATATAGTATAACAGGAAAATATTGGAGGGGGTTTTGGTGAAAAACATTAAACGTTTAACCATTCAAATTCAAAGAAACGTTTATCTTAATCAAAAGTAATACCAAAAAAGAAACATCAAAATTTGAAATTATTTAAAAACACACCAAAATAAAAGATTGCTTTGTTAAAATTTCACACAGCTCGCCCCTGCAATAGACCCTTCATCCCCTTGAATATTAAAATATAGTTTGTATTCTGCGAAGGCACAATCTGACATCACCACCCCAAAACGTGACTCTGCGGCCGCAAGGGATTATGGGTTTGATTTTATAATTCAACGAATAAAAAAGTTTTTCCCATCATTGGGTAACTACAGGTTTTAAATACTCAAATTAAATACTGTAGGCATAAAAATACATTTGGAATAGCCGAAGGGATTTTACAGATTGTCTCGAAATCGATAGTAAATTAGAAAACGTAAGGTTACTGACTGATTCATTTTGCTTTTTAATTATAAGTAAATAAGTTAAGCTTTTTGGTCCTAGGACGCTAGGCACAAGCCCGGGATTGTTTTCACATCACTTCTAGACCTAGGGGTTGCGGCATTATCACTTAGATAAACTCCTTTGGTGATTAGGCGGGATTTTAACCCGGTACCTCAGGGACCGAAGTTCCGCGCTCTAACCACTAGACCAGCTTGCTCCTCCGAATAAGTGAAGCTATAGCGCAGCATCTTTGTCATTGACGCATAGGTACCATCTTACCAGACAATATTAAAATAGCCGTAAGCAATGTTAAGGCGTAACGAAATGCTTAGCTACTTTAAGCTGTATACTTAGGTATTAAATCCAAAAGTAATAGATAGGATAGTTGATCAATAACATAATTTTATCATACGTGACCGCTGTTTCAGTGATAAAAAAAAGAAAATAGCTGAATGAGCCACTCACACGATTGTTCATTTGCGCTGCTGTCAAAATTATATTTTCTTTAGTGTTTGATACTATTGACATTTTATTGGACATAACAGCTTTTATACCTGAAAATTAGTTAAGTTTTTGTCACTACTTAGTGGTTTTCGCACTCCACAGAAATAAGTAACCGACATCTACATACTCTGTCGGCGAATCCACTCAACTACGAACATTTTTATCTTAAAGCTAGCTAAAGCTTGATCATAGAATTTGGTATTTCTACTTTTTTGAACTGTGTGAAACTTGTATATAAAAAAGGGGTTTCTACTTTTTTTATTGGCCGAAGCTTAAAACATACATGAACTGTTTACTTAAAAAAGGGCCGAATCTTGAAAATATATTTTGAGATTTCAACTTCTATCAATAGGTAATGTTGATAAGTAAAAGAGTCCTCAAGATAACACCCAGGCTTCATTAGCTTATAAACTGTCCCCGTAACAGGGAGAATTTCTGCGACTATTTGCCATTTATTTTCTGCACTTTCATGTCCGGAACTTCCACGTAACACTATTGAAGCATGAAGAGTTACTGAGAATGCGGGAAATCGATAAAGGGGGAAATTTGATAAGAGGATTGCGTTTCTCGATGTATCCGTCGAAACGTTCGGTAACACAATAAACTGTGGACTTTGCTGTAAATGTGTGGATTTTTTGTAAATCACGCAAAACTAACGAAAGCTAAAACTTGGCCAAGAAAATGAACGCGAATCGTTTTTTTTTTGTTTTAATTAGTTTATATAAGAACTGCAGTACTGTGTATAACATACTTTTGTTGAAACTGCAGATTATCCAACGACCTATTTAGTGCCATTATGATTTTTACCCGTTCTCATTTAGAGTTGGCCTAGTTCATTGAATAAAATATTGCCGATTTCAAGTGTTTACATAATGCCATCAGGTTATAACCTATATTGGTTCGGTTACTTAAATGTAGGTTTTTACTATGTCATTTCTTATTAATAAAACTTTCAATTTTAACAAACATGATAACGACTGTGTAACTATGTTTACATGTAGCAAAATATACTTTGATTGATTTATAAATAAGTACAAAAACCCCAAAAATCTAAATTTTGGAATTGAAACTAAGTATAACAGTAAACAAGGAAGGTTGCTGCAAAGAAAACTGTTTGAATATCAAAAAATTATGGCAGTAAAAATCGTTCCGAAATTCTAAGAATGTATTTATAGTTATTTACAAGTGTAGAAATAAATGTATTTCTACCTGCTGAAGTTAAAATTTTTGTATTCTTAGAATATCAAACGTAGAATATAAAGTGTATTGGGTGCTGAATACATTACAGTGATAAATTATAGGGAAGATTCTTCACAAGAGCGCAAACGTGTGAACGGAATATATTGAGTTTACCGAACACATCAACAGTTTCAAATACGAAAAATCTACCACAAATAAATAATAAATACAAAGAAATAACTTCAGTTGACATAAAAACGGGTATGTTGAAGTTGCTATGTAAGTAGAACAGAGTAAATTTTTAAATGTTTTAATTTTAAATTTTTAATTGGGACTAAATTTTTAAATATTATGCCTAGAGTGTGTTATTTCAAGAGAGGAACCATTTAATTAGTTTATATATTTTTTTAATATGCGTGTTTTAAATTTATCAATTGAAATTAAGATATTTTGTTACTTTCTGCTGTCTTTTATAATGATTTTTTAAGGATAGATCCAACATTTTCTGTTGCGTATGGTACACAGATTTTAAGTTCAGGGAAATTCTCCTATTATTAATTAGTTTTTAAACAAGGAGTTCAAAGGGACTCATGACAATTAAGGAGTTCAAAGGGACGTCCAATTTAGAATTGATTTCCAGAACGCAAAATTATCAATAGAAATGCAATGCTTGAAGACTCCAGTAGATCACTATTAGAACACCAATAGTTGCTTTAGTTTTTATCGACTTAAGGCGAACCCAGTGTATCAACTTACATAGTCGTACAGGTTGTGGCTTTACAATCAAGACTGTTTTTTACAATGTTTAAGGAGTTTGAAGATAATAGAACATGAGATAATGAAAAACATATTATTACATATCTGTCCTAAAAAATTGATACTCAAAATATGTTGTGTTTTTAAGTGCAACTATACATCGCAAATTAAATTTAACAAAGTAACAAAAAACCATCTTTGGATAAGATCAATTATATCAATAACTTCAATCCTTTCTTTGTTAGGTTAAAGTATTGTTCTATTAATGTTTCGCTAAAAGTATATGTAATTTAATAAATAATCTGCGATACATTTCAAATTTATAGGAAATGGTTTAAAAAAATGTTTTAGAAAAATGAAATTTTCAAAAGTACTTAGAAATAATTAAATGCAAGTTTAAAAACCTTATTATTAATATTTGGATAAATCATAAGCATTTTCTTTCAAATCGGGTTAAAGACTTTCAACGAAGTAGCACATTGAAAGCTAGCTATGTACCGAAAATGTACCAATTATGTACCAAAAATGTACCGAAAATTTTGAGCAAGATATATTTAAATAGCTTCATGTCAAACCAAAGACATAAAGGTTACTCCGACAGTTAGCACTGTTGACATTTGCTTTACTTGTAACACAATGGTAACTAGGTAAGGTCAACTGTGCTGGATTAAAGAGGTCACTCTAATACGAGTCAAGGTATGTGACTAAAGTTAGTCACAGTGAGCAGCTCACTGTGAAAGGCACTGTGAAAGGCTCGGTGAAAGGCATTTCTTCGAAAATTACTAGAAAATAATGTGAGTCTCTTAGGAATTCTTCCGTAAGAATGTGTCCGGTCAGCCACTGTTCGGAAAATCATTATTTCAGTAGGCATCACTACAATAGGTATAGCTTCGAAAATATTGCTCCGAAATTAATGCACCACTAAGGCACTGCTCCGAAATTCACTGCTCAAAGTGTGTTTCGAGTGTCTTAGGAGTTATGTTTTTGTGAGGGATGCCTTGATCTCATAAGGCGTAATAAACATACAGAATTTCATTAAAAATACTATCTACAAACATTTTTAAAATGGTAGTTTAACTCGTACGTGCACGATCAAAAACTATCACTTCTGCTTTCGCGAGTAGACAATATTTCGAATGAATTAAATAGAATGTGGATTGACATTAGCCTTCATTTCTTGGGTAAATTCAGAGATAATTAGTTCCCTTCTAATCGGCATTGAGCTGAAAAATAGGGTTTGATCCTTAATTCTTATTTGGGTTGATATTTGAGTTGTAGGCGAGTGTGGGAAGTTCCTCGAGTACAGCAAAGGCAGTTTGCACTCGCGTTACACATTATATTTTCCTACAGTTACTATAAAGCATATAAATAATTAGTCTTTCAAACACCGTTCAACACGTTTTTAGGTTAGGTTGAATCCATTGAACGAAATGGGAAACGCTGCACCAGCTGATCGTAGTCGTAATATCTTTAAGTGTTACCAACTTATTTTCAAGCGTACACGTATAACGTGCCCAATAAAAACATGCTGTTTTGCGTTGTTTGGTTGTAATACAGGTGTGCGGCAAAAGTAAGTAGTTGCAGCAATTAGCAACATTCTGTGCTAAAATCAGTGCGAGGAAGGCCAACTTGTCAGGTGACTGTAGGAAAAATTAATTGTAATCGTACAATTCTGTAACGAAAAAATATTTGAAGTAGTAAATCTACATAATTTGCAGATAATCAGTGTTTATATATATATTATGTTATATACAGGGACGCTTGAAAAATTAAAATACTCTTTCAAGTTAAATTCACAACGGTAAAACAAATTAGAATCACTTTAGGTAATAAAAACAATAAATGTAAGAAGGGAATTCATCCGGGCTTTCAACAAAGCCGGCCAGGGATTCGACATAATGGAAGAGAGATTTAAACATCTATCTCTGAAGTTCAGGGCCTGATTTAATTGTATATATTACAAAATATATTTTCTTTAATGAACAAATGTAACTTATGATGTATAATGTTATAATATATATGAAATTGAACGAATGGGGTTTTTGTATCTGGGAACCACAAAACGAAAAAGTAAATCTGTTTCAGACCTAGGGTAATAGGTGGGCCACTGTAATATCCTATATAGGATATTCGCAAAAAAATCAACTATATTACAACATTTCCTGTACAGTTAATTTCTTATAAAAAATTAACTACCTGGAAAATCTCTCTCATGGATCGGGTTAAGACGGTATTATAAGGTATATTTGTGTACAGTATCGCATTGCCGCTTTTAGGCCTCCTCTATATTCATGGACTTTATCTCGACCAGATAAGTCGAACTTAACCCGTCAATATTTTTGACATATTTAAATGGAATATTTGGGGAAAATCCAGCAAGTAAATGGAAATACGCTTAGTCTGCAGGTTAGCTGCATTGGGGGTATTTTTACTTTAGACCTGATAACACCCAGGAATTTCAAACACTGGCACTTTCACTACAGAAATATCGCTCTCACGTTTTCCGAGTTTTTTTCACTCTTTTCCGTAACCCCTGTAAGAAATTCACTGAGTAGCGGCAAACAGAACCGTGACGCTAATGTCACAGTGACATCGTTACGGAACTGAGAAACGTCACACAAGGCACGTTATGACGTTTAGAGTGAACGTGACGTATTTTACTCTTCAACTGTCGGACGCGTGAATCCGTGTTGATACGTGGTTAAGAGTTGTCAGTTGTTCCGTGAGTGGGAACAAACTCAAACTGGAACAAACAATTACCACCTCTGGTACAAACTGGGTGGTTGAAATCAGCCAAAAAATGTGTTCCACTTAGTTCAAAAAATAAGGTTGTATTATTTTTTTTGTCACACCTTCACATCGTAGGACGCTAGGTTCTAGCCCGGAACTGTTTTACACATTACTTCTGACCAGTCCTAGAGGATCATCATCACATACAGGTAGATAACATCCATTGGTGATTGGTGGGATTTGAACCCAGGACTTCTGGCTTCGAAATCTCGAGCTCTACCACTATACCAACTTAATCCCAGAGGGTGGGACGAGGTAATAGGAAATCGTGATGATTTAAGGAAATTACATTTTGATCTAGAAATAATTATGGTAGATCGTCAGTTCTTTTAAAATGTCAACTAGTCCTGCGTTCAAAGTGAAATTTGAGAAAATCCTATTGTATTTGGAATGAATTAGGTATGCATTTTGTTACGTCGTGAGTGAGTCGTTTGAAATAGAGCAACTTATTCTGTATTAAGGTAAAATAAAGACAGAGAAGCCGTATCTTAAATATAGTTTCACGTTCAAAATAGACACAAAAAATTTGTTTTGTGCCAAAGTTGGATTAGGTAAAAATGTAATTGTTTGATATAAATACGCCACAAAATCCAAATTCCTCCTCCCTCCCCCCTTCCAGTAATTTCCCTTTAGTTTTCTTTGGTTAACTTTTAGTTTCTAATCCAAAGGAACTCCTCCGACCCCTGAACAAACGATCAGTTCAAACACACAATCTAAAATACTTCTATCAAGTGAGAAAATATATACCATAAATATAGTTACAACACTGTCCGGTCGAGAATATATAATTTTAGTTCCTTTTTTCTATTCAACATAGTTTTTAAATAATCCCTCGACGACGCTTAAACCAATAATGTAGAACAAAACCATACCTTCTCAGAATTTAAATCCGTGACTTGGGTGCATATTTAAACCATATCCTCAACATTTTACATTTATAATTTTTAACCTAAATTCAGTATTGGTGGAAACTACAAATATACGCCCAATTTAGAGTATTTCATTGACCACTTTATACGTCAACGTCATAAGAATACGTACATATTAATAAAGTCATAAGTTTGTTAAAAATATCCAACAACAGAAGGTACTTTTCCTGTTTATTCCTGTGTAAACAAAATTAATATCGTTCAGCGTCTGCAGTTGACGTCTAGACATGACGTGCATTGTACTGATGTAATTTTCTATTTATTGTCAACCAAGTTTTTATGCTTCCGCTCGTACTGCATTTTACATGTTCCATAACTCTATGGACTTGAATTTTATTCAAATTTAACTTGTTATTTAAGAAAACTTGTTTAGTTAAGAAATTTGGAAATAGTTTGATTACTTTTAATAATAAATCCTATACGCCAATCTCATTTAGTTTTAGTTAATTTAAATAATTGTATTAAAATTTTATGAAAATAATATCTAACAATTTAGAGTTAAAAATTAATGTATTAGTATGTCAATGATATCAGAATTAAAATACTCACCAATTACAAAGGGATTTGTAGTAAAAATATTCAGCACAAAAATTACATCTTTCAAAAATATTAAACAGACAATAGAAGTAAAAAAAACTTATGAAAGAAAAGCCGAACTTTTTCATTAGAAACAATAGCGAAACTCTAAAACACAATGATTACTGATTACTTCATTAGAACTTTAAGACTGTTTGAATTGGAAATCTCGGATTAAATTCAATGATTGCTTTCGCATTTGTTTCTTTTCTCAAGAAGTTTCCAAGAATAATCTTTCTTTTCAAACTTTTAGAAGTTATACCATCTAAAAATATAGTGCATCATTAGCGGATGTTAATACAGTTATTTTAATAACGAGTTGATTTTGGAAATGAATGATTCGGCGAAGTTTTATAACGAAACGATTATCGAAACTCTTGTAAAACGGCATTAAATATCAAATAATTAAAATATATTTCAATTAATACCCCCGCCGCAGCAAACCTGCAGACTAAGCGAATTTCCATTTGACTGATTGGACTTACACTGAAATGTCTACTTAAAAATATAACATTTATTCTTGATTTAAATAGAATTAGTTTAACAAGTACTTAGGTTTGCTGCATCAGGGAGAATAAAACTGTTTTTTTTATAAAATGTGAATAGTTAGTAAGAAATAAAAACATTTTCCAAATTTGATCAAAATATGTTCACAAACAAGCAAACTACAACAGTTTACTTATTCTCCATAAGAATAACATGGGAATTTTAAATTTACAATTTTTTGGAATTTTCTCCGTAACCATTAGGCGCATAATAACGCTTCAATGTACTAAATTATTTGTTTTTTTAAGCTCTACAAAATGGTTTGGAAAGAAATTGCTAAATTTTATGTTTTTTGGGTCAAAAATGGGAAAAACCTATTTTTACCCCATAAAACCCCCCGTAAACCCCCGTTCCCATGGTCCGATCATGCTGGATCGCGAACTCGTTCGAATAAACGTAGGTTTACACGTTTGTACCGAATTTCATCAAAATCGGATAATTTTTGCTCGAGTTATCGTGCTGACAGACACACACACATATATATATATATATATATATATATATATATATATATATATATAAATAGATATATATATATATATATATATATATATATATGAATTTGAACGGATAGTGTTTTTGGCCTCTAGGGACCTCAAAACGAAAAAAAAAATCGGTCCCGCGTCCAGGTCTTACCATGAGTACTACGGTAATAGCTTATTCCCTATATGGGAAATTCGCTAAAAACTATTATTCATTTTATATTATTTCACAATTGAAATGAACTTATCTCGGAATTGAAGGTTTGAGCTATATTTATGACAAAACTGTACTATCAATTTGTTTTTGCAAAATATTTCTAAATGAAAAAAACATGTTCTGACTGAAAATTTACCATCTAATTGAGCTATTTGACGTAAGTAATTTATTCCTAATTTTTTTTGCAAAAGCAATTATTAAATTCATACAACGAAGTGTTTCACGACTCGTGTTTTTTCCAACGTTACAGTAAACAAGATAACGTATTTTTTAAGAATTGTAATTCAAAACATATTAGTATATAGTTTCATTGTTTATACATATCGTACAAACACATTATTACATTGTCCATTGGATACAACATTACATTTTACAAAGCTGATACGGAATTTAAAAATAGGTTGAGGAAGTAAAAAAGATCAAAACAAATAATTTATCAAATAATCACAAACATCAAATCGACGCTTGGACAAAAATCAGATAAAAACAAAACATAAAACAATCCAATGTGTTTACATAAGGGGAAAATACTAGAAAATTATCAAAAATTCACATCATCACCTTCTTGATTACAATGAGTTCAATCTACAATGTAATATGTACATGTAAAACGATATCACGAAAACGGGGAAGCACGCCATTATCATTATTAAGAACCTTCCATTAGGACTAATTCAGCGTGCTTTTATGCATATTGGACCGTTATCAGAGATTTTAAATTCCCTAGAATAAACACAACTAGGTAGAATAATGTCTATAGAGTAGATTTTAAGTTACAGTTGTGTTTTTATAGTATACTGTATATGACATCCTTTTAGTCCGTGTACAACATTAGCTAAGCAAGTTGAGAGTATTAGTTTGTAAACGGAAATTTTTCAGTTTATCAATTTAATATCAACGAACATTAAACGGCAGATAATCAATCAGCTGTTTTTAAGGTACGCGCGCACTGCGCCGTCACGGCCGTCACCGCCTTTTTCAGGGGGGGTGCGCGCACTGCGACGGCACGGCCGGCCGTCACGGCCGTCACAGCATTTTGGACTGATGTATTTTGCAGTTGAGTTGTTTTGCTGTGAGCAGTGAGAGTGTGGGAGCTATGGATATCGACGAAGACGTGGTAGTAGTTGGATTAATTTTAGGAGAAGAGGAAGAGGAAGAGGAGAGGAAGAGGAAGAGGAAAGCGAGATTTTGGATACATAATATAAATAGAAAACGACTAGGTTTTGGTGAATTTCACACATTATTCCCCGATCTTGTAGAGGACGATGACAAATTTTTCCAGTACTTTAGGATGACCCATGAAAAGTTCGAATGTCTACTTCGATACCTAGAGGAGAGTCTTTTTAGACATGATACAAAGTTCCGATGTCCAGTCAAACCGAAGGAACGATTAGCTGTTTGTCTAAGGCAAGTACTAGTGAAATAAAAACAATGTAAGAAGTTTATATATTAAACTAAGCTATCTCGTATTAATAATTGAAAGTTAAATTCACAACTACTAAGCTCCAAAATTGTGGAAGCTAATACTCTGACGGTTTATCTACGTTATATGACTTTAAATTTTGAATATTACTACAGGTTAAGCTAAAAAATAAAAAACACAATTATTTTACGGCAAAATTTTATTTTGAAATCAAACCACAAAAATACGAAACATTATATACTTAAAAATTATATAATATAGAATGTAATTTACTAAAAACTTATAGATGTGTAATTTAAGTTTAAATTTGAAAAATAGTGAATCATCGATTGTCAATATTGTTAAGTAATACATTTTTTAATAGACTACAATAATGTAAAGAATGTTATGATAACAATCACACTTTATCTAATAATCAGTACAATTATTTAACTAAACCGGTACACTGAATGGCAAAAGTTTTATTTCATAAACCTTACCATAATTATAAAACATATAATAGAGAATGCATTTTACTAAAAGCTTGTAGATATGTAATTGTAGTTTTAATATGAAAAAAATGGGTAATCATCGATTGTCAATATTATTAAGTAATACATTTTTAAATAGACTACAAAAATGTAAACAAAGTAATAATAAAAATCACACTTATCTATTAATCAGTACAGTTAATTAAACTGGTATACTGAACAGCAAAAGTTTTATTTTCAAGTCAAACCATAAAGAGAGTAAGGAACTATGGATATCGACGAAGACGTGGTGGTAGTTGGATTAATTTTAGGAGAAGAGGAAGATGAGAGGAAGAGGAAGAGGAAGAGGAAAGCGAGATTTTGGATACATAATTTAAATAGAAAACGACCAGGTTTTGGTGAATTTCACACATTATTCCCCGATCTTGTAGAGGACGATGACAAATTTTTCCAGTACTTTAGGATGACCCATGAAAAGTTCGAATGTTTACTTCGATACCTAGAGGAGAGTCTTTCTAGACATGATACAAATTTCCGATGTCCAGTCAAACCGAAGGAACGATTAGCTCTTGATACTTTTCAACAAATACGATTAGTTTAGAAACATCCATCTCCGAGCACTAGCGTATTTCTACTGCTGTAAACTGCGTCCGTCGCGTCCGTGACGTCCGTGCCGTGGGGTGCGCGCACTGGGACAGCACGGACGTCACGGACGCCGCGGAATTGTCCTGAGATTCGCTCCTCCGAACTTTCTGACAGACGTCGGTGGCGGCGGTGGCGTCCGTGACGGCCGTGCCGTCCTAGTGCGCGCACCTCCATTACATTAAATGGGAACGACTTTTGGAAAAGGCCGGCCGTGACGGCCGTGACGTCCGTGACGGCGCAGTGCGCGCGGGCCTTAAACGGAAATTTTTCAGTTTATCAATTTAATATCAACGAACATTAAACGGCAGATAATCAATCAGCTGTTTTATGTTTGGGCTAGTATGTTTTCTGTGGTTTGGGTTAGATAGATGTTTATTGATTGCCTTAACTGCTGATCTATTAGGATATTTATAGAAGATGAAAAGGGCTTATTTCGAATGAATAAAACATATCGACAATCTGAAAGATATTGAAGCTAGATCTGTATGAAACATTTGGGGCTAAAATGTATATTTTAGTTTTTATTTAGCTGTGTAGCTAAAGAATTAGTGGTATTAATTGTGCTTGCTTGCAATTAGAAAGTTGCCTGGTTAATCCTAATAAAAGACGTTTTTTTCTTCAAAATTTCAGTTAACACTCAACCTTTAGGCATGTGCGAATTAAAATAATTGGCCTGCCATGTTAGTCTAATATCCGTGGAACTCTAGTCTAATGTAAAGAGAAGAGAAAGAGTCAAAAGTGTGTTATGTAAATTAAATTTAAGGTTTCTAAGTTCCGTAATTATATCATATTTTCACTGAGTAATTGTATAGGCCTACATTTATTTTGAAATATTGATTATTTTTACGATAAGTAAATAGAAATATATCTAATCACATTATTTCAAAGATATATTTACACTTAAGCTTATATAAATATAAGGTAATGGTGATGTAATTTACCCATTGGATATGTTGATGATTGGACTTTTCAATCGAAATCGATCATAATTATAACTTTTCATATTTATTTTTAGTTTCCGTAAAACTAATAATACGTACGAAGCAGATTGGTACGATTATTTATACTAAAACCGTCTCAAACGACACATCCACATAACCTTTGAATTTCAAATTAAGGAAGACATTGATGCTACTTTGTAAAGGTAACGCCTGGAATCAATCCTTGGCTGAACAATACAAGGATTATCCAGGGATATCAAACCACTGGTGTGTTAATAATCTGGATAGAACACCACACACGCTGTCAGATAGCTTTCCTTCAGTGAACTAAGCCTGTGATATACAGGTATTGTATTATAATACCCAACAATATACATCTATGTGTCTACTTACTTTACGCCGTACAGAATTGGTATTGGCTGGTGGTTTACCTGTAAAAAAAACATGTGTTAAACTACAGGATTATCCGATGGTAAATAAGGAAACAATGAGGAAGTCTTTATGTGGATTCAAGACTTAAAACTTAAGCAGTTTACTAAATGAGTTTAAACAATATACAACGGTTTAAAATCTGAAAATAGTTGTCACACTGCTTAACGCTTTGAATTGAACCCAAAGGATTATCCATGAATTTAACTATGCCTATTATGATTATGTTTAGTAAATATTATGAGTCAAATCCTCCAATTTCTATAGGTTCACCTATTGGTGAAGTTTGAAGTTGATATTTTTTTCGAAGCTTTCACTCGTTTTGTCCACATCAACCCGAATAGTCTACCGTATATATTTACTTTCTCGCAATACATACACATAAACATATCATTAGTAGCTACGTTCAGTACTTTCTCAGGCCATAAACAAATTTATGGCTAGTTAATAGTCGATCGAAAGAGGCTGGCAACGTAAAAAATTAACCGAGAAACAGAAATACTTACATAACCAACTAGTATCGTGCATTTAAATGCTGAATTTTTTCGTTTTTTTCGCAAAAATATACTCTTATTTTCAACAGTTTGACCTGTGTTAAAAACTGTAGTAGGAGTTTATTATAGTAAGTTATTATTAAAATTCTCCCAGTAGCGTGATTTATTGAACAACCATCTCGTTCAATTAATCTCATTACTATTTTGCATGAAGATATGTACGAAATTTATCCAAACAACACACACAAGATATTGAAACAATCAACAAGTGAGAAGTAAAACAATAACAATGGGAACTGATACAAACATAACCTCTTGTGTCAACAATATAGAGACAATAACATCAGCAAACAATTCGGCAGCGAGCAAACATAACGATAAGTTATAAGGGGCAAATGAACCGTACAAGCTGTTATATTGTGGAGTTATGGACACATTAATTATGTTATACGATAAAATAATGCTCTACAGTATGAAAAATCCGTTATATCAGTTATTGCGAATATATTAGGTAATCTATGGTAGTATTTTGTCTTAGTCATTGAGTATTTACCTTAAAAAGATATTCAAACACAATTGTTGAACAAAAGTAGTATATTTCTGGAACTGGTACACCATATCACCCCCATGAGACCTATAGGCCTAAATTTGTTTCATAATGACCAAATATTTTCTTCAAAAATTTAACCTCAATTTTTTAATCCAATATTGATGAGGATTTCTGAATTTTGCTACCCTACAGAGAAGTTAGATACCTTCCTGGGATTACACTCAAATCTTTGCCAAATAATTCAACAATAATAATTTTAAGAAAAAAATAATGTCATTACCAAATCCAGTTCGACAATTAATTCTCTGAAAACATAAAAAGGAATGTGCATTACCAAATCCAGATTTATTGAATCTCAAGTAAAATTAACCATGAAAAAAAAAATCTTGTAGAAACAGTTCTTGATGTTATAATTAAGTTTTTCTTTCCAACCGTTGTACGCTCCACCCCAACCAAAGGCTGGCGGAAGGAAGTGCGGTGGGTTAGTGGTGGGGACGAGGGTTGGAAAGGCGTGGAAGTGATGGCGGGGAGTATCGGAGGGTGGTAAAAGGTTATCCAGATATTATGGGAAGAGTCGAGTAATTATATTGTAGGTATGTCTTGAGGTTGCTTGCTTATTTTTTGTTTGTTTTATAATCGTTAGTTTAAGTGCGAACACTTCAAAAACATTTAGAACTTGTTTATTTTTTAAGACTGTTTTTACTAATGTAAAAAAATATTTTAAAATATCTTTAGAAGATCCCTTATATTATTAGCACTAAATTATGAACCATGCATACACTTTTCTGTCTAAAATAAATCCTAATAAAAATCTAAGATTATTATACACGAAAATACATATTTACCTAGAAACCTATACAAGTTGTATACATTTGAGAGAGCCTGTGTGTATACCACTATGCCTATATGTGTTTATACAGTATGCCAATAGAATATTTTTGTCTATAATGCAACATTTTGTTCAGGATCGTAAACATCTTGCAAATCGATTAGAGTATATAACAACAGAAATGAATCGTCCTGATATCAACTTTGCTCCTAAAATTGTAAATTAATTTCAAATCATCAAAACACTTGAGTTTAAACGCTATTCCCTTTCTGATTATGGCAATTTATTATACGAAAATGATGAAATTATAATAAATTGTGGTTATTATAGAGGTTAATTCTCAAATGCATTATTTGTAATATGTTAGACTATAATAACTGTCACCCTTAATTGAATTGTTTTACCACTTTTTGCTATTTTCTGGTCAGTATTGTTTTGGTTATCGATAATGGGATGCTAAGTCTCATTTAAGCAATGCATTTATATTGCGTGTTTTACATAATATCCAGCATAATAAATGGAAAAAACTAACTAATAAAAACAGTAGACTACACAACCACGTAAAATCTCAAAGCATATTTTAACCATTAAAAAAAACATTGCTTTTGTAAGGAAACGATCATGAAAACCTTAGGGAAAAAACATATGAAGGTATTCTGGGAACTCTCAGGTGAACCAACATAAGAAACAATAAACCGAGCAAACATCCTGTGGTTGGTAAACATTCCTATGAAGATTGGCAATCCTGATCGAAGCCTTTTCAAGACTATTGCATATTTACTTATACTTAAACCAACCCAAATCGATATGTTTGATTATTTCTGCCATAAAAATCAATTGAAACATTGTTTCCTATAGTTAAATGATTTACAAATATTATTTAATATACAGAAAGTTGTAGTGCTATAAAATACTCTCGTATATATGAGAAAAAGTTCATTTCAGTTGGTTATTAACGTTTATTTACATAAAGTATTATGGTATTTTATAAATATAAGGTGAACTTAACAGTGACCTATATTGTTAGAAACTAACTATGTGTTCGATATAAAAAATCTATTGAAAAATAAATCTGAATTCAGTAGAAACGATGGGGAAAATTTAAAGACAATTCAACCACGAGAACGGATAAGTTTTTTTTTTAAGTGATCTGAAATTTTTTAAAAAATACTATAAACATTTTTGACATTTTGCAATCGTTATCTTTCTATATATTAATAGGCAAGCATGTTTCTTTAAAAACTTTTTACTCAGTTCGTGTGCATCGCAGGAAAATCTACGAATACTGTTAGAAAGATATTTTCCTATATTTGTGCAGAACCCTTTACAAATTAAAATACGCTCAAAAATAAGCACACCAAATTAATTTGAAATGTTTAAAAAATTAACATGGGCCTTATGGGTTGTCATGCTGTTGACAAAATAACAACAAAAATCAAAACAAATGGATGAAATTCCAATCGCATGTTTTATTACAGCTTGGGATGAAAATAGAGAAGCCTGTACAACAAATTATTTTGGTCGAGTTTTCGACCGCTGTGTGACGCATAGCGGCACGCTATATTTTTTATAGTGTGTGCAGTTCGCGAAGCCGGGCTGCATGTTCATCTCGTTGCCTGCCGCGACTGCATCAATGCTCTATCCCCACCTTTCCTAGTTTTGTCCTCCTTCTTCGTCAACCTTCATCTGGACAGAAAACCTCTCCGGAAAACACCAGGCATTCTCTCGATATGATGGATAAGTTAATTGATAGTTAATAAGTAGTAATAAGTTCAAATTATGGTTGGCTAAGTCAGGTAACAAGCGGGGAGCCCTTCTGGCTCGCCCGACTGGTGAAATGTAGGAAACAAATGTTAGCCGGGTTCGCTACCCTTAAGGTAGCGGACCTTCTCAAACCTGTTAGTTAAACCACATGTTCCCAGAATGTAGCTTAGCAATTATCCATCAATTTCATACATATTAGCCACTCAATATTCAATCTACATATTATTTTCCCTCACTCATCAATATTAGTAAGTAATTTCCCAAGTTCAGGTCATAGTTTGAAGGATAGGTTAATATTTAAATAGTTAGTTCAATTGGTTCAATCAAAGCTGGCTAGGCAAGTGTTCTGATCTGGGTAAAAGGTCTCCGTCCCTCTGGTCCCCAGCAATCTTCCTAATTTTATTGGTAGCAGATTCAGCACGCTTATGTTAAGTTTGGTCCAGACACACCTTCTCCTAACCTATTACATTACCCCATTTATTCCCTACTGATTACCCTAATTTCCCTCCTCCATCCCATACCATAACCCAGTAGCCCCACCCCCACCTCAAACGGCCCCCGGGCACAGCTGGACGACCTCTAGTTGTAATAAATCAACAAGTATACCATAGTAAAATTAGCAAAGGAACTCAACGGCGTTGCTTTTAAATCATCTCGTCCTTACATTGGTATTGATAATTGTCTTTGAATACAAACCATTAAGTACTTTTAGGATAATTCAATGGCAAAGTCAATTAATATATTTATTTCAATAGTGAATATCATTGATGAAACACAGAACAATCAGCTTAAAGTTATCGAGTCATACTATTATAGATTTGTTGGATTCGACACTTTTGTTTAAACACTTTTTTATTATTACCAAAACATGTTTAGGTAATTTCGGACAAATAGTCACTCAACTCACGTGTAATAAAATTGTACCACTCTAAAATGCGTTCTTTAATAAGATTATTTTGTCATTTTTTCCAATCTGCCGCAAACAAAAATGGAACTGTGATTGGTGTAAAATCCAATTAAAATCATTCAGTCGTTCGGGTTTTGGTGACGATTTGCGAATGGTCTGCAAGCCGTGTACAAAATGATTGTGGCTTGGATTTGCTGTCACTTAATTTTACCTTATGCGTTCTATCACTAGCTGGTATTTTTATTTGAACAACTCTTTAACTACTGGTGAATTAATCATAAAGTAATAGTGTTTTATTTTTAGTTTTTTTTTTCTAATAATTGACAGCCATGCAAATCTGAAACAAATGGCAATTAAGTTAATTTTTAGACTTTTCTTCTTTGCCGATCTTTATTGTTTTTCTTTTGTTTCTTTGTTAACTTTGTTCATCCAGCATAAAATAAACAAAAATCCTTCTTTTTGGAACTCGAAAACCTAAAATAACATACGCTTTGCCAAATACAATCTAATTAAACATGGATTTTCACAAACCTAAAGTTAAATATGTTACTGTAATAAAAAAGTTTAAACGTTATATATTTAGCGTAAAATATGTAACATTAATAATACATATTTTTCGTTCAATGGTATGTGAAGGATAAATTTTACTTATAGTTTTAAAGCATAGGAGAATCTTAGAAAAGTAAAATTTAACTTTTAGTAACATTTTGTTAGAGTAAGGAGATTTTTTTCCAGCTCTAATATCATTGGGAACCAATCGTATGTTACCTAATACGTACGTCATAATACGTTTTTATTATTCATCAAGTAGGCACACAAATTTATCATTCAGCATGATAGCATTGCATTTTTACTAGAATAATATTTTTAAATACTTAATTAGCATACTCACCAGTAATTAACAATTAGCATTATTTAATCAACTTATTTATCCTACAAAATCTAAGTGCGAACTTACACTTTTTCATAGTGTTATAATGCAAACTTTGTATTTATGTTGCCACATAAATGCAATACATAAATGAACAATTAAAATACATTCCGATAGTGTGCATTATTAAATTGTAATTCAACATCTCATTGCAATAAAGGCTTAAAATGTCGACAAATTACGTTCACAGCTCCGACACCAGTAACGGTAATGTAGTCATTAATGATTAATGACTGACTCATTTAGTTTATTACGGAGGCGAGATTAATTGGTCGTTACGGTTAATTATTACTGACAATACTGCCATTGGTTGACACGTTGTCGTGATCATTTAGGTTTAATTATGACACTAATTGTGAGTTAAAACATAAATTTTACAAGGTATCCAATATCTTTAATAAAGGGATATATACTATGTAATTTGTATGCACGATACTACTTTGGGATTAAAACAAGTTTAAATTTTTTATATTGATTAACTCAGTGGTAAATTAATAATGAATTTCGGATGTTTTACTATGTTGTAAAACGTTTAGACATGAAGGATACTTGTCTTGGTCTCTTCGTTATAGGTGTAGATGAGTATTCGTACAATAGACAAATTTGAGTTATAATTTCTAACCTGGCTGCGGCGTTGGTGGTTGGCAACGTCGCACCGGCCGGCCTATTGCTACGGTAATACCAGCAAACGTGTAAACATAACATTGCGAATACGCTCCATTATGAATTAGTGCAACAGCTGTTTCACCAGGCTTGGTTAACCTTGAGGATTTCAAATGGATGAATAAAAGGGCTGACACTAAAAAGTTTACGTGTTGGCGTTTCAAAACAGTTTCTGAAAATACTTTAACCTCCCTTGTTTGTGCTTTAACTAACCTGTGAAGACAGTTCATAAATTCTGAAGTAGTTACATGTAGCACATTACTAGTAATCGAGCAAACCACTGTGAGTGGTTTAAATAGATGACAATGCCTCAAATTTTGAATAAATGTGTATTAACTAATGTTAAATTTTGCTATCTAACGACCGGATGGTATAGTGTTAAGTGCAGTACTTGTGCCCTCGATATTCGGGCTTAAATCCTGCTGGATTAATAGTACTTAATGTTCACTGTAATTACAAAACACAAAAAAACACATCTTTTGTATTAATGCTTGTAAAAAAAAGAAGCTAATATGTTCGTCCTACAATATTTTTAGCGTTGATATTTCTAAACCAACCAGCTTACAAAGATAACCCGGGATTTTCTCCAGCGCGGTTTCATTAACCGCGTCTTTTGTGAGAGATCTGAACGCTTTTGTGCGAGAAGACGCCAAGATGAGATGAGTATTGAAAACTGATCGTAATTTGATAACTTGACGAGTAGGGGAAGAGGAGGGTAAATCTTTTGGATTAAGATTAGAAAGGATTATATGTATGTCTTTTCAAGGTTTCTTTTTAGGATGACGGTTTATATTACTGAAGATGTACAATGTTTGATAAATCTTTGGACTCGCAGTTTGAACGTGAAGTTTGGGTGAACATTATATCCAATTCAACATTATATACATTGAATATCTAAACTATGTACATTATGTGTAGCCAATGTTTTGTCCAAATAAAACAAGTTGGATGAGCTACTCACATAAAACGCCGCTAAGAAATTATAATTCGTCTCCATTTTATTCTGGCAGTTTATGTGAACAAAAGAAAATGGTAGATTCTCAGTAATTTTCACATTCAGTTTGGCTTGGTCAAATCGTTTATGTAGGACCGACATCGATAATTGACAGCAGAAAAGTCTGTCGGAAGCTATTCAATTACGTTGATTTTATTCTGGAACTGGTTACGACCTTAACGTGGGAATACGAGACTGGTTTCATCCATAGTTTCATATAATACTGAAGAACAAACATAATTTATCAAATAATGCATATTTATTTTCGGTTATCAAGGGGAAATGTTGAGAAATAAATACTAAACAACACAGACTATGAATTACCGAATAGAATACATTAGAATTACAAATAAAGGAGTATGTTTTAGTGCATTTCCCACAAGATGAATAAAGTATTACCGTAGGTCTCATGGTAAGACCTACACCCAACTTCCATGTCCCAAGTAGCTAAAATCACCGTCCGTTCAAATTTACAGATAAATATGTATATAAATATGTATTTAGCACGATGACTCGAGTAAAATTCATCACATTTTTATTTAAATTCCATACAAACGTGTAAACTACTTTTTATTCAACTGAGTTTTGCATGGTTTTCCCATTTTGACCCCTAAAACATAACATATTGCAATTTTTTAAAACTATTTTGTAAACTTATACAAATAATTATTTAGTATATTGAAGCGTTTTTGTATGTCTAATGGTTACGGAGAAAGTTCAAAAACACTGTAAATTAAAAATTTCCATGATATCTCAATTACGAGTAAATCAACTGTTGTAGTTTGATCGTTTAGGGATATATTTTGATCAAATTTAGTGAACTTGTTTATTTCATACAGAGTTATTGACATTTTAATAAAACCACACTCTATTACATTCTCTGTAACAGCAAACGTATTTTTACGAAATATTTTAGTGAAATTCTAGCCAGGTAAATGAAAATTCGCTTAGTCTACAGAATTGCAGCAGGGGGGGGGGTATTCATAGTATATTATAACTTAAAGCTCAAAAGCACCGTAGTCTATACAAGACAAGCAACGGAGTTACGTCAATACCTGGTGATTGATTTGAGTCAATTTGATTGAGGTTGATTAAGACCCTTTGGATAATGTCTTACTCCGTTAGGCCTGCTATCAGACATGCAGAGATAGGAACATTTTGTCGGCTCGACTCTGTATAACTATTAACGTTAATACGTTGGTGTATATAGGCTACTGCACATGTAAGCTATCGAAAAAGACAATTTTTCATGATGTTTCAATACCGGTACCGATTTAACAATTTGAGGGAATACTATATTTAACAAATTTCATCATCACACATGCCAAGAATGTTATTGTAATATGGGGAAACCGTTGAGAGGAATAAATAAATCACCTTATTTATACCGTAATAGTTATTAGGTAAAAATAATTGGCAAAATAAGCCTAACATGCACACACATAGTGTTTTAACTTTAAATAACTAGAGATGATTAACTGGAGGTTATATTTCATTCAAATGTAGGGAAACCTTTAGGAATACCCGATTCGATATGAGGACAACATTTTGCAACAAATCCCTTTTCCTGGGGGACCACAAGTAATAAGGAATGACGTCCCCACAAGCAACAGATCCAAAGGCATTAGGTACGAGCTATAGACTTGACATGAGCTGTCTTTTTATAAAACAACAACTTGAATAACTTGTGGGTTAGAATAACACCAACCAGCCTAAAGTGTTTAATAATTCTGAGATTCTAAAATATTCAGACATTAGTTTTTTTATTAGAGTTGGAATTTTGTAGAGGACATCGGAGAATACTTGGAAAATTCCAGTTTTACTACTGAGAATTTTTATTTTTTTTATGTTCACTTAACATTTTCAAATTGCGTCTACAACCGATGAAATTTAAGTAAATAAAATAACTTATAGGCCTAAGGTTTTAATGTACTGATGTATTGATGCATTTTTTAAACATTTGCCATGTAAACATTTGAATACCAACAAATGTTTCAATTTATCATTCAAAGTAACCGAATCAGTTTTAACAGTATATTTAAGAGTCAAAATTGTACAACATTTATTAAATTGTTTTAACTTTGCAACAGCCATGAGTTTATGGACAAGATTTAAAAAAAAATTATTTACTTTGAGAGTTCTTACTAATATTTATAGGCTATAATAAAAAACTACTCAAAATATATATATATATATATTTTAATTTATATAATTACAATGTTGGTTCAATATTTACAAATGAATTGTTAGACTTTACAGATTAACAAAAATCTTTGTTTGAAGTAGTCAACAACTTTTAGAATCAAACCATGAATACATTCAACAAAAGGGACGCAGACAATTATCTCAATGGATTCAATGTAAAAGCAGAAATGTCATATTCAACGTGGGATTTAAAATGCCCGTACGTCACAAAGTGAATTGGATCCTTCCGATATCACGAAAGTAATAAATGTTGTCGGTCCCGGGGCTGCTTACATACTCTGTGGCTTTTGCTCTTTCGATAATCGATATTTTAATTTCGAACGCGACGTTGGGATGGGTAAGGCTTGAACCCAGTTTCCCATACATGCTTTTGTTACACTTTAAACATTTCATCACATCATAAGTTTTAGTGCGGGACAATGTCTTATCGGCTGTACGATTTATATAATGTTTCTTAGGTATGGACACACGGGACAGCTAAGCTTTTGGTACATTTTATTTGTTTTTATTATAGAATTATAATAAATATACTGTAATAGGCTGTTTTTCATTTTCGATGTTTTACATTCCACGGCAACAATATATCAAACAGTTAAACAACCATCATCGCCGTGTTCAAAGGAAGAAACAAACATCACAAAAGTTTCAATAAATTTTGAACCATAATTTTACATCATTTTTGATAAATTATTTCGATAAGTGTAATTTTTTGTGAAGTTTTTATATTTTTACTACTTTGGGGGTGTGCCAAAATCATAAGAAAAAATCCAAATAAAAAAAATGGAATAAACGCACGAAGTTACCACACAACAAATCTCATCAAAATCGGATTGCAAGAATATTACCTCCACACACATGCACACAAACATAAAAGCACACACGGACCGACATAGCTTTAAAACCCCTTTTGTTGGTAAAAGTATTGACTAGCACAAGGGTTAGGTTAGGTTGTAAGTTAGTAGTTAGGTTAAGTTCGACTTCGTCTCGAACTTAATAATGATCTCGAGCCAGCAACACCTCATTTTCGGCCCAAGGTACGAAATATACTATACACACATCGTTTCAAAGCTAAATGTGCACAGTCTAGCTGCCTAACAACATAGTAGACAACTGACAATCTTGGGATGGCCCCAAGAGAATTACAAGCTGTGATTTTTAAAGTCTACAATTTACAGATCAAGAAGGAAAGAAAGAAACACGCAACTACAATTTACACAGCTTTTCTGCAGGTGAAGAGAATGTCCGTTCATTGTGCAACACATGAATTAAACATGTTGCATTATTGCATTCACTTTGAATGACCTTTGCATTCAAGATACTCACGCAAAGTTATTTTATAGGATTGCATTTCAATGTAATTAGGCATTTAGATTGCTAGAATGGAGAAATAATTATTTTACGTAAACCAAGATTTGGGTATATAAATATGAAAACGTCAAAATATAGCTACTGATTAATTATGTATTTCAAAAAACCCATATCCACATTGCTATAACTATCAACATCGACTTTAGATACTTCGAAACAGATTTCTCGTTCTTCTACAAAACCCGAAGCCTGTTTTGGTGTTGGTTGATTTTTAGTGAACTAATTTGCTTTCTCTTTAGTTTTAAGGATGCTGACTTCAAACTCGTCCTTGTATTGCAAATTATTTTTTTATTTTATCATTTTGTGACATTGGTGAGCTTTCTACTACATACACTCTCTGAATAATTTAGGCTCAATTAATTCGTTAACATTTTTATTAAATATCAAAAGGCAATGGCTAACTGAATAGAAGTTGCATTATTGTGAATCATTAGCATTTATAGTCAATGATATTACGTCATTGCGTGTATAAAACGTGTGCAACTGTTGCGTGCAGAATGTCTCGGTAATCTTTCAAATAACTTGCATTACTTGACGAAAAGGTCGAAGGTAAAATAACTAAATGCATTTTTAAATATTTAAAACTTCCTGTTTTCCTCACTTGGGAGTTTTAAACAGCAATAAGAAACATCAGGCTTTTCTATACAATGCAAATTCGATACCCCTAAACCACTGTGACAAATTTTCCTTGCCATGTCATTTTCACAGGTAATTTTTTTGGGTTTCAAAAAAAAAAAAAAAGAAATGCTTAATTCAATTTCACCAACTTTCTAAAGCCATGAGAATATTTTACTGTAAGTGCCTTTTCCCTAGTGAGTTTTACCATATTGGTTAGTACATTTAGAATAAAATGTAGTATTGTGGATTAGCCATTGAAAAACTGCAAAAAGGAACCATCCATAGATAACGTTTTTCAGTACATTTTTCATGAATTATTGAATTGTTACAGTAATTTTTTTTTAAGATAATAAACGACATTTTACTAGTAAGTAAAATAGTTATCAATACTGTTATATTCAATTGTTCGCATATTAAAAAAGGATGCCCAATATCATATTGAGATTACCATATAAATTTCCTGTAGAAACTAACTTTTACAAATTTCTTTTTAAAATATGTAGGTATATTTCTTAGATCAATGAATGGCTTTAAGTAATGAAACATAAATACCACAGACAAAACGAAACTATAAAAATAAGCAAAGCATATTTTAAAAACTTACATACTTATGGGTACACACATTTCTGGACTTTTTGACTGCGTTACCTGTAACAAAACAAATCTTAACTGTTGACATCAATTTAAATAAAATTACTATAAAACTCATTAGGTAAAACTAGCCTACACAAATATTAAAATCCTACAGTTAAGATATTTTTTTACTTATACGTGAACTTCATAATAAGAATTTAAAATAAACCAACTTTATACATATTTATATTTAAATAAAATATGTATTTGGTGTTATATAGGTGTATAAGTGGATGTAGCATAATCTTCCCACTGCATAGAAGAAAGTACAAAAAAGTCTTCCAATCACAATCAAAGAAACAAATGAAACAATCCCGTAGAGAATTAGTAGTGTACGACTGGTGACCCAAAAAACAGCGGAAATGAGACAAAAAGCTCCCTACGCCAGAGACGCTGCCGTTACAGTGACGGGAAAACAACGGTTCAATGGGTCGAGGTGTGTCGAATGGGTTAGTTACGGGGTCTCTACAACGGGCACCCTAGCGTCCAAAGTAGTACTGCACTGGGGTAGGACTCGGTGACCTACAGTCCGTATGATGGAACCTGGCTTCTGAACCTTTATCTACCCGGTTAGTCACGGGGTCGCTACAACGGGCACCCTAGCGTCCAAAGTAGTACTACTGCACTGGGGTAGGACTCAGTGATCTATAGTCTGTATGATAGAACCTGGCTTTTGAGCCTCTACCTGGGGACCATTGGCCAGACCCCAAGACGGAGCGTCATAAGACAGGTTCCAGCATACAGAGTGTAGTAGCATAGAGAGAGTAACAGGTATTTGATTGATGTTGCTTCACTACTATTATTACTTTGATTTTAGCAAATTTCACCTTATGAAAAAAGAACTTTATTACATTGCATTGCAAGACCTACATAAAAACACAACCAAAAACATCAGATCCACACCCAGGACAGATTTTTGTAGTTTTAATATCTCCAGAGACTAAAACCATAGAGAAAACATACTCCTTAGTAGTATGTTGTATCTATGCTAAAACACACTTTGATCAAATTTGTAGCGTATAAGAATAACTGAACATGTAAGCCACATGTACATACGAACTGTTTGTGAGGTAAGAACGTGAACTTGGGTAAAAAATATCTTTTTCGGAAGAAATTCTAAGATTTGCTGCGGCATCTACCTACAATGCGAAAGTGATTGGGCGTCCAATGACTACGTACAGTAGATGGTTTATTATTTCATACACCCAAGCACGAATGAGATCAAGGAGAGGAAATATGAGATTTTTACTGAGGTTAGTAATTATAAGAAGCTGCTTAGCCTACAAAAAAATTGCATCAGTCTCCTTAATGATTAATACAATTGTAATAATTGTACAAATAGTTCCTACCATCACCCACTAGAGGAGCGAGCTATAGTCAGAGGTTTGGACTTCAATCCCAAATTTCATGAAAATCGTAATTATTAAGAATATTGTTTTTATGATAAAAACGATTAAGAATTTAAATCTAAATCAAATGAGATCTTGTATCAAATGATTGCCTTTCAGTATCAATGTTCTTGTTTGTATAATCGGCTCACAAACAACCGAGTAATAATTTTTTTCTCTACATTTTCTATAAGAGAAGTCTTATTAAATGTGTAACAGAATGTAAAAACTGACAACTCGATTGTTTGTGAGCCAATTTTAAACAACAAGATCACATTTGATTTGGATTTAAACTATCTATCTTTTTTAATATATAAAACAACTTTCTTAATATTCACAATTTTCATGAAATTCAGCATCAGGAATTTTAAATGGTCACCATAGTGAAACGGCTGATATTGGAACAAAATTTTTAAATTCCTTTTACCTTGTAATCTACACATTTATACCAAATTTGAAGTTTCTATCTTGAAAAATGCCTAAGATATCAAATAATGTTATGTTTTTCTTAGCCCAAGGAACAAGTCCACAAAATATGTACATTTCAAATCTCTCCAGGGGATTTCAAGACCATTCAGGGCATTTAATTTAAACATGAACACGAAGTAACAGACTCTTAAGTAAACAGCTTAGAAACACTAGACACAGAAGCCCGGCGTGTATTGTTACATTGCAACAATGTAACTAGTTGATTACAGTTGTTACACTGTGTTCAGCTGGAATAGTCTGACGAGGTGATCTAGATTTACATACCAGTAGTGTTATCTCGCCAGCTTACAGTGCGAAATTTGCATTTATCGTAGTTTATTTTAAAGTGTGTTGATTCACATAATTGGAAATTAAAAACAACACAATGTAAATGAGATGCGTTTACCTTTTGACAATTTGTTAGTCTACACCAACGTGATGGATAAAAAAAACAGGGTTGGACCGTTCCTATACAATATTCCGCAAAACAACATTTGCGTAATTTGCATTTAATAGGCTTAAAAACGACATCTATGAATCAGGTAATATTAAAAGAACAACATATGATTTGTTTAAGATTAAAACTACGTAATGGGAGTCACAAAACAGGCGACGATGAAGATGTTTTTAACTAAAATACTTTAATAGTTTTTTAATGATCTATGCAAGACAATGCTATATATGATGTATTTTTGAATCCTTTAATTTCTAGCCAAAATGATAAGGCTAGTTGTAAGATCGATATGAATTCTAAACAAAATTTGTTTAATAAGTGTAAATGTCATATATGCAAACAAGATGTATTTTTATATCCTTACATAATAGGTGTTAAATAAGGCTCCGGCAAAACCAGAATTTATTAGAAAACTAAACACTTTGGCTAAGTAAATGCAGTTTACTGCATTCACTTTTTTTACCATATTACTTTACAATGTAAAAGAATAACTGCAACAGAACTTATACATTTATTATGAGTATTGTTATAACTAAACTTCTCATACATTAAAAGAGTTGAAAAGTTCAACTTTATCTCCATTTGGTGCATACTAAATTATATCCGAATTGTTCATAGGATAAGTATAGCCTGAACATTCCTGAGACGGTGTGTACATTCCAGTTATTCAGTTCAAAGAATCAGCTGTGCTGCAGCTGCAGAAACGCGCTCGCAGTTTATAAATCAGCTGATATTGCAGATTGTTGTTGCAAAAGCACACAGCTGTTCTGCCAGTGTAATCAATCATGCAGTTCTTTGTTACACATTCTGCGTAGTGTTGTGTCATTGAAAATATACATTTCATCCTTTTCCTACATGTCGTTTATGGATATTACAAGTTTCTTATTTGTATGGTAATTATTTAAGTGTGCAGCTTTTTTGGCTCCTCTTTTTGAGGACACGTAGTAGTTTTACTTAGGGTATTTGTAAAGTTACATTAATACAAATGTTATAGAAATGTTAAGCAACAATGACATCCTAACGGAAATAAATTGTGACGAAAAGACACGTGTGATTTTGAATATAAATTTCCAAATGAAACGTACCTAATTCATTTGTGTAATACCTTTGACTATTAATACAACGTAATACCCAATAAAAATTCAGTTTTTTTAGACGAGTTGGGCTGGTCTGTCATAAAAGAAGTGGTGAATTTACACTTCATCCAAATTTAATAAAAATAGCATAATCTTGGTTACAGACACCTATAAATGTAAAAACCTAAACAATCAGTGTTCTTGCGAGACTAAAACGAAATTCACAGATGTCTAGACCTGTACAAAATACTGTGAATACTACAGTGATAGCCTATAGAACTCGCTAGAGTATTATTTTTATGAAATTGGTGAACAAACACATCCATGGGTACAAAAACAAACGTTTGGAAATCCAACCCATTCTTGGAATCGGACTCGTTTGCTAAATGATTCAAGAGGTTTCCAATACAAATTTGATTCATTTATTTCGCTGATTTAGTTAAAATCAGAGACTTTTACAAACGCTATTGATGCTATAGCCACACGCCTATAGAGTGGACCCAACCCCAGATCTAGGTATTCCTGTGTGTTCTAAATAAATATACCTCTGAGTGTATGTAAACTTTTGTAAAGATTACCAATAAACTCTCAGGAATTTTGTGACTTAACACTCAATACACTCAATAAACATCAAAATGAAAACGTTAACCTATAAGTATAGTTTATGTATTAAAATTTTACGATTGTGTTTGGGTTGATAAGAATTAAGGATAGGTTTTTGTGTACACTGATCGTGACTACTGGATAAAATGGTCAGTTAATTCTTGGATTGTTTTGAGGAAATAATTCCGTTCTGCATTCTTCGAATATTTGTCACACTAACCAATAAAATTGAAATAAATTAATTAATCGAATATTCGTCACACAAACCAATTCAACATTGGCTCACATCTAGATTATAAACACTTATAACAGCAGAACCTTCCTCACTCAGTGTTTACAAAGCAACGCCTGGTTTAGTTAAGCTCACTGGGCTTGTTGTGGACGACTTGTGTTAGCGTGACGGCACGCACACGCTGGCGAGAGCTCACACACGCTAGCGAGCGTCTAATTTTACCCGCAGAAACACGTGTTATGCGTTAGCGACTGGGGCCGCTGACCATATAAACTACTGCGGTTTGGGTCAAAACAAAATATAAATGTCGTAGGTTATTTGAAAAAAAAATTTCCCCTTGAAAGCATTATTTGACTAGCGTACTAAGCTTTACCAAACATAACGCCAAAAACAAGCTGAATGAACAATTAGACTGAGAGGTCTAGTTACAGGAGTCCTATCCTAGACGATATTCTACAGGTTGAATGCGTTTAAAGTAAGATAATCTATACAATTTACAAGTGATTTATTGTTTTAAGTTCATTTGTAGTAAAGGTAAATTATGTTATTTGATATACTATTTCGAAAATTTTCAACGCAAATAGTAAGTTTTCACAACGCGAGAGTGACTCCGTCCTCAGATGATTAAGTATCTAAATCATAAAATAACTATAACACAAAACAAGCGCAAAAAGCCGCACAAGAATCGTTATTTTAAATAACTCTATTCTTCATTACATATTCACATGTTTAACCCTTGATTTACTAATATACGAGTAAGTTTCGAGTTAAACTTAATACTGTAACATAAATTGACTAAATTAAGCAAAAATACACAAAAACATCAGACAGTGAGAATTTATGAGGGAAACATCACAGATGAAAACTCGATTGTTATCATACAATATGTAGAAACATGGAACGTTGTCACAAGTTGTCAAAAGTATCGGGTGTGAAATTTTGTACAGTACAATAAACTCAAATGATATGACATGTGATCGTATTCACTACTCAACACTTCACATATGATGTTATGATAAAACATTGCTCAGGATGATAGAACAACGTTGCGCCCATTGTTTAGGTAACTGAAGTGCAGTGCAGTTTTGTACTATATGGACGGCTTTCTAACTCAAGTTAACTAGTGCAAATTCAAACACCGAGTTAAACAAAGATTAAGTATCGTTAAACAATTGACTGTTCTATCTTATGTTTGTGTGTCTGTTTTTTTCATATATCGTTAAATAATAATTTCTAAGAACTCAAAAAATACAAATTTATATCCAATAAATAGGTGAACGCGCCCGTCCGAATCCTGACCAAATATATATTTAAGTATTACATATATATAAATTATATAAAGCATTTATTAGCACACAGTATTTAAATACGAGCTAAAATATTACGAAGTAATAATTGATAAAACATCTCCAAATTATACTTGAGCTAATATTTCCATTACATGTGTTAATTGCGGGACCGTTTAGGTTTCATTTATATGTGAACTTAAACGAACGTTTAAGCAATAGCGTATTCAAACATTTAATAAACTTAAAATCACAACAATCACAACTTAATCAAATCTCAATATTTTTGGACGGAGTTACGATCAGTTCAAGATCCATTAAAGTTTCATTCAACTTCCCCATCTGGAGAGTTCTTCATGTCCTCACAAACTTTGATTAAAAAGTGACCTGATATCTAAGTCTGTAAAACTTTGCCGAGTAGATCTGCTCTTCAAGAGGTTTCAGCTCAAATATTATTCACAATTATTGAAAAAATACGCTTAAAGATATATTTCAATTAGTTTTATTTGTGAGTGCATATTTGTACCGTATGCATACGTAATCGACGTTTTCAGACTTACAAAACAAACTAAACTACCCTAACCAACCTATCTTTTACAATATAATGCAAAAGTATACTTTTACCATCAGGAGTTATAAAATACATTGTACCCCTACTAAAATCTAGTGTTAAACAGTGCATTTAACAGTTGAAACTTTAAATCCCAAACCATTCAACTTACAACAACCGTAACCCACTCCACGATAAAGGAAGTTCTATAGGACAAGAATGTAACTGTTCAGGAAATATTGTTGTTGATGCGTTGCACTTTGCCCTGCAATCCACGCACTTAACGATTTACAACTGGAGAAAATTGGTACAATAACCGTAAACCATGAGGTTCAATAGTTCCGCTCTGGTTGTAGCATAAGATCGGCCCTAGGTTGTCTAGAGAAAATGTTTTGCAATTGCTACAGTGAAACTGGCTAGAAAATCGTGTCTTTAACTTAAGACGTTTTACGTTGAAGCTATTTTATTTAATGTTAAAGTTGTTGACAGTTAAAAAGTAGAAGTAGAAGTAAACACAGTTTGAGTGTAGAAGTTTGTTTGATTGACATACCGTAACAGTGTGCTGATGTTAGCATACATACAGTTGTATTTCATATATAGTAACTTGTTTATTATGCCAAACAAGAAGTAGAACTTATTTTTAGCTAAAGCATCTGTTAGTATATATATTTACAGGTATTTAATGTTAACTGTAGAAGACAAATTTCCTAAGCTACCTCAACAAAATAATTTTTTTTCTAATATCAATATTTTTGTGTTTAATAAAATTTAAAAAAATATGACAAGTTTCAAATTACAATACAAACAGCTAAACTCCAAGAAATTGTTTTATGGGTCAAAGTGAAGGAAATCTGGATGAATTTATTTCTAATATAGCTAGACCCATTTGTTTACCAGTTTCCGCAATTTTTTTTATTTTTCTAACCAATCTTTGTGAAACTTGATATGCATTTTAAGGTAGAAAATACCTACCTATATTAGAAATAGAATGGTTTTGTCAAATTTTTTATTTATATAACTTAAATAAATTAAAAGCCATTTTAGAAAGGTAAAAGCATATAGTGTATCATCCATTATGCCTTGGAGATGTATTTTGAATCATATTAACATGCGCAATTCGCACACGGGTCCTCTCGTCTAGTAAAACATATTACAAAACAAAAATGTCGGAGTTTAATACGCATAGAGCAGGAAACCAAAATTGTATGGGCTATTAATTAACAGCTGTGTCTAAGGAACATGTCGGCCTTAGTCACTAACAAGACTACAAGATCGCGCCACTCATCCTACACTCATCCTTCACTCATATTTGGGTTAAAATACGCACATAGTGGCGTCCCCATCTTAAATAATTGATAATTGATAATTGAAAACTTCCCAGAAGAAAAAATGACGCAGATGTGCTTAGAACTGTGACGCTGACGGACGACACTTTTGTGAATATTAAATTGTGTTTCCCCGTGTTGGACTTTATCTTCTCATATTTCCCGATCTTTGCGACATTTAACTGTTATTCACGACACTAAAGACCAAAAAAAAGTATATTCTTAGGCAACTACTTTCAAAAACAATACTTTTGTTAACTTTAGTTCATTTTGTTTGATTAAATTGCATGGTGGTTTCGTTAGAATCATGATCATCTTGTAAAAAATAAAAAACTTTAACCCTCCAAAGTTGATAAATTCTTCAGAAACTTTTGAACAAGCTCAATTCACAAAACAGTATCAGAGACAAAAACTTGAGGCAATAGAAATCAAATTATGATTCTTATTAGTTTTAAAGAACTTGACCGCAACTTTTCTAAGACGTAGTTTTCCCGATCAATCCTGATAAAAATAATGATAATTCTAGGGTAACATAATTTAAAATGTTTAGGGGTAAAAAAAGAAATAAATTTATATGAAATACTAGTAATATTTTATTTTCCACATATTTAAACATAAAGTACTTTGATTTTTTAAAGTTATAAATTTAATGTTACTATTTAGATAACAAAAACTATATACTGTATATAAATAAGGTGGAAAAAATACCTAATAAAACCAAGGAAAGGTCTACGCGATAAGTATTAATTTATATGGGAAGTCGTAAAAACATGTGTAGAAGAATAAATAAAATAATTCTCAAAGTTTATAAATTTTGTGTTGCTTGGAACAGTTGCATGTTCAGTGTTCTGGGCTGAAAATGAATAAAAAAATCTCGTTATATGAACTGAGTCTATATATGTATTTATTTTCTTAAAAGCAATATTGTTTAGTTCATGGTATTACCATAGATAAAACATACTCCCTTAGTAGATTCCTCATCCTTATGGAACAGCTGAAGACAATTTTATCGTTAGTTCTGTACGGTTTATGTAGAGGTCGTGTTTTGTTTACAATTTGTTTCCCGTTATTACAGCCATTTAAAATCTCGTTTAACCAAATAATACGATCATAAACAATAACCTGTCCCCTAGTTATATAACCAAACAGTAAAGCACAAATCAAGAAATTAACCCTAAAATAATAGAAACAAAGTTTCGTCGACACTAACGCCCATGTGTCACGTACATGAACTAGATACGAAAAACGTGCTTCAAAATTTACAATGGGATGAGAAGTCTACTTGTGATTGTTAGTCTATGGTATTACTTAGGCCGTCTTACTAATAGTAATATAGTTCAGAGTTCATAGTAATCTATATATAAAATCCCATGTATGTTTGTTTGTATGTATGTTTGTTTGTATGTAAGTTTGTTTGTCCATAATGGACTCCAAAACCGCTCGACAGATTGTAATGAAACTTTCAGGCATTATTAAGCATTATTCAAGGATGGTTTATGTGAAGTTTGGTGCAGATCCGTCAAAAGGGCTCCACCCCAGTGGCTCAGAAGTTTCCCATGTTAACCTTATGAGTACTCATATTTAAATGTTATTTAAGAATCTTAACAGCTGGTTCAATTAATCAATTTGATTCTGTGATGTTCAATAGCATTAAAAAGTTAATAGGTTTACCAGCAGAGTGCAGCACTATTATTTTTTTTTTATTTATGACAACAGCTAATTTGCAACCAAAAGGTGAGTGAGCGTAGCGAACGAACTTCAACCTGGAGGCGAGTTAGCGTAGCGAACGAGCTAAGCTGTAGGCAAGTGAGCACAGCGAACGAGCACCTAACTAAAGGTGAGTGAGCGTAGCGAACGAACTTCAACCAGGAATCACGCCATGCGAACGAGCTCATCTTGAAAATGGACGAGCTTTTGACATAAAATCACATAAGGACAGGACGACGTCTGTCAGGCCAGCTAGTATAGTAATAAAACTATGTTGAAGAAAATCTAAAGCACGTTTGAAATGAATGCTAAGTGTGCAATCAAGTATTCAAGTATTCAAGTAAGTATTCAATCACAAGATACGAGTATTCTGTTTTAAACTTATAATAGACCAACTTATAATTGCAATCACACATTAAAGACAAACTCTATGACGTTTGAAAGCACACTGAATTAGTTCTAATGGAAGGTCCTTAATTATGATAATGGTGTGCTTCCACATTTGCGTGATATGAGTCTACTTGTACATATCACATTATTGCACTCATCGTATGCAATAATGATTTGAAAGTCGTGTTCCTTCTATACTCGAGCAATTTAATTTTGTTCACAGTTTGATTTTGGTTAAGTCTTTGAGAAGACTCATTATTTTATTGTAAAATACAAGCTTTTTTGTTGCTTATTATATGTTAGCGGTATTTAAGTGACCTGATGATGTCAAATTGTTTCTCACATAGTTTCGGGTATTTTTTACCATTTGTACTTCAGTCTTGGGTTATGACACTTGAGGAAGAGTAATAGTTTACAAATATATTGTCAAACTCAGTTAAATTAGTTTCAAGTCTGGTTAAACTATAAACAAAAGAGTACATAACAAAACACCTTGTACATAAACCAGGCAGGGTTCGGCTTTAAATTATCTCTCTTTAGGTTACTAAAGCTCTGTCAGAGTATGTTCAACAATACAATTTCGCGTTAACTCTAGCAAAGATGAACCGATTTTAAGTCAAATGGTTCATGATCGGACTATAAAAACGGGGGTTTATGGGGGTTTCATAGGGTAAAGATTTTGTCCCATCTTTTTACATTAAAACATGAGATTTTACAATTTCGTTCCAATCTATTTTGTAGAGCTGAAAAATAAATAATTTAGTTAAAGTGATGTATTATTAACGGTTTTCGGGAATATAAAAAAATTTAAAATGTCCATTTTATTCTTATGGAGAATAAATATATTTGTTTAGTTTGCTTGTTTATGGATATATGTGCATCAAACTTGGAAAATTTTTTAAATTTCATATTAAGCTATCAATATAATACTAATAACACGATTTATTAACCTCCATGACGCAGCAAACCTAGGTACTCATTAATTAATGTTACTTGTATCTATTTACGTGCAAATCAATCAAGGCAAATGAAAATTCACTTAGTCTACAGGTTTTCTGCGGCGCGGCGGTGGTATTTGTATTTTTGATAAAATTTGGGAAATTAATTTATTTTATGCTAAGCCGCTAAGCCATTAACAATTTACAAAAACACTTTATTACCTACCTAGTAGCAGCAAATCCAAGTGCTCGTTTCGTTAATACCATTTGAATAGATAATGATTCTTACAATCCCCAAATTCCAATCAGACAAAGCCAATTACCTTAGTCTACAGGTTTGCTGCTGCGGGTGAGGATATTATCAATTACACAACATAAAAATAGAAACAATTCAAATACTAGACACAAACCTAACTGAATCTAACCGTAGACAATTAATTACATCAATTAATTAATAAACATACACAAGGGACACTCAATGAACACCGAGTCCATTGTTCTAGGTGTATTGTCCACTGCTTTGTCTATATACGTTAGCTCCTCTATTGTTCAGGTCGTTCCGCCCAAAGAAGCCTTCAGTGCTATTGTTTTGCTGGTTAAATCTCAAAACGTTTACTGATACAGTTCCATTTACGTACTAATTTCAGGGAATTTCCAATAATGAGTGAGGTTTTAAGTTACAGTTGCAACTAGACATTCCATTCCTATGTTAAATTTGTAGCAATTTTTTACTAAAATTGTCGTAGCTGAAAGCCACCTACAGATTGCGCTGATCTAAATTACTAAATCCTATCGAGCACAAGCTTTTTTACCAAGTTAAACTAATGGAATGACATATTGTGAGCTTTGGCAACTGTTATGAACCATCCAACCTGGTCATAAACATAAAATAAGGTAGAAAATAGAGTTTTAGTTGCTAGCGCATTCTGTGACTGGCTAACGAAATTATGTTCTTTTTGTAGCTGGTCCATATAGATGGGACGTTTACTTAAGTATTCAATAGTCAATGGTTTTAGGTTCAGTCAAAGATTACAGCAGGGCTCATGGTAAGACATAGACCCGGGACCGATTAATTTTTCTTTTTGATGCCCTAAGAGACCAAAATCACTATCCGTTTACATACCTCAATTTTTATTACTTCCCAGTAGCAGCAAACCTAAGGAGTCAAATCTAATTTTATTTAAATAAGGAATATATAAGAATTGTTTAGGTCGTATTTTTGTAAAAATCCAATCAGACAAATTGAAAATCGCTTAGTTTGTAGGATTGCTGCGGAGGGAGTATTTTGAGCTTTTGTCCCTCTGTAACTATGGTTTTTAATTTATGATTTTTACATTTGTAAATTTAATTGTTTATGCAAGGATTGTTGTAGGAACAAATCAATTATGTATATAACTTACTCTTAATCTTAGTGTAATGTCATTTCCCAAACTTGTATTCATATTCACGCAATAAAGCATTTTATTTCATTTAATTATCACAAATGTAAGAACAATAGATACATAATAACTATGATACAATTATTTTCAACATGACATAGCAAAAACTGTATACCTCAGGGCAGTAGCACGCGATTTCAGGGTGGAAATTGAAAGCCCAGAGCGAAGAAAGGAGAAACGTTTGCCAATTTGTCACGAACCTTAGCAAACCAGTAACACACTAAATTGCGTTACTTCTGAAACCTAGAGATCCTGAAATTGCTAAGAAGCCTGCACAAAAAAGACATGTTTACAATGATAGACCGATTTCCTTAAAAATACAGTAGTTACAAAATTTCACTCGAGTTAAAACTTAAAACTTAAGTTTTTTCGTACAGTAATAAATTGTGTACTACGAAAAAAAGAGTGGCTTCGCCGTGTTTGTAAATAAAAAATTACCGCATTCTGAGTACAAAGCAGGGACAGCTTAACAAAAGTGCTTTTGTACCTCTAGTAAAGACCATGATTACTTTTTAAGAGTGTGGTAGCCTGGCTATTTATTCTTAGCGTAAAAGATTAAAAATATAGAAAAATAACAAACCCATTTCTAAACAATTGTTGCACTGTGTGTGATCCAATCACTTTTGTTCAAATTAATAAATTTTTACCGTTTTAACGGTTGGAAAATGTGTGATATTCTACAGCCAACCCTCTAAATATATCTGATTTAAACGATATTTTAGCAATACATTAGTGCTGGTTAATTTTTACACCTGAAACCGTTATGCATAACAAGGTCTTTAAAGTAAATAAATATTTTACAAAAACACTGGGTGTAACGATTACGTTTTTCTTCCTACAACTACATTATGATCATTAATGAACGAAATAAACAAAATGTGCAACCGTATTTGTTTTATTAACTTATAGTAAAAATAAAATTTTAACACATCTGCAAAAAGGGATTTTTAAACCCAAAAGCTAGCAAATCTCAGGACTGGACATTTGCATGTTACTACGAAGTGGCAATTGAATGACCTTGAGGGAACAGTTAAACGGACACTGTGTTTGTACGCCTTGGGGAAATCGTACATAGCACACTGCAATGCAGCTCTTCTGAGCAATGCTGCCCTCATCCGACACACCTTCTAACACGTCATCATCACTAGAACTTTGACTACAGTGTTCGTCGAACCGCCTGACTATTACATGCAAATCACAATGATTCACAGAGAGAACATTGTACCAAGAATATCATCCTGATGGATATTTTTGTATGATTGGAAATGCCTCTATGATATATGTATAAGGCGTTTTGATTATTAATATGTTTTCCACGTTGCTTCTCTGTGGGTAACGAGCTGGTTCGTGATAGAGCAAAACTTCGGTTCCTGAGGTTCCGGGTTCAAATCCCGCCGAAACACCAATGGATTTTATCTGCCCAATGCCGCAACCGCTTGGTCTAGCTTGTGATCATGTGTAAAACGACCCCGAACTAGTACCTAGCGTTCTAAAAATAGTATTACCTTCCTGAGGTACTTAATAACTATGTAAATCGAACTACAAATGTATCTGTACGTAGTTTATTCTTTGGCATTATAACTGCGAAGTAAGTGTTTGACCAGCTTAATATTAAAAAATAACATTGAGTTTTGGCATCAGATTACTCAAACGAAACGAAACGTTTTTGTTTATGACACATTTCTGTCGATGTTGCTAAAATCAAAACTATTCCAACATTGTTTTGTTGTCCAACATTGATTTGGTCAAATAAAGTTATTATTTTTCATCGACACCGTTCTAAATGGAGAATTACGACACCCTTTTTATTGCATGTAAGGGTATTTTCAAGGGAAATCATTTAATACAAGTCATACCGTTCGTTCCAAATGTGTATCTTAGCAATTTTAAAGGAATTTACAAGATATGTACTGATACAAAATGTGAAATGCAAATCCACGCCATCCATCAATTCAGAACAGACATCGACTATGAATACTGAACTTCATGTCATGTCTACAACAGCGCGTTGTAGTCATTTGTTTACGAGTGAAGCTTGATTTAAAATGGAAAATTGTCATACCATTGACTTTACTAATACACCATTAGTAGAAAAGTGATGCTAAAGACTTTTGATTCATCTTTATGAATATATTTTGCAGTGCAAGTTATATAAATAAGTCAAGTTGTACCCAATAACGGACAAATTTACTTAGTTGTATAGTTTACATTTTTAATGAGGAAAGTATCTAACATCGTTGCCCAATTTTACCTCGAATCATACACGAATATGGCTAAAAATATCACAATTGCAGCGACTCCACTTAATCGTAAAGATTAAATAAAAATAAATAAATAGAGAGCAACCTTTGGGTTGTAATGGCCATAATGGTCATAAACCCCAAGGCCGCGGCGGCGTTGGTGTGTGGCAACGTCGCACCGGCCGGCCTATTGTCATGGTAACAACAGTAACAACAAACGTGTAAACATAAACATGCGCAGAAGCTCCATTATGAATTAGTGCAACAGCTGTTTCAGTAGGCCGGGACTGCGGCGTTGCCACTTTGTGTCGCCGCGGCCTTGTTTTAGAGGAGGTATAGTTTTAAATTAAAAACACTGAATTTTAGTTCTAGGTTTTATCCAAAACGATTTATATGGATCAGATACAGCCAATTTTGTTATTCAAATACTGTATAACGAACTTAAGCAATTCGCAGAGTAAACAAATTGCCAAAAATATATTTTCCATCGTAGTTTTTCAACCCAATTATAGTTGATATGACATAAATATGTTGAAGTTAACTATGTTGAACATGTTTAAGTGATTAAGATATTTATTTGGTTAGTGTTGGGTCTTTGTTTATACAACAGAAATAAAATAACATCTGTAAGGACCTTATTCAATTACATTCTGAGTGTACAGTTATATCCAAGTCAAAATATAAACTGTCTACAACCAAAGTTGACGTTCTACAGGCAGTAAAAACTTGTTTAATAAAAATTCATGAATTTGAGAAATGAATATTGTAAATCAATTTGTTACTCTTGTGAGGTAATGGGGGAGTGAGCTGGTCTAGTGGTAGAACGCGGCGCTTCGGAGCCCAAGGTCCCGAGTTCAAATCCCACTAATCACCAATGGATTTTATCCATGTGATAATGACCCTATACAACTAGCCTGAAGTAATGCGTAAGAGGTAGGACTTAAAAACTCTTGTGAGTGAAAAGGATTTTAAAAACTTCTCCAGCATCAACCAATAATGACTGAGATAAGCGCAAACATTTAAAAATCAAATTTTTGGACTATTTGACTGAGGTATGTAAAAAACCTATTATTGTCTTAAAAATCAAAACTCTACACCACTAACAAAACTAAGGGACAAAACAATAGACAATACTCTCCAGAACTGAGACCAATCAAACAACAACTCCAAATAAATGGCAGTATTTTCCGGTTAACTCCCCATTAGGAAGTTTCTCCTACGCCATTTAGTTACAGTTTTACTGCTGAGTTTACTGCACAGAGTTACCCAACCGGTTGGCCTTACTTTCGTTACTAGGAACATCTGGCCTATGTGGATTGTGTCTTGTTTATTGTGTTTTATTTCATACGGGCATTGTAACTTAATTTGTGTTTGCTCGCTACTTCGGATGTTGTAAAGATTGAGTAGCAGACGTTGACAAAACGTATATTACTTTAAGCGGAAAACGTAATGAAAAATATAAGAAAAAATTACACATTGGTAAAATATTCGATGAGAACAAATCCACGTCATTTTTGGAGGTATTCAAAACAAAACCGAGCTGACGTTAATTTTTATTTGTTTTCCCCTTCAACTACGGAATTAATTAATTTCAACCAGAAGCAAGACTAAACTATGCATAGATTGAAACTGAAACCATAGATTTGCCATCGTCATTGAGTAGATCAGATAATACAACCTTTACACTATGTTAAACTGGATTTCTGATTCTTTTTTGTAAGTTATCTACCCCATTTTCATTTGACCTTTTTTGTAGGTAAATGATTCAAACCGTAATCTTCTGTACCTTCTAGTATCAAACGAGAATAAAATAAACTTATCTTGAAAAGAAACATTTTGACGTCATCAACGCATATGACCATTCATGAAACATAAAACTTCCTCATATTTTACAATATGATAAGAGTCAATATGATAAGTCTGATGATGATTGGAGTGTACAATCGAAATCGATCACCACTTACCATCTTTTATGTATATTTACCGTCTTGTGAGTTCACAGTATAAGCGTGAATAAATGTTTTAATATGATAAGACTACTTGCAGTTTGTAAAGGTTAACGCTATAACGTTCAAAATATGATTTTATTTTACAAATGTTTTATGCACATTTACGTGGTTTCATCCAGATGAAAAAGGAAATCCAATTTAATAAAACTTAGCTTCCAACAGTAATATCAAAGCGTGGTGAATCCCTTTCAAAGAGAAAACTTGCAATAACGACTCCGAGTTGAACAATGAAACCGCGTTTTAATTTCACATTTAGCAACAAACCGAGTTGTTCCAGTGAGGTTATTGGGTTGAGCAGTTCAAATGTTTGGATAAACATGATTACGAACCGAAACGCTGATTTTGTTGACTGATTTATAAACTGATTGTAGTCTAGGTAAATATGGTCGTGCATTAATTGCGCCAACCTTAATTACGCCAAGCTCTCTGGGCCACAAAAAAGCTCCTTGGTTGCGCCAAGCCCAAGCCAGGTAAAATTTGTTAGGGATGAGTTGCCGGCAGAAGGAATAACCTTGTTTACGTGTCATCCTAACCTAACCTAAACCAACCTAACTTAACCTAACCGACTCAATTAATTATACAGTGAAAGAGGGCCGCCACTTGCAGTCCCGTTAATGAACTTATCAGGTGGCTCCCTGGAGTAGTTGGCGCAATTCAGGAATATCCGACTAGCCACCTGACTCAGGTCAGTTGGCGCAATTAATGCCCACCCGGAAATATAGTTTTAGGCTGGACAACACATATCCGAAATAAATTGTTGGTATTAGTTTAGAATATTTAAAAGTCAATGGTATTAGAACGGTATTAGGCAGTATGCTTACTTCATATACAGTATAGAATAAAATGCTCCCTTAAATATTACCCTTATCTAGGTACATAAGGGTGATTCAGTTGGTACTCAAGACAATTTTAATGTTTTATCACCTTTATGTTGATACACAGGGTGATTCATTTGGTACTGGAGACCATTTTAATGTTTTCATCCAGTTGTAGAGGTTGTGATTTCGTTTACTATTTTATTCTGGTGCAGCAAATAATTGTAAAACTATTTAAATCAAATACAATATGATTGCAAGAAATTCCACGTCCTGTGGTTTTAAAACTAAAGAGACAAGTAGGCCTACAAACCATATGATGTACTTTAGAATAAGAGCACCTCAATTTCGACAACACTGTCGCTCAACAACGCCGAAATGAAACACACATACAAACGGCTTCAGATTTTGATGGGATGAGAAGTTACTCACACTTTCAAATTCAATGGTTCTTCTCAAACGTCTGTTTGAAAATACAAAGTATCATTTCAAAAACGTTCTCTATTTACTGAATGGTCAATCTTTATTAGATTTGTTTCACAAGAGATGATCTTTTGGGATAATTACTTCCTTGTTATCGTAAATTATTTTCATTTAATTAAATACTTCAAGAAGGTGAATCCAATCTACTGACAGGTTTTGCTCCAAAAAAATTTTTCCTGATAAAATTGTTTGTATGTTAAGCAAAAACACATATGATGTAAAAAACAGAGTAGTAACCATAGAACTAGCATTAAAAACATTAAAAATACTCATCGACAAAATGTGAAACTGTGAACTAAAATAAACATAAAAAATTAATTTTACGTTGGTCAAGATCATAAATCTGAATTTTTTCATTACGTAGGATTAAGTTTTTTTTTTCAAAAAAGCAACTCAATCGCACATAGAAACACGTTATTACGCTAAGTTACGTTAAATTGATGGATTAGATTCTGCTGTAAACCCCATCACGTTCAACCCCATTTGGTTCGAGTGGAAATACAATATACAGTACAACTGTCTGTATGAGCGAGTGAACAATGTTCACAATAGCAACCGAACGTGCTAGTGATATAAATCTGCAACTGTCAAATTAAGTGTATTTTTGTTCACAATACAAAGCCATCGATCCGAGTTTTAAACATGTAGACCCACTAGCGCAATGTGGTATATTCATTCAGCAATCAGCATGTTAAAGTTTTGCATTAGAAAGAACTTAGTTCAATCATAGAATAAATAAACACTAGCATAATACTGTACAGTTTATTTATTCTATGGTTCATATAAGGCAATATCAGAGAGCGCACACGTATTATGCTTTCGTAACACTTCTTATTTACAAATAATTTACTAATAATTTAATAATAATAATATTTAACCATGTTAAACTTAGATAACACCGTTTCAACTATAAAAATATAGCATACTTTATGTAATCTATCTATAGGAAATAAAAAAAAACTAACGTCAAAGGTGGCAAAATTAAGACCTTTGAATAAAAAAACTGCATGCGTCATGTGATCGATTAAGTTCAAGGTCCTTTTGTCTACTTCGTTCATTGCTGCGAATTAAAAAGGTCATCGCACATTGCTCATAGCATAATCAAAGGTTTATGGGAAGCATGACCAAGGTGTACCCAACTTAAGCATATCCCCCTGAATTTTTACTTTAGTTTTGTTAAACTGGCAACGTTTTTAGTTCAAGCAAACTCCGACACAAATCGCTTACGCGCCTTTAAACCACGAACATACGTAAGTGTAAAATCTGTATTTCATCATTAGACCACGGTTTGTCTAATGTATGTAGTGGATACCTTACACGAGTCGCTGTATGTAAATCTATTTAATTTTTCCACGGTACGATCCTTGGATATTCTCAAGTAGGAGACCTCGTTTGGCATGATCGAGTCTTCGCCGGGAGATGATCCTTCGACCTTGAACGACCGCGTCGTGTGAGGAGGCAACGACCAAACGACCATCGTCTGACCGTGAACAGACAGCTTATCTCTATACGGTAACGACCACTTCTTTCAGCATCTGCCGCCCATGCCGCTCGGACTGTAGTCTCAGCTACACCGCCCAAGCGGGGTTTAAAGTTTAAAGAGCCGCATGCATTTTTACAATTTGTCATTTTTCATTCAAAGTATAGCCCGCATTCGCATTTACGCCAGAACCAATAACAAATTATGTCAAATGTTGTCTTTGCCTAGATGAAGAAAACGTCAGCCGCAAGAAGTTTCACGCCATGTATTAAGATTAGATTTATTGTAGTTTAAGATATTAATGCACACATTTATGACGTATTTTTATTTGAATGTGTTTGGAGAAGAAAAAGGACATTGTCTAATAATATTGCATGGTAAATTGTAAATAAAATTATCCATCTTGACTGAAAAACATCAACCAATAAACGCTATGGTGTTAAGAGTTATATCTCGTGTTATCTAGTGTCACGTTCTTAACCAAAAAATGGTACTTCAGGTAAGAAAGTTTACAATAATTCGTTTTAAAATATCCTAACGCAAATACAAGTGACAGCACAATTATAACTCAAAGATCAGCTGATCGCACAGCTGTTCACCCGTAACCCATGCGAGCTGTATGGTGGATAACATCTGGTTTACTGCAAGAATTACGCAACGCATTACTGCGCATGTGCAGTGCGCATTGGATAAGTAGACCTATTCAGTTGTCTCATGTAACTTTCTACTTCCTACACAACAGATTGACACTTTCAGTTTCCAAACACCTTGTATATTTTTTACCAAAAGCGATAAACAGCAATTCCTTAGATAGATTGTTCAAAGGTCTAATGAAGCAATAGACCTTGCCGTTGCAGAATTACAGGATTGTAAAAGACAGTCAGAAGAACAAGTGATGAAACAAGCCCGAGTAAGGATCGAATGTCTTGGTCAAGAGGAAATAACCTCATAGGCCTACTCTAGGCCGTCCGCGCTGGTTGTCGTGCGCATGCTTATTGCTTTGCCTGACTGTTTCAGTCGAGTGTGGTTCCGCAATTCACAATACACATGTTCTGAGCCACGCCTTACATTTCCTGCTGGTGACGTCATCTTCCCACTTAGAACTCTAGATCTGCAGCTCTGTGCAATTAAAAGCCGATGAAGAGTGAAATTTAGTTTTGAAGGTCATATAGACTCCTTAATTTATCTTCCCAACGTCGTTTGTAAAAATTCGTCCATTATTAACGGATTAATTCATACAATAGGCCTACTGATCTACTGTGGTTTTGGCGACCATGAATTCAATAGGATTGCAGTATAGAGTTGAATCATTTTCCATACAATAACTAAAAGGAGTATGATGATAAGAACCATTACTTCTTCGTCCAAACCTAGACTAAAACTACTTATAACTCCTGACATCGTTCATCGTAAATGTAGCTGAAACTAATATTATCGGAAACGACTTTTTTCACTATCCTTATAACAGCGTTAGGAAATAATACCTAGAGATCTGGTCATGACTTTGGTTACTTCCAGCTTAAAAGTCAGTCCAAAAAAAGCTTTACGATTTGTGGAAATGTGATGAGTAAAAAGTGATTCAACGAAGTGATTCTACAGGTGGCTGTGAGTCGCGTGAATAACCAAGTTGAGAAAGTTAAGTATTATTGCGACGTGAGTCATTGGAGTGACTTCACCTACCAATCCAACGCAACATCCATCCAATGCACTACTATGGTCTGTAAGATGGAACCTGTTTTCTTAGACTGAAGAGGACATAATGTAGCCCTTAAGAAGTCAGAGAAGGTTTTAACATCACGACAACGTCCACGACCCTCCGTCTAAAACCATTGGGCTGTCTCCAAGCAGACTGGGTCAAGAGACAGGTTGTTTCACACTGACTATATTTGCGACCAAGTTAGTGTGGCTAGTAATGCATTCACTAGACTTTGGATCTTGCAAGTAGACGTCTTATTCTATTGTTAAATTTGAAGACATTTTAAATGTGTGTGTCCCTCATGAATCCTCAACGATAACAAGGACATTGCTTAATCCGAACATGCATTTGACAGATTGTAAAGATATACAGATAAGTTTGGAACACATCAATGTAAACCGCAAAGTGTCTTTCACAGTGTTTTATTATAGTTTGCTGGTTTTAAAAGGATCTTGGCTGTGTTTTCAAAAATATTCAAACTCTTGTACAAGTTAGCTTTAACAATAAAGTTATGGTTTGAAACTAAAAATAAATAGTTAAAGAAAAAAGCTTGTTTGCATTTTTCACGCTGTTGTATGTCAATTAATGTATAACCAATTCGTCTGATGAAACAGCAGTTACTTTCAAATTGAATTTGATCAAATAATTCTACTTCACATTTAAATAAAGTCTTTCGATTACTTTTCCAACGGCATCAGACATGTGTTGCGTTGTTTAAATTACCTTTCACATTAGATCGTATTTGTAATATTTTCGTAAACTGTAGAATACATTATTATTGTACTATTATGACATGTACTTTCTCGATTGCAAACAATCAGTACATTACACAAAGTAATGAATTGAAATTGAACATCTGAGAATAGGTGTGCACGTTTAAAAGCTTTTTTTCACAATTGTTAATATTTTGAACATTTGTTTATAAATTCCAAACCCCGCCCATCATGTCGTGCTGCCGACCACGCACGTGTTTTGGCGGGTAAAATTAGAACTCCCGCCGTTTTGTGCACGCCAGACGATGCGTGTGGATCGCAAATAAACGAGTTGCATTATCTACCTCTTGCATTGAATGTTTCAATATTTGCATATTCACGCGATTTTAACTCTAGACCTAGTTATTCTAGTTTAATTCACTGATATAGGTGAGGAGCTTTCTAGGTTCTGTTGGATAAAATCGCTAGTAGACATCCTATCTTTAAACACGGAGTTGTAAACAGTAGATTGAATAAGCTAATCACAAAGTGTGATACCGTCTGAAATTGTATTTTATCTCAACATATAAGGACCTAAAATATGCTAACTATTTAGATACCGTAATGGCCTCCATTGGCTACAAAGCCGTGGAAAGAGAAAAGTGGCAACGCCGCAGTCCCGGCCCACCGAAACTGTACTTATTTTAGATTTAGATTTAGATTTAGATTTGTTGTCATGAGAGCCGAAGCCCCCTGACTGCTTACCCGGTACCTATCCTACAGGACATACCCGGGCCCCATGATGTAGGCCGAAGCTTACGCATCAACCTTTAGCACATCATGGGCGGATGACTTAAGGTCATCAGGCTCGCCGGCTGCCGAAGCAGACCCTTCGGAAAGAGGGTTGCCCCTCAATCCTAACCAGGGATTCCGGCTGCTTGTTTAAGCGTCACTCCACCTGGGTTCCACTAGGTCGGAACCTAGAGGTCCATAGTAGAGCGCCCCGACGCATTTAGTGCAAGCAACACTCGGGACCTATCTCATCCCTGACAGGCAGAACCCGCCATCAATAGCCAGGAGGAAGGGGACCATCAGCACGCTGACGGGGGGAACCCCAACCTCCCATTTACACCGCTGCCCGATCGAGGCCTGACCCATTGCTGGGAACCAGAGATATCCAGAGCGATAGATCCCCAGATACCCCTGGCGGGCTCGGACCCAGCACCCGATCTACTTCGTTTGCCCGTCAGACCCAACATCACTGCCAGGCCATCAGGGTTTCCCAAAAGGAGGCAGGTATAGAAGTGGGACCCACCCGGATGAACCTATCCACCAGAGGTGGCGACACCCTTGACTCAATTGAGGTTCCGGGAAGAACCCCCCACACTCAAGATAACCATACCGTCCGTGCTCAGAGACAGGGATAGGTTTGCATAAGTACCTACAAACCGTTGCCCTCACACTGCGGAAAGTTACGTTGCCCTTGAGTGTCCCCGTGAGCTGCGGGTACTTGCCCGTTTTCACCTCCAGGAAAGGTTACTTCCAAAGTCGAGGATTTGCCCACTGAATGCTGGTCGCACACCACAAGCAGGCCGAAGCCCAAAGTACCACAGACACAGGTAGGTTAGAGATTATGATGTACTTCCATCTCTCCTAGAGCTAAACACCCCTCCATCCTGGATAAAGGAATGTCACTGGGACCCGATGCCCAGTCGACCATGTCTGTGGCCAACTTGAAATGCCGATACCAACACGGAGCATTTACCTCCCCTCTGGGGGCTAGGTATTTCACCTCCCAGGACGAGGCTACTTCCAAAGTCGAGGATATGCCTCACAAAATGTCAGTCGAACACAACAGGTAGGACTCAGTCACAACCACAGTTACAGGTAGTTGAGGAGAGGCGGAATTAACGGCGTCACTGAGAGCTAAACACCCCCCCCACCCTGAATGGAGGGAATGTCACTGGAGGCTCCCCCTAAGGGGCTGGCGCTTACCAGTCGTCCATAACTGTGGTCTACCTGAAGTGCCGGGTCTGACACCGGGCAGTTACCTCCCCTCTGGGAGAGCTAGGGTCCGCGTGGTCGCCCAGGCCACGAACCCACGCAAGCGTGAGCCCCCTGCGGTTAACTGTACTTATTCATAATGGAGCTTCTGCACAATGTTTATATGTCTGTTGTTATTACCATGGCAGTAGGTGCGACGTTGCCACACACCAATGCCACGGCCTTGTGTTAGAAGAGATTATAACATTGTTAATCTCTTGCTGTTTCCACGCAGTAAATAAATAATTCTCAAAAGCCTAACTAGATAACTGAAATATATCACTACGAAATTTTAAACTGAGGGAAAAGATCACACACGCTGCCAGTTTCACGGCAATCGGATGGTATTTTTGCCCAAAAACACAACACACACTTTCGATTTTTTACAGACTTGATATTTAATTGATGAGTATAACATGTTTACTTTGGTTATAAATATTATTTTTCCACACGCAGACTTGTTATAATGCAGTCCCGGCATTATTTACAATGCACGTCGCTAGAGGTCGTTAAGCTTGCAGTTCAGGCCGCGTTGTCGCTGTTAATGTGCCATTATTGCGAACGATATTCCGCTACCGCTATATCACGCTGTCGTGTGTTCATTATGTCGCCCGTTGATTTATGAATGTGCTTAGTATAAAATATGGAGACGTTTACAATATTATAGAAACAATTAACTTTTACATGATTTTAAGGGGAGGGTTTTTTGTCCCAAGACGCTAGGCACGAGCATGGGATTGTTTTTCACATTACTTCAGACTAGACCTAGAGGGTTGGGGCATTATCACTTAGATAAGATCCATTGGGGATTTGGTGGGATTTGAACCCGGTACCTCTTGGATCGAAGTCCCGCGCTCTAACCACGGGACCAGCTCGCTCAATGGGAGCATTAGTGATGCTAAACGTGGGAAAAGTTCAATCGAAGGGTGATTACAAGATAAGTCACTAGTTATATTAAACTTTCCTCTATGAACGTAGGTAATTCATATCATTGGATTTAATGTACACGAAAATAATACATAAGTTAAGGTTTGTAAAGCTAAGAAAGTTTTGTTCAATAGTAACCTTGATTAAATAATTTCAAAGGTTTTACACTGCAGTTACGATATGCTCAAAGTAAGCAACACTATATAATGTTGAAACCTATTGATATAAATTATGAATTTTCAATTGTTATTGATGTAAAGCTTAGTTTATACTCATAAATTTTTCATTAGAATATAAACCATATTTAACTACTCCTATCAGGTATAACCAACAATAGCAGGCTTACTCTAGAAAATCTCTAAGATAAACGCTAAACTATCAATGGAAGAATACATTTCTTATGAAATTCCTCATCAATACCTTATGTCTGATGAACCGGATGCTAATGGTTTGATATTCAAAGCCTGATAAAGACGTTTATTTAACAGTCACAGTCACTCTCGACGTTAAACTCATTTTAACTTTGTTCCTTTGTTTGCATTCAGCAACAAAAGAAATTTCCTCTGAGTTCGCAGTTTCGAAACGGAACTTTTTGTTTGTGAAATTCTTTGACTTTGAGCAAAATTTGTTTATCCTGAGATCAATCATAGTTTTGTTGACATTTATCTATGTTATCAATTTTATAAATATTTATATCTATACTATCTGCAGCAGGTGACATGGTCCTCAAAATTCACTAGTTAGCGTTACACTTATCACAATAATGAATTAGATTATATTTTAGGTGAATGGGGAGAGCATAGGGGTTGAATCCACGCACAAACCCCAACATGATTAGATCGGGCTGGATCGCAAATTTATCTAAAAATAAGTGTTATGTTCCAAATAGGGAAATGCATTTCGTATGTGGATTGCCAACACACACAACATAACGACAAAAATATGTACTGCGTTTTGGGCTTTAGGGAAATCTACAACAAAATCATTTTACAGTGGTACCAGACCTACGTGTTATAAGAATAACTTCTTTTTGGGCATATTCACTAAAAGAAGAAGAATTTATGTTGCCCTAGGCTCTGTCCTACAATCATTAACTACTGGTGACCCCCAAATCTGTATGGAAATTAGCTAAAACCGGCCTTTCTAGTTTGCTGGGCTTAATTTAAAACACCTAAAACTCAAGATCGCATTTTTTTTGTTTTTTAGCATACTATTTTCACGTACTACTACTAATTCTCAAAAAATGTTTATCCTTGCTTATAAAATATTTCCATTACGACGCGACGTAGGCTTGCAGATAAAAAAAAATACTTATTTAAACGAAATGTAAGTTTTAAAAACGCTTAACGCACGTTTGTATAAACAATAGAAAGGCTTGCTAGAGATATATCTGGATTTAGATATACAATGTCCCAACTAGATTAGTCTGCCAACGTTACGGTTATATTTAGGCCTACACGTTATAAATTGTGGCCATTGTGGTCATTACGACATCACTACTGTTTATTGTAAAGTGGCGTAGAATGAACAACCAAGCATTGACACACACCATAAGACACGAATGCAATTTGTAGAGAATTTGTATACATTTTGTAGTATAAAACGGGTTGAAGCGATTAATGTTCGTAAAGCATCTATATACTTGAAATCAAGGGAGTTCTACGTAACAAAACATTATCAATCACACTACTTAGCCTACATTTACTGTTAAGGTGTAATTTTAAAGCATATGATCTAGTGGAGGAATAAATGGTAAATACAATGGTCATTTTTTTTAGGATTTTGCCTACCTTTTAATTTATTTGAAAATTTGGTTTTAAAGATCCAGTGATGCTGACAAGGTTTCTTTATAGATTTTGTAAATTTCAATTTAACAGCTGATCCTTCAGTTGGATAGTTTATTTTTTAATCTCAAACAGATAGTAAACAAGAAGCAAAAATTTAAGAAAATATATTTTTTATTAGACAATTGTAACCTGATTGAAGTAGCTAAATCACTGTAAATTACATGGATTGACTTTGAACTAATTTAATTTATGGTGAACCCTATTAGAATGTGTAGTTTGCGCATAGGTCCCCATCGTTGTCATAATAACAAGCACGACACTTGTCGCTAACTATGTATGCAGTTACAAACATACACAGGACATTTGAATCAAAATAAACATAATAGAGAAATTATAACGGATATTCAGACAGAAATCCTATCGCTAAAAAGCAAAACTTAATCCTTAAACCCAAATTTAGTGTCGAGGGGTTTTTTTTTAACTCCGCCTTGGATTCGAGCATAGACGAATATTTATTCCATTTGTCTATGATTCAAGTTACCCCACCTAGTAGAGTAAGCAAATTCCAATCGCTTATATGATCAATTTATCTAGGATTCTACTGTCCTATGATTGTCGTCTTGCTCCGATGACTTTTCAGCTACTTCATCCAATGATAAAGAGAATAAATACTCACGTAAACGTGTAACAATAACGTATTCATACCTGCAACATAAAATCACATATAAATAAATCCTTTATAATTAATTGTTGTGTAGTAAATTACATCACTAGAAATTATATTACTTAGAAATTATAGTAGTTAATCAAGATTTTTCCTGAAAAGTCCCCGCTCAGTGGAGGCAAAGGTATTAAATTTTAATCCAAGACATCCCCTTGTCTGTGACTGCACCGAGCAGGATTAAGAAAACAGAGATGCTTTAAGAAAAACGAGGGATCAAAACGTTAAAATAAATAGAATGTTCCCCCTTGGACGCTAAATTTTGGTACGAAATTGTTTTTTGGAAATTACTCCAGGGCAGGTCTGGGGGTTTCAGCATCATAAATTAGTTAAATCCCTTGGTGATTGGAAGGATTTGAACCTGGGACCTCAGGGGCCAAAGTATCGCACTCTACCACTAGACCAGCTTCTTCAACTATTTAAATAATGTGGAAGTTATGCACATTCATACAGCCAACCTACTAAAATATAGAAAAACTAAATTAAATTAGAAATATAAGTTTATTCATAATTTGCTTCCTGGGTTGATTATACGGGAAAAATAATAGGTTACCAACCTGTCGTCAATCATTTATAATTTGTCGTAGATGATAAGTTCCGGGGTTAAAAGCCTAATTTTAAATCCTTTTCTTGTAAATTGTCAAACATTACCTTCTTGCACTTGCCGTTGTCAAAATTTACATAAAAACACACAAAAAACATTTAGATTTTCAAAATTTACAAATGCCTGAGGCCGACCAAGAACGAAACCAAAGTGACGGACAATTGGCAGGAAAAGAGTTTGAAAATTGGGTTTTAACCACAAAATAATTTATAGTCGTCAACGACAAATTAGTATTGAATGACGACAGGTTAACCTAATTTTTGTTAGAAATTTCCACAAAAAAAAATCCAAATAGTATGTAAAAAACCACCTAGAAATTAAAATTGATTTAACACAACAAAATGTTGAAAAGAAACCGAGGAGAAGAATTTAATCTACGACTAAATGTAGACACTAAAACATGTGGCAAGAGAGGGAGAATGGGATTAATTAAATCTACGTCAGTCTGTCCTACGATGTGACTTTCCCTCCTGTTGCAAATATCACTGAAGCACATATGGTAAAATGGTAAACTCTCTGGGAATACCATTCATATATGTAACCATAATCTTAAAGATAAAATTGATAAACATTACAGTTTTATGGATCAATCTTAATCTTGATTTGCGGTTTTACAATTGAAGGTGCATCTCCCTTTTGTATACGTATCTAAGGTTATAGCTAAGAAATACCCCAGAGGGAAATTATTTATACTGACCTTCCTTACAGAATAATAAATAAAATAAATATCTCAATGTGTAATTTTGAGTTTAAGTATTTTTATACAACTTGTCGGATATTTCGGCTAAATGTAAATGCTCGCTTCTGTTAGTGGATATATTCTTAACTTAAGAGTTAATTTAAGTTTTTGAAACCTTACGAAAAGATAACAAATTTTGAAAAATCTTGTAAATTTCAATAAAATATTTTATGTAATTTACACACAAGCACAGTCAACTTAAAATAGTAAACTATGTTGCAATTTTTCCTATGTTGTTTGTATTTGCAGGTGCGCAATTGGTGGTCGTGAGCAAAGGTATGCAGCTTGCATAATCCGACCTTGACTGCTGCTGCAGCTGCATTTCTGCAAGATAAGGCTTCCTTCTCAAAATGCAACAACATCGACAAAGTGCAACAACAACAACAAAGTGCAGCAACAACAACAAAGTCAACAACCCTGTGAAGTTTTGTCAGACAAACAGGGAGAATGTGTCAAAGATGTTTAAATACCTTCTTTGGTAGAGGTTCTTAGTCAGCTAGTGATAAATGAATAGATGTTTACATGAACACGAAAAAGGTTAAGAATCAAAAATATACAATCAAATTTACACAAGTATATGATTTTTTACACACAAAACATCATCTACTTAAAATCAGTGATGTTTTTACTATTTTCACTAGAGAATTTTAGTCACGAACTGAGATTCCTCCACTAATGCTCGGTTGAAATGAAACATTTCTGTCGAAGGGTTTCTTGCACTAAAACGAAAGTAGTTTACGATAATCTGTTAACCCAGAGAAATCTAGTGGAACCGTTGCCTTTCCCGTGGTTTTGTGAAAATAGTTTTTACTCGTCCGAGTTTGGGCGAAGCTAGATAGAACACAAATGTTATGTGGATAGTAATATTATGGTGGATATTATATTTAAACATTATACAAATGTAAAGTAAATAGTCAGTTGTTAATCCTGATTAAGGTCTGTTACTAATCAAACAACATTGGCTACAGAGCAAAGGATAAAAAGAACAACTAAGATAATTATTAATAATTAACTGTATTTTATTATATTATTATTCTATGTATTCCCTAATCGCCAAACATTTCTTCGACTCGTCTAATGAATAATTAAATCATACTGTGTATGAGAAAAAATTAATTCGATTAAAAGGTCTTATAAATTCGTAAAAGTGCCCGTCATGAGAGCAATGTTAAAATTCAAACAGTCGCTGTAGGGTTATTTACCATCTCCAAACACGTTTTTCAAATACTAAAGGCAATGCTATAATTGGAATATCTAAAGGGCACTGTGAAATTAGGAATGTTCTTTTTAGTTTTGTAATTGTTTTATAAGATGAATCAGCTAGTCTCCAAGGGCATATGCACTAAAAATTATTCTAGCCTAAGTTGAGCATAAATATATTGTTAACATTTCAGCAGAAACTAAACAACAATACACGTAAGATCACGTACAATGCTGATCAAGAAGTTATTTAAACATTTCAGCTTTCTATGGAAACGTCAGGTTTGTAATTAAACGAAAACACAAAGTTTGTAACCCGCGGCAAACTTGGGAATAAGTCTTGATTGCGCACACAAATACAAACTCGCGACGTTAAGTTGATTATTGAAGTTCGCGTCTATTTTCTCACAGCTGTTTGTGTTTCTGTAAACACATGATTAATCCGATAAGACCTGTGCAGACTTTCGGTAATAAACTTCTTCCAAAGTTGGTGAATACTGCGAGTGTCATTGAGATGGGAATAGTATTTATCAGGATGGTGATTTGAACGAAGTTAAGTAAATTATAATACTTATTCGTTCTAACTCAGCGGAGTAAGCGAAGCTTTTATACTACACTTCTGCAATTGTTTTACATAAAACACTCCTCCTGAACAGCTCAAGCAATCCGCACGTATAAGCACAGTCATAGTAACCAACTATGGGACGGTATGAATATGAAATGGTACAAATTAAACCACAGGGGTTTTCCCTACGCTAATTTAAAATTTAAGAAATATAACACGGTTCTTGTGAGTTTATTGGTCACCATGACAGTATTTGCAAGATAACAATAAGAAGGTAAACAAACTAGTCGTAACATATGTTAAACAACAACAAATTATCTAAACTAGCACATTACAAATGCAGAACTGTTGAGCCTAATTTAATAAAAAAAGGATATCTTCATGATCAGCGTAATACGTGTTATTAAATTTACGGAAAGTACGCTTATACTGTTACTCACAAGACGGTAAATATACCAAAACCACTTGCCATCTTTTTTGTATATTTACAGTCTTGTGAGTAACAGTATAAGCGTAAATATATGTTTTAAGTGTTATAAGACGTTTCTTTTATTTACTTTCCGAAAAAATAATAACCAATTAGGATTATACACCATTGACTTTAGATACTGTAAGTAGACATTAAAGGAGACATCTCAATTTACGTGCACTAGATTTAGCATTGACTTTGCAAATAACTCTTATTTATGTGGACCATATGTAGCAATGACTTGATTTAGTATTGGATTAAATTGCTCCGCTCAATATTGCAAGCAGGCATCTGCATTGTACACCTAGTTATTTGTGAAAATCGGTTACCAACCAAATAAATTATGGCATAGTTATTTTTTTAAACCACTACATAAGTATTTATTTCTTTCGTGTTACCCAAAATGACTAATCTTGCCATTTATGTCACCACGAACGATGCATCAAAAGGCGTTAATTAAAATTGTGTCGTCTATGTAATGATTTACGGGATCCATTTAAAACTGTAATGAGACTTTTGTTACAACCACCGAGCACATAATAATAATAATAATAATTTTGTTATGTGTTCACTGGTTACAACAATGTTTGAATATTAACAAGCCGTGTTCCACTAACTAATCCGTAAAACTGTTACCTTTCACTTAAACCATTAATTATACAATTAGCAAATAATAATAAACTGTAAAATAAACTAACAAATATCTTGATCTCATGCGTATAACAACAATTTTGATCAGCTTTACTAATGCGAAGTGTCTCTGGAATGCCGTTGCTATAGACCATGGCTTGAGACCGTCACAGTCTCAAATGCGATTAACTTTGGTTTAATCCGTGGCCAGCGATGGAGCCAGTGACGGCATAACTGCTATCTTGTCACAGCTGACTATTTATGTTCGCATACAAACAAGAGAGATGTTTATAGAGCTGCATTAAATTTTAATTCATTATCGGATACTAACTGATACAAAAAGATCACGTCAACTTTGATGTTGATCGTCAAAACTGGTTTATTTCATGGGAAATTCGCTAACAGGTTTTGAAATTTTCAACTAAGTCAACTAGGTCCAGTGGCCAAAAACATGAATCTTAAAACATATTGAGTACAAAATTATTATTCAAATTTAAATGCGTAAAGGAAACCAAAGAAACTTAATTTACTACAGGTATTCATTCCCACTAGAAACGTATAGAGGTAAGCATACCTTAAACATGTTTGTGCATTGACTCTTCTGCAATAAACCTGTCAAACCTTGTAGGGTTGACAAAGATAAGTAGAAACAGCGACAGCTACCGCCAAGAGTAAGTAGAAGTAGCACCATACTACTTCCCAGCGGTATCACTCAATGTCCGTGTCGGTTCTCTGTCTATCTATCTGGTTTGGAATTGTTACGGTGGTCACAGGTGTTACTTTGCATTTTATGTGTTCGATATGTTCCATGAATACTATGTGTTCTATGTGTCCTAAATGTCTCTGTGTGTTTTGTGTGTTCCATGTGTACTACATGTCCCTATGTGTTTTATGTGTTATATGTGTTATATGTGTTTTATGTGTCCTACAGGTCCCTTTGTGTTTTATTCGTTCTATTTGGCCTACGTGTCCCTATGTGTTTTATGTGTTCCATGTGTAATATGTGTTATCGTTATTTATATGTGCTGTGCCATTATTGCATGTGTCGATTATTTTAGCTTAGTGCATGTACGGTTAATTTGTTATGCAAACTCAATATCAATATGTGAATGAAATTCCGGATTGGGTAAATGCTTTGACTATGATTGAACCAGACATTTCTTCCAGGTCCGTGAAGTTGGCGTACCCATATTAGCGTATCCACTTTTGATCATTCCAATCGTTAGTTCATCGTTAGTTCTCGATAGTTCCCAAATTTTGTCGTTAGTTCTCAAAAAATAAAAAAGTTATAGCCGATAATAAGTGGGTACGCTAACTTCACACTTCCGGGTTCTAGCGCACGCCGTTTCCTGATGAGAAATGTTTACATCTATATATCAATCGTTAGTTCTTCGTTAGTCCTCGACAGTTCCCAAATTTTGTCGTTAGTTCTCAAAAAATAAAAAAGTTATAGCCGATAATAAGTGGGTACGCTAACTTCACACTTCCGGGTTCTAGCGCACGCCGTTTCCTGGTGAGAAATGTTTACATCTATATATCAATCGTTAGTTCTTCGTTAGTTCTCAATAGTTCTCCAATATTAACGTTAGTTCTCAAAAAATAAAAAAGTTACGAGGCATACAAAGTGGGTACGCCAACTTCACAATTATAGAATTTCCAGCGGGCACACTTTTTTGAATAAAAATGCTTACATCTATATACCAATCGTTAGTTCTTCGTTAGTTCTCGATAGTTCTCCAATATTAACGTTAGTTCTCAAAAAATAAAAAAGTTACGAGGCATACAAAGTGTACGCTAACTTCACAATTATAGAATTTCCAGCGGGCACCGTTTTCTGACTAAAAATGTTTGTATCTATATACCAATCGTTAGTTCTTCGTTAGTTCTCGATAGTTCTCCAATATTAACGTTAGTTCTCAAAAAATAAAAAAGTTACGAGGCATACAAAGTGGGTACGCCAACTTCACAATTATAGAATTTCCAGCGGGCACACTTTTTTGAATAAAAATGCTTATATCTATATACCAATCGTTAGCTCTTCGTTAGTTCTCGATAGTTCTCCAATATTAACGTTCGTTCTAAAAAAAAAAAAGTTACGAGGCATACAAAGTGGGTACGCAAACTTTACAATCATACAATTTCCAGCGGGCACAGTTTTCTGACTATAAATGCTTATATCTATATCTACATGTGTCTACACACATGTGTTGTTTTCCCACCAACTGTTCGTTTCGAGAATGGCAAAAATATTCCTTCACTTTGTTGTGTGCAAAAATACCGGCAATGAACGGAAAACACGAGCACGAGCATTTGCTGTCATATTATTCGCGATTCGGCGAGTTGCTGTTCTGTACTTTGCGTGGGTACAGTCTGGAGCCGGCTAAAGGCATGGGACTTGAATAAAATCCCCTTTTTTCAAATCATTAAACTAAATTTCAATTAATATTTTATTATAACTAATTTATCATAAGATAACAATATTTATTCTCGGTATATATTAATAACCTAACACTTTTAATTTTTAACGTATTTTGAAACTGTTAAATAACGATGCTGTGAATGTTTGAAAGAATAGTTGAGGGTACGTTTTAGAGAAAAATCGAGAAATAACGAAGAACTAACGATTGGTATATAGATATAAGCATTTATAGTCAGAAAACTGTGCCCGCTGGAAATTGTATGATTGTGAAGTTTGCGTACCCACTTTGTATGACTCGTAACTTTTTTTATTTTTGAGAACTAACGTAAATATTGAAAAACTATCGAGAACTAACGATTGGTATATAGATATAAGCATTTTATTAAAAAAACTGTGCCCGCTGGAAATTGTATAACTGTGAAGTTAGCGTACCCACTTTGTATGCCTCGTAACTTTTTTTATTATTTGATAACTAACGTTAATATTGGAGAACTATCGAGAACTAACGAAGAACTAACGATTGGTATATAGATATAAGCATTTTATTCAAAAAACTGTGCCCGCTGGAAATTGTATAACTGTGAAGTTAGCGTACCCACTTTGTATGCCTCGTAACTTTTTTATTTTTTGAGAACTAACGTTAATATTGGAGAACTATCGAGAACTAACGAAGAACTAACGATTGGTATATAGATGTAAGCATTTTTATTCAAAAAAGTGTGCCCGCTGGAAATTCTATAATTGTGAAGTTGGCGTACCCACTTTGTATGCCTCGTAACTTTTTTATTTTTTGAGAACTAACGTTAATATTGGAGAACTATCGAGAACTAACGAAGAACTAACGATTGGTATATAGATGTAAGCAATTTTTTAAAAAAAAGTCTGCCCGCTGGAAATTCTATAATTGTGAAGTTGGCGTACCCACTTTGTATGCCTCGTAACTTTTTTATTTTTTGAGAACTAACGTTAATATTGGAGAACTATCGAGAACTAACGAAGAACTAACGATTGGTATATAGATGTAAGCATTTTTATTCAAAAAAGTGTGCCCGCTGGAAATTCTATAATTGTGAAGTTGGCGTACCCACTTTGTATGCCTCGTAACTTTTTTATTTTTTGAGAACTAACGTTAATATTGGAGAACTATTGAGAACTAACGAAGAACTAACGATTGATATATAGATGTAAACATTTCTCATCAGGAAACGGCGTGCGCTAGAACCCGGAAGTGTGAAGTTAGCGTACCCACTTATTATCGGCTATAACTTTTTTATTTTTTGAGAACTAACGACAAAATTTGGGAACTATCAAGAGCTAACGATGAACTAACGATTGGTATGATCAAAAGTGGATACGCTAATATGGGTACGCCAACTTCACGGACCTATTTCTTCCCCATGTTACGGTTATGGCCTGTTTTAGAACCAAAATGAACGTAATTTAATTTATCTACACAGTGCGCTAGCTTAATTTCCTTACCTATCGTTATGAAAACATTTAACCTAGCCAAACAGGAGGAAAATGTATTGCTAATGCATCGACCATTTAGATTCAGACAAATAGTGTCAAATATAGACCAACAGCTGTGCTGTGGTTAGCAAAAGTTCTAACGTCCACCGCTAGGCGTACGCGCTACGTAACTACACGTAACTCCTAGTGGTGGACGCCAGAACTTATGCTAACCGCAGCACTGCTGTCGGGTAAGGGTGAGATTTTAGTTTTAAACCCAGTCTCGGTGAGTAGTTTATTTACCTACGATATTTTTAGTAAGATTTGCTACTAAATCTGGTCCAAATATATGGTATGTCTCCTACTGCACTATCCAATGCCAATGGCTTAGCTTACTGTATCCTATAAAAAGATTATAGGCTGAAACTACCTTGGATCAAATTAAACCCCAAATATCCTAATGTATGGCAAACTAGAGGGTAACCGCCTGAAATTACGAATTGGCCTAATTAATACATAGATTTTACAAACAATTATAAACAACAATTATAAACAAAAGTATATATATACATCATTGCTAAGACCAAATGAAAAAACCCCCTCTAACAACAAACATCCAAGTTTAATTGTAATCCAACATATATAAAATATAATCGACGGTATTGCCAAACTTCCTGTCGGGGATTGCTTTAGATATGATCTCAGACAGGTATTTTTAGACGACCCAACTAGGCCGTGTAGGCTAGACGAGTACGCCAAATCACCACTCATGCATCTCCTGGCAGGCGAACCAGACAGCTGCATGGAATATAACAATAGGCTTCGTGGTAAACAATGACTGTTGCAGCTGATTAAGATGTTGTACATCCAATGATAAAGTAACATATTTTAGGAAATAGGGAAGGAAATACTTGGTTTGAGAAACATTTGATATGTTTTACATATTACAATCGATTTTAAAGGAAATGTATTACGTTTGTCAGAAACTAGCAGAGTGTTTCTCAACTTTAAACACATTGAAATTTGTTTCGCAAATACGAGAGTGCAAAATTGCATATTGTGAACTCAAAGTCAAAACTTATTGGAAAATAGATCATTTTAAAGATATTTTATTTTCAAACGCCATTTTTCACTTTTGTGTGTTTTGATTGGGACGAAAACATTAGCACCAAAAACAACAAGGTGAAACAAAAAATCAACTCATGGTATAAACGCCATAAACCACCAATTAAACACCAGCTAAACATAAGAAACTCAGTCGAAACTGAGCTATGTTTTAGCTCCTGTAAACTCATTTGAACCATTTCAAATTATATTCTGTACTCTTAATAAACTAGGTGGCGTTCGCAGAGGCATCCACAAAATTGAGCGGAGTCATCAAGGGTTCATTTTATATTGTTTTTGTCATACTGCAGTAAAAAGAGTAGTTTTTAATGCATGTGCTGCAGGTCTAAAGTATCATTTTTACTCTTTAGTTGGTAAAAATAGTTTTTAGCCTCTATGGAGTAAAGATCAGCTGTTGTCAACTCAGTTGTAAATTTCGATTGTAAACGATTGCATGTATTGTAATGTGTATCAATTTATGCTTCGTAATCATTTTAACCTACAGTCTACAGTCTCTTCCCATGGCATTTCAGCATTGCAGATACATTAATCCATTCCCACACTCAGCACTCACCTTTACTACTTCCTTCACCACCCCCTACGTCGTGGACCTGTTTGACTCTCTTCCCATAGCATTTTTGGATTGCAGATACATTAATGTAATTGTCAAAGACGGTTTACACACTCTAATTGTCATAAACAGATCCCACACCCCGAACAGCTCGCCTTTGCTTTCTTCACCACTTTTTTTTCACCACCAGGTCACGGACCTGTTTCCGTCCCTTCCCATAGCATTTTAGGATTGCAGATACTTTAATATAATCGTCATAAACAGTTCCCACACTCCCGACAGCTCGCCTTGACTACTTCCTTCACTACTTCCTACGTCGCGGAGGAGTTTGCGTATTACGAAATGCATAAGAGTCGACGTATAAGAGCTTCGCTCGCTCCGCTCAGTTTTCCTCTCGCACTTTAGGATTGCAGATACCTTAATCTAATCGTCATAAAATGTTCCCATACTCCAGACTGCTTGCCTTTACTACTTTTTTCACCACCTCCTACGTCACGGACCTGTTTCCTTCCCTTCCTATAGCGTTTTAGGATTGCAGATACCTTAATCTAATCGTCATAAAATGTTCCCATACTCCGGACTGTTCGCCTTTACTACTTCCTTTACCACTTCCTACGTCACGGACCTGTTTCCATCCCTTCCCTTAGCATTATTGGATTGCAAATACCTTAATCTATTGGTCATAAACAGACCCCACACTCCAAACAACTCGCCTTTACTACTTACTTCACCACTTCTTACGTCACGGTCCTGTTTCCCTCCCTTTCCATACCATTTTAGGATTGTAGATACCTTTAATCTAATCGTCATAAACAGTTTCCACACTCCGGACTACTCGCCTTGACTACTTCCTTCACCACTTCTTACGTCACGGACCTGTTTTCCTCTCTTCCCGTAGCATTTTAGGATTGCAAAAACCTTAATCTAATCGTCACGAACAGTTCCCACACTCCAGACTACTCGCCTTGACTATTTCCTTCACCACTTCCTACGTCACGGACCTGTTTTCCTCTCTTCCCATAGCATTTTAGGATTGCAGATACCTTAACCTAATCGTCACAAACAGTTCCCACAGTCCGGACTGCTTGCCTTTACTACTTCCTTCACCAATTCCTACGTCACGGACCTGTTTCTCTCCCTTCCCATAGCGTCATAGGATTACAAATACCTTAATCTAATTGTCTTAAACAGATCCCACACCCCGAACAGCTCGCCTTCACTGCTTTCTTCACCACTTCTTAGGTCACGGACCTGTTTCCGTCCTTTCCCATAGCATTTTAGGATTGCAGATACTTTAATATAATCGTCATAAACAGTTCCCACACTCCCGACAGCTCGCCTTGACTACTTCCTTCACTACTTCCTACGTCGCGGACCTGTTTTCCTCCCTTCCCATAGAGTTTTAGGTTTGCGGATACCTAAATCTAATGGTCATAAACAGTTTCCGCACTCCAGACTGCTCACCCTTACTACTTCCTTCACCACTTCCTACGTCACGGACCTCAAGCTAGTGTCGTAATTTGATTATATTTATGATCTATACAGTTTTTGTTCTAATATCTGTGGATTAATGCTATCAGCTATTTCTTTATCTACTGCATTTAAAAGTCAACAGCTGATCATATGTCTTTGTTTATGTGTCAAATATTGCTTCCATAAGAATTACATTGAAACTTTGAGACCCAGTGGGGCGGATTCCTTAGAGACTTTTTTAACGCCATATAGATGTTGGCACTCACCGATATGGTCTTTATCACCATGCAAAATTTGAAAACGATTGATTCAGCCGTCTAGGAGGAGTTTGCGTATTACGAAATGCATAAGAGTCGACGTATAAGAGCTTCGCTCGCTTCGCTCGCTCCGCTCAATAAAATTACAAATATTAACACACGGCAAAGCTAAACCGGAAGATTCTAGAGTGGGCTGCACATTTAGTAATTGTACATTAACCAACCGTATAGAATCGCTCTGTACAGTACTTCTTCAGTACTTCTTCTGTACAGTTACTTTCTGTACGTAGACATTCTTTCTGCTTGTAAAATGTGACACAATTGAAACTAATATAATACACATTGTGGACTCTCTCCGTTGCTTCGGACGGATTAGCATATAAAGACTCAACAATCGCATGGCTTCCGACCAAAACACTGAATTAGCTCAAAGAAAATTAACAGCAATAAACAGTTTCACTCGGTAGTTTGAATTCGTCGCTGTTTGAGCCAAATTCGTTTTCAAATCCTTCATCAAAGCCGACATTTACACTATTGTTGTGTACCGAACAATAGCGTTATTCGCGACTGACTACTTCTGTACGTTTATTTTACATAGGAACATTTCTATGGAAGTAGAGCATCCAAAACGATTTTTACACAAGTCACAGTGATATTTACATTACAATCTGAGGGGAAATCTCGTATTATTACCTAGGTTTAACTGTTCATACATTTATTTTTTTAAGTACCACAAACTACAAACAATGAAAAGGTTATATAATTAAAACCTTAAATTCAACATCCCAGAGGACGACTTGAATTGCCAAAAAAATAAACTTACACTAACATCCTAAATCTCGCTTACGGCTCTTTGTGATGTGTTATGGCCTATATATGTCTATGCTAAGCTAATGTTATGTTTCTCAAAGGTTTAGAAGGAGCTAAGACTGATCAATTATGTAATGGATCAAACTTATTATTATTTATAAGTGTGTTTAGTTTAATCCATGTTATTGCCAACCACCAAGTAAGAAGATTGCCTGTATATGAGGACGACGGCGCCTGGCAGAGGCAACGTCCAGTTCGCGGTAGTGTGTTTAATCCATGTAATTGTCAACCACCAAGTAAGAAGATTGCCTGTATATGAGGACGACGGCGCCTGGTAGAGGCAACGTCCAGTTCGCGGTAGTGTGTTTAATCCATGTAATTGTCAACCACCAAGTAAGAAGATTGCCTGTATATGAGGACGACGGCGCCTGGCAGAGGCAACGTCCAGTTCGCGGTAGTGTGTTTAATCCATGTAATTGTCAACCACCAAGTAAGAAGATTGCCTGTATATTAGAACGGCGGTGCCTGGCAGAGTCAACGTCCAGTTCGTGGTAGTGTGTTTAGATGTGGCAATGGTTTAATCCATGTTATTGCCAACCACCAAGTAAGAAGATTGCCTGTATATGAGGACGGCGGCGCCTGGCAGAGGCAACGTCCAGTTCGCGGTAGTGTGTTTAATCCATGTAATTGTCAACCACCAAGTAAGAAGATAGCCTGTATATGAGGACGACGGCGCCTGGCAGAGGCAACGTCCAGTTCGCAGTGGTGTGTTTAGATGTGGCAATGGTTTAATCCATGTTATTGCCAACCACCAAGTTAGAAGATTGCCTGTATATGAGGACGACGGCGCCTGGCAGAGGCAACGTCCAGTTCGCAGTGGTGTGTTTAGATGTGGCAATAGTTTAATCCATGTTATTGCCAACCACCAAGTTAGAAGATTGCCTGTATATGAGGACGACGGCGCCTGGCAGAGGCCACGTCCAGTTCGCGGTTGAGAGCTTGGCTAATTTTATGTCATCATTCATCTCCCCTAGTGTAGAAACTCAACACCAATGGCTTTATATAACTGCAACTATTGTATGGACATTACATGACTACGAATTACTTTGCCAAACTTTTAACTGTTAACTTTATATTAAATACTTTACTTGATACAAAAATACGCACCGACGTAACTTTTATTTATGTTAAATACTTAATGTAATGAAATACCCTCACCGCAGAAAACCTGCAGCCTAAATTTATTTCTATTTACTTGATCGGATCTCCACTGATAAATATTCCCTTAGGATGTTAAATCTATTCCCTAAATGGCATTAATTTAAATGAGTATGCCTACGTAGGTTTGCTGTCACAGGGAAGGTAAGTAGGTAAGTTCACTATAGGGAAGTAGATATTACCGTAGGTGGCATGGTAAGACCTATGCCCGGGATTTTGATAAAATTTGATTTAAAGGTGTAAGGCGGGAGAAACTTGAATAAGTTCGTGAACCAGCATGATCGGGCCATGGAACGGGGTTTTACGGGTGGTTTTATGGGGTAAAATTTGATTTTTCTATTTTTTGACCCTCTAAACACAAAATTTACCAATTTCCCTCCAGACCTTTTTAAAGAGCGTGAAAAACAAATAATTTAGTTTATCAAAGTGTTTTTGTACAATTATTGGTTACGCAGAAAATTCTAGAAATTGTTTTTTTTTTATTCTAACGTTATTCTTAAGGTGAATATTGTACTTTGACATACTAAATTAGTTTTTAAGCTCTACAAAATGGTTTAGAGAGAAATTGGGAAATTCTATGTCTTAAGGGTCAAACATGAAAAAAAAAAACTATTGAACCCCCATAACCCCCCCCCCCCCACATAAAACCTCGTCACCATGGTCAGATTATCCCTATATGGGAAATTCGCTAAAACCAAACAAACCCCTATATCAAAAACAGTTGTCGCAAACAATACTCAAATAAACAATAAAACTAACTGAATAAAACACCTCACGTGGACGATGCATGCTATTGTATAATATCTTTCTACGGGGTTTATGTTTGGAAACGTTTCAATGCGTTCATATCGACTGATTTTTTTGCATTTAACTGTAAATGTTACAACGTGCAATTTTCTCTGCGTATTAGTCAATGATAATACCGAAGGACTGACAGTATACAAATTTACAGGGTGATATCTATAACGCAATGTAAATAATTACAACTACCATTAGACATTTTTTATATACCATTGACGATTTTATTATATGCTTTTCTGCATATCTATTAGGTTTAGTGTTATTGAGAGTTTGTTGTAAATGACTCGACATGGTATTTCCGCAGCTGAAATAGAGAATGTACGCCTATTGTAAAGATTTTTTTCGGTTCTACGGATCCGGTTTCCATAAATTTGACAATTCTATGATTTTGATTTTTTAGGTACTGGAATCACAACAGGAAACTTAATTTTAAACCTTTCTATGCATAAAGCCATTTAGTTTTAATGTACAATAGCCTACATACTTTTTGATCCTACGAAACACCATATTCACAATCAATTCCCAACAACACTGCAACAATGCATATCAGCTGATTGGCAATGAAGTAAATGAAACAGGGATACCAACATAAAAAATGTCTGTTTTATTTCGATAAAACGCTAGCAAAGGTCAAGTAAAGATGGTGCCATCTATGATGGCGTTTAGGTATTTAGGGATTGGCTCCCAAACAGCACTGAGAATCGCAACAATAAACACTTGTTTTATTAAATTTATCCAACGACAGTTAATTGCGGTTGTACAAAACATATGCGACGTTTATGTAAGAAAATTACACGCATGCTCGTCAGTCTAATTGGCACGATTCATATATACGAGGAAATAAAAATACAATCTGATAATTCAAAAATGGCAACGTGCAAACAAATTATCTATATTGGCGAATCCTAGCATGGGAAGCACCGGGTAACGGTAATGCTGCATTATGATCGGTCAGTGCGATAATACACGGCTTACGAGCATCCAGCTCATGGCTTAGACGTGAAGTATTGGAAGTAAATATACCGTGCAATTTTGTTAATTGATCACATAATTTATTGAGTTTGGATAAAAAGGTTAGAAAACTAATGTTATCAAATGAATATGTTAAACAATAATCTAAAATCTTAATACTATGACCCATAAATAATTGGAACTGGCCTTTATTTTTTAGCTCAAACCTCAACTTGTTAAAACTGTTTAGTTTACAAAGTGGCGCAAAACTATGGTTTAACTCTGGTCAGATCTTGATCAAAACTAAAATTTCTTACCGTAACTAACATCTTATCAGTGGTTCCGAATTCAAATCTTGGATACAGTTCTAGGACTACAGTATTTATATTATACAACAAAAGTATTGATAGAAAATTCACCAGAGCTGACAAATTTGAAAAGTTACAACTTTTAAGCCATAGCTCAACCTACTATTACAATCTAAACATATACAATAACGGTCACAAGGACTTGTAGATAAAAAAAAAATACTGTATTACATTAGTATAGGAATAGTCAAGTTGTAGTAGCCCTATCAATCCAGGCAATCTGTAGTCTTTACGATCAATAAACTTGTAACGGGATAGTAAAATGTTATATCTTCCTTTATAGACCATTGCAGGGTTTGTGAATTCTTTATGAATGAAGCCGAATCCTTGCAAAATATAAGCTAGAATTAAAAATATTGTTTCAACATTTTTCTCCAGGAAATAAGCGTAATTAGATCTTATAAGTGAGGAATTTTAATTTACTTTAGGTTTTATTGTAAAAATTTCAAAGTTTTAAAATTATTGCTAAGATGTTTGAAACGTCCATTCTTAACAAGCCCTTCAGATAAAGCCTTACTATAACAAAGCCTAGAAGGATTACATTAATAACGAGTATTATTCTCTAAAAGAATAACACGGGAATTTTAAATTTAAAATTGTTTAATTCTCTTCGTAACAACCATACAAAACACTTCAGGATACTTAATTATTTGATTATTATACCCCTATAAAATCGTTTGGTGATGAATTGTGAAGTTCTAGCCCGATCACTCCCATAAAACCCCGTTCCCCGTAGTCTGATAATCCAGGTTCGCGAACTTCGATGAAATCCAGTTTTACACTTTTGTACCAAACTTCATTGAAATCGGATGACTTTTATATCGAGTTATATCTAACAGACACTTATTCTTTAAGTATATGAATTTTAAACTGATTGTGTTTTCGGCCTCTGGGGACATCAAAACAAAAAAGTAAATCGGTGCCAGGTCCAGGTTTTACCATGACTACGGTAATAGCTTATTCTCAACATGAGAATCACAGTCTTCCAAAAAAAGTGTAAAACCTGAATTTTCCTAAATGCCTAATCTATTCATATACAGGGTTAATCAGACCATCCGTGCCCGTACTTTAACGGGATATACAGCCGCTTGTGTAAAACTGACTCACTGATCAGGTATACAAATGTTTATCCACTTCTAGAATAGCTCAAGGGATCTGAAATGTTTTTTTGAGTTCCGTCTCGGTCCAAAACCGCCCAGAAAAGAAGTATTTTTCAAATTACAAACCCTTTAAAAAAAACCTCAAATCCCTTTTTTTCTAAAAAAAAAACACGTTTTTAACGGCTATAGTTTAAAAAAGGTAAGTGCAAACAAAGATTTGAAAGAAATTTCCTGGTCAGGAATTAAATTTTCTACAAGAAACATTGAATATCGCACTAAAAAAAATATTTACCTTCAAAAATTACCCTACTTCAAAATTTCTAAAACATTTTTTTTTATTAAAAAAATACTTTTCGGACCTTCATTTGTACTTTTATTGATCCCAACATTAAAATAAAGTGTCCGAGCCCGCCGTCCTGGTGGTTGCTGGAGTCATCCCCGTCAAACTTTTGGCGGCAGAGAGAAAGGCAATTTACCGGCGCCGTGGGGAGGACGAGGCACGAACAGAGGAACGCACCCGCACCTACCAGATGTGGCAGGAGGGCTGGGAACAGGAGACACGGGGACGCTGGACCAGGCGACTGATACAGCAAGTCCAACCGTGGGTTAATCGGCGGTACGGAGAGGTGGACTTCTACCTCACCCAATTTCTGACGGGACACGGCTTTTTCCGGTCGTGCCTGTTTAGGATGGGCAAAGCCGTGTCACCCGATTGCATATACTGCCCAGGCATTCTCGATGACGTGGAACATACATTTTTCCACTGCCAGCGCTGGGAAAGGCCCCGCCTGGAGGCTCAACAGTTAGTAGGACTGCTGTCGGTGGACACGGTCATACCGATGATGACGGAGGGTGAGGACTATTGGACCTGTGTGTCACATTACATCCAGGGTATTCTCCGCGCCAAGAAGTTCGACCTCGACCGGGATGCGGTGTAGGTCATAAAGAATCAAAATGCCAGAAACGGTGCGAGCCCTGAGGGCTTAGGTCACATGTTGGCCTGACTTGAAGTAATGTGACAAACAATTCCAGGTCTGTGTCCAACAGAGTAGAGGGGGTTTTTTAGTGAGTAGTCTGATAATTTCAGGAGTCTCACACTACAGGCTGGCTACCTATGTGCGTAAAAGCATTTTCCCTCCTCTCCCTAAAAAAAAAAAAAAAAAAAAAAAAAAAAAAAACATTAAAATAAAAGTGCCTAAAGTGGAGTTTTAAAATTGTAACCCACTAAAAAAATTTAATGGCGGATTTTCAATAAAAAGGTCGTTTTAACGCTTGTTGGGCCAAACGGTTGTGCACGGGTGGTCTGATTCCTGTATAAATAATCCATAACTCTTCAACACCGATATACTGTACAAAATATATTCTATGTACGTACAATGTACACAAGTACAAGCAGACTCGTACGTGGTCAGCCATCAGTACACAGCAGGTTGTTTATACAGGCTAATAATCATCCATCATTCTCTTCATCCATCACGAGACACTATTTGCAACCCTCTAGAAACCCAAGGGGAATACAACACGGGGTTTTACACGGAATTGTGATATGTACAAGGAAAGGACATTCATTTAATTCAATTATATGTATTTTTGACAATTTCCAAATACATTAAATATATTCCTCAAATATTGGCACATTGCAAATTAAAGATTATCAAAGTAAAGATAAAAACTCGATAAAAACTACGTCTATTGATTTTTCAGGTAAGTTGAACCTCTATAAGACGAATTTCAAGGGATAGGGGAAAATTCGCATTATCGAGGTATTCGTAATAAAGAGGTTTGTTTGTCAAGTTTTAATACTGTCGTTATTCGCCTTATAGAGGTTTCTCCTCACTCTGAGACAATGACTGAGGAAGGAAAAAGGATTGGTGGGGGTTTTATGTTGAAACGAGCTTCTGTTTGTTTTGAAAACTACGTACTATGAAGGTTAAGATGATGAGAAATTTGTCTTATAGAGGTAGCATTCGTCTTCGTAGAGGTTAGAGGTTAATCAGTCCCAGCCCATGTCACAAACAAATTCGTCTTATTTGAGGTGTTTAACCCAATTACTACGTTGTACAGAGGTTTTTTAGTTTTCTTTGTTCTTAGGCATATAATTTAACAGTATAAAATGACGATTTTTAAATATGTTTTTCAATTGTTTGCTATTCAAAATTTTCAATAAGTATAATCTTAACAGATTTACTAGCATAGTAAAGCAAAACTAAAATAAAATGCGCATTTTCTAAAAGAGTCCACGATGAATTGTTTCTAATTAGTTTGTTAAATAAGATCCTGCAAGCCAAACTTCTATTGGACGATAAGGGTGTTATATTTATCACAAATAAACCAACTTCGATAACTTTAGCAATTTGCGGTTTGGGTCACAAGCTTAGCAAACCCACTCAATGTAATATATAGGTCAAACATGTCTTACCATAAATATACACAAATATAAACAAGGTCTAAGGTTGAGATACGATGCATTTGGGGTTAATGTTACAGTAGTTATATAAACATGGGTTTTGATAAAAATCTAAATCAATTTTACCATTACTATCGTTGGTTGAAAAAGATAACTTTTTATTGAGATTTGTTTAAGTTGGTAACGTGTTAATGGTTTTCATTGTTTTAATAGTTACGAGGCCGGATAAGTAGCATAAACCATGATGCTCGTACCCATAAAAACCTTATCGTGTGAGTTGCGCATACTTTTTGCCATACTAATAGCAAAAGTTCTTACTCGTACTATCATTTCACCACTATTAAACAATGAATACTCTCACACTTGATTTTAGATCCATGACAAAGCAGGTTTGAGTTAATTTCTTTCGACGTAACCGTTGTTTCATGTGGTACACAATATTCTTAATCGTAATGCATTATCTAAACTATCTAAAAACTTTATACGCTAGCGCTCACCAATGAACATGCACCTGTTTAGTTTTGAACCGTTCAGTTTCCCACTAACCCCTACACTTGACCTATACTAGGTCACGTGACCTGATCTGATGACTTCACATCACAATTTACATAACTACAAGGCCATTACCTCCACAGAGGACCGAGTGGGATAGGTTGTGGAGCAGTAACGGGATAACAGGCGTTGTTTATGGGGTTTATGGGAACATCCTCTATGGTAATTGATCGATCGAACAAATAGCTATAATTTTGCGGTTTGATAAATCTGTTAAAACAGTGTATGCCTACTTTATTTGCATTTATAACGCAAATGCAGTATTTTTTACAAAATGATAAATACAATATATTGTTAACATTTTTGTTATCAACAAATTATTAGGGGGACACTACTGTGTAATTATATTTCACCATATGTTTTCACGAATAAAGAAAAATGGATATAAAACATACAGGTCTGCACGTTAATTTACAAGTTGTTTCAATAATGTTGTAAAAATGTAGTATACAGGAATATTGTATTAAAACTCCAAACCTACAACATTTTCTTGATATATGTTGGATTAAGGTTAAATTTGGGACAGATAAAGGACCTAAATACTGTAAATAAAAACCCATTTGTGAATATTGAGGCATAATGTACAAAAAAGTCAATGGAAACGCCAACCGAACCACTAAATAACAGCAGAATTTATGGAATGTCAATTAGTCCAACAACTGAAGAAATTACTAAATGAAACAAAAAACACATAAAAAAACAGGAGGGTTATTTGGGTCAATTCCAACACAGCACCGTTGCCGTGACCTCAACCATGGTTGATTTACGTGTAAAAATCGATTTCCTTTTCCGTTTTGCGAGTTTCAATTTGCTTTCTGAAACACTTGGAACATTATTTGACTAAGGATACCACGTCACATTCCATACAGTATTTGTTACAGACAATTTGTTAGCTCTAAACTTTGTATAAGGGCAAGACTCAAATTCGTGGCGAGACATCCTTTATAAGTTGAATTGTACCTCAATGATTAGTTAAGTATTAGTTTAGTTAAGTATTACAAAAGACCTGAACGCTTCAAGATTGCAGCTGCTAATAAAAAATGGGCAGCATTAATAAATGTATAAAAGATACAAAAGTGCTAGATTTGTTGATTCTGATGACACAAGTCTAAAAACCTTTTCTACAACTACTGTAGTAACTGTTTCATATTTTAAATTTCATGATCGATGCTTTTTTATTCGATTACAGTTTATTTCATAATGGACGTACAAAGAATAATGAGGAAGATCGCTTTTTATTATCAGCTGTAGCATTTTTTGTGACACAGAAAATGGCAGACGATATTTTTCGTAGTTAATAAGTTGGTTCTAGCGATTGCTAAATACCTAGTCATTTTTTATGAGATCAAATTTTAAAACTATTTTCTGAGTAAAAACTGGTTTTATATTCACTATTAGTTAAACGAAAGATCTTTGTTTACCTTGGATAATTCACAGAATAAAGTCTAAAACATAAACTGCTGGAATTCAAATATTCACCTACATACAACACTTGAAATCATTAATTACATTTTACAACTAAGATTAATTTTGAAAGTAATGTATAGAAAGTATCCGGAAATAATAATTAAAAGAACAAATAATTCTTCTTATGTATTCACTTAATGGATTTAGTTCATAGTTAATGTTCATAGATAATTCTCAATAAAAATTAGATGAATTTCCCCTTACGATTAAAAGTACGTTGGATTCCAACTGAAGCTCGTCCAATAAAAATGAATAAATAATTATTAAAATATGAATTTCCTATCTTAACAATTACAGTTGAAAATAAATATCAAATTCCATTTATGAACCACAACGATTTCTGACATATTGTTTAACACCAGTAACTTGACAAAAGCTATTTTCCACATCAATAAAAAAGACAAATGCTTTCTAAATGATTTGAAACGGAATCTCTCATTCGATTTCAAACCACGCCAATTGTCTCATCATGATTGTAAACATTTGCATTCCACTAGTATTTACCAATAGTCGTTTTCTTGCCAAATACCCAATGATAACAACTGAGAAGTATTAGCACACGTTCACATAAAGTTATCATCACGGCGTGAGATTGATAACACTGTTTATAGCCCATAAACTTACACTGTATCCAGCTGGTTAGACCTTCCTCACACTGCACAGGTTAAGAAGTCATTTAATCAAAAATAAGATTGTCTGGAACTCTTTTCAGATTTTACAACTGATTATTTTTTATGTTGAGTGAAATTTTGAAAAGGAAATAAAATTGGAGATAGTTTTGATACAATGGTTAGTAAATTTTATTTTAGTTTTGTAGGTTATTGCGTTTAAAACTGCCCCATGCGATGATATCTTACTAATAAATAGATATCTTAGCAGATATAACTGAGATAGAAGCGAATTTATTTACTTAGATGATTTTAACCTATATTGATTAAAGTTAGTATTTACCAAACAAAAGTCTCAGTTTTGAAATGAAAGTATTGACTAAAAATTAAAGAACACCTGTACACGAACAAAACAATTTCCGACTGTTTATATAAATCGTAAAAGTATTAATTCAAGTTCAAAAATTCTAAGATTCACCAAGTTTGGTTGTATTGATTAATTTAGAGTACAATTTGTATTTAAATAACAACGATCTATATATTATAGGCAAGCCTTATTTCAAACCTTTTACTCAGCCCGTGTGCATCGTAGGGAAAATCTACGCATACTGTTAGAAAGATATTTTCCTGCAGGTATGCAAAATCCCTTTATAAATTAAAAAGATTAAAAAAAGAGCGCAAAAAAGATCTAAAATATATTAAAAAAACATGGTCTCATGGGTTGTCATGCTGGTGACGAAATAACAACGAAATATAAACTGAAAATATAAAAAAATGTAGAAATTACAATCACATGTTTTACTTACAGTGTGGGGTGACAATAGAGAGGACTGTCCATTACATATTTTTGGTTGAGTTTTCGACCACTGGACGACCACTAGTAATAATAAATACATGCTTATAAAATCAAAAATTATTTTAATTTCTAATTATTATAATTTCGTTTAGAATCCATTCTAATTAAATGAAACCCTCTATTCTCGATGCCGACGTCCATAGCAAATAAGATTTTGAGTGAAACGTTGTCCATCCACAAAAGAAGATTGAAAACCAAGACGCATTTCAAGAGATTGAGATTGAGGACATGATAAGCTACGACCCAGCGGCACAAAGAATTGAATATGACAATGGCTCGGAACCAACATCAAACAGCTGATGTAAATAGCTCGATGACGTCATATGATAGCGTCTGACGCGGCCTAGATAGATGTGTCTCCAGCGATCATGTGGAACACATTTAAATCTGAGGAACAAAAATGTTGGATCATTTAAAGTAAGGGATGTAGCTTACCTAAATTTACTAACTAAATACATTTTTCTTATAAAATTCCTGTTTTTGAACACGTTTCTATGTACTTTGTTGTTTTATAATAGAAAAAACCCAAAAGAATGTTTTTTAAGCTTTCTAAATTTTTTGTTGGATTAATTATTTTATCAACTAATTCGATTGGTTTCCGGAACACATATATACGGCTACTTTCTTTGTATTGTTGTAGGTTATTTAGCTGAAAAATAAAACCGGACTAAAATAAAGGAAAAAAACTTATATTTCTATTAAGTGATTAAAGTAGTACCATGCATACAGATAAGTATGCATCTATAAATATGTATTAGTATTATAAATGTAACAAGTACATTAAACTTATATGATTTTTAGACAAACTGGTTTCCTTTAACACATCAATAACATAATGATATTTGCATTAAGAATTTTTCTTTACGAGAAATTCAGTATCGTATGTAAAATTTTGTTGAAACCATGTGTTATTTTTTTATATAGCCTATAATGTTTTTATTGATATGGTTATTTATTTTATTGATTTTTATTGATTGTTTAATCTTATATTGATTTTATAGAACAATTTTATATTATAAAACTAAAATTATTATTGAAACTAATACGGAAAGTAAATAAAAGAAACGTCTTATAACACTTAAAACATATATTTACGCTTATACTGTTACTCAAAAGACGGTAAATATACAAAAGTGGTATTACCACTTACCATCGTTTTTGTATATTTACCGTCTTTTGAGTAACAGTATAAGCGTAAATATATGTTTTAAGTGTTATAAGACGTTTCTTTTATTTACTTTCCGTAAATTTAATAACACGTACAATGCTGATCAAGAAGTTATTTAGTGAAACTAATAGTTTTTTTTTCAGCAGCATTATACAGTTTTTTCATTGTTTTATCTTTTCGCCGAGATATTAAGCACAAATACAACTAGGGCCTACTATTAGATTGTTAGAAATTACGTTAACTATTGGAAGGACAAGTGAGTTTGTTTTAAATTATAATAATTCAATTACAACTTTTTTAGAACTTATATGACAAATCTGTATGGGTATTACCTTTAAGACAATTCCAGTAATAAATAATTTACTATTTTGATAATGGAGTTACCTTTTAAATCGGATAAAAACAAATCGCTCTGAAATTGGTTGCCATTACCCAATAAAAATAATAAAAATATGACCGATTAAAAACATGATATTTTATATGGTGTAAGGTAAATAATAAAGATTGACAGTTATAAAGCCAACTTCTGGGACATGGCCGTTAAGTTTTATCGTTCATAAACCAGTTCAGATAACGTGACGTTTTAACGGCGCTTAGTCGTCGTTTTGTTGCGAGCCGTTGATTAAATTCGCTATAGAACAACGCTCTGCAACGCCTGATGTATTTACATCTTGCCAAAATTGTATTGGTAAAACTGATTCCAACTAATATAACTGTGAGGATTAGGCCAAGAACAACATTTATTCATGTACAAACCAAAATAAGTTAATGCATGTGAGTAAGAAAATAACGTACGTTCTTTTGAATATGTAATTCCAGATTTTATTTGATATTTCATTTTACTTTTAATTCACAAAAAATGTCGCCGTATACTGTTAGAACTTTGCAAAAGCATGTACACATATTGAATTGTGACTATCTAAAATTTGGTTTTGACAACCTTTTAAAAATTTCAATTAACTAGAAGTACTTTACATATAATTAAGGAAAGCCCAACCCCCGTCTGTCTTTCACATTCATCACATTTGGCACCAGTAGAGGTCAATATCCCGTCCCCACGTTAAACCTGATGATATTTTTACCAAAATTAACGCGGTTCGATAAACCCACCGACAGAGTGGGTAGAAGTCAACCACAAGATTGTGTAATTTTCTGATTTTTGTTACTAACCAGACACAAAAAATCCAAGCTTTTGCAACGTTGAAGAACTTCGAACACAACTTTGAAAAACAAGCAAGACGACCGAGTGGACAAACCCAAGGACTGACGACACTGCTGGAGAGCGGAACAGCTGATCGTGTCGGGTTGCATCACCTGTTTGCATCAGCTGATTTCTGTCAAGGTCCCAGCTGCAGCACAAATGCAGCTGAGCTTCATGACGTAGAGCCAACAAAGGTAGATAGGCCAGTCATATTAGGTAAAAATACCCCTCTACCTGGAAATAATTCCCTAAAAGGGGAAACTTTGCATATGTATAGTACTAGCACCCAGTAACAACATATCAAAAATCAACACTCGTGCATGCTGTGCTACGGCCGCCATCTTGGAAAATGGCGGCTGATTTTCACTTTTTTGACCATATTTCATTAAGCGTTGGATGTACAAAAATATTGTTAACACAAAAGTTGAAGAGCTTAAAAAAATACATATTTTTACTATTTAAACTTTTGTCATATCTCTAACGGTTATCGAGAAAACTTAAATTAATAATAATAAAACTTGAATTTTGTTTGAATTTCTGCAGATCAAGTCGAAAATTCAATTTATCACGATCTTTAATCTCCAAGATTTGGCATTTTAGCATACTTGTGAATAAAATAAAATACATTTATTAGTTACAAATTATATTTGAACATAATTATTTACAAAGAAAAAAGTAACAAATTATATTTGAACATAATTATTTACAAAGAAAAAAGTAAAACTGTTATTAATATTACATTTTGATTTATTCATCTTGTTCGACCATCTTGGATTCATCAATGTCCACCTCAGGCGAATTCTCGCATGACAATCCCTCACATTTACCACACATTGCTGAACAACGCAGACCTGCCCTTTTGCACTCGCAATAGTCAGAACACCTCTTACAATTGCAAGAAATGACGTGCATAATTCTCTCGGGTGCTGGTGGAAGAGTCGTTGGAATAGGTTGTAATGAATTGTCAACCAAACTCCAGCCCCACTGACACGGATCTAAATCATGTCCAAGCCATTTTTGAACTTGGTGATAAACACTTTGCATACACTGTCTCCCACAGTTCCTCAATTCCGCTCCCTTTCATTATATACCCAATTGACCCAAGGAATGAAAACAATCAATGAAATCCACCAAGCCTTAAAATCACAGAGCTTAATCTATCATTCTTATCAGCGGACAAAACTATTTCAGAGCACTTCATGTATAGTGGTTGATCAAGGGTTACTATACAAGATCGGCCTTGCTATTTGCTTTGCTCAGCTGCGAAACTCAATGCTGAATAAAAAGTTGTCTTCAGAGGGATTTTGGTTTATAAATGGAATAGGTATTGTCTTTGTAATATCCTTACCAGATTGCGCCATTGCAGATTGCATGAATCCATTCCAGAACGCCTGTGGCGTTTCGTTATTGCCATAATCGGCAGCCCAAAGCAAATCAAGACATGTGCCTTTACTAAGGTCATTTGAAGCTTCTTGTGAAACAGTCACAGGTACCAAAGTTATACTTTTCATTCCATTAACGAGTGGCTTGTAGCTTAGCAACGGTATTTGATTTGCTTTACTGTCAATCTTTGTTGAAATATCACGAGGGAAGGTTGATCGCATGGTGACTGCATTTGAAGGAGAAACACACTTTATACCTCCCAGGGAATGAAATGTTCCAAGTCCAGTTAAAGTGCGAATATTAAAATCCGCATTGTCAAATACGTATTGAATAAATGCTGATTCGTCAATAACTGGAGCTGAATGCACTGTGGCACAATTAAGGTACGTTGTTGCTTCAGCATATGAAGAACACACGCCAATCGAATGGAAAAATTGATTAAATTCCTTGACCCATATTTCCTGTAAAGGTAAACTGATGTAGCAAGATGAATTGTGGAGTGAAATGACCGCTTCCTGCAAGTAGCCAATGATCGCATGATTTATTGTCACTTGTTTCCTAAGTAGACCTTTCGGACACTTTGCACTTTTTAGCATCGTTACGTTCTCGGTAAAACACTTTAGTGTCAACACTATTCACCAGTGTAGCTGATCCACCTGTACCTTGTCTCTCTCCATAGAGTAATATTTCCTGCAGTCAGAACATTGCCACACTCCGAACCAAACTTCTGACCATACATAGAAGCGTAGTAATCAGTGAATCTAAATATATAAAACTCAATGTCTTCAAAAATATCAGAAAACTTTAAAACCTAGGGGACAATTTTAGTGTTTAATTGCCAAAAATCAAACAAGGTGTTGTCATTATTAATTTATTATTGTTATTATTACGTTTTTCTCGATAACCGTTAGAGATATGACAAAAGTTCAAATAGTAAAAATATGTATTTTTTTAAGCTCTTCAACTTTTGTACCAACAATATTTTTGTACATCCAACGGTTAGTGAAATATGGCCAAAAAAGTGAAAATCGGCCGCCAGTTTCCAAGATGGCGGCCGTAGCACAGCATGCACGAGTGTTGATTTTTGATATGTTGTTACTGGGTGCTAGTACTATACATATGCAAAGTCTCCCCTTTTAGGGAATTATTTCTACGTAATATCCTAATATGACTGGACTAAGAGGCAAAATGTTCTAAACTGAACATTGTTCCAAATGAAAATGGAAATAAAAAAACGCAACAGTACTGTATAAACTAATCCGATCTTATGAATTGGGTTCTGTTTTTTCGACAACCTAAGAAATTTCCAGTCCACGCCATAGTCTTGTATCAAACGTAAACCTTTTTAGGTAATTCATTTATTGACAAATAGAATCTAGGTCCGGATCAATCACCCTTAAAATCGAACTAGTAGGCAACCTATATCAACACTGCTACCAAGACAAAACAATTGTTAGAAATTATTTTTACAGTTATTTTTGCTCTAAATGAACGTTGAAATGAAAATACAGTGTGTAAAAAATGTCTCCCCCCCCCTATTTATTTTTTTTATTTTTTTAAATAATGAAATATCGTTTGGGGAGTGATAGTAACATAACGTGAAGTTTCTTTTGACATAGTTAAAATTTTTGAATTCCCCCCCTAAATGGGGGGTAAGGGGGGTAACTCAAAATTTTTAAATGTAAACCCCTAGCTTGTGACACCTCATTTGAAAGAGCATTAAAAAACTAGGTAAATGGTGAAAACTAGAAATTTCTATCTAATTTCTAACCGGAATTACAGCCAAAAACGCTCAAAATACGATATTTTTGGGAAACTCAAAAATGTAATTATTGCATACACCCTTTGAGTGATCCCTCATTTGAAAGATAAATAAAAATCAGGCCAATGATAAGGATTAATAATTTCTAACAGGTAATTAGATGGTTTTTTATGATTTTTACAAACAAACTAACCTTAAGTGCGAAATAACAGTAGCGATGTTGTGTTCACCAAATAAATTCACAGCAAATGTTCAAACTGAAGTCCTCCTACTTCCTGACAGTAAAATAAACGAGACGTGAACTCTTCCCTCACGTTATGGAATGTTTCCTCAGTGATTTTTCTGCAGGCTTCAACAATCCTGTGTCTCAAGTCTTCAATATTCTGTACGGGAGTTTTATAAATTGTCGATTTAATAAACCCCCATGGAAAAAAATCCAAAGGTGTTAGATCGGGGGACCGTGCTGGCCATTCTATCCGGCCACGCCTGCCAATCCACTGACCATTCAGTTGTGTATTTAGAAATGCTCGGACCTGTCGATGAAAATGAGGGGGAGCGCCATCCTGCTGGAAGTGAACAATATCTTCATCAAATTCATGTGGATGTTGTGCAATAACTTCCACTATGGCTGGAAAAACCGACTCTTGAAGCATTTGCAAATAATGTTCTCCATTGAGGTTGCCATCGATGAAAAATGGTCCTAGGATATGATTACCCAACATCCCAGCCCATACATTTAATTTTTCTGGGTACTGCGTTGAGGATTCTCGGTAAACATGGGGGTTTGCAGTATCCCAGTATCTGCAGTTATGTTTATTGACAGTTCCATTAACAAAAAAAGTGCATTCGTCTGAAAAAGCTACATTATACACGAAATGTGGATTAGCTTTGATTAGTTCTTCCATTTCTTCGCAAAATTGAAGTCGACGGTCTGGATCATCGTCGTTTAATGCATGGACAAGTTTAAATTTATAAGCGTGAAATTTATTTTTCTTTAAAATATTTCGAACTGTTTGATGGGATAAGTCACACAGTGTAGCAACTGATCGAGTCGACTGCTGAGGATCCTCTACAAATTCTGCCACAACTTCAAATTGTGTTTCTTCGTCTAAAGATGTTCGGCCTGATTTTGGAGCATTAGCTACGGATCCAGTTCGTCTGAACTTGCCAATTAGTTCCCTCAAATATTTTCGACACACTGGTCGATCAGGATGTGCTTCGTTGAATCTCCTTTCTGTCTCGTGGTAGTTTTCATTCGAGGCACCAAAAGTTAAAACCATTTCCACCTTATCGTCTTTGCTTCGAGCCATTATTAAAAATTTCTAATAAACTTTTAACAAAAAACTAACTATTGAATAAAGAAACTAAATTAAAAAACCTGACTAACTAAATAGCAACAAACTAACAATTAATTATTAAACTTAGAGAATTTTAATGAACAAATAAGTCTTTACAGTTATCAAATAGTTACATAATTGTTATTATTAAATAGAAATTGAATTTATGCTGCAGTACTGACCTAGACCTGTCTGTAACAGCTCATTGACAGAATGAGTTGAGGAAACCCATGCCAGGGCAAACAGGGAAAACCGGCTGAGCAAAGGTCATCTAATGAAACAAACTCATGTTCACGAAAATTTCTTATTGTAATAACCTTAAATTTTTAGTTTGTACTTGCTCTGTTGTGGATAACCAATACATTTCATTTTCACTTTTTTTCAAAAGATGTTATTTTGCACTTTTGCAATAATAAAGAAATAAAAGATTTTATTAAAATAATAATTTATTAGCTGTAGAAATTTTTGGCTGTAGGAAGTAACAGTTTTTTAATTTAATAACATAAGCCTGATTTTTATTGCTCTTTCAAATGAGGGGTCACTCAAAGGGTGTATGCAATAATTACAATTTTGAGTTTCCCAAAAATATTGTAATTTTGAGCGTTTTTGGCTGTAATTCCGGTTAGAAATTAGATAGAAATTTCTAGTTTTCACCATTTACCTAGTTTTTTAATGCTCTTTCAAATGAGGTGTCACAAGCTAGGGGTTTACATTTAAAAATTTTGAGTTACCCCCCTTACCCCCCATTTAGGGGGGGAATTCAAAATTTTTAACTATGTCAAAAGAAACTTCACGTTATGTTACTATCACTCCCCAAACGATATTTCATTATTTTAAAAAATAAAAAAAATAAATAGGGGGGGGGAGACATTTTTTACACACTGTATACTGTTAGAGTCCAAATATACCGTATATATTGATAACGGAGTACTATAGTGATGATTTTTACTAAAATACTGCAAAATTGAATATTTAAAATAAGTTCAGGTGGGCATAGAAGAACTTATTATACTAATTACAATTCTACAGTATTTAAACTGTTAACATTCTGATGTGGCTTATGGCTCAAATCAGCTGTTTTACCGTAGCATTGTTATAAACATTTGGCACTTACATATAATATCCATCACTTACATATGGTAATTACATATAATATTACATATATCGACCACACCTAAATTGGTGAAATATACCCTTACGTAAGGTTAGGTTAGGAAGATTTTGATATGCTAATTAAATCTTATTTGGACGTCAATTTATCGGTGTGGTCGGTATAAATAATACATAAGTACCTCCAATTTCAATACTCTTGAATGTACCATGCCAGTATAACCACCAGTATAAGTATTTGTATTATACGTACAAATTTATATTATTTTAGAGCAGTAACTATTGACTACTCAGTTAAACGTACTTTGACTCAATAGTTCCACAAGTGTTTGATACTACTTCCAGAACTGTTAAAACTTATTAAAATCATAAAAACTGCTCAGGTGGATTGTGGCGTTTCCTTTTCAGTTTGTCACCAATAAAATTTATGTCAGTGACTCATTAGAGTTGTGACTCGCGCAGAGAATGCGTATTTATGAGACCCAATAAGTGCTTTGATTCAAGGAGAGAGTATATACCACTTTCCTTGTTTACTATAAATAACCAAAATGGGAGATGCCGGATTAAATTCTAAAACCGTATATCCACCATCAATTGGCAAGGTTTCCCCTGCCGTTGGTGAAACTTCCGCGCTATCATCATGAAGACTGCATCCTTCTTGGTTAAGTCAAATAAACATGTCCTTAAACGATAAACCACTTTTTAAACGGATACGACAATTGGTCTATGTAAGGTGGTGATTTCGTGTTGAACGTCACTTTATTCGGTTAAGAACTTGTAGGCTCATCATATATATTAAAACGTGGCAGAGTTTTTTTTTTTTCAGGACGGGCCAACAGGTCGTATTTATAATAATAATAGACGTTTTCATATTATAGATTCAGTTTAACAATAGGTTAATAGGTTAAGTAAAATAAGTTAATATACATGAATTATTGTGTAGACATATGTGTAGCCAAGTCATAATTTATAGTGCTCGCCTTCAAACATGAAAGTCGCTGGTTTGATCCAAAAGTAGAGTTTCTGCACCCACATGTCATTGTAATTGGGTGATGATGTTATTCAACAAAATATCTACGTTAGAACAAGAACATGATTTGGACCGTTCCATTACAGAAACTTACAAAATATGCCAATTGCGTAGGAAAACAAATGAAAACTCACAATGAGCAGGCCTAACACAAATTGTGTGGAAATATTGACAAGATGAACTAGATAAAGCGTAAACTAAACGACACACAATCCTGTGTACAATGTGAAAGGGAGGGTCTAGTGACAACGTATTTAGAGAACATGTAACATGTAGCCACGCCGTATTGACCATTGTCATCGTCACAACACTGGACAATCCAGCGGACAAACCGTTCACACGAACTCACTCCATTTAAAACTCTACAGATGTGAACATCGACCTTGATTTGTAGATTTCTGTTTTTGAATTTTAAAATTTGATTACACTAGCATACTTAACTTTGAAATGGCGACCATCCGAATGTAGGTATTTTAAACAAGTATGAATGGTAGTGTAGGATGAGTGGCGTGATCTTTTAGTGATTGTTTAATCTCCCTTTAGGGAAGTAGCTATTTTATTTTCTGACAAAGCAATTTACTGAGCAATTTTGCGCTAGACTTTTTTCGAAAAGACAATGAGTTACTTCAGTAGCCTTTCAACGAAACTACAATAAGGCTAAATAAATGGAGCTTATATACAATAAAGCTTTAAACATAAATGAACAATTTCATTAAATAGTGGTTCGAGACAACGGCGAAAATCTGGGTTGCCACTGACTCACATCAAGAACAGATAGGCCCAGTTTTAAACAATCAAAAATCTACTGCATTTTCTCATAATGAGACCGATCACTTTTATTTTATTAATTTTGTTTTGCCAGGCGAATACTACAGGCTGACCACTAAGCTACCAAGCCAACGCAATGATTAGGTCCTTGGCCTATCGTGAAGACTTACACAAAAATAGATTCTCAGGATCGAAGATATAGTCTGTATGATGGAACCTGTCTCCTGTCCCTTCGTCTACCTGGTACTGGCTCGGACCTTAGACCATTGGCCAGCCCCTAGGTAGACCCAGGAGACATGTTCCACCCTACTGTATAGTCTTCTATGTTGGAAGCAGACCTCCATTGACAAAATATGTTTTGCCAAAATCCAGATTAGTGGGATTCGTACCATGAACCCCAGTACGGGAGTCTTGTCCTCTCGGCACCCACGACAGTGTGCATAAGGTACTGTGTACGGTATCAGCTCTTGCAACCAAGGTAGTGAGGTTATTTCACTACACTGTACCCAGATAGATGAGGACGTAACATAGATCTGCCATTAAGATATTGACACAGCGACAGTCGCGGTCGATTGAACCATCTTTACGGACCATAAAACTAACCGATAACAACCAGCAAACCAGCAAACCGGGCTGATCAATCCATTCTGTTAAATTAGGGTAATGTGTAACATCGATTATCTTATTAGGCTTACCATACGTCCACCATTGCCATGGAAAATATTTATACTTTCTGCTAATTCTAGTGTTGTTTGACGGATTATTGCGAACATTCAATCATAAGGGGAAATGACCACACTATAGACTGTATACCTGAAGCTGTTTTGGGACTGACACCATTGGCCAACCCCAAGGTAAACGGGGGTCAGAAGACAGGTTCCACCGTACAGAGTACACTACCTGGAGTAACATAAACCAAATCACCAAATCACCAAAAATAAAAGTGTCACAAAAAAGGATGATAAAAAGGATGCAAAAAAAGATGTTAAATATACCCGATTGATTAAAAGCCTTCTTTTATTTATAATAGATAGGGATTTGTTGACAAGTGCTGGCTTAAGTTAAGAGTATCTTTATGATATATGGTTGAGATAACGCATTTATGTGAGTAAATATTTTTGTAAATTAATTGATTAATTTATCTGTTTTTTTGTTCAACGTCTACCTTTAAACATGAAAAATTTATTGATCGCAATTTGTTTCACCCCTAAATTCTCCCATACTCAACTGGGTTTAAGATAAACATCTCTATTGTCTAGAGGCTACTACAGATTACTGGAACTAAAGATTATATCTAGAGAAACTCCAGACGAATAGAGACAAATAACGGATCTGATGCGCAGCTAGTTGGTAAAATAGACTTAACGGAAATTGCTAATTTTAACACGAAACACGCAACCTCAGTTAAATCACGAAAGTGTTTTTTGTACGAAAACTGTTCAGTACTACTAAAAACATGTCGTGTTGCAACACGCTTTCGACCTGAAAGTGCAACAACCTCATAAACGATTATATTTCTATCGAAGTTAAAGAATTATCAGCATTAACTTTAACGTGGGCAAATAAAGAAATGCATAAATCCCAATATTGAATGCAAAGTCAAAGATATAGTTGAAGTAGGTTTCGTTTACAACATATACAACGATCAATTCATAAAGAGTGGAATTGGTTTTGTAATATGGCTGAGATACAATATTACGGTGGTATTTCAGCACAATTCCCAATTACATAAAGAATATCGGTCGTATAACGCTCGCTTCTGGCGACTGGCCAAAGCCTAATAACCGATAACATCTGCTATTTGTAGCATACGACTATTTATAATTCACGGAAGTATAAAATTCAATATTTTAACAGCTATCTTATACATAATAGAATTTAATATAATGAATATCTAATATAATAGAACCAATTAATATGCGTTGTTTTATCCATTTTCAAGACGTAGCAAGAAATGTCATAGAAGGGAATGTTTTTTTTGTTTTAATATCTTTGCTAAAATAAAAGTGATTAATTTAACAAGTGTGAAATGTGACTAACACTAAGCTACCTGATATTTGTTTATCAAATCAACCACTTACGAATTTAAGAAGAATATGATTTAAACATTAGGTTTAAAATATATTTTAACATGAGGCTATTGTGCGTTTAGCCGCAGTTGCTGGGATAAATTAAGGGACGATGTTGATTCCAACCCGTGGGGCCTGGGTTACAAACTTGTAACCAAGAAACTTGGAACCCGCTCTCCACCTTCCGTCATGGACAGGTTCACTATGGAGAGGATAGTCGAGTCCCTTTTCCCGGCTCACGCGTTGCGCCCACTGCGGGATTATGGAAGGGTGGACGACGTCCCACTTTTCAGCCCTGAAGAGCTGGTGGCAGCCGTCATATCCCTGAAGAACAACAAGGCTCCTGGTCCCGATGGGGTGCCCGGTGAAGTCCTCAAGAAGGTTTTGACTACCAACCCCTTGATCCTTTTGAGCATGTATAACGCCTGCCTGGTTGAAGGGGTTTTCCCCTTGTGCTGGAAGACAGCTAGGCTTGTGCTTGTTGGGAAGGGCAAGGGAGACCCAGATCTGCCATCCTCTTACAGACCTCTGTGTATGTTGGATACGGCTGGCAAAGTCCTCGAGAAATTGATCCGTTCCCGGCTAAATTCAGCCGTTGTCGCTGCGGGGGACCTCTCCCCTCGTCAGTATGGATTCAGGATGGGGCGATCAACGATTGATGCGATTGAGGAGGTGAAGCAAGCCGTGATGAGAGCTGAGGATTTTACCCACTACTCTCGCAGGGTTGTGCTGCTCGTAACGCTCGATGTGCGAAATGCATTTAATTCGGCGAGGTAGTGCGATATGCTGGATGCTCTGGAGAACACCTTCCACGTGCCGGCATACCTCATGCGCATCATAGAGGATTATCTCCGGTTTCGCCTCCTAACGTATGACACTGCGGAGGGCCCGCGGACGATGAGTGTCACTTCTGGTGCTGCCCAAGGTTCCATACTCGGCCCAGACCTCTGGAACGTCGCTTATGACAGCCTTCTGAGGTCTGAAATGCCTGAGGAAACAGTCTTGGTTGGGTACGCAGACGACGTTGCAGTTTTGATAGCTGCACGTAGCGTTGAGCTGGCTCAGCTAAAGCTAAACCGAGTTATGCGTACCATAAACGCATGGATGGCAGACCACGGTCTCTCGCTTGCTCTGAGCAAAACCGAGATCGTGATTTTGACAAAAAAACGGATTGACACCATCGTGCCGTTGAGGGTGGGAGCCGTCGAGGTTCAAACTGTTCGTTCTGCCAAGTATCTTGGGGTCATGGTGACAGCAAGCTTAGCTGGCGGGATCAGATCTTCCGTACAGCGGACAAGGCCGCTAGGGTGGTTTCTTCTCTTAGCCGGTTGATGGCCAATGTCGGAGGGCCTCGGTCCAGTCGTAGAAGGCTGTTAATGTCTTCGGTCCAGTCCGTACTCTTGTACGGTGCGGAGGTGTGGGCAGACGCACTAAATAAGGAGGCATACAGGATAGGGCTCGCCCGAATGCAGCGTCAGGCAGCACTGAGGGTAGCATCTGCCTACCGAACAGTGTCCGAGCCCGCCATCCTGGTGATTGCTGGAGTCATCCCCGTCAAACTTTTGGCGGCGGAGAGAAAGGCAATTTACCGGCGCCGTGGGGAGGACGAGGCACGAACAGAGGAACGCACCCGCACCTACCAGCTGTGGCAGGAGGGCTGGGAACAGGAGACACGGGGACTCTGGACCAGGGACCAGGCGACTGATACAGCAAGTCCAACCTTGGGTTGATCGGCGGTACGGAGAGGTGGACTTCTACCTCACCCAATTTCTGACGGGACACGGCTTTTTCCGGTCGTACCTGTTCAGGATGGGCAAAGCCGTGTCACCCGACTGCACATACTGCCCAGGCATTCTCGATGACGTGGAACATACATTTTTCCACTGCCAGCGCTGGGAAAGGCCCCGCCTGGAGGCTCAACAATTAATAGGACTGCTGTCGGTGGACACGGTCATACCGATTATGATGGAGGGTGAGGACAATTGGACCTGTGTGTCACATTATATCCAGGGTATTCTCCGCGCCAAGAAGATCGACCTTGACCGGGATGCGGTTGTAGGTCATTAAGAATCGAAATGCCAGAAACGGTGCGAGCCCTGAGGGCCTAGGTCACATGTTGGCCTGACTTGAAGTAATGTGACAAACAATTCCAGGTCTGTGTCCAACAGAGTAGAGGGGGTTTTTTAGTGAGTAGTCTGACAATTTTCAGGAGTCTCACACTACAGGCTGGCTACCTGTGTGCGTAAAAGCATTTTCCCTCCTCTCACTAAAAAAAAAAAAAAAAAAAAAAAAAAAAAAAAAAAAAAAAATTGTGCGTTTAGCCTTTATTACTCGTTCAATTCAATAAATTTCATGTGTCTATATTTAGCTACAGAAAATATTAAATTTAATTCAATGATTCGCAGCATATAAGAAAAAAATGACACTATTTTCTCAACGTAAAGTATTTTTCTTCAAATAAAAATGTGACCGTAGTCATTACCTATGACTTACCATATAACCATATATTACCATATAAATTCATCGGTATTTGAAATGACACATTATCAAGGGCGACTTACTATAGAGGGACTTTATCCACTAGAGGCAAACATTAGGCCATATGAAAACTAAAACATTATTGTCAGTGATATGACAAAATTACAATAAATCTTGATCTAATGACGACATCAAAGCACAAACTTCTCCGAAGTTTGTAGCTTAATCTATATCAAATCAGTCCAGTCCATCAGTCTAGTTTATCATGGAAATCAGTATTGACTCTGAGGGTATTGCATATATTTGAATACATATTACTAGATTGTGATTACAGCATAAAATAAACAACTTGACAAACTGTTGAATGCAAAATAAGTTCTAATACTTGGTGTCCCCACACTAGAATGTTTGGATTCCATAATCATTTCATGTAGGTATATAAAATAGTATAAATTATAAAATGATTCGGAAAAACAATTGATTTAATTGTACGTGCGGATATGCATATGTAAAGCAGTGAATAATTTAAGTAGTAGGCTATACTTAGGAAATGAAGCTTAAGATATTTGGTTAAAATCTACATAGCCAATCCACAAAGCTAATAAAAACTAAAACTGTGTATGGATTTGTTCATAAAATGAAGACTCAGCAATATACCAAGAATAAACATAGGACAAGCATTGAATATGTAAATACTTAATTGTGAATGAATACTTAATTGCATTGTAGATAATTCACTACAAAAATTGAAGAGTATAGGCCTAATAATATTTGGAATCCGGCTCTTTCAATTGGCTCTTTGAACACGACTTTGGACATACCTAATCAGTGAGATCTACTATTATTACTTTTCAGACTTACAACCTCAGTCAGATACTTTTTTTGGGCAAACAAATGTCTCGTCTACTTACAAAAAATAAGTAATCTCCATTCGATAAACAGTTAATCAGCTTTCGTACCTGAAACATTAAGATTCGAATAAGTTTTCTATATATATTTAAATGTAGACTAATACCTAAACAAGAAAAATGGAACAATATGAAATTTCTTGTACACACAATAAAGACATTTAAATGCATCACAAATACAAAAAAATGACGAAATCGATTCATTAAAAACACTAAACATCCAGTCACCCTTAAATGATAAGATAAAACCCAAACAAGAGTAAAAGAGCTAGCAAGGGTGGATCTGACACCATCTGTTTTGCTAAATCCATTTGTAAAATTACAAGCATTTAACCTCCAGTGGCAAGCAGTTAATTTAATTAGCGGAAATAAATCCAACTTTAGCTTAACGCAACGAAAGCCACTTCCCGATAATTTCTCTTTAACAACTCTCTGAAGTCATTTTTTACATTGCAAATTCCATTTCAATATTAACAAAATATGAGGCAGTGTTGAATATTTTATAAATAGTTATTAATTTTAGATTATTTGAACAAAAAATTAATTATATTGCTAGTGGACGTCAAGGTACGTAACCTGTTATAATTGATTACAAATTCCGGAAGGTTTCAACATGAATAACAAGAAATTAATGTAAACTATATAACAGACATACAAGTGAAGTGATCGTGATGCACAAAAAACATTCGATGACTGGTTTAAATCGATTTAAACATTTAATTTTTTTTATATATATTATGGGGATTTGGATCAATATAATTTACCTTAAGGTAATATTGATAGATCATTTTCCTGATTACATATATTCCAGTTAGTTTTACCCATAGTAGGAAAAGAGGTTTTATACTACACATTAATGGACACGGGCAACAAACTTCACACTTCAATAAATAAGCTATATATTTCAGCTATATCTTAACAGTGAAAACATAATGGCGACACATAAAACCGTACTCTAACTGGTTGAATAAATCAATTCACGTTAACACGTTTTTTATACTAGATCTGTACAAGTCGGATGGTGGGAATTCATTTCAATACGCTCTTGAGGGAGATAGAGAATAAAACCGGAAATTGATACAGTATTACAAACCGGACATTGCTGGCCATTGTAACATCATAGAGTACAAAGACCTCGCTATAGAGCATGGTACTTTGTATGTCATACAGGGATCAGTGTCAATACCAAATTAGCTATTAATGCAAAACAAGAATTTAATAGGTGAACGTTTTGCCACTATTAGCTACTACAAAATTGCCTCTCATAATGTTTACACTCACCATGTATAAAGTATAAAATAGAGAATGGTTTGTTTCCATAAAGAATTTCGAGTTTGAGTTGAAACTGTACGTTTTGGATACTCCTGATCCCGAAAAGTAGTTTTTGATGTGATATTTTTGTGGGTGTCTACATGTGTGAGTGTGGTTGTATGTTTAGCTACGGACTACAACTGTGATCGACGATCAATGGAAATCGTTATGTGGATCTAACTGGTAATGGTAAAAGAATTTTATGTTGTTTTTTACATGCTACTATTTTAATTTGAAGTCAACAACATATTCTAGCACAGCAAGATGGATTAACCATTTAATAAACGACATTATCTCGAAACAGACACGTTACATATTTCTGGAAACAAATAATCCTGATTTCAAATTGTAACAGCTTATTGGTACGGATTTTCAAGCTAAATCAACTACCTATAATACCATTATTGAATGTCTATCATTTCTACTTCAAGATGATGCGTTAAAATATGCCACCAAGACCTAAATAAATAATAAATAAAGAAATATAAATAGGCCCTATATTAGACCTTAACATAAAACGCTCTGATTTTTCCTTTGTGATCCCTATTTTATGTAAAATTGCTCAAAAACATTATTAATCAAAAGATTGGAACTAATCGGTTTAAAAATCTATACCACAACAACAGTTACACGGGTAAAAAAGCATGCTATTTTTGCAAACAGTAAGAACTAAGTAAATTTTGAGTGCATGGAAAAAACATTAAGAAGGTTTAAATATCTGCTATCAAGCAATCCATTTAATTGCTTGATAGCAGGTATTTTTACCTTTTTAATATTATTTAGCAATCCGGAGGCTACATCCACAATGATAGAAAAAAAAGTGTTAAACGTTATAATAGAACCCCAAAATCTTACTTAGACAGTCAACGCAAAAATGTATTGCACAATGTTTCTTTTAGCATTGAATATTAAAAGGTAAAACAAATTTCAAACTAAATAAGTTTTACAACACAAAAGCTAAACTTTTAAGCTCATGAGACCTAAATTAATTACTCTGAATAAAAGTGCAGGGGAGGCAAGGGACCGGTGCTGTCCCTTGAATCCTTTTGTTGAATTGCAAGTATTAAAACAGGATTCAACTATGAGCTCTTGGAGAAGCTCTTCATTAATTTTATGTCAGACAGGATTCTAGTACTGTAGTAAATTATTTACGTAGCAAACGTTGGTGCTCGTGATCTAATTCAGAATTTGTTTTTTTATCACTTTAGCGTAAGATATTCATACTGTATGATAAAATATACTAAAAGATAGATAATAAAAAAAATAATAATATAGACCAGGTTAATTTTATATTGAGGAGTAACTAACAAAGTTTGTACATTCCATTTACAGGAGCTCAATATGACCCCCTTTAAATTCACAGCCTATGTTAGCTAGAAAAAGATTGTGAAAACAATTGCAATTTGAAAATAAACGCTATTTTGGAAAGTGGGGCATTTTTTGGGTGAAGGGTGTGCGATTTTCCATAAACGAATAAGACAGTCGGAGAAAATGTAATTCCTGATCATGAAAAATGCTTTCAAATCTTTGCAAGCTCTTACTTAGAACGCGGTAAGAGCTAACAAAGATTTGAAAGCATTTTCATGGTTATAGCCGTTTAAAAAATCGTGTTTTGCCATTTTCAGATGTCCGTCATTTTGGATTATTGGGAGGGTTAAAATTTGAAAATGGGACTTTTGGATATTTTCCGTAAAACTCGAGAACTTCCTCTTTCTAACGTACTGTTCGATAAAATCGGATTCATAGATGAGTAGCTATGGTTTTTCAAAATCGGACGTTTTTTTAAACGCCCTGTATTTCGTTTAACATAAAACACATCCAGAATAAGATGAGGGAAATTACTGCTTGTAATGCCAGCTTTGGAAAAACGACCATTAAAAAGTTACAAAATTTATATTTCACACGTACTTTTGACATTGTTATGGTATATTAATTAAATTTTAAAAAATAATAATTTTTTATTAATCTAAATATTTATTAAATTAAATTTTTACATTAAAAAATAATATAAAAAAATAAAATACTACATTTGTTAGGTTATACAGATCACTTATATTATAAGACGGTCCTGGCATAGAGGTTCGTATAGGTTTGAGATAAACTCCTGACTTATAAAACTATTTCGTTTGTAAAATGTTAAATCGTAATAAATAAATTAATAAACGTTACAGACAGTAAACATGTAAACTAAAGGACAAAATACATCTATAGCACAAAGAAGTTGGATGTTAAACCTTTTCAAATCACCCATTCGTCGTATGAATGGAGTATAAATCTCTAGGAAACTACTGGAAACACATAAACCAGTTTTTATCGAACCTGGAAATGTCTTAAGTTTAAATTGTAACACGTTTTATACTCCAAGCTGGGTCTTAAGAGTTTATTTTTGTTTAGAAGTTAACACTATAACATAAGTTATACGCTGTAACTTACTATTTTACGGCACTCCGTAATTAATGTAAAAGTTATATAAATAGGTAGTAAACCAATCGGTAATAATCGTTATATTACGAATCTAGAAAAGCCTTTTTACTCCATTCTACATCAATTGATCACCCAATTTAGGTTCAAATTACTCCTAGTTTCGCCCCCTTCTTAACGATAATGTTCTTAAGCTAAAAATAAATAAGTAAACAGTTCTTTGCTCTAAATAACTAAGGGACTATGAATGGTTAAATTTCATTAATATTATTTTACCATATGACTATTATGGAGACACTTATTTTGGGAAAAATAAATGGAAACGTTCGGAATGATTGAAATTAATTGCTAGCATTATTGAATTGTTAGTACTCATAGTACAAAATAGAAGTTCACAATTAGAGTCATATCACATATTTTATTCATTACATATATTTTATACATTTCAAACCTAATGTTAAAAATACCTCAGCTGAACTTATTTGATTGTTTTTCTTTCAATTTATTACCTTATTAAAATCAAGTGTGATTATTTGTTTGTACCTACTGTATTCTGTTTTGTTTATTTCAGCTTAACTTAACCAATCAATAGTTTTCTTAATACTTATGACATCAAACGGGGTGAAGCCCTTGGGTAACGGCTAGTTAATAAGTAAACAATTCCTTACTCTAAATAATTAAAGTACTATGAATTCCCAACATGGTATAATTCCTTTGATATTATTTTACCATATGACTATTATGGAGACACTTATTTTGGGAAACATTAATGGAAAAGTGCGGAAAGAGTTAAATTAATTGCTAGAATTATTGAATTGTTAGTGGGTAATCATAGTACAACATAGAGGTTCACACTTAGGCCTATAGTCTTATCACATATTTTATCATCTAATAGAGAAAGGGCAATGCATCCAAAGATGACGTTTTTTATGACTAAACCCCGGGAACTAGCACAAAATAAAATAATAAATGTAAAACATCGACTTTCCAGCGTTAAAGCTCGGAAAACAATGCAAATACAAATACAAACAAGATTTCACGGCCTGGGTCCGCTGACAACACTACAATCAAACAATCCATTTTATTTTCTCGTTTTAAAACAGAGGTTTTTTTGTCTGGTTTATGACATTCGCATACGAATCGACGGGATAAAAATACATAAAAAACATGCCTGACTACATCAAAAGGAATAAAAAAACTTAATTCGAAGTATTTATTTTCAAAACAGTTTTGGGGTAGTATTTATTTTTATTTTTAACTGGGTGTATTGCACAAATTAACATTCTAGAATTGATATATTTGAGTACCATCAATTAGATTAATCATTGTTTACAATTAATTGACACTTATTTACGTATAATGGTCCGTTGAAAATCTAAACCTAGTTGAGCAAAGAATATAATGTTGAAACTGTTTTTATAATTTCTAAAAAATACTTAAGAATAAATTCAACGTTCCTGATGTTCAAATATCGTATGATCCATCGCGTTTGATTAAATAATATATCCTTTGACGTCAAAGTAAAAAAATATATTATTTATTCAGATTTTTAAGTAAAAAATAACAAATTACGTTTGAATAAAATGTATTTGATGAATACGTAAAAAATATATAAATGGTTGGTTTGGTTATAAATTTCCCTTGTGACCGGAAATACCGTAAGAAGATATTGAAGAATCCAAAGCCTGATTGATATATCATCGAATACCGTATGCATATTCTTTATTTTGTATCAAAGTAAATGTAAAGATAATATAAATTAACTTCATAAATGTACAGCTTAATATGTAAAAAAATACGTTATCATACAACTGTTTTTTTAATAAATATTAATAACAATTAATAATAATAGTAATAATAATAATAATAATGGTTTTTTAATAGAAATTAGATAATAATAATTATGTTGTTTGGTTATATTAATGGGCTTATTAGGCCTAATATAAATTAATAAACACTTTCACTTTCAACGATTGAGTACAGTAACTATTCTATTAAATTATCGATTATTAAATATGCTCTCCAACAATATATGTATTATTATTTACTCTTCATTTATTACTTTACTACTGTAGCATTTAATAAGAGCCTAAATTAAATTATTTTTGCCCTCATTCAGCATTTAAATTCATTGTTAACAATTAAGGGATCACAATGTAGAATATTGAAGAATGTATTACAGTGTGTGTTCTTATATTATTGTTCGGATCTTAAACAAAACTTAAGATAAAAACGAACGTACTTTACGAAAATAAAAAAAATAAAAAATTTCAATTGCGTTATTTGATTTGGATTAGTAATTATGGTTTTTGAAGACAAACACACTAAATACATGGTTAGTATTAAACAATTTAAAGAATGTTTTAATAGTACTAAAGTTTAATTAGTATTGTATTAAAATATTAAAGAAATGATGTTTCCTAAAATGTAAGATATATACACAGTTTAACTAATTTTTATCCGAAAATTAAAATTCGATACTTGTTTTCCATTTGTAGTTGTTGTTCGTGACACTGAGCCCTTATGAAAAAGTTTATATATGGCCATATAAATTTTTTTTTATCCGGTTATATTTGGTTTTGGACCAAATACAACCAGATATGATCATATATGGAATCCCCCAGATATGATCATATATGGAATCCTCCATATATGATCATATATGGAATCCTCCATATATGGATTTTTTTAATAAAAAATATATAAATAAATAAAAAAATAACAATTAAACATATTTTTACCTTAAATGGTATAAACTATAAATTAAAACTATAATAAAAATTTTAAATTCAAAAATTTCAAAACAAAATTTTTAAGCATCTGACTGGGAATTGAACCCGGGACTCTGGCGTGAGAGTCTGCCCCCTTAGCCACTACACCACGATTGCTTCATATCATGTGGATGATCAAAACCCAATACGAATAAGAGAAGCTGTATTTGGTCTCGTAAAACAAGATTTTTCTTAGACATTTTATGTCATTTGAAGAATGTTATTATTAATATAGCCTAACTACGTGACATTGATATTTGAGGCTGTTTGATAGCAAAGGTACAATTAATTAATTATTAATATAATATTCTCCTTATTTAGGCCTACTACACTTACAATTTTAAAATTATACGTCAGTTTTAAGATTTTGTTGCGTTATAATAAAATTGTACAATAGATGTATGTACAGGATTTTGTCATCAGGGTTCAAATCTGTATATTTTATTTCTTTACTAATAATTACTTTAAAGGAGAACTGCCTATATTATCTGCCCCCTTACTGTACCACATATCAACTCAATCAGTTAAGTAGTTTGTGCTTGGAGAGCAACAAGAAAATACACAAACTGATAAACTTTAGATTTTTAATATTATAAGAAGTGTTTGGGAGTTTGAGAGTTACATAATCCTAAAGTGGCAACAATCCCTTATAATAATTCCAGTTATTGTCAAAAACTCATTTATAGATGAGCATAAATGGAAAATTGTTATTCCATATATGAGTAATTTAATTTCATACCTGGGAGTCATATATGACCATATATAGACCATAATTCCATATATGGAGGATATTTATGGCCATATATGGGCAATATTTTCATATATAAAAAACATGTATGGCCATATATGAACAATAATTTCATATGTAGAAAACATGTATGGCCATATATGGGCAATAATTTCATATATAGAAAACATGTATGGCCATATATGAACAATTATTTCATATATAGAAAACATGTATGGCCATATATGAACAATTATTTCATATATAGAAAACATGTATGGCCATATAAGAACAATTATTTCATATATCGAAAACATGTATGGCCATATATGAACAATAATTCCATATATATACTACATATATGGCCATATATGGACACCACCATATATGGATACAACCACATCTGGCCATATATGCTTCCATATATGCTCATCAAAACCCATATATGGCTTTATAAAACCATATATGGAATTTTGATATGGCCATATATGGCCAGAAATTACTTTTTTATAGGGGAGCGCTAGTGTCGTCAAAAGTGTTTTTATATTATTATTTTAGGGTTAATTAATTGTGCTTTACTTTTAGGTTGAAAAACAACAAACAAACTATTATTTATAATGACATCGTAACGAGAAGTTAAACAAAAACACGACCCTATAGGCACCGAACGTAACTAGCATTAGATTGTCTTCTGTTGATCCATAAGGATGACAAGTGTATTATTGGAGTATTTTTAATCTATAAAAACCTGACTGTGGACTTAATTCTTACATTACTGTTAAAGAATCGTATTTATTCAGCTCATTTTTGTGCAGTCTTTATAAAAATTCTTGCCCTGGTAATGAACGTTTTATAAACTCATCAACCCATACGATCAAATCCAGTTTAATTATTACCGAAGAGCCCGCCTCAATCCAAAAAGTGTTCATTCCTACTCTCATCACTCGAGCCATTGTCCAGACTTGAGAAACAAAGACACTTTCGTTTGAGGACAATGGTCTTTGAAGGAAAGAATCCGGTAAAACCAGTCGTGAGTCTGAGAAGAATATAAAACGAATGGACGTTGGTCGTCTACGATACGTGGTCGTCTAGCCAAGGTCTACCGTTCAAACGGGTTAAGGAAATAAATAGACGAAGACAGAAGGTCAACCAAAAAGGTGTATTCCTGTTGGGCAAGGCAATTCTTAATTTCCTCTACAGCAACAATACCAAAAACTACACTATCGCAAACTGATAACTTTCATTATTCACACCGAAGATTTCTGCAACAAGTACTTAAAACTTCTAAACAGACTTATTACAACATCATACTCGGTACAATGTTTGAATAGGAACATTGCCATAAAGCAAGTAGTGGACTTTCGCCTATTAAAAGAGGCTAGCTACTTTTTAATGCAACGCCATGAAATGGATGTGCAAAGGTAAGAGAAAGTTTATTTATGAGGTCATTTACAGCAACAATTTCAACAAAACCAGTAATTTCACACCAAATAGACTGCATTAGTCACACAAATGATATCCACACAATTGCCTATCAACTCTGTTTTTTACATCACCTGTCAAAGCTCTTGCTCTATCACAGGCTGAAAACTAACTAAACCATGAAGCAAGATTGGTGGACTTTTCACACACCAAAAGAAGTTGGCTGTTTTTTTCCTACGTCAAAACTTTCAAAGCAATCACATCTGTCCTTTAAAATGTATCTAGACATTTAAGAAGTCCCTCAGCCTTTTTATTTCAACGTCAAACATCGCAGCATATTTGATAATTTAAAAAGTGTGAGTTTAGTAATCAATAAAAGATTTACGAGGGCATTTTATAATGGCCAAAAACCAACGAGTCCCATAACATCAAACAAGTAATACTTTTAGTATTTAAATTGTATAGAGCATAAAAAAATGTATATTTTTTGGGCGAACAAATCATAGCAAAGGAGTCTTGGAAACATCAGTTACTCTGATTATTAAATTGGTTAAAATCAGTTAAAACTATTTAAACATACATATCGTTATGAACACTGAAATATGAATCAAACTCTGAAATATTTCAGTGACAACGCAGGATGCAGCAGACAGCTGCACTACGCAGCGACGCAGCGCCAGACAACAACGCATGCGTAACCGGTCATTGTTGTCCATTGTGGGAGGAGGGGGGGAGGTCACGTGACCCCTTATTGGGATTCTGTAGGCAGGTGAGCGGCTGGCGATGCTGGTAAAGACCTTCAATCTCCCCGCAGGCCTGACAGGAAATGATCCCCGTACCCGACATAGCTAAGAGATTGGTTGTGCTCCAAGACTCTGGGAAATATAGTTCGGAAATAACTAATTAAGAAAATATACAGTAATCTTCATTCACCTGCACCCTTCAAATACATAGCCCAACATTGAAATCTGTAGTTTTATTGACATGTTCTCGTTTTCTCGAATAGGGATTACGAATTAATTTTACACATTTGTCTAAGTTTATGCCGTTTTAAGATACATTCACTTGCAACACTTCGACGTTTATGGTCCGACATTCTGATCTATAGTTTTGTATATGGCATTTAGTATTCTGATAGTGAATGTTTGACTGTATGTATTCTAGCATTCTCGAATGCAAATCATAACGTATTGTAAACTTAAAGACAAAGAGTTTAGGCCTATTGTATTGTACAACAATGCATGTCTTCAACACTTGGCATTCTAGTGTGGTGTTTCATAAAGTTAGCATTTAGGATTCTAGGAGTGAAAGTTCATCAGTTTTCTCGTTTACTGCAATAGTCACCGATGTTAAGCTTATAATGATGAGGATCTTTGAATCTCACCCACTAATATACAGTAGTAATTAACACAACTTGCGTCAATGATAACTTTCATTAGATCTATTGATCGTTGACGATTATTATTGAACTAATAACTATTCTGTGTTTGCAGCAATGTAGTTCCTTTTAAAACTAAAGTGAAAAACAGAAATAGAAATTTGGCATTATTAGGCTATTAGAAATTAAAGTTACAACTAAAAAAATTTAAATTAATGAGGAGACTATGTCTAAATTGAAAATTGTATAAATTGGTCGCCAACTTCTAACAAATTTAGTCAACACATAACATAAGTAATGTAACAAACTTCAATATACAATTTTTGAAGCACACAGTCTCGGGAGCTTACAAAGAGGTTTTGATTATACTAAATTAACTCGAGCTGTTAATTGAAACACAAAGCTTTCTCGGCTCATTTTAATTAAAAATTACTGCCACAGCAAAGAGTCATGTGTTGGTTGGATCTCTGTCTAACGACTTGACACTTTAAACATTAGTGACACCAAGATTTCTTTGTATCGGATTTTTGCTTGATAATATTTAACGACCAAAGGAATTTAGATTTAAAACTCTAAACACGATTTTCATTAAAAATATTTTTAACCAAGTCGATAAAGGTGAAAAATACGTGACTTAGAGTATTGCGTTCAACCAACGTCGACTCGATTTGAACCCGGGACCTCGAAGTACGAAGTCCTGCGCTCTACCACAACACCAGCGGCTTCCAGATACGAGCACCTACTTCTCGGTAATAATACTCGATTCCAAACCTGTCCAGGCGGCAAATGTGGCGAAGACCTTGACTTCCAAGACGAGGGGCGACACGGCGTCCAACAGGAAATGTACCTCATACCCGGCATAGTAAACAGTGGGTGGCGCGATGCTGGAGTTGGAGATGAAAGGAAATCTGTCGTTCCTTGAGGTAATACGAAAAAAACTCCAGTGCTCTGAAGATATTTTGGTTTAGGCTACCTTTGATTTTTGGTTTTTTCACAGCCCCCATCCAAAGTTAAAGCTCACCAGAAAATGAAAATGGGTGTAGTTTTAAGAGTCACCACAGTGTGCATTACTGATTTCTGCCGAATATGCAATCTTTTTACTAAGTTTTAATGAGTCGAACTGATAAGACGATTTATTGTCAAATCACAGATGAATAGACCTACTCCACTTCCTTCAATATGTGGTAAGATACAGCATACTCATTGTTACACGAACAGAAAATTAAGGTGAAAATACTGTAAAAAACTAGGGGACAGCTTGAAAAGTCCATAGAAGAGAAGTCCACTTCAGAATCGTACAGTAAATTGTTTCACGTTTAAATAGGTGTAAAATTAAATTGTTAGAACGTATTAGCTTAGTAAATTGGAGTGCCAACAGCTATTAATATTTTTTTTATACTAGTGTACATGTTGCTCGAATTCGAGCAATTCTAAAGCATTACAGGAGTTATTTCAAAAAGAATAACAGTCATATTTACAATGAGTTTAAAAGAATCAACTCAAAGATCACCGGTGTGTGACTCAAACTATGTTTATCTTCGTTATTGATAAACCTAAAGCATTCCGGCCGGTTTTCGTCTCCTTCTCAAAATGCCTCGCTGTACAGGCAACACAGGTCATTGATAGAGGGCCAATTGAGAACGAAAAGTTGTTTTGTTTTGGGGTAGTGTTAGGGCGCATTTTTAACCTAATAGTTGAGCCTATTACGTGTCACTGTTCTGTAGATGCGGTCGTTATCACGATTACGCCTCCTGTACATATTTCGTTGTAGTAGCGTCGGAGGCATTTAAAAGAAAAAACAACAAATAAACAAATTATAGCTACACAAAACAACGATAAATGCACAAATTTAAGTTACAATCATGCTAACACGATCCTTCATAGCGATACAAAACAGCGATAAATACACAAATTTAAGATACAACCATACTAACACGATCCGTCTTGGGGGTTATGTTTACACAAACTCAAATAGTAAATAAATGTACTCAATGCGTTTCATTGAATTGACAAATAAATAACAGCAATAAAATTATACAGCTGATCAAAATGTAAACAATTATGTTCTTCATAAGGATAACATGGGAACTTTAACAGCCACTGGGGCAAAGCCCAAGGGACTTTTTCAAAAAAGTAAGGCCAGTTTGTAAATCTACGCGACACGCTCTTTCCAATGAGACGTCAATGGATAAAATCGGTTAAGAAATGGCGGAGGAGTTCAACCGACAAAGTTTCATGTAGCGTATTAATTATATAGATTTTACTATAGGAATATGTTTAACCAACCATGAATTAACATTCCTCGATTCTTCATCATAGATTTGTTTAGCCTAAGTGTCTCACAGAGCCTAATTTGGATTCGGCAAAAAAACACCCTGTATAACCTAATGCGAATTTTACAATAGAAGATACCAACTAAATACTCAATTTTTGTCAATACAAAATCATTTGTTCACAGTTTAGTTTGAGTGACAAATCGTCAAAATCAAACAGCTGATCAGTCTAATTGAAACATTTTTAAATACAAACACTTGACAAACCGCAGACTAAACAATAGTTTGTCCCTATGTATCGACATTTCCTCCACACCATTCCCAGGTCATTGTTGATAGCGACTCCACGTGTGCTATCACACTGTTATCACACCAGTTAGCACACCTATGGCTCACACATCCTGCCCGCGCCTCGCCCGTGACGTCACCAGCTGTTTAATTTAGCCCATTGTTCCGCGCCCATTGTCCACCGTCTACCATCTACAAGAGTTATGACCGATGCTTATCCACTTAATTCTCTTGGCCAATTTACTCTCTTCATGCTCATACGGAATCATATTATACTCTGTGATGAGTAGTCTTGCTGAGTAAATTGTTTGTATGAGATAAATTGATGGTTTACAGAGAGAAAAAAAATTTGCGAATTTAGATTTATATTTTTGAAACATGGTGGATAAGAAAAATTAGTAATTGAAGACTGTATAATGGATGCGTTGATAGCTCTGTTACCATGATCAGCTGTCTCTTTAGCAAGTACCTTCAACAATGTATGAAGGACAAGTTTTATACCGTACAATATTTTCAGCTGAACTAACATGCAACATGTAATGTTACGTGGGTGGATTAAGGTATTGTTTTCGCCCAAAATCTTCTGGATTGAGGTTTGGGTCACGTCAGTTTAGGATCCCCCTTTAATAAAAGGCGTTTTTTAGGTGGTGCACTCGTGTGTGGATCTGTACAGAGTTACAGACGACCCCTTTGACCAATTTTAACCATCAAAGCTTCTGTATATGAGTACTAGTCCACAATTCACGTGTTCTTTTTTAAAATTTGTATATCAAATAGTGACTTTTTATGTCAAAACCGAAAAAATGCAGCATACAAGTAAGTAAGTTCAAAATTCAGTATTTTATAATACTTCCAGCTCTAAACAAAAGTGTACAACCCGAAATCCTGTAAAAAATACGATTCAACACCTTATGCAGTTTTTGTGATTTCACCTATGAAATAGCATAGGCTTAACTTCCACAGCTTAAATACATGGGTTGTCGACAGGCTAATGGAATGCCCTATATGACAGATTAATGTACAAGTAGGCCTACAATTTATTTTACATAACTTATATCCCTCAAATATCATAATGTTGTTATTATTATTATGTTGTTTGCTGTATACGACCCACGCAGATAGTCTATGTGGACGGGCAATGCAAGGATAAAAGAGACCTAGAGGCCGCCTACCTCTTAAAACAAAAAATTGTTCGAATTAAAATACTAAGGGCAAGACTCATTTTACATCAACCCAAATGCCATAAGTTGAACCTATAAGTTCAGTAACCAATAGCATTGACTTTAGACGTAACGTCGATAAGCACGGATCTCTTCGTGCTCGCTGGGAGTTGTAAAACCGAGGTCTTTGCACGCTCGACCTTCGAGAAGGTGAGGTTTTAGAAGCGAGACAGAATCATAGCTTAGTCATCACAGGAAACAGCTTTCATAACTCTTGCGAGAACTAAGGAGAAATTTTGAAATTACATTTAGCTACTGGAAGTAGGCCTACACTCATTGTGACGAGTGGTGAAACCCAAGTAAGTTTTTGAATCCCTTTCAAACCAGGCAAAATGGATTCAACTTGGCTTTAAATAAATGGTCTGGAAATCGCGGTCTTAGAGAAAATGCTACACTATCTTTCTTTCAAGTATCCCTCATATTCGTGTCATTATTTCGATGTAGGCCCCTAACGAAATGGTAGATTGAAACTACTATTAAATTGCGCGGTCCCAATTTTGGGTGAAAAGTTAATTGTGTGTTATTATTTTAAAACAAACCCTAATTGATGAAAAGTTGTAACATGCAACAAAGGTATGGATTAGCCTCAAATCAGTCAAACCGTAAAGAACAATTTGCAGTGTGAACTGGAGTTTATAAGTATGCCCATTTTATTTATTTGTAAAAATCTAGTTAAGTTCATAAGTACGGGGGAAATTAAGAAAACAAGATATAAGAAATTTACAAAAATAACCACTTTCTTTAAATGAATACAAACTTGTATGCTACATAGTGACATAGCAGAAATACTACTCCGAAATTCTCTGAAAATCACTCCTGTCTACTCTTTTATGTGATTGCAATAACAAATTAACATTACCTTCTACATACATTACACTTGATTTATTCATTCATACTACATAGCTTACATTGTTATGTTAGAATGTTGGTACACTAGAACGTCAATAGTAAGTCTCTATATGGATATTATCAAAGGACTTGCTATCAAGGTGACATTTTATCGAGGTTAGCTATGACCTGTGATAAAAAATCAGAGTGCCGCCGTGCCGGTAGTACGAAATCAAGGGTTTTTTCGAAACGACACACGTTATCAAGGGTGATTGTTATTGTTATCTTGTCAAGGAGGGGGGTGGGGTTATCGTGTTTGTTATCGAGGTACCAATACACACCGAGGTATCAGCGACTTTTTACCTTTGCTTGGAATGTGATTCCATGTTGGAACGCCTCGTCCGAATGTAGGGGAATCCTGGTGTCGTAGTCGTCATTCTGCACAAGATTATACTGCTTTTTGGAGGGCATCTTGCTGTACACTTCACCCACTCACTCAGAAAGTGACATCACAAACATCAAACCCCGCACCAACCGGCAACACTGCACCAACGTAAACAAAGCCGAAATAGCGAGCCGGCTAACCTCAAAATTCTAATAACTGGCAATCTAAAAACGTATTTCGTTTTTGGGTGACGAATATTTTACTAACTAAAACTGTTGAATTATTCTACATTCGCGATCCACTATGTATAACCTAAAACCTACGTTGAAATGCTACACCAGATGGACACGGGTTTATTTTTAGACGAGCGCCTTTACAATACTTTGACACTAGTTTGGGCGCACGCGTTTCTACGGAAAACTGTTTAATCCACATTCCCAAATACGTAGCCAGCCGAGCGGAGGACGATGCCGGTATACGGTGGCGACAGCGACGGAGCGCGCACAGTTCTGGCGGGAACGGGAAGGGCGACTGGAGACAAACGGCGGGAGTCGGCGCGCCGCGCTGATGCTACCTGGCGGACAACGCTGGAACTACCAGCGCTGGACACAAGGTCGACCTTGTGACGTCATTATGTCCAGTATACGGAACTGGTGTCGTGTATGTTTTACCATAAAACCCCCTAACTTTGTGTATGTTTTACCATGAAAATACTAAACTTTGTGTATGTTTTCCAATGAAAACTCAAACTTCGTTAATGTTTCAAAATGGAAAAAATAACCTTCGTGTATGTTTCACCATGGAAAAACTAAACTTTCGTATGTTTCACCATGGAAAAACTAAACGTTGTGTATGTTTTACCACGAAAATACTAAACTTCATGTTTGTTTCACAATGAAAAAACTGAACTTCATGTATGTTTCACCATGAAAAAACTAAACTTCGTGTATGTTTCCCCCACGAAAAACTAACTTCGTGTATGTTTCCCAAGGAAAAACCTAACTTATTGTATATTTCACCATGGGAAAACTAAATTTTAACTGTATACAATATAATGATTTTGAAATTTCCTCATTAATACTGAATTTATTTCTTTATTGAAATACTTTGTGAACGACTTGGTCAATGGAAATGATAAAATAAATCTGTAACTTTTCACAGTGGTATTTAAGTACCAGACCAGTACAGCAATGTGTACCATATAATACAATTTCACCAAATTGAAATATGATAATCGAGACACAAAATGCAAGACGTTTTTCACATTTCCTTTCCCATAGTGCATGTATTGAAACTGCAAATATACCGTTTACTGTATGAATAAGATAATTTAGAAACGCTACCTAATCAATATTGTGGATTAAAACCTATCAAAAGATTAAACTAAAACCGGCTTTGTTGGGACGTCAAACTCGGGTATGTTGGCGACATTCCTGCGATAAAACGTCAACAAGATACGCATGTGACTGATGGTGTGCAAACTTGGAATCGCTTCGTGTTTCTACTTTGTTTAGAAATGTTTGAAAATTTATGAAAAATCCCTAACAAATATCTCTGTAGCGTATAATAATTGTTAAGCTAAAATACTTTGGTGGTTAGATTGTTTAGTGTGAGTAGGATTTTATTTACAATTTATTTATTACTTGATTGAATTCTTGTTCTGGTTGTACTTAGAGTATTTTTTTGATAGAGTACATTTGAATTTGGAGTATTATGTAATTAGTATAGTATTTCCTTCTAGGTTCTACCGAAATTGTTTTCCACAATACTTCAGGCTACGTCTAGAGGGGGCTGTGGCATTTTCACTTAAAATTTCATTGGTGGTTGACCGGATTTGAACTCAGAACCGTCGACCGAAGTCCCATGCTCTACGACCAGACCAGCTCACTTCCCCAGTATGGTACTATAAATATGACTGGCATTGTTTATTGTATTATATTGCATGTTAGAAATAATTTTCAAACGTTAATATTAATGGTAAGACAAATTACGCAATCAGTGTTTTTCAAAATAACACAATATTGATTCTACATAATATTTATATTGGTAAAATTTATTGTCAAATTTAAGACACAATTATATTTTGTATCAACGATGAAAATCTTTAAATGGTTTCTCTAAAGGATTTCAAGGATTATTCTCATTTAAACATTCAATACATTAAAAACAATAATACAGTATGTCCAAACATAAACTGTATATTTCATCACTAGGGCCTAAAGTGACTCTTTAAAGTCACTTTTTGCCCGTGTGGTGAACTATATTTTTCGTCATATTGCATCATTAATTAACAAATAAAGCTAGATAACTAAATAATTTGTATGTAAAGATAACCTCTCAAAGGTTGTTTTCAATTCCGCTAATGCAAATAAGCAGCTGTTTAACAAGTGATTCAATCATTTCGTCTATTACTACAGTACATTATGCCATCGATATGTCGAACAATCGACAACAATAGGCTAAAACCTTACCTAATAAATCAATCCATAAATAATATCGATTGATACGATTGTCACAATCGAAATTTACAACTGTTTGCAACAGCTGATTTTTATTCCCTAGAGACTAAAAATAATGTTTACTTTCTATAGAGTAAAAATGCTACTTTAGACCCGCGACGCATGCATTTAAACGGCTGTTTTCGCTACAGTATGACGAAAATTCTATTTGCGAAAATGTATTCAAAGTCCATGATAAAGTAGGTCTCCATCAACAATATTATATTATTCAATCTCTTTGAATTATTCACTTGAGATAACGATAGGTTTTCTCAGAAAATTGAATCGCTTTCAGAAGATGAATGCAGTTGCCGCATTGTCAGTGAATTAGATTACAGGGAAAGGCAGAGAGGTAGGGAAGAAGATTCAAACCTAATTTATCAACTTACAGAAAAGAAGATTAACCTAGTAACAGGAACAGTTTATACATTTCAATCATGTGAAGTTTGGTTCAAGCCGTTTATAGAGATTATATACAGAGTGAATCTCGTAGTACACTTTTGATTTCAGACAAAACGTTGGTCCAACAATAATAAGAACTTTTTCAACCAAACAAAACCCTAAGGAATAATGTTTAATTTTTTATTTTCAAGATGTCCTAAATTAAAATTTTACTAGTTCGAATATCACAACTGCTATATACAACGTAATTTTCAACATAATTTAATAGATTTTCCAATAAAAACCTTTTTGATGGTTTCAAAATGTGACTATTGATTCTTTCAAAATGGCGGCCCTTACTGTGGGAAAACATTCATTGTATCATTGTAGGACAAATGATTTGTTTGGACACCCAACGAGATTCACCCTGTATTATGCAATTTTCAAAATCGTTAATATGAACCTTATAAAAGAAAATCTACGTTCTAAGCTAATTTAACGTCGCTTTACTGGTTTTTGTATCCAAAAATGTTCTTGAAGGTATAGAATTTAAGCTTGGGTCCTTTCATTCGAGGGGTATATAATAATTTGTACATACAACGGTTCAAATGGCGTTTCACTGCACTGCTACAAAGAACACCAAGAACACCTTAATCAAATTTTATTATTGAGTTAATTATAATTTTTCATTAGTCAGTAAAAAAGCTACGCAGATCATCTCACACCATTCTATACTCATCCTTCACTCATATTTGGGGTAAAATACGCATCTAGGTGGCGTCCCCATCTAAATAACCTTTTTCAAGATTTTTCGTGTTTACGGATTTATTGACTATAATTTATCTGACATCTTAAAAAAGTGGGATTTTTCTAAAAACTACCAAACTTTTATAAAGAGTGTGGCTCTTATTTAACTCTGATTTAAATACTCAATTCCGATTTTTAGTTTGTAAGCTATTCTTGATCTACAGGTAAAATTCTTAAAACTAACTGTTTAAAATGCTTGCTGTATGGACCTGAGAAATATATTTATTTTGTTCATATTCATGTAGATATTTCGAGATAAATTACATTTTCAGCTACAAGCTGTAGAACTCTTGATGGATGGTGTCCAGTTGATGGATGAGGATGATAACTACTGGTCAAGCATCATGTACTTTATTTATGTCAAGATTTTAGTAGAAATATTTTCTAAATATATGTAATCCTGTATAGGTTTTTTTATTATAAATGTTAAGATTTATTTGACTAAATGAAAACAAAATCAGCTGTTGTTATTCAAGATTTATTTATAAGGAATATTCTTTAAACCTGATTTAAATACATTAACGAACAAAATCTTATGGGTTTTAAAGCTGGCCATGTATTTAATTAAAAATGAATTTATTATTAAGTTAACCAAGAATAATTATCGTACAAAACTTTAAGTAGTTAAAATAAGGAAAAAAATATTACATGCACAATATTTTTCATAGAACAACCAGGTACAATATTTTATACCACGGACGGACCTTTGTATTCATAGTAAGTAACTAAATTTCAAAGAATTACTCATATTATTTGAAGGCGTAAAAATATTATTTAAACCACATTTAAATTCAATAATGTACTGAAAGTGGTCTATTTTACGCTGTTTAGAATGTCTGTCTAGTGTAGAAAGTCCATTATTATTCTGAATATGACTTATTATAGAAAACATTAAAATTTTGTTACATTAGCCCAAAAACATGTTAGAATTATCTTCACAGTGTGACATAAAGGCTTTTGACAGATCATTGCCAAAACCTGTAACAACTATCCAACCCTGCTAAACACAATAGAAGCTGATTGCGTCATCAGAATTTGCTTTTGGCTGCCGATGATTGGCTTATCGTCTGAATTGACGACCAATCAGGATACCCCGACCACACGGTAACTGTTGAGTTGTAAATATTACCGATTTAATTCTAATATTTATAGGCTATTTTAAATGTATTATACAATGAAAAATACTACACATATCAAACCAATATTTTCCAGAATTTCGCAAGAAACACAATCATGTGTCATGCATCAAAGTATATAAGAAATTAAAGACTTAAAAGCTAAAGTAAATAGCCTTTGTTAATGTCTAAGGTTTGAAAGTATTGTCTGATAATATCACAAAATTACGATGCACTATGACGGTTAGGTTATGTTAAGTAAATGTTTTGGCATTTTATGGGGATAATCACAAAAACTTGAATAAATTTTGAACTGTAAATTTCGTATATTATTTAGACTTAAAAAGGCTATTAGGTACTACATTTTTATCGAAATAGTTTGGGCCATTTTTTGCCCAAATATAAAAACACGCATGGAGATACCACAGACACCACATACCAAATGGCATCAAAATCGGACTACAGGTGTGGTATGTAGCTCTGTGCACATCGAAAGCACAGAAAACATAGTATGTTTTCTGTGTCGAAAGACACACACCCAGACAGACTACTTTGAAAACCAATTGTTAGTGGTTTGAGGGTACCCAAAACGTATATTTCCCAAAAAATATGAAAATGTGAAAAATATAAAATGTGAAAAATATTGCATTGTCGATGGAAAATTCTCAAAGTGGTTTACATTTTCATCAGCCTACGCTTGACCCGACATTGTAGATCAGTGCAGTGTTAACATCATGTTGTCATGTTAAACAAGATCACCAAACAAAAGCTATTACCCTAGTAACATAGCCCCTCCTCACTGAGTGATTTAACACGTTTAATCCTAACTCTTGAGGACCGAGCTTTGCTTGATTAATAACATTCAAATCATAGAATTGGTTTTTTAAGATTGTCGTGCGTGGTTTTAATGAGTTTTTCATTACGTTAAGTTTGAACAAAATCGAGTAATTACTCGACTAAGGTATGCTTACCTTATGATTTTTATTTTATTGATCGCTGGGTATACTTCCATGTTTTTAGTTTGATTTATATTTATTTTCCGTTTTATTGTATTTGTATGCCTGTTGTAAAAATCCGAATGGCCAAAAAGATCTTTGAGTCAAAATAATAAAGCATTTTTATGAGATTTAAGATCCCTCTGCCTAAACACAAAGTTTATATTATTTTACTTTTTTTCAAACCAAGTTTCTCTGCATACTCTCTGGCTATAATTAGACAATCATAAGAATATTGTTAGAAAAAACTTTCAGTAATTGCGCATTTTAAACTTACAAAGATTGAAGCCATTTCCTGTAACTAGTAATTTTCCCAATTCAGTAAATATTTGGTCTCTTACTTCAATTCTGTCCAAGATTTATAAATTTCAGCTTTATATAAATTAAATCGCGTCAACTCGTTGAAATGAATAATTGAATCTTATACAGAGCCCAAAAGTATAGTATAAATTAAAATATTGAAAATTGGCACAACAAAGAAATAATAAATCTTTTTCTATATCATAAATGGTACAAAACGCATCGACGAGGGTTCAACTTCGGAAGTTATCAGACATCTTCTTCAACTTACGCTGCTAACTGCTTTTGAAACTTGGCAAGTTGTAATTTGAGTTGACTCTCACAACTTGGGACATATTTTGTCAAAAGTTGAGAGATGTTTATCAACAAGTTGATGGTAAAAAATGTATTTGCAGTTTATCCGATCATAGATATAGTAAATGTTCATTCAATGATATATATTTTCCATTTTATAATTTCACTAATAAATCGTACGAACCAGGGCCAACATATTTCACATAGTATACATTCTCTCAAAATACACAAGGGTTCCGCATTCTATTCTATAGGATAAATAGTAAGACATTTATTTCTATGGGGTATATTTTGTGGTTTTACCATTGGTTTATCAAAGGCGATTCCGTTGAATACTGCGCTCCTATTAGAGTTAACATGCGCAATTTGTGCATGCATATTAGATCGACGAGAAACTGAACAGAATTATGTGACAATCAATGCAACTCTCCAAATTTTTCTCTACCCATTCCTTTGTTGTCGAGGTTCCCAAATAACTAGAAACAACTTTTCTGATTGAGACTAACGTAAAAAAAAACAGCTCGAACAGTTTGTGCTCTCATTTCTATCTCGTCAACATCACTTTCACTAACTGATATTTTAAAATCAACCTTCATTTAACTTCCACCAACTTAGGTTAAGAATACGCGAGTATCAACAGGAACAAGTTGGATCAACAATTAAATTGTCAACTGGTCAGCTGATCAGCTGATTAGTTGACGTTCGAAGTATTACAATTAATTGTACTTCTTTCATTGGTCCGTTGCCCGTGTTGATATGAGAAAAACTATGCTGATATGAAATGAAACTATGCTGATATAAGTGAAACTTTTCAATTCTAAGAACTGAACTGAAAGGGCTACTTTAAAAAACGGTCGTAGGTAAAACTATATTTCATCACTAGGGCCTAAAGTGACTCTGTAAAGTCACTTTTTGCCCGTGTGGTGAACTATATTTTTCGTCATATTGCATAATCCTATACTCTAATACGAGCAATGTTTGCTTGTATGCTTGCTTGCTTGCTTGCTTGCAAAAAGATCTCGAAAACGGCTCCGACGATTTTCTTCAAATCTTGTAAATAGTTTATTTTTGGCCTAAAAACGAGTTTCATGCAGTTAGAACTGCCAACAAAAATCTAATTACGTAGAAAAATGAAACTGAAAATCACATTTTTTTAACATTAGTCTTATGGGTTGCTAGGTAACCATGTTGGATGAATTAAATAACAAGGATAAAGTAAACAAAAGACTTGAAGTTGTAGCATGTGTTCTTAGTAAGCCAACTACCCACAGTATACTAGCAAATTACAAATACAGTACAAAAGGAAAACATCACTTAATAATTAGCATAATATTTAGCAAAGATTATACTGAAGATTACTCGATACATTGTAGGGAGTATGTTTTATAGTCTATGGTTTTATCTATGATTGTAGTCAAGGGCAGCAGTGCGAAGTCTGGGATCTGTTTATGACGATTAGATTAGATTAAGGTATCTGCAATCCTAAAATGCTATGGGAAGGGAAGGAAACAGGTCCGCGACATAGGAAGTGGTGAAGGAAGTAATAAAGGCAATCATAAAATGCTATGGGAATAGAGGGAAACAGGTCCGTGACGTAGGGAGTGATGAAGGAAGTAGTGAAGGCGAGCAGTCCGGAGTGTGGGGAATGTTTATGACGATAAGATTAGGGTATCTGCAATCCTAAAATGCTATGGGAAGGAAGGAAAACAGGTCCGCGACGTAGGAAGTGGTGAAGGAAGTAGTCAAGGCGAGTAATCCGGATTGTGGGAACTGTTTATGACGATTAGATTAAGGTGTCCGCAATCTTAAAATGCTATGGAAAGGAAGGAAAACAGGTCCGCGACATAGGAAGTGGTGAAGGAAGTAGTCAAGGCGAGCTGTCCGGAGTGTGGGAACTGTTTATGACGATTAGATAAGGGTATGGGCAATCCTAAAATGCTACGGGAAGGGAGGGAAACAGGTCCGCGACGTAGGAAGTGGTGAAGGAAGTAGTCAAGGCGAGCTGTCCGGAATGTGGGAACTGTTTATGACGATTAGATAAGGATATGGGCAATCCTAAAATGCTATGGGAAGGGAGGGAATCAGGTCCGCGACGTAGGAAGTGGTGAAGGAAGTAGTCAAGGCGAGCTGTCCGGAGTGTGGGAACTGTTTATGACGATTAGATAAGGGTATGGGCAATCCTAAAATGCTATGGGAAGGGAGGGAAACAGATCCGCGACGTAGGAAGTGGTGAAGGAAGTAACAAAGGCAATCATAAAATGCTATGGGAATAGAGGGAAACAGGTCCGTGACGTAGGAAGTGATGAAGGAAGTAGTGAAGGCGATCAGTCCGGAGTGTGGGGAATGTTTATGACGATAAGATTAGGGTATCTGCAATCCTAAAATGCTATGGGAAGGAAGGAAAACAGGTCCGCGACGTAGGAAGTGGTGAAGGAAGTAGTCAAGGCGAGTAGTCCGTAGTGTGGGAACTTTTTATGACGATTAGATTAAGGTGTCCGCAATCTTAAAATGCTATGGAAAGGAAGGAAAACAGGTCCGCGACATAGGAAGTGGTGAAGGAAGTAGTCAAGGCGAGCTGTCCTGGGTGTGGGAACTGTTTATGACGATTAGATAAGGGTATGGGCAATCCTAAAATGTTATGGGAAGGGAGGGAAACAGGTCCGCGACGTAGGAAGTGGTGAAGGAAGTAGTCAAGGCGAGCTGTCCGGAGTGTGAGAACTGTTTATGGCGATTAGATTAAGTTATCATTGGGTATTTGCAATCCTAAAATGCAATGGGAAGGGAGGGAAACAGGTCCGCGACGTAGGAAGTGGTGAAGGAAGTAGTCAAGGCGAGTAGTCCGGAGTGTGGGAATTGTTTATGATGATTAGATTAAAGTATTTGCAATCCTAAAATGCTATGGAAAGGGAGGGAAACAGGTCCGCGACGTAGGAAGTGGTGAAGGAAGTAGTCAAGGCGAGTAGTCCGGAGTGTGGGAACTGTTTATGACGATTAGATTAAGGTATTTGCAATCTTTAAATGCAATGGGAATGGAGGGAAACAGGTCCATGACGTAGGAAATGGTGGTGAAGGCGAGCCGTGTGGAGTTTGGGAATGGATTTATGCATCTCCGATACTAAGGTGCTTTCAGAGTGAACTAATGATTTTCCCCGAGCAAAGCTCGGTCCCCAGGTACTTAATTATTAAACAAAGCTAGATAACTAAATAACTTGTATGTAAAAATAAACCCTCAAAACGACATCCAGCTTGTTTTCAGTTCCGCTAATGCAAATCAGCAGCTTTTAAGTAAGTGATTCAATTATTTCGTCTATTACGATTATATTACAGTAACCAAAAACACATAACACAATACCAGTTCACAGCAGCTGGGTCAAAACGTTTTAAAAAAGGACTTTGAAGTTAAGTACCGTATTACCCTAACTACTGAACGGAACAGCGCCAAATTTCTTTCCAAGCTTATTCTTGAGCTACTCTTTAAGATAACTTGTAGTAAGGGCATTTTCCAAGTTATTTTCTAATTTTAAAAAAATCTCAAATTTTAAGAATAAAAGAAAGCTGAAAACTCAAAATTCTTAAATAGCAATGTATAACAAATTCCATACCACAAGAAAGGTCATTTTTTAACAAACATTTTACGTATATAAGTTTTCTTTCTATCTCTTACCGTTTAAAAATTGCAGTGGAAAAACATAATTTTCTATGGTAAAATTATAACTAGTTTTCTAATAAAACACATTGCACTTTAATCAACGATGTAGTAGGATTCATAACAAATTGATCGACGACTTTTACGTGTGTCAGAATTCATCTTGGACCCTTCATCCTGTTCTTTTCTCATTGGTAACTTAGCCAGTTTCAGAAAACTTCCTAACTAAATCATTTACAGCCATATGACTCAAGGTTATACCTGGATATCTATTGTTAAACACTTTGCAGTTTTCCTGGAACACTTTTGTTATGACCAATAAGTAAAAATAAAGTCTATTTTTTAAGTTTACACCATATTTGATTAGGTACTACAGGAAATGGTACTTTTGAAATTAGTACTACCATTGACTAGTCAATGGTACTACAGAAAGCGGCCCACGCTTGGGTTTTTCTCATCAGCTATAAAACTTGTTTTTCACAAAGTAAAACGTAATGACTTGTTTGCCTATCTGCCTAAAAATAATTATGAATTGTTTCCTTCAGTTATTGCACTATTTAATGTGACTAGAGACGAATTTTGGCTGTTTTATTAGAAAACTAGTTTCAATTTTACAATAGAAAATTATGTTTTTCTACTGCAATTTTTAAACGGTAAGAGATAGAAAGAAAACTTAAATACGTAAAATGTTTGTTAAAAAAGGACCTTTCACGTGGTATGAAATTTGTTATACCTTGCTATTTAAGAATTTTAATTTTTTAGCTTTCTTTTATTCTCAAAATTTGAGATTTTTTTAAAATTATAAAATAACATGGAAAATGCCCTTACTACAAGTTATCTTAAAGAGTAGCTCAAGAATAAGCTTGGAAAGAAATTTGGCGCTGTTCCGTTCAGTAGTTAGGGTAATACGGTACTTAACTTCAAAGTCCTTTTTTAAAACGTTTTGACCCACCCTGTAAATACGGTTAAAGATAATTAAACTTTTTTTGCACCAAAATGATCGGGGTGATTAGACCTTTAAATTGATGTATCACACAACCCATGTTTACTTTTAAAAATTTCTCAAAAAGCACCCCTGCCCCCCAAATTGGGCCCTTTTGGGGCATTTTTCAAAATTGAAAATAATTTTATTGGATTTGGCATGTCCAAATTAGGGGGAAATGAGAACAAACAAGTGTTAAAAGCCTTACCTTTGCACACAACAGATATGGAAAGTTTTCAAATGAACACCCTGTATTATACCACGGACGGACCTTTTTATTCATTATAAGTTACTGAAATTCTTTAAAGGTAAATACTCATATTATTTTAAGGCGTGAAAAATGTTCATTTTAACCACATTTAAATTCAATAATGTACTGAAAGTGGTCTATTTTTACGCTATACAAAATGCCTGTCTAGTGTAGAAAAACCATTATTATTCTGAATCCAACAGATAGAAAACATTTAAATTTAGTTACATTCTCCCTAAAACATGTTAGAATTATCTTCACAGTGTGACATAAAGGCTTTTGACAGATCATTGCCAAAACCTGTAACAACTATCCAACCCTGCTAAACACAATAGAAGCTGATTGCGTCATCAGAATTTGCTTTTGGCTGCCGATGATTGGCTTATCGTCTGAATTGACGACCAATCAGGATACCCCGACCACACGGTAACTGTTGAGTTGTAAATATTACCGAGTTCATTCTAATATGTATAGGCTTTTTAAAATGTATTATGATTAATAGTCAAAGGTATCATACAATGAAAAATACTACACATATCAAACCAATATTTTCTAGAATTTTGCAAAAAACAAAATCATGTGTCATGCATCAAAGTATACAGGGTGAGTTTTAAATGAGTTCCCCCCCCTACTTTTTTCTACATTTCTTAAGATATCAACTCCGGACCACGTCAGATCATTGTAGAGTAAGTACTTCATTTTGACTGGGTCTACATTTTTGGCCGCCATCTTGGATCCGCCATATTGGATACAAAGTTGTTTTTCAAATGTAAAGGTAGGGTTGTGACCCATCATTTCAAACTAGAATTTTACGCTGTTTACAATGCCGCAATTACTTTTTAAAAATCTTGATCCGTTCTAAAGTTATGAGGACTTTTTATAACTTTATTTTTATCCCATTTTAACATGTAAACCCATTTAAACTGTAAATTTTGTATATTATTTAGACTTAAAAAGGCTATTAGATACTAAACTTTTATCAAAATAGTTTGGGCCATTTTTTGTGTAAATTAAATGTTTTGTTATTTTATGGTTTACTATGGGGAAATCACGAATGAAGACCAACATTTCCAAAATATAAATATAAAAACACGCATGGAGATACCACAGATACTGCATACCAAATTTCAGCAAACTCGGACTACGGGTGTGGTATGTAGCTCGGTACACATCCAAAAACACACACCCAGATAGACAACTTCGATAAACAATTTTTTGTGGTTAGAGGATACCCAAAACGTATATTTCCGCCCAAAAACCCATTAAATAATGTTAGTACTCTATCCAAAATGTACATGGAGAGAAAGTAAAACACACATCTATTATTGTCCTCTGGTCATTCAAAGAGAAAGCACAGGCTGTAAAATGTATTCTTATTCAACTGTGAAAATTTTGCATTGTCTATGGAAAATTCCCAAAGTGGTTTACATTTTCATCAGCCAACGCTTGACCTGACAATGTAGATCAGTGCAGTGTTAACATCATGTTGTCATGTTAAACAAGATCACCAAACAAAAGCTATTAGCCTAGTAACATAGCCCCTCTTCACGAGTGATTTAACACGTTTAATCCTAACTCCTGAGGACCAAGCTTTGCTTGATCAATAACATTCAATTCATAGAATTGGTTTTTAAAATTGTCCTGCGTGGTTTAATGAATTTTTGATGACGTTAAGTTTGAACGAAATCTTACTTTATGTTTTTATTTGTATTGATCGCTGGGTATACCTCCATGTTTTTTGTTTGATTTATATTTATTTTCCGTTTTATTGTATTTGTATGCCTGTTGTAAAAATCCTAATGCCCAAAAAGATCTTTGAATCAAAATAATATGGCGTTTTTATGAGATTTAAGATCCCTCTGCCTAAACACAAAGTTTATATTATTTTACTTTTTTTCAAACCAAGTTTCTCTGCATACTCTCTGGCTATAATTAGACAATCATAAGAATATTGTTAGAAAAAACTTTCAGTAATTGCACATTTTAAACTTACAAAGATTGTAGCCATTTCCTGTAACTAGTAATTTTCCCAATTCAGTAAATATTTGGTCTCTTACTTCACTTCTGTCTAAGATTCATAAATTTCAGCTTTATATAAATTAAATCGCGTCAACCCGTTGAAATGAATAATTGAATCTTATACAGAGCCCAAAAGTATAGTATAAATTAAATTATTGAAAATTGGCACAACAAAGAAATAATAAATCTTTTTCTATATCATAAATGGTACAAAACGCATCGACGAGTGTTCAACTTCGGAAGTTATCAGACATCTTCTTCAACTTACGCTGCTAACTGCTTTTGAAACTTGGCAAGTTGTAATTTGAGTTGACTCTCGCAACTTGGGACATATTTTGTCGAAAGTTGAAAGATGTTTATCAACAAGTTGATGATAAAAATTTAATTTACAGTTTATCCGATCATAGAGTTAATGTTCATTCAATAATATATATTTTCCATTCTATAATTTTACTAATAAATTGTACGAACCAGGACCAACATTTTAACATGGGTATATATTTTCTCAAAATACACAAGGGTTCCGCATTCTATTCTATAGTATAAATAGTGAGTCTATGGGGTCTATTTTGAAGTTTTACCATTGGTTTAACAACGGCAAATCTGCTGAATTCAAGAGCTTCTTTTAGGGTTAACAATGCGTAATTTGTGCATGCATATTAGATCGGCGAGAAACTGGACAGAATCGTGTGACAATCAATGGAACTCTACTAAAATTTTATCCACCCATTCCTTTGTTTTTGAGGTTCCCAAATAACTAGAAATAACTTTTCTGATTGAGACTAACGTAAAAAACAGCTCGATTTGTTCTTGATATATGTCTTCACGAAACTTTCTAAAAAATAGTGGAATTTGGCAAACTGCCCATTTTGTGTGCCTACTAATTAAAAGTTCAAATTGAGAGTGTTTGTGTGTGGAGTCTCAAATAATGTTGTATAGATTGTTTGTATGACATTAATAAGACATATTTAGTTATGTAGTATAGCAGTGATACGCGGGAAAAAATCATAAAGAATGATACGCTACCAATAAATAATATACACGTAAGGCTGATAGTAGTATGTGAGGGAATTTAAAAGCATTTTTAAAATACTGTATTTATTTAAGTTACATTTTACCTAACATTGCTTGTATAAAGATAACTATATAAAATGGTGAAATTAATTCAAATTATTATCGATGAAGTATATATTTTGTTTATACTAAAAATCAATAAATTAGAAGGTTTGCTTTTGAAATCGTATAGTTTATTGTTATCCTTACCATTAAAATAAAGCTTTTAGGGGGGAGTGCGCTATATAAGAGGTATAGACTCAAATTTCGTTTATCAAATAAAGCTAATACGTAATATAACAAGTTTTAAATGTACACAAAACCGTTTTTAAATCTCGATATGCCGGTTTAAGTACATCAAATTTATTTTGTTTAACAAGGGACAAGATCGCAGTTTTCCCTTTGAAATAAGAACTAAGAAAGGGCAGCACTCAAACATTTTAGTGTTCTTAACAAGCGGTTAGGATGAGCCTGGGCTTAAGAATGTGAAAATGTTTACACTTAGGTTCTCGGCGAGTGGCAAAGTTGGTTCACTTTAAAGTTTTCTGAGGTTTGTTTTCTCTTTTTCACCATTAACACTTTTAAGAAAATGCCTGCAGATTTTTTAATCTCATTCGTAAAATGGTAATAATTGAGGGTCCCCATATGTAGTAATTAACTTATAGTATTTTCAACAAGATATCATATTTTACTTAAATACATTTATGTTAGTGAATTATATTAATGCCCCTTAAGTTTAGTTTATAAATAATATTTTGATAATGTTATTCTAGTTAGCTGATAGTGAAGTTTTTTTTTTAAGTTAGGCTACTTAAAACTTGTTGATCCTAATGTAGTGTATTGTGTAAGATTTTCATATTTTATGGGTTTAAAGTATGTTTAAAAGGGTAGGCCAAACCTTAATCATAAAGCTTTTTGGTCATGGTAATTTATCTAAAATATTTAAACCCCCTTTCCATTAACAAGTAAACATTGAAAATCAATGAACTATTTCTTTATTTGTAATTCAGGACTAAACTAGGACTTAACAGGATTTAACTATTCAGAAAGTAATTACAGATAACTTCATAGTAATTCTGATTTCAATAACGACATCTCACAAATATGTAAAAAGAAACTTAAAAAACAGTAAATTTCGTTTCATTAGAATAGAAAACAACATAATTAAACAATTTTGAAAAAAATACACGTAGATTGTCGTAAGTATATATTTAAATTCAAATATACAAACGAAACAACAGATTGCTCATTTCCTAACAAACGGATAACAATAATTAATTCAATTTATATCCCTCAATGACTATCGATTGGTGTATAGTTGTCGAGCACAGGACTTCGGTCCCTAAGGTCCCTGGTTCAAATACCACAAAACACCAATATACGTCCAAGTGACAATTCCACGACCTCCTCTATACCTAGCCTGTATTAGTTTGAAAAAATCCCGAACTGAAACCAAAATGAAAGAAATTACCATCTTTACTTGGTGACGAAATATTTCTAGGAAGTTCGTTATCCGATTACTATGTAGCTAACGGAAAGTAAATAAAAGAAACGTCTTATAACACTTCTGATGATGATGATGATTGGAGTGTCCAATCGAAATCGATCACCACTTACCATCTTTTTCGTATATTTACCGTCTTGTGAGTAATAGTATAAGCGTAAATATATGTTTTAAGTGTTATAAGACATTTCTTTTATTTACTTTCCGTAAATTTAATAACACGTACAATGCTGATCAAGAAGTGATTTAGTAGCTAAATAAAGACATCAGGGTTGGATATAGATTTACAGTAATTGACTTCGGAAGTAGTAATTAGTAGGCTACATGTGACATGTTCCGTCGCCTACCCTCGTTGCATATTAATAGTACTATTAGGCATTCTAGTGTTGCGCTGGTATCAAGTAGAACTATAACTCAAAGACGTGTTCACAACCTGTGTAGTGTTGATGAGGTTAAAGTTCACTTACACTACAAATCATAGACACTTGAGCCTCCAAGCATTTTTTTTTTGACACATGGCTCACTTAGTCTACAGATTATAGCGAATACGAGGGGTAAATATTTGTAATTTATCGGCGGTTTGGTTGTTTTAAGTTTTTTTTCTGTAAACAGTAAACCTCGCATCTTTTTTTCATTATTTGACGTAAAATTTAAACCAAAATCAAACCATAATGTAAATTTTAGAATGTTATTATACCTCTACATAATAATATGTGTGTAAATACGATAAGTAGTAATGCATTCAATGTCTTGAGTGCATTTCTTCAACATTATTTTTACAAAAACTATATTTACCCTCATTACAGAGGAATGGAGTTACATAGCACACAATGGGATACAGTTACAGATAAAAGTTTGGCAGGTTAATGTAAGCCAGGAGATGATCATATAACGAGAAATATTTCTACATTTTATTCTATTAGGGCAATAGCTACTCATTATTATCTCAAAGTATTTTCCTTATTGAAACAAGTATTGAAACAGGAATATTTGGACAAATCCACGAGTGAACGTCCACATCAAAGACTCTTAATTTTTGTGTTCTTTATGTTCTTATTGTTTAGAGTGTTCAAAAAAATAGTTCTATTGTTAATATTGACTTTGACAGCTCAGTTGTAATTATTTTCTGTTGAATATTTGTTAGTAAATATTTTATTACGTTTATCAGACAGAAATGATAGTCGAATAGCAGAACCTACGTATTCAAATTTCCAAATGTATTAATTTATAACAATAAATGTTGAGAGGAATTCATAAATGAGGTGGGATGTTAAGAATTTTTATTAGGTTCAGAAAGTACTAGACAAATAATATTAAACTTTAGAAGTAGCAAGACCCTTGAAACATAAAATTAAAATAAATCATTTACTTTGAATTATTGAAGATGCAATCTTGCAGGAGTATGAGTTGAAAATATTTTCTCATTCCCGCAAATATATCTTTTTAAACGTTTATCTTGAAACTTAGTCACTTATTTGGAGGTTCCATTTTTCCATGCAGAACACTTAGACCGCGTAAATTTTTCTGACGTTAACTGGGGCAAAAATATCCATGATATTCGTATATTTAAAAATATGTTTGTGAACTGTTTGGTATCCAAAAACAAGTATACGAAAGTTAAATTCGTTAACTGTATAGTACCGTAAATATTATCAAACGTGTAGGTTATTTCCAGACCTATAATAATATAATTAACGCTAATTTAGCAATAGTTTACATAATGGTTGTTTTATAAGCTATTGTGTGCATAAGTTAAAACATGATTTTTAAATTAAATTACTTTTTAAAAAAGGTTTTTTTTGACGTGTTACACACGTCAAATTGAATATGGCCTACACATAGATCAGACTTGTGACAGTTTAATGAAGTCCCTACGTTGTATAATTACTTAGTGTGGGTTGTTGGTTAACTTTGGAAAACAAATATGTCAATATGAGGAGGTGCTTATTGAGTTGCAATGACAGTCTAAAATTAAAAATAACTCTACATCATCAAACCTGCAGGCTGAGCAAATTTTCATCCTAATTTGATTTTCACTTGAATATAAATTTACTTACATTTTATTACCTATTTCAATAACATTAGTTTTAACAGGTACTGTACTTAGATTTGCTGCTTAAGGGGAGGTAACAAAGTTTTTTTAGTGAAATATTAATAGCTCAGGACGAAATAAACCAATTCCTATATAAATTTGATAAAAATATATCCATAAGCAAATTACAACTGTTAGCATAAGAATAAAATGAGAATTCTAAATTTAAAATTAAATCATTTACCTATTAGCCCAGTCACTTTAGGTAAGAACCTAGATATGAAAGATGTAAAGCTGATTTTTTGCATGGTGATAGTATATAATAGGAAAGGTGTTTTCTGAAAGTTCCCTGAATTTCCCCCCCTTGCTTCCCCTTAAACCCCCCCCCCTCCCCCGAAACACCAGGTTGAAAGTGTAGTGTTTTACTAAATCACCTATATCTTTTGATGTAAACGAGCTATCAGCATAATTATTTTTTCTTTGAACTCCCCGTAAAATTTACTTTAATAAAATAACCTTACATGTAGCATTATCTCTATTGGGTGGGTTTATATCTGTGATATAACAAAAAATATTATTTTATTTAAAACGTGAAGTTGTAGATTAAGCCAAACGTCGGTTATGCAGTAGGTAGTACGTCAATGTAACAACACTTTTTACCTGTTTGATGAGCTTTCCAAAAATGTATAACAATATATATTTTAATTTAAATTGTTACTGAATGAAGCCATTTAAATCCATGCTTCAAACAGCCACAAAGCGCATTTAGCGTACCATTCCAACTTGTCCAGTAAATATCTATTCTATATACAGGGTTAGTAAAAAGTGTGGAGACCCCCTGTAAATTTGTTTAACGGCCCATACTAAAAAAACTAAACTCGGCACACCTTTATGGCATGTTATGAAGTACTTTTTGGGAATAACCGTCACTTGATGATCATCCCCAAAATGGGGGATTTTGGGGGAAACTCTAAAATTTCAAATTTTAAGCCCCATTGAGTGACCCCTCATTTTGAAGGTCCTGGTAAAAGAAAGCCAACAACGCAAATTAGAGGTATCTACCTCAATCCAGTAAAAAATGGCAGCCAATTGAAATTCTCAGAAGTTAAATTTAACTTACAGCTTTTCAAGTCTGGAGACCCCCAGTAAATTTTGTAACGGCTCACACGAGGAAAACTAAACTCTACACACCTTTTTGGTATGTTATGAAGTACTTTTGAAGCCTAATAGCTACTTGGTTACCAAACCCAAAATGGGGGATTTTTGGGGGAAACTCAAAAACTTTAAATGATAAGCCCCATCGAGTGACCCCTCATTTTGAAGATCATAATAAAAGAAAACTAGCAAACTAGAGGTCTCTATCTTAACACAGTAAAATATGGCAGCCAATTTAATATTAAATTGCCAGTTATTTCTGATTTCTAAAGATTTCAATCAGTTTCAGTTTCCATTTTTTACTGGATTGAGATAGAAACCTCTAGTTTGCGTTGTTAGTTTTCTTTGACCAGGACCTTCAAAATGAGGGGCCACTCAATGGGGCCATTTAAAATGTGGTTTTTAAAGGGTTGTTTGAGTTTCCCCCAAAATCCCCCATTTTGGGGATGTACACCAAGTGGTGGTTATGCCCAAAAAGTACTTCATAACATGCCATAAAGGTGTGCCCAGTTTATTTTTTCTAGTATGGGCCGTTAAAAAAATAACAGGAGGTCTCCACACTTTTTACTAACCCTGTATAATTCAGTTTTAAAAATATTTGTATAACTAAATCTAGAGTTCTACTGGACCGATTTTATAATTATTGTGTCGTTGGAAAGCTTAATTCATGTAAATTTGCAAATAATTATGAAAGTTTGTTTTTGTTATGATTTATGGTGAAAAAAAAATGTTTTCCATAAGAAATACATTGAAAACTGTGTTTTTCACACGTTTTATTTGGGTGCGACTTTTGGCTACTTATTTTGAGTATTTCCAAAAAGTGCATGGTACCAATTTGTAGGAAATGTTATTCTCTTTCAGAATATCACCTTCCACTCTGGTGGATTTCCTCACCATTTAAAAGTTATTTGCTAAAAGGCTAAGCAACCTCTGAATTTATAGTAATGATAAAATACTGAGTAAGGGATATTTTCGTTAAACTTTGTACAACTAAATCTAGACTTCTACTAGACCGATTTTGTTAATTAATGGGTCATTGGAAAGCCTAATTCATGTAGATTTGCAAATAATTATGAAAGTGTGATTTTATCAAATATTTGTGGTGAAAGTTTCTTTTTTCAAGTTTCTGTTTTCAAGTTTCTATTTGTAGCCAGCTTTTGCCTGCCTTTATTAAGAATTTTCAAAAATGCATGGTAGTTATTTGTAGTAAATTGTATTCGCTTTCAGAATATCACATCCACTTTGATAGATTTTCCCTCCATTTAAAAGTTATTGGTAATAAGCTAAGTGATCTACAAATTTTAAGTGGTGAGAAAATACTAATTTGTTTTTTTTTTAAACTTTGTACAACTAAATTGATTGTATAAATGATTGTATAAAGCATTGATTGTATAAATTCACTCCCACCCTTCATTGACGAAGGAACTGACGATGATGAGGGAAAAGAAAGTTGATATGTACTGTATTGTTTATGCCTTACTTAAGTGTTTTTTTAACTGTAGGCTAATTAAACCTGTTGAGCATATATTTGCCTTTTCTTATAACTACCGATTACTTAATTTTTAATCCTTGTGAGTACTTATTTTCTTACTATTTTTGTAATTCAGTGTTCTTATTTTGCTTGTTAAACATTCACACAGGGTGTGTAAACAATAAATAAATAAATAGTAATCATTTAGTAATATTTACTGAACAATTTGGAATGATGTGCTAAGTGAAGCATGGATTTAAATAGCTTCATTCGGTAACAACTTAAATTAAAATATATATTGTTATACATTTTTGGAAAGCTCATAAAATAGGTAAAAAGTTTTGTTTAAAACACATTGACGTACGACCTACTGCAAAAACCAGGGTTTGACCTAATCTACAATTTTATGTAAAAAAATAATATTTTTTGTTATATCACAGATATAAACCCACCCAATAGAGATAATGCTACATGTAAGGTTATTTTATTAAAGTAAATTTTACGGGGAGTTCAAAGAAAAAATAATTATGCTGATAGCTCGTTTACATCAAAAGATATAGGTGATTTAGTAAAACACTACACTTTCAACCTGGTGTTTTGGGGGAGGGGGGGTTTTAAGGGGAAGCAAGGGGGGGAAATTCGGGGAACTTTCAGAAAACACCCTTCCTATCATACACTATCACCATGCAAAAAATCAGCTTTACATCTTTCATGTCTTTGTTGGCCTTGATTTTTAACTTAAGTTACTGGGCTATATTGGGTTTGATGATGATTGGAGCGCGTGATCAAAATCAATCACCACTATCATATATCTTATATCAAATACTGTCCTATACAGGGTGAATAAAAAGTCAAGACCCCCCATCTATTATTTTTCTAAGTAAATATACAGAGATATCCTTTTGGTGGTCGTGCAATATTAGCAGGAAAATTCATTTTATGGTTTTGAAATTTTTTAATGTCCCCCCAAAAGGGAGGATTTGGGGGGCAACTCAAATATTTTAAACGTAAACCCCCTTCAAGTGACACATCATTTTGAAGGGTTTACAAAAACTTAAAAAATGGTGAAAACTAGATGTCTCTATCTCTCCTCTATCCAAAATGGTAGCCCGTCAAATGTTGTGGAAAAACAGGCCTTGACGTAAACCCCCTTCAAGTGACACATCATTTTGAAGGGTTTACAAAAACTTAAAGAATGGTGAAAACTAGAGGTCGCTATCTCTTCTCTATTCAAAATGGTAGCCCATAAAATGTTGTGGAAAATCAATGGTAAAATTGGTTTGTAATGGTATTATTGACTACCATTTTGGATAGAGAAGAGATAGCGAACTCTGGTTTTCACCAGACTTTAAGTTTTTGTAAACACTTCAAAAAGGAAGTGTCACTAAATGGGGATTTTCATTTAAAAGTTTTGAGTGCCCCCCCCCCCAAAAGGGAGATTTGGGGGGCAACTAAACAATTTTCAATTTAAACCCCCATCAAGTGACACCTTATTTTGAAGTGTTTACAAAAACCTAAAGAATGGTGAAAACGAGAGTTCGCTTTCTCTTCTATATCCAAAATGGTAGCCAATATTACCATTACAAACCAATTTTACTATTGATTTTCCACAACATTTGACGGGCTACCACTTTGGATAGAGGAGAGATAGAGACATCTAGTTTTCACCATTTTTTAAGTTTTTGTAATCCCTTCAAAATGATGTGTCACTTGAAGGGGGTTTACGTTTAAAATATTTGAGTTACCGCCCAAATTCCCCCTGTTGGAGGGACATTAAAAAATTTCAAAACTATAAAATGAAACTTCCTGCTAATATTGCACGACCACCAAAAGGATATCTCTGTATATTTACTTAGAAAAATATTAGATGGGGGGGGGTCTTGACTTTTTATTCACCCTGTATAATATACTATACCCTGTAAAAGTACTAAAAATTTGGATTAAATTGACGATTTAGGATTGGATAATTAGGTTGGCTTTAGATAAAAAAAAAACAGAATAACGGGGGTTTTTTAAAAATACCGTGCTAACGTCATATTCACTATTTTTTTGTTGTTGTTTAAATTTATATCTTATGAACTAAATAAGGTATCTTGATAAAATTCTGTTTGATACGGAATATTAAATGCTAAATAAATTTGTATTAGACATATTCTCATTAAACTAGCCATTTTCCAGTAATTTAAGTTATACAAATTAAAATGGCCGCCATTTTGAAACTGAAAAATGTTTTAAATGATTTTTTACCTTGAAACTGATTATGACTTGATTGGATTGTTACCCAAATTTCATAAAGAAAATTAAATAGTTTTTAAGATATCCATTTAAAACACAAACATAAAATAGCGGATATCTCGCGTTGAAGTTTTTTGAAAAAATATTTTGATTATCGTTTTATTTTGACCCATTAAACCTATCCCTAAATTTTGTATACTTATAGGACACCATGTATACTCACCACGGCCGCCTTTAACTACAGGCCGCGGCCTGGTAGGATTGGCAACGTCGCAAGTGGTGTCGTTCAGTGACAGACGTCCCATAATATAACATGGCAGACAGGTGACATAAGCTCATTATTTCGCACTTTATTGATTTAAATTTAAATTTATGCACATAAATTTATTAAAATATTGAAAATAAAACATACAGAATTGAAAACCGAAACAATATGAATTAAAATCTATATCTGTACATTTTCAAGCGGAGTCAATATTGTCATAGTCCAGTAATCTATCTTTCGTAAATACACGAATGCCATTAGCTGCTTCCAAACAAAACAGCTGTTAACAATACCACTTGCGACGTTGCCAGTTCGAAGGCCGCGGCCTGGATTTAAAGGCGGCCGTGATACTCACCGTCTTGAGATTTAACATTATAAGTGTAAATATATGTTCCGAGAGTGTTATTAGACGTATTTTTATTTACAATCAGTAGAACTTTGGTAACGAATCACTAATAAATATATTTTGTAGAATTTTAGTTATAAAAATATATTACGTTGTATATCTGAATACTCAATCTAGGCCTATAACTACACTAGTTAAATTGCCTGTGTGTGAGCTCATACACAAAACATAACGTTTCCGATTGAACACAATATCATACAGCGGTTAAGGTTTGCATAAATCATGACTATCATATTGGCAATATGTAGCATATTGGGCTTCCCTTGCATACATATCTGATTGATTGTTTGCATACCGTAGGATCAATATTGTACTCTATTTTAACAAATTTAAGACTACAGACAAATGGGTTAAAATTATATTTTAATGAAACGATACATCGAAAATAACCAGTAGAATTGCTATAGCAAAACTGAGCGTTTTTGTCTTGCTCTAACCATTTATCATATATAACTTCTTGAGTGGACTTTTAAACCACAAATACTCTTATATCTTAAGCCCTGTAAATTAAAATACACCTATGGCCAATATAACAATTAATGATACGATTTCAGTCAAATAATACTCCAATATTAATCCTCGGAAGATATAAACACAATTAAGCAACTTCATTTTAGGACGATTTAAATATTAGAGCGTAGAATATTAAAGTTAACCATAGATTAAACATACTTGTGTAGATAAATCTATGGTTTATGTCACTAAAATCGTTCTTGACTTTAGCTTACGTTTTATGGTAAGTTCAATAAATGACTAAACTAACATCAGAATTTAAATAAAAACTAATAAAGAGTCATTGTGTTGATTTAAAAAATTCAGATTTTTAAAATATTATGTTTTTTTTTTAAATTTAATTAAACATTGTTGAGGATTAAAAGCTAAATAAATCAAATTTAATTTATACTGTAGAATTATCGGGAATTTAATGAATTATTGCAAAATTAAGTGTGCTTTCCCACTTCCACGAAAAAAATAATAACTGTCTTCACTAAAACTAATTAATTACTTGCTTGACAGCAGGAAAAACCATCCTAGTGTGTACTATTTAAGATCAGTGATGATTCGTAAACAAAGTTAATGCCTCTAAATGTTTATTAACGAAAATAATAGCAGTATTATTGATGTTTTAACCAAAAATATTTCCGATTACAGATATAATATACAAGACCAAATAAGATAACGTAGAGCTATAAGATGGTGTAACCAAATTATTTATCATAGAAAGGTAAAGCAAGCACATTCAACCACAAAGCCCTCGAGGGCTATAAAAACTTTGGTCTGGTTTTGCCCGACTGAGCTACAACTTTGTTTGCAGGACACAATTCTGGAGGATCTATCAGGATTCAGGATGAAATTTATCACGCAAAAGGGGTTAAATTTATCATGCAAATTTATCAAGTTAAGGGTGAACAACATCATTAGGTGTATACTGTATATTACCAGCTTAGTATATAATGTAGGCATTCTATAGAATGATTAGACATTGCCTGAACCTTTTAGGCAAAGTTGTAAATCTAGTAATGAAGATAAGATTTTATACATTTTGACTAGGCAAAGGCAGTGTGTATAATTTCTTAAGGCAAAGTATACAATAAATTTGTCCAAAAAGAATTTTATTTACAACAATGAAATATTTTTATGGTTAAGTTAGGTTAGTTTATTTCAGATAAGGGACTTAAAGTCTAAAAATTACCTACAACAGCGTATTTCATACTTTACCTGTAGTGCCAACGGTCATTCTATAGAATGACTAAGCTAAGTATATAATGAGGATAATTTCATACTTTCCTAAACCGCATTGTATAGAATGCCGAATTATATACTTTGCTGGTACCTAAAATGTTTGGTGAACGTTTTATCCATGACATGCTAATACTATTTAAAATATCTATAACTATGCATTAGTAACTGAAATACGTTATTGACATCAGGATTGTTTACAAACTACTATGAACTTTAAAATCTATCACGCATTGTAACTATATCCAAAATTTACATGTGTGTGTGGACCCTAATGGAAAAGCCATAAGCCATTCGCTATTAGCCAATAGCCATTAAGCCATTAGCCATCAACCAAAGCCATTTGAGCCTATGGGAATCGCGTCTGATCTAGTGAGTATTGAAGCGGAACTTCTGCTGCCGGGCTCTAATCCCGTCAAATTACAAATATTTTCTGCTAATAATGCTTTTGCCATGGCATCCAACCAAAACTACATAAATACGAAAAAACAAATTATTGGTTTCTTAGTTTAACCTTCTCTCTACACCATTTCTTAAAATAACTCTACAAAATGTTGGTAATTATCTCAAAATAAATAGGATATCTTAAATTTCAATCACTAAACCGAATGCGCATGGATACAATTTCTTTCAATACACTTCAAGGTATACATTTGAACAAAATTAAGTAATATTCTCAGTATAAAGGTACACCCAAGCGAGAAGTAGATAAATGTATTAAAATATAGTTTATTAAAAAAAACATTGGCTACAAATTGTGCTTATAAATAATAATCTGTATTTTTAAGCACAGTTTGACAGAGACTTCAAAAACACATTTGTGGTTTAATTGGCCTAAACATTTAACACAACAAAAAGGAACTACTGTAGCTGACATTGACAGTGCTACCTGTGTTCCGCTAAGTTGCTGTCATATAGAAAGAAAATTATTGTTTTTTATTGGATGAAAAAAACACTGATTTAAAGATATAAATTCAAAGTTATTACTATTAGTAAGAGAAGATACAATCTAAATCCGTGAAGAATTTTGGATATTGTCATAAGAAATGGGTTAAGTAAAACCATATCTCCCAAATTGTCAGTAAAAAAAGTTGTTAAAACTCAATACAAGTTCACAACAGAAAGCCACAGTTACCAAGAGTACACTTGAACCGAACACTGAAGTGGTGATGTTAATTGGGAGTTAATTGCCAACTAATTAGCGAAGTGAGCTTGTTAATTGGAACATCTCAAGTAACCTTGATGGCAAAGTAATCTAGTTAATCAGCGCTTAAAAAATATATTTTACATTTAGTTTCGGAATAGTTTAAATTAGTCACTTCTGTGTTTTATAATTGCCTTTTGCACTCAATTAACATTGTGATATAATATTGGGTTGTATTAGATGTCGGGATTTATTTATTTGCTGGAATTGATCCGTTATGGTGTAAATACAACTGGTGGTAGTTCAAACATTAAATATTTTTTACATAAACGTAGGGAATTTGCCCATTTCATAAGTCTTGTACTTTGTTTAACATGCACATTCAAATCTTAACAACAATTTATGCTCTCTCCAAGGATTTTTAACTTTGAGAGATTAATCTACTCATGAAAGAAAATTCAAGTAATATAAATTTAATCATTGGTCTCTAAGGCATGGTTTTGAACATTGGGTTACGCAAGGCTAAGGATTTGTGACTAAGGTGAACTAACTTAAGTCGTCGAACCTTCAAAACGACTTTGCTGTACTAATGGCATATCTCTTCTTCAAATTGGTTTTGATTAAATAAGATGAAAAATAATGATCAAAGTTCTATTGGTGATCATTTTTAGGTTTAATTATTAGTTTTCCATCGGTAGTTTTAAGACATAACAAAATCAGCAGTTACTAACAAAAAGTATTAGCAAACGCATAATATATGGCTTATATCATTGACTTTTTAATACTTAAGTAGACAATATACATCCATAGTATAAATGAAATGAATGAAAATGAAAATGAAAATACTTTTTTTATTGAGGCGAACATTAGGACCACATGGTCCTTTCTTACAGTTAACCTCTTATGTACTAAATATATACTAAACAATGTATTTTTACAAAACTTTTAAAACTATAAACAAAATAATAAGTAAAAACTAAAGTTATAAATCTTTGTCCCTAATATACGCATACACACACACATTCACTCTTTGCCATACCTATGCCTAACGCACGCCATCCCACCAATATATATTTTCATGTTTTTTTTATAGACCAGACATTAAAACCTTTTGTTTAAAGATCGAGGTGGAATGATCTACTCATTAATCTACAATCGAAAATGCTATTTCCTGCCTAGTATTTGTTACTTTATGTGACATAATCTATCTATCTATTAAGAGGCAAGCATGTTTCTTTAAAACCATTTTTCGCAGCTTGTGTGTATCGCAGGGAAAATCTAAGCATACCGTTACAAAGATATTTTCCTGTAGAAGTGCAGAATCCCTTTAAAAATTTAAATAGGCTCAAATATAAGCTCAAAAAATGAATTTGAAATTTTAAAAATTTAACATGGGCTTTATGGGTTGCCATGCTGGTGACGAAATAACAACTAAATATATACAGAAAATCAAAACAAATGGAAGGAATTCCAATCACATGTTTTATTTAAAGCGTGGGGTGAAAACAGATACAACCTTTTGAATGAGCTATAGCAACTATTATGACCCATCAACTTTGTCAGCAACAAAAAATAAGGTAGAAAATAGAATTCAGGACACGCTTTCGGTGAATGGCTGTGGCTCACACAACTAAATGTTTTGTTTTTATTAAAAAAATCGTGACAGCTGGTCCATAGAGATGGGATGTCTACTTCAGTATCCAATAGTCAAAACGTGTAGATTACATGTGTTTGGTCGAGTTTTCGACCACTGGACGACCACTAGTCTATATCTATCTATATATTAATAGGCAAGCATGTTTCTTTAAAACCTTTTTTCTCAGCTTGTGTGCATCGTGGGGTAAATCTGCGCATACCATTAGAAAGCAATTTTCCTGTAGGTGTGCAGAATCCCTTTATAAATTTAAATAGGCTCAAAGATAAGCACAAAAAATGAGTTTAAAAATTTGAAAAAATTAACATGGATATTATGCGTTGCCATGCTGGTGACGAAATAACAACGAAATATAAACAGAAAATCAAAACAAATGGAAGAAACTCCAATCACATGTTTTATTTACAGTGTGAAGTGAAAATAAAGAAGTGAGTACATTACATATTTTTGGTCGAGTTTCGACCACTGGACGACCTCTCGTACTTATTTAATACGCAAGCAGGATTTTTGTGACAATTACTCCTCCGAAACTACTGAACCGATTGACATGTTTTTGGTGTCATTGGAAAGAGCGTAACGTGAAGTTGTGCAGGAAACTTTATTTTTAGGTAAATAATTAGAGAGTGAGGCCCTGGGGCCCTTTAAAGTTTCGTATTTCTCCATAAGATTAACATGGGAAACAAACATTGTTTTGAAACTCCAGCTGTTAATTAAACCTCACTTAATAATTGGTCTCCATGGAAGCATGAGAAAATTCACAATGTTTACATTTGCTTTGACATTTAAATGTAAACAACCAGAACTGTCAAATGCCTATTTCAAAATTTCAGACAGCTGATCCAAAAAAATAAAACAACTATAAGCCTATGTGGTAGGTTTATTTAATCTTAAACTTAATGATGGATTATTTATTATCAATCTATTTCAATGATTATGAAAGAGATTTTTCCCGTTGTGAAGAAAAATTAAAAGTGAGAAGGAGAACATATGTTAGTTGTAAACAGCCAATGTGTAAATTATCTATGTTGTATTAAAAATGTGTATAGTTTTGTATGTTGGTTTGTATTTAATGATATAAGTTATTAATTATAGAATTTTTATTTTAAGGATTTGGCATATGAGTAAACCTGTGATAAATAACACCATTTCAGAGTTCTGCCAGTTTTTGCCTAACTCTGTCCTGTAGAGTTTAAAGTAGCCTACACCTTATTGTCTACAAATTGGCTAAATGTTTTAGGTACGGTATTTTATAAAAGCTGACAGCCTTTTTAAGTTGACTTAAATTTTAAGCTTACCTTTTCCCATCCATGGGCAGTTTGATTGTTATAAATTAACCCTTTAAACTGGAATAGGAATGTTATGTAAATTTTGAGTATTTCCATTAGTTAATAATCTTTTAGTTCACTGTTTTAAAATCATCGGAAATTATGACTGTTATTAGTTTTTAATGTTATTTGTTTATAAAACACTCCAGAACTTCTTTGCAATTGCTCTATTTCGAGCAACATGTACACTAGTACTTATTTAATACGCAAGCAGGTTTTTTGTGACAATTACTCCTCCGAAACTACTGAACCGATTGACATGCTTTTGGTGTCATCGGAAAGAGCGTAACGTGAAGTTGCGCAGGAAACCTTTTTTTAGGGAAATAATCAGAGAGTGAGGCTCTGAGGCCCTTTAAAGTTTCGTATTCCTCCATAAGATTAACATTGATTGGGAACAAAATTTGATAGAAACTCCAGCTGTTGTCAGAAATTTAAAGTGAGAAGAAGAACACATGTTTATTGTAAACAGTCAATAAGTTTGCTAATTTAACAGTTTGCTACAAACATTTACCGACTTGGTTGAAATGAAATATTTACTATTTGAATTTGGGTTGGCGTAAGTATTACAATAAAAAAAAAACAAGGGAGCCTGGATATTTTTTTATACTAAAAAGAAAACTGAATTAACACTGTGCTGCATTTCTTGGTAATTATTGAAAAAACCGATTTTCAAACTTAATAGGAAAGTTATATAACACCGCCAAGGAAAAAAGATAGAAATAATGGGTTTTTTTAGAATTTTTAATCGTTATTATGGACAACAACAAGTAATGCTATTTGTAGGAAACACTTAAAAACAAGATAATTTTTTGAAAAAAGTTTTTTGCAAGAAATGTTGATTATATCGATCTGTTAAAATGTACATCTTGAGTATTTCCATAATCTTTGAGTTGAATCTTTTCAAGTAATCAGAAATTATGACTGTTATTTGTTTTAAAGTAACGCCTGTAATACTTAGCAATTGCTCGAGTTCGAGCAACGGGTACACTAGTATGCAGTTTACTAAAGGGGTTCCTTCCCCTCGGCATGGTTAAAAGGTGATATTTCCATCAGTATTTTTTATTACCCAGACAGTGGTTCAATTAATTCAAGTACATTCATTTTTGCCCTAAAACTGGTTACAAATTTGGCATAGAAATTGAATATCTAGTTCTATCTTTAAAATACAATAGATTGTTATATTTAGTGTAATGAACAATCAAATAACAATGATTCCCTGTTAGTGTTCTCTGGAAAAGTGATTAACCGTTTTAACAAAGAATGCATGGTGGTAATGTTTTTAATTTTCGAATCAGCAATTGGCTTTGTGGCTGGAATATGATTCAGCTCTGCTGATTTCATACAAGCAATCATATCGTATAGTTTAATGAGTCAAAACGAATTATCTTGATGGATTTACATCATTTGACTAACGAGAGAGAAAGCAAATTTAACTCTGATTGCAGCAAATTTCTGTTGACGGGACTGATCACAAAAATTAAATTAATCGTTCAACTCAAAAATGTTTTCAGATTTCTTACAGTTTGGTTAAACTGATTATAATCTTAATGGTTTTGTCCAAACGCGCCCATTATAAAAGTAATTTTACACGTTTAACTGCGTTCGCAAAAAGAATTGATTCAATGAGTACATATTTTTGAGGCTACAACGAAACTAAAAATGTGGTGCATACAATGTGTTGTCCAACATTTTCTTTTTAAATATTCAGAAGATTTGGTAAAGAAGTAATAAATGGTAAATAAATTAAGCAAGATATATTTAACCTAGCTTATATTCAATTCGCTGGATTCTGTCAACAAATAAAAATTACAGAACATATTTGCTTGTGAATTTCAAACAACGTTTGTATTAAATACCCCCACCGCAGCAAACCTGCAGACTTAGTGAATTTCCATTTGCCTGATTGGATTTAAACTTAAATGACTCCTTAAAATATCACATTTATTCCCTATTTAAACAGAATTAGTTTAATGAGTACTTAGGTTTGCTGCAGCAGGGAGGGTAAAAAAGTGTTTTAATGTAAAATGTTAAAAGGTACTGTGGTTTAGTGATAAATTAATGCATTTTCCAAATTTGATCAAAATATGTTGATAAACAAGCAAACTACATCAGTTGACTTATTCTCCATAAAAATAACATGGGAATTTTAAAATTACAATTTTTTGGAATTTTCTTCGTAACAATTAGGCGCATAATAACGCTTCAATATACTAAATTACTTGTTTTTTTAAGCTCCACAAAATGGTTTAAAAAGAAATTGTGAAATTTTGTGTTTTTAGGGTCAAAAATGGGAAAACCCTATTTTTACCCCATAAAACCCCCCATAAACCCCCGTTCCCATAGTCCGATCATGCTGGTTCGCGAACTCATTCAAGTTTATCCCGCCTTACACCTTCAAAGCAAATTTTATCAAAATCGGACAAAAATTACTCAAGTTATCGTGCGGATGGACACACATATATATATAGATATATAACAATTTGAACGAATGGTGTTTTTGGCCTATGGGGACATCAAAATGAAAAAGTAAATCGATCCCGGGCCTAGGTCTTACCATGAGACCTACGGTAATAGCTACTTCCCTATAGGGAAATTCGCTAAAATGTAAAACTTTATTCATTCTGATCTTAGATTCGCAAAGTAAGATTTAGTTTTCATTTTAATTGTTTTAACCTCCATTCTGTTAGGTCTTAGGTCTTACAACAACTCATAATCTAAAAACATGTACCGGTACTTCAATTGTACTCTCTCTTCGATATTGTAATAATTGTCTTGACATAACAAATATATTAGTAACAATAAGAACTTATCATTAAAACTAATTGGCCAAAACCCACTAGCTGCATATCGTTGACTTAATTAGTTTACATACGTGGCATGTTTCTACTAGCAATGTTGCTCCTGAAACTAGAATGTAATAACGTTGCATAGTTACAAGTAGCAATTATGTTACAATAGCCCTGACGTTCTGAATACATATATTTATTGGCTTCAATAAAAATGTTATTCTAAATACATATTTTAAGACAGACCTTGAAAAATAGACTTATCAAAAAGTCGAATCTCCATTAAAGGCACAAATAATTATAAATTTACGTCTTCTCAATTTATATACTGTATCTGCAATTGTAAAAGGTGCTTTAAATTTGAGACAAATTTAAATGGACTAAATAAGTTAGATTATGCTTCCAACATTTCACCTAAAAAAGCTCGATTACTAAGATAATCCTAATGGATAATAAATCAAAATTATATAAAAAAACGTATATTTAACTATTAAACCATTTTGATAAACGCTCTACATATCTGAGGAAATATTGGAAAACAAAATCAAAGTGTTATGACTCTCAATTCTGTCAAAAAGCAAGTGTTAATAGAAGGCCGAGGATATTCCTGTTAACGAACTGATCATTGTTTACTGAGCTTTCCAGGCTTGAGTAAATCCTTCCTTTGTTGGAAGAACTTTTTTGTACAATTATCATGATGATTCTACCCTTCTGATATTTTTGCCAAAAAAAAAACTTAAGCAACCAGATGTTCATTTTTTATTTTTTATATAACTATTGATCTTTTTTGGTGGAGATATGTTTTTGACTTTTCGTTTCCATAATGTTCATTTATAAAGGGAAATCAATGTTTTATATAATAATACAATAAGGTATGAGTAAGCCCTTTCTTTGTTGGTAGAATATTTTTACAATTGTCATGATGATTATACTTCATCTTTTTGATATTTTAAGCCAAAAAACTATAGCACCAGAGATTTAAAATGTTAATGTACACTGAGAAAGAACTTTGAATATTACAAAGAAGTAAGATGTAAAGATGATTTTCGAACGCTAAAGAAAGTATTGTAAATAAATATTGTGCACGGGAATGAATATTTTTACAACTACTTATTTTAGCTCCTACTTAGCACTCCTACTTCCCACGAGTGATAGTGATAATAGAATTACATCGATTGGTTAACAGAAATAGAAGATAATTTAGTTTCATGTAATACCTGCTATGAGGTGTTTTTATTATTAACGTTACGTTAACGCAATGTAATCTTTTCTTTTTAAGCTAATATGTAAATAAAATAAGAAAACTAACAGTAAATTATATTATTTAGTTGTTTTTTTAAGCTGTAGGAATGATTTACTCGTAAGTAAAGTAGGCTACCTTTACTGAACTCGAAAAACATTTCCGCCCCTGTTAGCTTTGATCTTTAATGCTGTAAAGTACGACTTTGCTCACTAGTTAAGAAATCTATAACATATTAATGTGTTAATCGGTTTGAAGATATTTAAGTTATACCATAGACAAATAGAATTAAATATAGACCGACAGCAGTGCTGCGTTTAGCATTAGTTCTGGCATCCACCACTGGGAGCGCCGTGTAGTTGCCGCGCATAAGATACGTAACTACACGGCGCTCCCAGCGGTGGACGCCAGAACTTATGCTAACTGCAGCACTGCTGTCAGTCTATATTTAGTTCTATTCGTCTATGGTTATACGCGTAGAGTTTAATCAAACATTGATTTGGTGTAAAGGTATTTGAACTGCAATTACTTCGTAATTACATTCTGTAGCTGTGAAATGTTAAATCATTGTTGTAACTGAAACACTGCCAGTAGTCCAGCAGCTAGCCATACTTTAGTGTGCAAACTTGCGTATACTCAATATTCTTGCATAACGTTTTAGTTTGATGTCTAGGGAGTTTAAAAAACCTGGGTGTTTACCTCCTACCCCCCACGTTTTCCGGCTATGACGTAATCAAAATGGCGGCCATTGATTTTTAAAAAGCGTATATTTCGCAAACTATTTGTCGGATCGGAATGCACTTTTTTTTTTATTTGAAAGATAATTTTAAATGCTATCTGTTTTACATTTACACATTTGTTGTATGTTGAGTAAATTTTTCGTAATGTTGCAAAAACCTGTATTTTTTAATATTTTTGTGTTATTTTTGTTTGTAACGTTTTATTGATACAGTATATCAAAAACCACCAATAGAAAAAGTCGTAGAACATTTAAAAAGCTTTACAAAAATACCAAATTTGATATGTTTTACTCAACATATTACGTCAGGAAACTAGATAAATCTCATAAAAACACCTATTTTGGCGCAAAAACGCCTTTTAGTCCGGCATCTAGGGCAGTGCACAAGTCTTATATAGACAGTTTTACCATTCAATGTTGATGTATGTGTCTAAGTAAGTGTTTTCAACTCGGGTGTCACGTCTGCACCCACTGCAGTTTCCGGTTATGACGTCATCAAAATGGCGGAAAGGGCTATATTAAAAATAACTATATTTTACATACCATGTATCGGATCGGAATGAACCTTTTTTTGTTTGAAAGATAAGTTTACATGCTATCTTTCATACATTTACACTTTTGTTGTATGTTTAGTGCATTTTTTGTAATTTTGCAAAAACCTATATTTTTAAATATTTTTGTGTTATTTTGTTGATTACGTTTTATTGATACAATATATCAGAAATAACTTAAAGAGAATGTTGTAGCACGTTAAAAGGGCTTTACAAAAATACCAAATACGATATACTTTACTCAAAGGATCACGTCAAGAAACTAGAAAAATCGTACAAAAAACCTAATTTGGCGCAAAAACTCATATAAATCCGACATCGATGGCTGTGTACGAGTCATATATAGACAGTTTTACCATTCAATGTTGATGTATGTGTCTATAGAAGTATTTTTAACTCAGGTGTCACGTCTGGACCCACTGCAGTTTCCGGTTATGATGTCTTTAAAATTGCTACATGTTACGATTTCACCAACTATCTATATATTAATTTGAAACTGTTTTTCTTTGTCACAGCTATTTTGAGAGAACGGCTGGGCGTAGAAATTCGGTAGAGGTGTCTAAAGAAAGGTCTTGGTCTGTAGATGAGCCATCAAAAGAGAAACGTGGTGAATTCCCTTGGGGCTCTGCCCCAGTGGCCTTTGAATTCCCATCCCATGTTATTCTTATGGAGGAAAACGGGGTTTTTTCACAGCTAATTTGAGAGAACGGCTGGGCATAGAAACTTGGTAGGGGTCTCTAAAGAAAGGACTTGGTCTGTAGATGAGCCATCAAAAGAGGAACGAGGTCAATTCCCTTGGTGCTCTGCCCCAGAAGCCTTTAAAGTTGCCTCTTCAGATTTGTTTACATTACGACCATATGCATAATTCTACACTACTTTTTAATGAAACAGCTGTTAATATTTAAATTGTGATTAATTGAATTTGTCAAAAATGATGTACAGTATTTGCAATGGGTTTTTCTGATTTTAAAATGGATTTTCTTCTGCATCGTGTCATGTTTTGCAGTATAATGTTCTATTACCAAATCAGTGGAAAATCCTATTATCACAGTAACTCTTAAAATTATTTCTTTTGGAGTTAACTTATATCTATTGTATGGGTTGGTTTCTGCCTTTTTTACAACTTCTTGGAGATTGTACCTAGGTGATATTCGTTGGCATATTGCATCTGTAGACGAAACTTGGGTTGGTGTGATTATTAGAATAGAAAAGAGTGAGAAATCCTGTACAATTTGATATTGAAATAATCGATTTGCAAACAATGGAAACATAGAAAAAGTCATAGAACACAACCAAGTAGAAGAAATAGAAATAATGTTGTTTTTTTTTTCATTTATAATCGTTATCATAGACAACCTAATGCGGCTATGAGAGGGAAAAATTGGTAGAAAACACTAAAAAAACAAGATCAGCTTTTTGAAAAAAAGATAAGATATTTACAAAAGATTTTGATTATATCTAAATGTTGTGTAGATTGTGAGTATTTCCATAATCTTTAAGTCGCCTGTAATGCAATTGCTCGAATTCGAGCAACAGGTACACTAGTTTTACTTAAAATAAGACCATTACCCCCTTTTATGCAAATATAAGCACAACAAATCAATGTAATTAGTCCATAGGAATGTTCCCACTGTACAAATACCCCGGGTGCAGCAACCCTGTGGACTAAGCGAATTTCCATTTGCCTGGGTTGATTTTCAATTAATCTATTAAATTACCATTGTTTGAGAGTACCTAGGTTTGCTGCTAAATGGAAACTAATAAAGTGGATTTATTATTAAAATATTAATGGCTTAGTATTGGATAAATAAATTTGCCAAGTTTGATCAAAATATATCCATAAACAAGCCAACTACTACATTTACAATATTGTCCATAAAAATAACATTGGAATTTTAAATGAAAAATGTTTTTATTTTCTTCTTAACCAATAACCGTACAAAAACACTTTTACATACTACATTATTTGTTTTTTCAAGGTCTTTCAAAAGGTTTGGAGAAAAATTTATAAATTTTGTGTTATAAGGGTAAAAAAAGAGAAAATCCCACTTTAGTCCCATAAAACCCCTCTTTGAACTCCGTTCCTATGGTCCGATCATACTGGTTCGCAAAACTATTCAAATTTATCCCGCCTTACACCTTCAAACCAAATTTCATCTAACAATCTAACATTTGAACACACAGGTTTTTGGCCTCTGGGGATATCAAAATAAAAGATTTAAACGGTCCCGGACCTAGGTATTACCATGAGACTTGCGATAATAGCCACCTTCAAATGTGGAAAATTTGCTAAAATGTGCTTTTGAAAATCACGTAACTGCCTTCCACCATTTGTGTCCAACTAATAGTGCAAAAGTACTTGATTCTGTCATAAATAAATGTACAAATTAACTTAATAAACAACTTTATTATTAAAAGACAATAGTTATTTGTGCAACTAGTGAGCAATTGCACATTGCACTCGAGTTGCACATTATATTTTTCTTACAGTTACCATCAAACAAATAAATTGGTAAAGAAACGTAACATATTTTTACACAGAAGTGAACTTTTAATATGACATTTAATGATACAACAGTATAACAGCTGACCAGCTGTCAGCCAGTGCTGCCAACATATTTCGCGCGCATACGACCTTGTCTGCATTTACGCGCTCACTATTTCGTGCCTTCACGTTGCAAATCTGGAGTGAGACAAAGTAATTAGAGTGAGACAATGTTAACATTGTCTCACTGATGAGCGAATTGGCCACTTTGCTTTCTCAAATCAGTGAGATAACATGTACATTGTTAGGTAACTGTAGGAAAAAGTATTTACTTATCACACAACCAATGGACTGTAAACAATACACATTGTTGAATACCTATCAAGTACAACTAAATTTATAACTGTCCTGATTGTTTTTTTTACCCGTCTGATACTTAGGTAACATACCAATTAATTAAATAAGTTACAAATTAACTTAATTGGCCAATAGTGGTATTGCTTGCTACTAGCTAAGCTTTTGCTTAGGATTAAATTTAGGATATTTTAGGCCTATAATATATTGTTTTATCACTATTCGTAAATAACACGTTCAATTGTTCATATATGAATAACTTAGACTTCCAGTATAGACCTCTGTGTCCAAAATACGGTGAAAAAGGGAAGACTATAAACGCTGTGTGTCCGTAGAGACTATAACTTGAGTTACTTTTGACTTGAGTATGATTTCGATGTAATTTGGTTTGAAGGTGTAAGGCGGGATTAATTTGAATAATTTTGCAAAACCAGCATAATCGGACCATAGGAACGGAGTTCAAAGAGGGATTTTATGGGACTAAAATGGAAATTTCTCTTTTTTTTACCCTTATAACACAAAATTTATCAATTTTTCTCCAAACCTTTTGAAAGACCTTCAAAAAACAAATAATGTAGTATGTAAAAATGTTTTTGTACGGTTATTGGTTAAGGAGAAAATAAAAACATTTTTCATTTAAAATTCCAATGTTATTTTTATGGACAATATTGTAAATGTAGTAGTTGGCTTGTTTATGGATATACTTTGATCAAACTTGGCAGATTTATTTATCTAACACTAAGCCATTAATATTTTAATAAAAAAAAACCACTTTATTAGTTTCCCTTTAGCAGCAAACCTAGGCACTCTTAAACAATGTTAATTTAATAGATTAATTGAAAATCAACCCAGGCAAATGGAAATTCGCTTAGCCCACAGGGTTGCTGCACCCGGGGTATTTCTATAGTGGGAACATTCCTATGGACTAATTACATTGATTTGTTGGGCTTTTATTTGCATAAAAGGGGGTAATGGTCTTATTTTAAGTAAAATAGTTGGTGAAATCGTAACATGTAGCAATTTTAAAGACATCATAACCGGAAACTGCAGTGGGTCCAGACGTGACACCTGAGTTAAAAATACTTCTATAGACACATACATCAACATTGAATGGTAAAACTGTCTATATATGACTCGTACACAGCCATCGATGTCGGATTTATATGAGTTTTTGCGCCAAATTAGGTTTTTTGTACGATTTTTCTAGTTTCTTGACGTGATCCTTTGAGTAAAGCATATCGTATTTGGTATTTTTGTAAAGCCCTTTTAACGTGCTACAACCTTCTCTTTAAGTTATTTCTGATATATTGTATCAATAAAACGTAATCAACAAAAATAACACAAAAATATTTAAAAATATAGGTTTTTGCAAAATTACAAAAAATGCACTAAACATACAACAAAAGTGTAAATGTATGAAAGATAGCATGTAAACTTATCTTTCAAACAAAAAAAGGTTCATTCCGATCCGATACATGGTATGTAAAATATAGTTATTTTTAATATAGCCCTTTCCGCCATTTTGATGACGTCATAACCGGAAACTGCAGTGGGTGCAGACGTGACACCCGAGTTGAAAACACTTACTTAGACACATACATCAACATTGAATGGTAAAACTGTCTATATAAGACTTGTGCACTGCCCTAGATGTCGGACTAAAAGGCGTTTTTGCGCCAAAATAGGTGTTTTTATGAGATTTATCTAGTTTCCTGACGTAATATGTTGAGTAAAAAAAATCAAATTTGGTATTTTTGTAAAGCTTTTTAAATGTTCTACGACTTTTACCGTTGGTGGTTTTTGATATACTGTATCAATAAAACGTTACAAACAAAAATAACACAAAAATATTAAAAAATACAGGTTTTTGCAACATTACGAAAAATTTACTAAACATACAACAAATGTGTAAATGTAAAACAGATAGCATATATAATTATCTTTCAAATAAAAAAAAGTGCATTCCGATCCGACAAATAGTTTGCGAAATATACGCTTTTTAAAAATCAATGGCCGCCATTTTGATTACGTCATAGCCGGAAAACGTGGGGGGTAGGAGGTAAACACCCAGGTTTTTTAAACTCCCTAGACATCAAACTAAAACGTTATGCAAGAATATTGAGTATACGCAAGTTTGCACACTAAAGTATAGCTAGCTGCAGGACTACAGTAGAAATGTGTTATATGCATGCAAACTAATTATATTAAAAAACTATAAATTAGAATTATATTTTAATTATAATAATTATCATTATCATTTTTATCAATTGAAATGGGGACTTCACTTAATTGGGTATTTTAACCCAAATAAAAGCGATGGTTTAGAATGGTGTGAGATGATCTGTGTAGCTTTTACTGACCAAGAACAGCTGTTTTATCAGTCAAGATAATTTATTTAACCCAATGACCAGGGACAGCTGGGTCTAGTTTCAAACCATAAAAAAAGCTACTGACTTTTCTCAGGATCGAACCGGTGACCTTTTGATTGTTAGCCCGTCCACCGCCAGTAAAGGCGAGTACCTTTCCTAATCAGTTACCCAGCCAGTAAACAAATCACATAAAGCTACCAGTATTTAGTAAAGTATTATTTTTCCATTATTGATTTGGCTTTCAGAAATCATGATATAGAAATTGAAATGGATAAGGTGGATAAAAATAACTAAAATTTATTTGTTGGCTTTTAAAAACAAAACTCATTTTATATTCGATTAGCTTAGACAATGCTGACATACCAACCATGGAACCTATCTTGAGGCACTGTTATGTGAAGGATGAGTGTTAAAATAAGATGATAGTTTTGATACTGTCTAATAGTGGTCGATTTGTTAGTCAAGGAAATAGTTTAAATAACGTATGATGAGGGACAACTACTAACTTGTAACAACCACCGATATTTGCAGCTATTTTATTACACGGAAAACCCTCTTCTTCATACAGTGCCTATTGTTTTTGCATAAATGTTTATAATTGCAATGGTAAGGTTATATAAATTTAACCAATTTAGAGTTGACTTTTAAAAAGTACACTGTAAATATTTATTGACTGTACACATCTGTGAATATCCGTACATGAATATCCGTTGTTGTTAAATATGTACACATGTGTACATATTTAACTAAAACGGTTTTGAAAAAAAAATTAACTTACTAACAATATCTTCAAATGTTACAAAAGGTTAACGATCTCTTTGTACTTAAAACGACTAGAGAATAAAATGTAGTTTTAATAATAAATCTACTGAGACAGTAAAATACCAAATTAAATGGACGTAAAATGGCACTCAATCAATTATAAAATATCAATTAAAGGAGGCTTAATTAATTGTGTCTTTTGAAGTTTGTTACAGCGTTTGCCTTTTATAGAGCCAAAACGCAAACTAACGAAATATATTTAATTAGCAATTACCTAGATCTGCTTTTGTTCTTCAATTTGAAGTCATATATTATTATAAAGAAGAGAAGGTGTATCTCTATCTTTCTTTGTGTCTGTGTGTAAAAATTAAAAGGAAATCTACTGAGCATTCTATCTATCTAAATATCTATTAGATCTAAAAGTCTATCTAGCTTAAAATCTATTGGGCTATCTTTAAATAAAGTTACAGTTCTGGGGATCGGTATATTTTCGTTTCAATTCGAGTTAGTTCATGCTACAGTTGCAATTGAGTTATTATTTAAACAAGAGATCACCCCGTGGTCGAAAGTTGGACCAAAAATATGTACTGTATTGTGCAAACAAACTTCTCTATTTTCACCCCACGCTGTAAGTAAAACAAAGATGTGATTGGAATTTATTTAAAGGAATTTCCCTGCTGTTGAGGGCATTGATTAGCCCACTATTCAAAGAGTGTAAAGTCAGAACTCAAGTGCAAGTGGCCTATATGGTTTACATATTATGTAATGTCATTCAAGCCGTACATAATGAACAGTTTCTGAAAATGTAAATTTAATCCATCCTTGTAATTGAATCATATATGTATTTATCCAACAAAGTTTTCTATTTCTTTTTTAATTACACAGTGTTGCAAGGTTAGATCCTTTTCCGTTAATTCACTACCACAGGTTAGGTTAGGTTAGAACTATGTTAACGGAATGGGTCCTTAAACATAGTCCTAACCTAACCTAATCTGACCTAAACTAACCTAACCTAACATAATAATTACGGGTAGTGAATTAACGAAAAAACCCCAAAGTTATAAGGTGAATTGTGTTTAGTACTTTAAACAATATTAAAATATCAAAACATTGGTCTGTTTCAATCAGCTGGTTAATAGATTGAGTGACCGATCAGCTGTTATGATTGATAGCAGTAATCAGTGTCAGTTTGGATAAAACTTGATCCTCCTTCGTGAAGGATTTTTTTGTAATTATGCTTAAACGACAAGTGGGTTTAGTTAACAGTTAATCATTATTAGTTTTATGTTTCAATGTGTCAAAACATTAATTGATAGTGCATTAGTAAACGTTATATTGTCTTGAAATATAATTAAACGAAAATACATTTTCTAACATTTCTAACATTAAAATGTATTCTTAATCTTTTTGAATTTTAAATTTAAAATCCCTACACAAATGTTATAGCTGCGTAGCTAACTTCAGTTTACGTGAGGTGCTTCGGTTAACAAGGTCGCAGCGTAAATTAACTAGCAATTAACTTCTAATTAACTACAACACTTCATGTCAAGCACATTATTGGAAACCTTTGTGCTAATGGCTCCAATCTAGTCATGTTACAAAATTGGTTTAGCAACACATAAAAAACCTGTTGTCAAAGAAACGAAAAACATCGCTATCTACTCCTTTTGGGTTTCATCATTTGATTAGAATGAATAATATTTTAACGAAAACCCAGTATCCATCGTCTTTTGACTTCATTTTGATCTTATACATAATTTGTCCGTTTCGGACTTATCTGTAAGATCTACTTATCTAGGAAGGATCTTTGGACTTATCTAGTCTACTTGTATAACATGCAAAGGATATAATAAAATGTATCAACAGTACTTATGTATCATTATAGAGTACCTTTTTTTATCTTCATTGAAGTCAATTTGGAGGATCGGGTTTTGCGAACGAAGTTGTAGCTCTGTTGGGCAAAACCATTCTGAAGTTAGTTTAGTCCCTGGGCTGCGGTTGGATGTTTACTTCTTCACTTATAGTGCAAGGTTGCACTCAGTGCTGTAATAAAAGTGTAAATCAGGTCAGCAAATGCAGGAAAATTATATTAACGTGTATGTGAACAACAGAAATATACTGTATTATCAATCTAACAACCCAAACAACAGAAATATACTGTATTATCAATCTAACAACCCTTCTCATGGGCAAGCGGTGGTACGATATTTTATGGGAAAGCTCTTGCAAAAGTAGGAGTAACCTTGAACCGTAATTTAAACAGAAATGGGGGGTTTACTATTTTCAGAGTTACTAGGGCCATAACATACTCAACTGTAATCAAAATTGTTCAAGCAATTATCGTGAAAATTTGATTTTCCTTTGTTTAATAGGTTTTTATTGGAAAAATATCATTAAAACTAAATTTAAAAAAATTATAAAACGCGTAGAGATACTGTGGATAAGTACACAAATAGGTACAAAATTCCATCAAAATCAGACCACAGGTGATGTGTACCAGAGAGCACAGAATAGAAATTTCTATTCTGTGCTCTCTGATGTGTACACATCTACCACACACACACATACAGACGCACAAATTACTTTTTTGGGTTCAGAGAGACCCAAACCTAATTCAACCTAAAACTCAAAGTCGAAAATTTAACGAAAACAATACTTTGTCCATAGACTATTTATAGGACGAAAAGTAAAAGGTGGACAGTAGTACCACGATTAAGTTCAATTTCTCTGCTTTCTAGTAAAAGTACTAAAATCGCTGATCGTATGGAGAGCCTAAGTACACACTTGGTAATATTCCCAAATACATTTGGTATATTACTGGATTTGTATGTAATAATGATTTCAGAAGTAAAACACATTTTTAATTCCCAAATTATTGCGGTAGGTCGTTGTTAATTTTACGTCCTGCAGTATATGTGTTATATGTGTTATTGGTATGGCTAAGCACTAAGGACTCCTACTAAAATGTATATAAAACCGAGTAAAAGTGTTATCAAACTGTTATGAAATGTTCTATGTAAGTCTGAATGAAACGTCTTGCCATGATTGTATGTTATGAAAATGGATAAATAAGTAATGTAAGTATGTTATGAATGTCTGTAAATAAGTAAATAAATAAATAAATAGGATTACAAATTGACATAACCATAGGCTATATAGCTTTGATAACCCTATTGCACTTCATTGATCCAGTACTGATTTAGAACCGTCCAAGCAAACAGACTCAATCTACATGCATTGAATATATAAGACCTGTGTTATCGAATCAGCTGATTGTTTGTATGAATAAACAAAACAGCATCAACACCCGTTATGACAAAACACAGAAGATAATGTATGGTTTTATCGGTCAAAGAAATCTTTCCACAGGTTTTCAATGTTGTTCAAAGGTTTATTGCGGACATTTTCCATCACATGGTTGAGGTTTTTTTACCATCGTGATGGAAAATGTCTGCAATAAACCTTTGAACAAAATTAACTCACCATCCCCAACAATGAATTTTAAACAAAGAATTTTCAATGTTGTTATTTTATAAAGGCCAGTTGAACTCTAGTCTACAGTGTCTAAAAAACGCGTTTTTAAACTTTGGAATACAACAGCGACGTACTGTATAGTTAAATATTAACCCTTTTCAGGTATTTCTATCCAGACTATTATAAAATTGAGTTAATGTCTGTCTGACTGTCTGTCTGACTGACTGTCTAGGCAGCTGTCACGACTGAACTACTAAACTAAATCGATACAGTCAAAATTAAGCACAAAGATGGTCCACTTATCTAGGCCGTCATAGGCCTATTCACTTCCCTGAGTTTCTCTCGAGCTACACCCCTTGGATGTTCAAGGTTTTGAGGCGAGGTTTTCAAAAGTAAATATTAATTGGTCTCCATAGAAACATTATATAATTCTCAATGTTTACCTTTGCGTTGACATTTAAATGTAAACAATCAGAACTGCCAAATGCTCATTTCACAATTTCAAACAACTGATCCAAATAAATTTAATATATTTTACACAACTATGTGGTTGGATTATTGAATCTAAAACTTTATGATGGGTTATTTATTCTAAATCTATTTCAATGATTACGAAACTGATTTTTCTTCCCGTTGCGAAGCACGGTTAGAGCAGCTAGTTAAATATAAAAATCTAGAGTTAATAAGATCACTGATGTCACCTGTTTTTATTTATATGAAAACTTATAAAATTTCAAAAAAATGTCAGTTTAAATTAATGATTTACTTAATTGGTCAGAACCCACTAGAAAAACTATTTATTCGCAAATAAAATGTAAATCTGAGAGTAACTGTAAGTAAAATATAAAAATGAAAACGATATGAAATTATAAAAAATTGCTACATAATATTCAGGGAAACCTTTTTTTATGAATTCAAGAGTTGATTTATTTCCTTATTAACATTTATGGTAATAAGGTTTTATGGTTATGGTAAACATATATCCTTAATCTACTACCACTAGTTTGATAAAGATGAAAATTGAAATTTAATTGTTCTTAGTAGAGTTTTTTTTTTTTTTTTTTTTTTTTTTTTTGAAAGAATAAAATAAAAATCACTCCCCTCAAATCACGTGCCAGGTCAAGAGAGTCATGGCTTCACAGTTGTGTGAGACTGTTTTAACTACTCTGAAAAATCAAGAGTACACTTTGAAAATATTCACTCATGTTTACAAAACCTGAATCGGTTAATACGGTGATCTGTAACTTTACAATATCATACCAACTATTATTAATATTACAAAGAAAAATGGTTTTTAGTAATTGTTTCAAGACTATTAGGCCTTTACAAAATAAAAATGGAACGTGAAAAATATTTGAGGCACTTGGTAAGACGTGAAACATTTTTACTGTCAGCAGAGTAGTTATATATAGTCCTCAAATATGAAGGTTGCTGGTTCGAATCCAGGTGAAATCGTTTCCAGACCCTGATGCCTCCTGTCATTGGGCTACGAATTGATGAAGCTATCCTAACAAAAAGGTTGACGTTTTAAGGTAACAGTACTATGTTCACCTTCAAAATGTGAAAAAATGGCATTGGTGCAGAAAACACATAAAATAAAATGAACTTGTTGAACATCTATTTTACGACTTAAATATGGGTTTTAGAAGCTTAGATTTAAGGGGATTTGCCACAGAAAATAGGTAAAAATCATGAAACAAAATTTCATTTCTTTGTACATTAGACCCTATTACATCCAAACAGTATGATATAATCCATGTCAGAATGTTATTAAATGTTGTAACCAACGGGTTTCGCTCTTTACGATAGCTACAAGATCATAGGACACCTTCTTATTCAAACGTGGTTTTCCGCAACATTGAAACTTCACGTTTTTCAAGACAAAATGTTATATATCTCGAGAGCCACTACACATTGTTGAAATTTTTACTACTTATTCTAGACAATTTTAGGAAAATATTTAGGTCGAATTATAGATAGATCGAATTTTTTATTTCAATACTGGAATCAAAAGATCAGGTTAGGCCTAATACTTTATGTAACAAATAAATAAACAAGTATATAGTAATCAAGATTGTTTTAGTAGTTGGCTCAGAACATAATGATGCCAAATATTATTTCGAACTTACAATACAACAAATATAGACCCATTGTGAAAATTTTCACAATTAATTAACCCCACAAATGAAACAGTGACTATTAACACCCGAAGTGCAAGGAAAACATTCAACTAATGTTTGAATTCACGCTCTATTGTGTATACTTAAATTAGCATAGCTTTGATGCACTGTTTGTGTAACTCTGTTTGTAGTTTGTGTAGGGTAAATTGTATCCTGCCACAAGTACTTTACGTTTGACCTAGTTATCGAACTCAAACAGTTTTATCTCGAAATCATAATAAGTATTGCCTTTGCAGCAAATCTCTATTAGAACATTTTCAGCCGCTTTATTGTATTTCCAAAGTTCACCCGTTAAGATTTCTAAACGTAATATCTGATTCTACAAACGGGTTTAGAAATTTTTTTATTTACTGATAATAATAGAATTATGATGCATTAAAATAAGAGAAATAACATCAAAGAACTATTTTGAAATTCAACTATTTAGTTTTATTATTATAGTTGCCAGGTACTAAAGTATCCAAAAGAAAGTCCATGCGGAATTTCTTCTGCAAAAATACACAAACACAGAATAACAGACCTCAGTAGTATTACAACTTCTCAATTAATTTGTTTGAACATCAAAATAAAGTAGTGTTCTAAAAGGAAACCTACGTATATCTATATATATAAAAGGCAAAGCCCTCACTGACTGACTGACTCACTCACTCACTCACTCATCACTAATTCTCCCACTTCCCATTTACCTAGGAGGCTGAAATTTGGTACACTGATTCTTTAGGCATTAAATAGGAAAACTAAGTGGTTTTTATTCTGATCGGACTCTCGGGCTCCGCCCCAGTGGCTCTGGAATTTCCCATGTTAATCTTATGAGTACTTATATTTAAATGGAATTAATGAATCTTAACAGCTGTTTCAATTAAACAAGTTGGTTCTGTTCTATGATGTTCAATAGCATTAAAGTTACAAGGATTACCAACAGGGTGCAGCACCATTATATCTTTTACATTTATGACAACAGCTAATTTGTAACCAAAAGGTGAGTGAGCGTAGCGAACGAACTTCAACCTCAAGGCGAGTGAGCGTAGTGAACGAGCTAACCTGAAGGCAAGTGAGCGCAGCGAACGAGCTCCAACCTAAAGATGAGTGAGCGTAGCGAACGAGCTCCAACCTAAAGGTGAGTGAGCGTAGCGAACGAACTTCAACCAGGACATGATTGAGCCATGCGAACGAGATCATCTTGAAAATTAAGAAGTGAAACGGGGCAAAGCCCGCGGGTTACAGCTAGTTTCTCAATATTCTTCAAACATCAAAATAAAAGAATAAAACAACTTTTAACAATACATACAGGTGATTAAAATCATTAAATTAAACCGCAACAAAACACTAGCGCGCGTAGTGAGTAAATGGAGAACTATTTTAGAGCGAGGGAAAATCAGCTGTTCGATTTTCCCTCGACCTAAATGAAAGCTTGGTAAACGACTACTTTCATTGATGTCAGCTGTTATCGAAAATAGTTACTTTCGTTACGGAGTGATGAAAAGTATAAACACAAAATAATCTATTAACTTACAAAACAAAATTGTACAGGTAAATGATTATATAAATAAGTTAAAGTTTTTTTTTTTTATTAAACTACTGTAGTTTTATTAATACTTAGTTCATGTAAGGTACCTATCTCAAAAACAAATATTGAATTAAATACTCTTACTAAAATAATAAATGAGTATTTGCTACTGGTTTTTTTTATGTGACAAACGTTTGTGAAACCTAAATCACACAGGCTAATACGAAATATTTGTAACGGTTAACCGTCGGTTAGTCTTATATAAAGTAATAGATGAATGATTACACTATTCAATGTATTCTACATAACTGCTACGAACATATTTTTTAAATTACTTTAATAATCCGATGAGAAATAAAAACTCTTAGTTATGACTTTCCACTTCAACAATGTGCAAGTTTTAAAGGGGTCAGTAGATTTCACTGCTAACGAACTGATGTTTGTCGAGCTTTCTGGTCTTAGGCAAATCCTGGCTCTGTTGGTAAACGGTTTGCCTGATTATTTTAATGATTCTACGTTTTTGGTATTTTATAAGAAACATTTTTTGAAGCCAAACTAAGCAGAGTGTTCTGGAACTTTCTACCTATATTTTAGAGCATTGTTCCTGGCTAGAAACATATCTAACTATCATATTTATTGTCCGGAAATCCTTAGTTACTCCCACAGCCACCATTTTGTTCTGCTTCGCTCATTATATTTTTCTAAAAAGTAGATGAAGATACGAAATTGAAACTTTGCACACACATTTATGATAACAAGGCAAACTAAAAACAAATATGAAATTTTTTCAAATCCATAAAACAAAATGGTGGCTATTAAAAATTTTTTTTCTTAAATAACTCAAAAATCGTGATTTTACAAGAGTCTTAAATGGCCGCTATTTTGTTAATAATTTTGATATATTTAGATATGATTACATTAAACATTGTCATTTTTTCACCGAGGAGACAGACCTACTAGATAAACTAAAATTTAAATAAATAAATAATTATAACAGTTATCCTAGGCTAGATTACACCAAAGTAGTTTTTTTAGCTTTAACCATACAACCTTAAACATACAACTTCCCTAGTCCCTATAAACACATTTAGACCAAATTAGATTAGCTTTTATACTGGACTTAGAGCTTTAAAACCCTCATTGATGAAATTCGGTCTATTACCTTTACGAATTTCATGAAACTGAGATCCAACCAAGATCTACATATATGACTTACATCCTGTACAGTTTTTGTTTTTGTTTCAGACGTTATAAAAATCATTTAACATTTTAATTCATCAAAATATAATTTTGTTGTTGTTTTTATATTCAAAAAACAATAATAGTTTCGGATTAAACATTTGTAAATCCTTCCCTGGTAACCCAAGAGTGCAAACATTAGAAACGTTATCCACTAAATAATGAACCATGATAGTAAAAAAGTCACTAAGAGGACTCTATTTTAAAACTAATAATCCGGACACAAATCACGTTACAAGCTTTAAACTTTACAGCCACAATAATAATAACGTGAAAAAACACGTAGAATCAAAATAACGGTTCAATTTCGTTGGGTTTGCTTTGGCAGAGGAATTTTCTTGGCAGAACCATTTAAATGTATATATTTTTTTACATGGTCAAATAAATAAATAAAATTAAAGAGACAGGAAAGTGTCAAATTGTGAATGAAATTTGAATAACAACCTTTCAATAGAACCGATGTTCATAAATCGCACGCACTATTTGACTGATTTCTTGTTCCCCCGTTTTGTTCTGATTAATCAAAATACATTTTAGGCTTGAAGACAATTTTCCATGTGTATTTATGATGACTGTGGTGTGACTTTGTTGCATGTTAAATTTGCCATATCACATTACGTAAATTGATAAAAAAATTAGTTGATTATAAAATTTCTATCAAAGGAAGAACGGCATTTTAGATTTTTGAACTTGAGCTACAACGGAAAATAATGAAACACAGTTAATTAGTTGTTAGATTTGTCTCTTTTCCTTTCCTTTGAAGACAGAAATTCTCTTTGTAGCTCGTCAATTACGATGGATGATTTTTAAATAGATTTTAATTTTAGTTAATTAAATTGAAAACACTTCGAGGAATAGCTAAGTTAGAATGAGGCTTTGGTTAATTGATTATAAATAATTAATATTTTATATGCGATATAACTCTTCAAGGTTTTCTACGAGAACACAACGGGAGAAATAAACGACTTTCTATCTTATAGTCTGCTTGATGGAACCTGTCGATTAGTATAACACCCGGACTAGTCCTAGGTAGACAGAGGGACAGGAAGCAAGTCCAATCTTACAGATTATAGAATAAAACACACATATTTTCAAAAAGGATTTTGTTAAACTAATAAATTATTGAGTAACAAAAGTTTTAATGTACGTGGGGAACTGGGGAAATATATTAATAGGTCCTAAAGCTTCAACGGACACACGTTACTAATAAACGGTATCAGCATTCTGACACATACTTTCTCCCGTAAGTTTGTCAACAACCTTTATCATGTGTAAGCGGTGAGAGTAAATATACGGAAATGGGATTTGTACAATTTTGTTCAGAATTTAAAGGACTATAACATACTAAATTTTTATCAAAATCGTTCGGGCCATTTTTGGAAAAATCCGATTTTTCCGTCATTTTATGGGGGTTTTATAGGAAAATAACATAATTTAAAATAACTTTTAAACCGTAATTTTTACAGAAATGGGATTTGCACCATTTTGTTCAAAATATAAAGGACCATAACATACTGAATTTTTATCAAAATCGTTTGGGCCGTTTTTGGGAAAATCCTATTTTTCCGTTATTTTATGGGGATTTATGGGAAAATCCCAATTAAAAATCAAAATTTCTAAAAAATTGAAAAAAACTATCAAAATTGTAAGGACCATAACATACTATATTGAATAAAAACTGGATTTTTTTCTAAAACCCTATTTTTCGTTATTTTATGGGGCTTTTATGGGAAAATAACATAATTTACCATAACTTTTGAACCGTAATTTTTAGAGAAATGGGATTTTCACCAGTTTGTTCAGAATTTAAAGGGCTACAACATACTAAATTTTTATCAAAATCGTTCGGGCCATTTTTGAGAAAATTCGGTTTTTCCGGTTTTTTATGGGTTTTTATGGGAAAATCCCCATTAAAAATCAAAATTTCAAAAAAATGAAAAAAACGCCTGGAGATACCATGGATTAAAACCCACATACCAAATTTCATCGAAATCGGACCACAGGTGTAGTCTCTAGCTCTGTACACATCCAGACACACAGACACACACACACACACACACACACACACACACACAGACATCACTTCGAAAACCACTTTTTTGGGCCCAGGGGGACCCAAAACGAATATATCCACTCAAAACTCAAACTCGAAAATTTTGACGAAAACAATACTTTCTCCATATACTATGGTATAGGGGGAGAAAGTAAAAATTAGTGTTAATAAAAATTAATGTTGTAAAAAATATTACATATTAAATTATTATATTTTCACCTTTATATTATTTTTAAGCGACAAACGAGGAAGAAAATGTGCTGTAAAACGTACTGACAATATTGCCTATATCAGTTTTCAGTTTCGTCATATTAATAACCAAACTTTAAACAGATTACGTCAATCAAATTTAGCTCGAAGCCTGCTAACTTTGAAGCTTTCGAAACTCCATTATTGTTAACTATATAAAGTGGCTGTCAAATTCTTATTTAGGTAAACTAGAGGTCGTCCAGTAGTCGAAAACTTGACAAACAATATCCAATGTACAGACTTTTCTATATTCATCGACGCTGTAAATAAAACATGTGATTTGAATTTCTTCCATTTGTTTAGATTTTCTCTTTATATTTCGTAGCTATTTTGTCACCATCATGGCAACCTATAAGGCCCATGTAACTTTTTTTAATTTTAAATAATTTTTTTGTCTTTATTTTTTAGCCTATTTTAATTTATATAGGGATTCTGCTCACCTACAGGAAAATGTCTTTCTATAACACATGCGTATATTTTCCCTACGATGCACACGAGCTGAGAAAAAAGGTTTGAAAGAAAAATGCTTACCTATTAATTTATAGAACATTGCAACCACTACAGAATAGCTAGTTAAGTCATCCAATACTATTTAGCTTATATTGTACGTTCCTATTAACAAAAACGCATCTCAATTTAGATAGCAATTAACTACCAATTAACTTCAACGCTCCACTCCAAGTACACTCTAAGTAACCACAGCTTCATGTTACAGCTTAAACGAGTAACCTTTAATTGGTTCCTCGGGATTACAAGATGCACTTAATCTATACGTAAAACATTAACAAATGATTTAATATGTTTTCATTAAAATCATTTGTGTTTTGTTCCATAGTTGTTAAAAGATGTTAAAACGTATAAAACAATAGTAACTTTGTAAAATCATATTTTGCATGGCTATCGAAAATTCCTAAATTATTTCATTTTAAATGTCTAAATTATTTTCACGAAAAATATTGCATTATACTGTGATTGAAACTTCTTATTTGTCATTGTAAGATAAATTTAATTTATGTTTAATATACAATTTGTGTATTTAATTTATGTTTATTATACATATGACACACTCCAAGAATAAAATCCAAATGAACTGTTAAAATCTTTTTTAATTGTGGTGTTGTAAATGAACGTTAAACTATTGAGGGTTACTATAATTAGGTATTATTGGCTAAAAATATTTAGCGAAGGCAACTGTAGATCGTACTAAAACTCGCTCTCTTATGATAAATATACTTCACCAGGATTTTGATTCAATTTATTAATTACAATGTGCAGAACATATTTGATACATTCTTAACGGAGATTTTCTCATATCATTATTTCACGACAGAACTGGTATATACTTCTGTTTTATCTAAATACAAGTAGGCCTACTATAACAATTTACTGGTATCTAAATAAAAATAAAATAGTTTCAGTTTAATAAATTAAAAATGTGACCAAAATTCTTAAGTTGTATATTGCGTGTGAAATTCGAAATAATTTCATAACTTGCTTGAGTTTCTATAGAAAAACTTAAACTTCAAATTTATATTACACGACAAAGATTTAGTATTGCAAGTGAAGCTTTGTGGTTTACCTGATATCTGTATTCGAGATAGTTCATACTATATTATATCCTGCAAACAGAGCTGTAGCTCAAACCAGACGAAAGTTTGTACATCCCTCGAAGGCTTTGTGGCTGAATGCTCTCTACTTCCACTTTAGATACAAGTTTAAGCTTGGTTTTTAATGAAACAGAACATTAGGTAAGCCAATAATACCTATAAAATACATTAAGTGACTATTAGTTTAAGACAGTGGATGAGCAATTAAAAACTTGCAAGAGTTATTCGCGATGGGGAGAAAATTACTGCTTGTATTTGGGAATATTGCTAACTACTGTACATTTGAAATATTTTACGAAGTCGTAAAATAGCTGATTTTCGGCCCTAGGGATGTAAAAACCTGCTCGGCCCCCAAATGACGATGACAGCTGGTGTGGACAGCAATACATAGCTTTCGGCCTACAATAAACGTTTGCAAAAAGGCTAAAAACATGGTAGTGTGGTGAAAAAAGTATGTTTAGTATATCATATCTGTTGAATATTGCAACCCAACTCATCTAGTCTGGATTAGTGATGGACCATCATATGTTTTTACATTGTACATATGAAGTTGTTTACTAAATATAATTCAGAGTGTTGTGTTGTGTTTGTAAGATAATAAAAGAGTTTACAACAAACTTTCTTTCATTAACTTTAATTTCACCAACAAAGGTTATGGGCCATTTGGAATATTAAAATAATCATTTTACAGTATTCTGTGCTTAAAAATAAGTAAAATGAGTTTTGGCTATAGAATTGAACCTTTGAAACGAAATAATTATGACACTTGGAAAATTCAAGCTGAAGCTATATTAATCCAACAAAACCTAATGGAATATGTATCTGGGGAGAACAAATGTCCTGAGGATGAAGTTGGTAAGAATGCCTGGATAGTTAAAGATCTTAAAGCTAAATCAGAACTAATATTGATAATTTCACCTAGTGAATTGAAATTAGTAAAAAACTGCAAAACTTCCAAAGAAGTATGGGATTGCCTGCAGAACAATTACCAAAGTTCTGGTCCTGCAAGGAAAGCCACATTATTAAAGCAGTTAATAGTTCATAAAATGAAAGATGGAGAAGATGCTAGGGATCATGTCAACAAATTTATGGAGATTGTTGACAAACTTCAAGAAATGGACATAATTATCAATTCAGACTTACTTAGCATTATGCTACTTTACAGTTTAACATCATCATTTGAAAATTTCCGGGTAGCAATTGAGTCTAGAGACACTTTACCTTCTCCTAATTATTTAAAAATAAAAGTAATTGAGGAGAATGAAGCTAGGTCAAAAGACACTTGTACGAATAATGAAGATACATTGTATTGCAAAACAAAGCAGTTCAACTCCAAGAAAGGTTTTCACAACACTTATAGTCATAAGAAACCAGATGAGAACAACACTACAAAAGTAGGTTTCAAAGTTAAATGTTTTAGATGTGGAAAAATCGGTCACAAAGCCAACAACTGTAGATCCAAATAAATGGGAAATAGTTTTAAAGCAGAGGCTGAATGTTTCTCTTCAAATTTGAACATTTTAGGTTCTACTTCATTTGATTGGTGTATTGATAGTGGATGTACATCGCACATGTGTGGAGAGAAATCACAGTTCAGAGATATCAAAAATTCAAACGGAATTTTGAAACTTGCTTCTAAAGGAAAGACATCTGACGTTTCTGGAACAGGAACGGTTTCACTGGAATTAAAAAATTCTGAAATCATACATTTGAATAACACTCTGTTTGTACCAGACTTGGCAACAAATCTAATGAGTGTCAGTAAAATAACAGACAAAGGATTTAAAGTGATTTTTGAAAAAGAGAAAGCTGTCGTCCAAAACCAAAGAGGAAATGTAATTGTGGCAGCTGAACGTCAGGGTGGTCTTTATTATGCCAAAAGTACAAAATCTGTAATGGTAAATGAAAAATCAAACTATACAAAAGAACCTGAGATCATAGATTGGCATAAGAAGTTAGGTCATCTAAACGAGGTTGACTTAAAAACAGCTTTAAAAAATGAATCTTTGAATGGATTAACCTTCAACATGAAAGACAAAATTGGAGAATGTGAAACGTGTATTAAAGGAAAATTGACACAAACACCATTTCAATCAAGAAAGATTGCAAATAATGTAGGCTTGTTAGAAGTCATACATTCTGACATTGTAGGTCCTATGAAAGTAACTACACCTGGAGGAAATAAGTATTTTGGAACATTCATTGATGAACATTCAAGATACTGCTATGTATATTTTTTGAAAAGTAAAGACGAAATTTTTGAACGTTTCAAAGAATATAAATATGAGGTGGAAAATCAAACAGGAAATAAAATCAAGTTTCTGCAAACAGATAACGGCAAAGAATATTGTAATGGTGAATTTGACAAGTTCTTGAAAGAAAGTGGTATAAGGCGAAGACTAACAGTTCCATACACGCCGCAACAAAATGGTTTGGCTGAAAGAAAAAATAGAACATTATTGGATATGGCAAGATGTTTACTGATAGAATCAAATCTACCAGGATGTATGTGGGCTGAAGCTATTAACACATCTAACTATATAAGAAATCGGTGCCCTTCAAAAGCTACTGAACACTTAACGCCATATGAAAAATGGACTGGAAGAAAGCCTTCAGCAAGACACTTGAAAGTATTTGGATCAAAAGTATTTGTATTAAACAAAGCTTCAAGAAAAGGAAAATTTTATCCGAAAGCAGATCAAGGAATATTTGTGGGGTATGCAAGCAATTCAAAAGCATACAGAATTTGGATGCCGCAACAAAAGCAGGTTAAAATTGCAAGAGATGTAAAAGTTCTATCAAAAATGTACTATGAAAGAAATGAAGATGTAAATGATTACAATCTTCTTGAGCAAAACGAAATAAAAGAAAGTGATAAAAAAGATCAAGATTTTTGCATTATTCCTATCGAACAGAGCGAAAATAATGATGACCAGTCTGATTTTGACACTATATTTGAAGAAGAAAATGACAGTGAAATGGAAAATGATATTATTTTCGAAGATGATATTGAAAATCAACCTGATGATTCACCAAGCTCAAATGATATTGAAAATCAACCTGATGACTCACTAAGCTCAAATGAACATTTAGACACTGATGAAATAAGGGTGTCACAGAAAAGGCAAAGAAAACCTCCTCTTTGGACAAAAGATTATCAAATGTCAGCTACCTGCAATGAAGATTCAACTTTAGAATCTTCAGAGGAATGGAATGAAGCAATAAAAGAGGAAATAAAAGCTCATTTAAAAAATGAAACTTGGGTGCTTGAGGATAGAAACAAAGAAATTAATGTAATTGGTTGTAAAATGGTATTAAAGAAGAAACTAAAACCAAATGGAGAGCTAGAAAGAAGAAAAGCACGATTGGTAGCAAAAGGATTTGCACAAAAACCAGGCATTGACTACGATGAAACTTTTGCTCCCGTAGCAAAGCTAAGTTCAATAAGACTTATGCTTGGACTTGCTGTTGAAGATGATCTAAGTATTGATCAAATGGACGTTTCAACTGCTTTTCTAAATGGAGAAATGAAAGAAAAAGTTTACATGGAACTTCCTAACAACTTTGAGAGATACCTCCAAGAAATAATGGTGGATGAGAGTGAAAATGAAGATAAAAAACTATTCAACAAAACAAAGAAAATGATTACTGACTTAAAAAATGCTCAAAACAAAAAGGTTTGTCTACTAAAAAAGGCAGTTTATGGTTTAAAGCAATCAGGAAGACAGTGGTATATGAAGCTTGATGAAAAACTAAAGGAACTGAAATTCATACCATCTCAAGCTGATCCTTGTATATACATTTCAACAGTAGGTGGATGCAAATCAATAATCTCTGTATATGTAGATGACATTTTAATTGCTACAAAGAACCAAAAGTACCGCAATTACATCAAAGCCCAGCTCATGAAAACTTTTGAAATGAGAGATTTAGGTGAACTAAGCTATTGTCTGGGGGTAGAGTTCACAAGAAAGAATGGAAGGATATCAATGTCACAAACGAAATACATAAATGAAGTCCTGAAAAATTCAATATGACTGACTGCAAACCAGCTGTAACTCCACTAACACCAGGTCTAAAATTGGTTAAAGGACATGAAAAAGATTGTAACTACCCATACCAAAATTTAATCGGTTCATTGATGTATTTGTCAATAGCCACAAGACCTGACATAACACATGCTGTGAGTTACCTGAGCCAATATAACTCTTGTTTTGGAAAAGAACACTGGATTGCTGCAAAGAGGGTTCTCAGATATTTGCAAGGCTCAAAGAACTTGTGTCTTGAATTTTTCAAAACAGGAAAGCCATTAATTGGAGCAGCAGATGCAGATTGGGCATGCAGTGAAGACAGGAGATCATACACCGGCTACTGTTTTAAATTTGGCGGTGCTGTAATCTCCTGGGAATCAAAAAAGCAGAGGACTGTAGCTCTGTCTACGAGTGAAGCGGAATACATGTCATTGACTGAAGCAGCAAAAGAAGCCATTCATTTAAAACAATTGATTAATGATATGGGAAGACCTCAAGAAGTCATTGAAATATTTTGTGATAACCAATCAGCTATTACAATGGCTAAAAACTCCATTATAGGAAGTAAATCTAAACATATCAGTATAAGAGAACATTTTATACGGGAAAAAGTACAAAATGGAGAAATAAAATTGAACTACCAACCCACAGAATACATGGTTGCTGATATTTTTACTAAAGGACTAAGCGAACCAAAACATCACAAATTTCAAAAGTGCCTAGGACTTTTACCTAGCTAAGTTTGGTGAGGGGGGATGTTGAATATTGCAACCCAACTCATCTAGTCTGGATTAGTGATGGACCATCATATGTTTTTACATTGTACATATGAAGTTGTTTACTAAATATAATTCAGAGTGTTGTGTTGTGTTTGTAAGATAATAAAAGAGTTTACAACAAACTTTCTTTCATTAACTTTAATTTCACCAACAATATCCATTCGTAGAGTTTGTTCAAAATTTAATCCTCGTAAAACAAGGACTTAGAGAGATAAAAATACAATCTTTTAGGAAGATATGCTTGAAAAGCCTGTCTAATGTTCAGGATTTTATCACAGGCACAGTGATACGCTGTTTTACAAATACTGCTAAGCCTTTACTCGATATCCATAGAATATTCCATCTTCAATGGTTGTTAATCCCGTGTTTCAGTGCTTTTCACATCAATGCCCCCTTCTCGTTTAAATATTTACATTATTATCCGGATTACTCAATATATTTAGACACATGAGCAGTAACAAAATCATAGCTATTCGGTCAACAATTATTGTACAGTAGGATATAAAATATGGCTCTATCCTAATCCAGGATCCAAGACTCCGCTCAGCGTTAACCGTGCATAAAGTTGTAATAAAATAACTAATTACCGAATAATTAAATATTTAACTATAGGATAATTTCAATAATTGATTCAAAAACGTTTTCATCGAATTTGACGATTGTTGTTAATGGACTTTGAGTTTGGTTAAAATAGGTAATTTCGTATAAATAACTTCTTTAAATTGTTAATTTTATATTTCTTGAATCATCTCCTTGGTGGTGTGTGTATTTAAAGGGAACCCCTTAAAGTTAGTTTTTGTATTCATACGATCTGAAATGGAGGATATTTTTTTATTAAATTGCAAACTACAACAGCTGTTGATGGTGCTAAGAGCAGAAAAACTTATGAAATAGTACACTAAGAGTTAGAAGAGACCTAGGATGTTTTAAAAAAGGTAACTTGGTCCATTTTCAAAATATGGCCATTTCAATTTTCTTGATTATATTACAAAAAATGGTTGATTTTATGAAAACAAGTCCAAAAATACCTTTATTTAGCATTTAAAATTCCCTAATTATTATTCCCTAATTATTATTCCCTAATTATTAGCATTTAAAATTCTTGTTGATCTCAACGCACTGAATGTGTATTAGCCTCGGAATAAAAATGGACACACAATAAATTGTCACTAGGTAATTAATTATTAAAAACAACCAATGAAATTGTCTAGCTTACAACGTAAGTGAATCGTCACTATGGTTCGTCGCAGGCTATCACAGCCGTGGAGTGAGACAGATAACAATGAAACGATCAGCTGACTGCCACTGCCGTATGGATCTCAGTTAACGTTGCTTTAGATTTCTTAATAACTATATTACTATTCACTGCATGAAAGACTTTGCGTGTTAAAACATAACAATCAATTATTTGTTTCTTTATTAGTGTTAAATTTTTAATTGCCAAGGTATCAAGGTACTGTATAATTTCCAAGAAGTTGATAATGTATTTATTTTGCAATTCAATAATTACAGTAGTAATAATATAGTTAGACAATCAACTGGTTAGTTTTACCTGCCAATTTTACAAAACACGTTTATGAATATACAACATTTTTTAATTATATGAGTTTAAAATATATAAGTTAACTACAAATGAATTAATTAATGATAATAATGATAATTTAATTAATAATAATTGAATAACATTATTGGAATGTTTCTCAACAATGTATGGCAAATTTAGATGTAAATAATGTATGAAATACCCTATACTATTGGGCTGCCAATGAATTTGAGTTTAGCGATTTAATAAAAAGCATTGGCTATATATAATCACAAAAGTATACATTAGGCCTATGGTGATCTAAAACAATAAAATATAGTTGAACAAATTATTTACCTTTTCCCAAGTATTTTAACAATCCTTAGTCTTACATTTACCACCATATTTATATCACTTGACACACGCATACACAAACCACAAACAAACACGATCCAAACTTAAACGAACACCACACGAAATGGATCATAAATCCCATACGAACGCTGCCAGTAGTAACAAGAAAGGACGTCGAACCTTCCAACGACATGAACAAGACAACAATGAACCAATAAGAAACTAGCACATCATGCGAGTAAAGGACTCATCAGCTGTTATTCGAATAAGCATAAATTGACCTTTGGTTAAGAACTAAAGCTAACGTGTACTGTATACGATGATAATGTGCATCATGTTTTTAATGTATTATTTTATTAACAGAAAATAAATATACATTGTACTTCTTTAACATTTTATTCAAGCAGTATTCGTAATATTATATTTTTCGTAATTTTCCTAACATGTGATTTTTCCTGAATATATCACTGTTAATAATTGGATTAATGTTGTGTTTTAATATTATATAAGCAAAGAACGTAAAATGAATATATATAAAAACCATATCTTTTATAAGTCATATGCTTGGGTAAAATGTGCAAAAGGGGAGGGTATTTTGTTTACGTTTTTCTGAGAAAGGGCTCTTGCTTTTGTAATCTAAAATATTTGCAAATATATATTACTAGTGGCCTGTAGGGGCCATGGCCCCTAATTTAGACAAAAAAAACATATATAAAAAGACAAATATTTGAAATATGTTTTTAAAATTATCAATTTTATGTTACTTAAAATTAACAGTGTTACTCGTTTTACATCTTGGTTTTCCTTCCGTTGGAGTCGTATATTAGTTGCTTCTGATGTGTCAATGAAATACAATTGTAAAATAATTATTAAATCAATAACACAACATATTAACAAATGGAAACGTGCACACGGTTTGGCCTGAGCCCATCATACAGCCAAACATTGCACATCATTTTTAGTTTAAAATTGAAGATTTGTTTTGTAATCTTACGAATTCTTTAATAGTTTCCATTTTGAGAACCAAATGTAAAAGTTAAAATTATTATGAAGGCAACTCTCCATTTCGCGGTAGTATGTCAGAGATATATCTATGAATTTGTCCCTGAATTTTAAGACAGTAAGGCCCATTTCCCGGAATCTCTTTTTGTGTAGCGCAAAGCGACGCAAAAGTCATTGTAATGTTGAATTGCCTTATGTTTTTTATAAAGTTCGAATCATCGTCATTTACTTGTGGTTGTGGCATGTCCATAGTGGCAACATGCGTTGAAATGTCCATTTGTGGCCTCCTCTGCGAAGTGAAATGCGCCACAATGCATGCAAGTGCTTTAAGAGAACCTAGATTGTGAGAAACAACACTCAACTCATTTTCCAGCGTTCTTCTAAAGACAGGTTATAAAACAGCTTCTAGATTTCTTTCACAGTTAGGCCCTACATGACGTTCTCTTTTGCATTTCTTAAGTCTGTTGCATTCCTGGACACTCTTCCACGTCTTGCAGGTCTTCCCCTACTATTACTCATTATAAAAACGGAAAACAAAAAAATTAAACACAATTCAATTTCAGACATTATTTACCAACATTGACTTTCGGAATAAATGTAAACATTGCCAATAAATAAGTAACAGCTGATAGAATGCAGAAGTTTTTCAGTCCCCATGCATTTCTAATGGTGGATATTTTACGTTATATCTCGTTTTCTGGTAATTTTATGGGAATTCTGCTATTTTTCCCGAGTCCCTGGGGTCAAGACCTTTAATTTAAGACCCCTCCCACTTTTCTGCGACTTACCAGACGTCCACAATTTTCTGGTAAAAATTTGGTCTTACAGAATTATATATATAGATAGCCATCTACTGACTACAAACCTTCCGATTGTTGATATTGTATGTGATAAACGTAATCGTCAAGTACAAAATATGCGGTTAATGAATCTTGATTGAATCCACAACGCTATGCCATACAAAGCGGTTCATTTCTGATAGAGTTTGGGGCCAAGTTTGTGCATCTATCTATATATATAAAATCCAATGTATGTTTGTTTGTATGTATGTTTGTCCTTTATGGACTCCAGAACCGCTCGACAAATTGTAATGAAACTTTCAGGTATTATTAAGCATTATTGAAGGATGGTTTGTGTGAAGTTTGGTGCAGATCCGTCAAAAGGGCTCCGCCCCAGTGGCTCTGGAGTTTCCCATGTTAACCTTATGAGTACTCATATTTAAATGGAATTAATGATTCTTAACAGCTGGTTCAACTAAAGAATTTAATTCTATGATGCTCAATAGCATTAAAAAGTTAATAGGTTTACCAATAGGGTGCAGCACTATTATTTTTTTTTTCAAATTATGACAACAGCTAATTTGCAACCAAAAGGTGAGTAAGCGTAGCGAACGAACTTCAACCTGGAGGTGAGTTAGCGTAGCGAACGAGCTAACCTGAAGGCAAGTGAGTGCAGCGAACGAGCTCCAACCTAAAGGTGAGTGAGCGTAGTGAACGAACTTCAACCAAGACGTGATTGAGCCATGCAAACGTGCTCATCTTGAAAATGAACGAGCATTTGACAAAAAAACAACATTAGGACAGGACGACGTCTGTCGGGCCAGCTAGTTCTCTATAAAAATTAAATGACAATTTTTTTTAACTCACAGACTTTTTAAATCTTTGCTAAAAGTGATAGCATTTGTTGTACTTCATTATTGTCAAGGTAATATTAGCTATCTTAATTCAGGCTAAAGAACAAATATTAGGTAAAAGATCTGAACATAGGTACTAGAAATTGGCTTATCTTTTTCCATCCAAGTAAACCACAATTCGTTTATTTAGTTTAGACTATGACGTCATTTGCACAATGAAACACCTAAAATCTTAACACTCGTAGAAGGTCGTCGTGAGTTTTAAACTTGACGTCATGACTTCCAACTTGAAGTTACGTCATAGTAAAGATAACTTAACCTCTTATGTATCATAATGCACTAATAGTGTTCCATACTTTTCACCTGAAAACTATTTGTTGTTATTTCCTGTAAAAACAGCTGAGCCGTTGGAAACTAAATTAATTAATTAATTAATTGTTAGAATACGGTAAATATTATCACAAACAATGAAAAATCTCATAAAGTTGAATGTAAGTAAAACATTCGAAACATGTTTGAATTCGTGTTGTAATGTGTCTTGTTAAATTAGCATAGCTTTGATGCACTATTTGGCTAACTCGGTTAGTTGTTTGTTTAGGTTTAATTGCATCCTGCCACAAGTACTTGTATATGCATGTAGTTACTTAACTTCGACAATCATTTTAGAGATTACTGTACTACTTAAATACCTGCGTTGCAACACACCAACAAGACATAATTTCTTCCTTAAATTTTTTAATTGCCCTCTTTAAAAAAGGTAATATGGTTATTTTAATAGACGATTGTATTAAAATACGTCCGCTGATTTTTGCGAAAGTTCATCTCAATCACATAACGTCATTGAGTTTTGTTTGTGTCATATATCGTGTCACTTTGTACATCAACTACAATATATGAACCTCTTTAACAACATTTAGGAAAAAAAGTATGAATGCATTTTTAAAGTTTAATATAAATGTGTTATTGCGTTGGCGGAGTAATACCTTTTTCAACCAATGCGTATTTTATAGTTTAACAACATGAAAACCTGTTTCGTGGGGGAGTTATTTTTACGAAATGTATTCCTATGTATCCTATGCATTTTGGATTAGTTTGCGTTGCAGTATAACGAATACTATAATAAATAATAAATAAATAAAAAGGTATTTATTGAGCCAGCGTTTTTCAGATACAATCCCGATTTTCAGTACAACTTTTGTCATTATTCTACTTAAACTATTAAAACAATTTATTAAACAATCTATGAAACAATCAGACTATTAGAAACAATCTTTGTGAACAATAGTAACAGTAATGAAACAATCTATACTATTCAGTACACGGGTTTAAAATGTCAAAAGTGCCTCTCGTTTTGAAAAGATTCATATTAGGTTCTTGGTAAAAAAAATTGGACTTAAATAAACACATTTTTGCAGATTTTAAACAAACCCTAAGTTGCTGTGGCATTTCAACAGATACGACTAAATCCCAATTTAGGAGAGGTTGGACATTATCAGACTTACCCAGTCGCAAACGACCGAACAATAAATGCTCACGTTGCATTCGTTATTTGGAATATCCAAAGCTAAATTAAATATAATATTTTTTGTAAAATATTCTCGGTAATTTGGATTTATTTTTAAAACCCTCAAAAGTAATTATTTATCTTTATATTTTAACCAACTATTGTACTCTAATAGTTAAATTGTATTAATAAGTGCGCATTAATGTTGAATTTTACAAAGTTCCATTATTATAATAATATACTCGTTGTCTCTTGGGTTGGACTGTGTCTTCGATCTGTATTTGAATGCCAACGTTTCGAACTCGATGCAATTCTACATCATCAGGGACTAAATGTAAAAGTGAATGCACATAGGGCAGTGAGGGGTTTTTGAATGGAGCAATCAAATAAAGCTCTTATAGATACATGGCCCAACCCAGAAATCCAGGGGTATCAAACTGGTCTAGTGGTAGAGCGCGGGGCTTCGGTAGCCGAGGTACCGGGTTCAAATCCTACCAATCACCAATGGATTTTATCCTTGTGATAATGCCACAACCCTCTAGGACTACCTTGAAGTAATGTGTATAATAGTTCCGGGTTGAAACCTAGCGTCCTGGAATGTTAAGGTGGGATATAAAAACCAGAAAAAAGAGTACACAATTTGTAAAAATTACATTGGAAGTAAAAATCCCTCAAATATTGTTGTATTCACAGATATTTAAACATTCGTGTGATTACATTTCTAACAACTTGAATTGCAAGTAAAATAATAACGTAACTGAAAAACTGAAAACAGCACCCTCTTCAAATTTACAATAGTTTCAGATATCTCAAGGACAGTGCATAAAAGCAACATGAAATAATCCTCAACGTCCATTCAGCATTTGACGTGCTTTAAACCTAAAAATTAGACAAGAAGTTTAAAAATGCTACTAGAAGAACATTTTTTAGTAACTTATTTCCATATCCATATATTATTTCCATATATATATATATATATATATATATATTGTGAATATATAACTTATAAGCCCTATTATTCCAGTATAAAATTTGGAAGTAGTTTCAGGTAATATTGTAAGTGTTATCTTAAAATATTTCAAAAACTATTATCTTTGATTTTTGATACCATAAAAATTTGACATGCTCCATATGATTCGCAACTTTTTTATAATCCTCACATATACAGGGTGTTTCAAAATTAAAGAGCAGATTTGACATTTTTAATGTTAAAAACTGCTCTTTTATTTTAAAACGCCCTGTACAGTAGTTTGCTTATATTTATTTATAACTGTGTTTCGTTGCTGAATCTAAGGTATTTAAAAATGGACTACTATCAGTGATTCATTTGTAATATATTTAATCTAGTAATTCAATTAGGGCATAGCTCAAAAGTATAAATGATAATAACGGCCATATTGACTGTATAAGAATAACCAAAATTAGCAAAAGATAATCAAAGTATCCAGACATAATTACCCACAACTAAATTTGGATTCTATAAACAGTTGAATGATTACAGAGTTTCAATTGCTAGCCAATTATAGGAAACAAATATTGGTCATAAATGTGGTCCGCTACTAATTGAAACCATACATTGTAATAAAATACTAATGAAACCACGAAATGGACGAGAATTGAAGTTTTTATCAACTTTGCTGGTTTTATCAATGTTCTGCGAATTATCTTTTTTCATGTAAAATAATATTATTGTAAGCATAGTTTAAAACATTTGAATATAGCGGAATTATTAAAAATAACAATAAAAACGTTAAAGAGGACAGTTATAGTTTAATTGTCTAACATTAAATATGTAAAATATAAATACTGTGAATAATTATGGTTTCATTTCAGTTTCTTATCATATAAATACGGTATTGTACTGTCAATTTTAAAATAGTATGAAAAGAGGCCCATATATATATATATAATTCCGTAAGCAAATCGGTCCCCAGGCAAAATCTCGAGCTAGAAAAAAGGTAGCGTGGCTGTTAATATTTTAAAGCTTAAGGTCCAAGGACAGTGGAAAAATTGTAGAAGTTTCAAAAATCACCCCTGCTCTGCCCCACAGGCCGTCAAAGATCCAGTAATTTTCTAATGGAAGTGCTGCTAGTGTTCCTATAAGCTGTTTTAAATATACCAGCTGATGTAAACATTGCGTATTTGTATGTTTATTGATTTTAGTGTTCTGTTTTTAGGTTAGAAGTGTAATGCAGTGTTGTTATGTGTTGATATATAGTGTTAGGGAAAGGGGGCCGCGACTAAATCTGTAAAAAAGTGTGTATTAAATTTTAATTTGTATACTTAATAGCAGCAATTGCTTCTATGGTGACATATAATATTAAAAGTGTAATATTAATCTAATTTATCGTAAGAGATAAGTTATAGAAACGTCTGAACTGCAATAATAATCTAATTGCATACCGTTAAAGCCATGCTATTACATTCAGTAGCTATAGTGCTAGCAGCTATGTGCTGCATACATGCAAACTAATTAAATTGAACGCAAAGTGGTTATTGTGCAAATTGTAATCATAATAATAGTACGATAAGTGTACAAAATACCCCCGCCGCAGCAAGCCTGCAAATTTCTATTTTCAATTAAGGATTTCCCTGAAATAGTCTAATTTCTTTCCTATTTTAAAGGTAATTAATTAATGAATATTTAGACCTGCTGCAACTAGAATAAAAATAGCATCTGAACTAGTTTGTTGTAAAACCTTAATCTAATAATGACCAAAACAATATTTATTTTTTTAGAAAACTACCCGGTAATGGTACGGGATAATTGGTAGTCTCAGACCTTATGGCACTTGGGCAATATTAAATAGACCCCCATGAGTGCACAAGTTTACTTAAATCATACACAAAACTTGTTAAAAACATTAAACGTTAGTCAACTAAACTGTTTGACATTTAATTGAGCAATCGATCAGCTGTTATTTGATTGATACCATCAATTAGTGTCAATCTGGATAAAAGTTTATGCTTTTTCGTCGAGTGTAATTTTGGGATTATGCGTAAAGCAAAAAATGTATGAAGGTTTTACTTAAAACTGCTAAACATATAGTTTTTTTTATTTTTTGTATTTTTTCTAGCGAAAAAGTGTGTTGTGCGGCTGGGAATTGTATAGTCAGTTTTTTCACGCAAGATTTCTCGTACGTTTTACCTGCGCAGGTACAAAAAATTAATTTTTCAATGAATTATTTATGTTCGATAATAAACCTCAGAAATATAAACTTTCGAAGTGATAAAAAGTTAGGAAACGTGTTCATAAAACTAAGGTTTAAATGCTCCAGTCCTAGTACAGTATTTATTTTACACGTACCTGGGGAACGAGCCATTTTTCGGTATAGTTTATATCCATTGTAAAAGCAATTAAAACGAAACTCATTTTTATTTACAACTAATTTTGGATGTATTATTTAAATTTCAGTGGAATTTCAATTTATTATTATGGAAAGTGTAACCTGGCAATCCACAACACATTAATTTATGTTACAGCCAATGGTAAAAATTACTCGTTTGTAATAGCCTTATACTTTCATAATCATTGTTTTGACAGTTTGTTTGAATTAAAACAGCTGACTGAAAATCTTTGTTTGGATTCTAATAAATTATTCTTCATAAAACAAATATAATATTGTTAAATATTTATTTCACTGCTAAACCTAAGTTTGCTAACAATTGCCTCAGTACTTCAGGGATAAGTTTTGGTAGGAGAGAGCCAAGTATAATAATCAGTATTTGAACGGAACTATTTTCCCCTATATCGAGTAATATTCAGTGTATTCATTGCTCAATAGTAAAAATTGATGTTTTTCCTTGTGTACTTTATCTTGCAATTTGCTAGTATACTGTGAATGGTTTGTTATAAACTCATGTTACAAGCCTTTTGTTTACTATTTCCTTGTTTTTTTGTAACCAACATGGTAACGTGGCAACCCATAAGGTTAACACCAATGTTAAAAAATATTGACTTTCAATTTCATTTTTCTTACTTAGTTAGATGTTTGTTGGCGGTTTTAACTGCATTAGACACGTTTTTAGTCCAGTAATAAATTATTTACATTTGATGGAAATCTTCAAAGCCATTTTCGAGATCTTTGTGCAGGCAAGCAAGCATACAATCACACAACAAGCAAAAGTTGCTCATTGGTTTACAACAATGAATACAACAATAATAAGGATATGAAAAGTTTATCAAGGCGTACTGACTTAAAACAACGTACTGCGTTCTCGTGTCCTCGCACATGCCGTGCTACGCTGCTACCTACCGGAACCCAATGGAACCAGCCCGTCGGTAACGTAGATTCCTAAAACAGTGTGTCTACGTATAAACCAGTATGAAAATCGCGTTCAAATCAAAATGAATTGTTTAGGAGCGTGTATATTTATATAATAAGTGCAAATACCAAAGATGAGCACAATTGATCATTTCTATAAAATGTAATATCCACTAGAATTAGTTGGGTCTCGCTAGAAACAAGTAAGATTGTCAGAGCATATATACGTGCTGCAGTTGTTCGTCTAATGGGTGGACCGATGCTTCTAAGTGTCATCGCGAACAGCTGAAACAGCAGATATGCGTGGACGTGTTCGTTGAACATTAAACAAAGCCCTGTCTACTGAAGCATAGCTCAGTAGTGACGGGCGACCTGGTGAGGTTGGAGCCTAACATAGTTAGGCCGACCCCAGGAGAGTTGGGCCCAACTCTTACCCTTACACTTCAGAAGCGGACTTTGTTCACCTTTTGTTATTTTTAAGTTTCTAGTTTGAGGGAACTAGTTTCACAAACCAAAACAACAAACATCACATATTTAGAATTTTTTTTAAGAGTATATACATAAAAACAACTCTGTGGGGGGGATAAGGGGAATTGTTGAAAATTTGAATTCACATGAACGGTAGTTACTTAAGTTGTAAAACAGGTAGAGTCATGATTTTAAACTGTAACATGGGTTTGAAACCTGGGTTTGGAAAAATAAAAAATTCTTTATGAACTAATAAAGAACACAGTCCACCTTCAGCTATTTATTAGTTTACAAGCCACTGAAAAAGTCAACTTTTGGCAAACTGTCTGTCACGGCTGGTTCTCGAAATAGGTTGTAGAAAACCAGTCTAGTACCATTGGGTATTACACGTGTAGTACTAACTTATTTTGTAAAACAACATCGTATACAAAATATTTTTATTATGTGTCATACATCACAATGTTGAGGAAGAGCTGTAGAACTTTTTTGGTAAATAACTGAAATTATACATTTTGTTTAAAATTCCTAGTTTGGGTAGAGTTTTCCCTTAAGGAGTTAAGACCTAGACCCGGGACCGATTCACTTTTTCGTTTTGATATCTCCAGAGGCAAAAATACTTCCCGTTCAAATTCATATATTTAATTTTTTAAGATGAAAATGTTATACTCGAGCTAAAAACCTTCCGAATTTGATGTAATTTGGCACAAAAGAGTAAACCCACGTTCATTTGAACTATCGACGAGATAATGAACAAGGCCTAATATAAAGATGGGGGGGTTTCTGTGTTTATTAGGCTTAATATAGAGAAAGATTTGTTCACGAAACATTTCCCCTCGTAAAAATCTGACTTACCTAAAATTTTCATTGCTAAATTGATTGTATACGATGCCGGGTAACATATTAAGTACTTTTTACCAATAGAGGTTCGAATTTTTATTTCACAATGCACAAAGTATATGAAGAAGTAGAGCGCTTATATATATGAGGTATACATAGATATATATGAGGGATGCGCATAAGAAGGATTGTAGCCTTCTTCCACTGACTGATCAGACATTTGTACTAAAAGGATTATCATGTTCTGATTTTGTTATAAAACTGCATAGGCATGGTTTGGGTTGGTAATTATTTGACCACTAAATCATTATTGACAAAAATTATGACAAAAACGAATCTTTGTCCTAAAGTACCTCGTTTCCACAGTCCGATGGGATTTTTCATACACAGAGTGTTCAGAAAACGTTTCAGGACTTTGAGTTATGATTAAAAGGGATATGAGAGGGGGATATGATTATTGTTACATATGTACATATTTATTGCTGGGTTGAAATGTTTACAAAAATGTATTTAAATTCTACAGTCACTTAAGAGAAATATTGTTATGTCTAGTCTATAAAATTGGAGATATCCGTTGGTATACAAAATAAAATAAAAGGGTCCTAGAAATGTTTGTATTAAATTGACCATTTAGAAGCCATTTAACTAGTAAAATGTTAAAATTGTTAAAATGATAAAAATTTATACTGGACCAACTTAATTCTTTCCAACACAGATTTCTTCAATCATATACATACCAAGTTTCATAAAGATAGGTTGGTAAATCTTAAAGATAAAAATGTTTGTGTATAAAGTTTTGCAGGTAAATATGCATTTTTGATTTTCCTCATACCTATATGGACCTTTTTCTTTGCTTTATCACGATAAATTATAACCCAAAGTCCTGGAACATTTTTTGGACACCCTGTTAAGGTAAACACCCCATAAACACATTGGGTGATTATATTAGATGTAATTGGCTTCAAGAACCTCCGTCGATTGGTTGTTAATTATCATCCAATTACTGAGCAAACTTGTTAATTGGGAAAACCTAATTTCGGAATAATTAAATAAAAAAGTTTGTAAAGAATTGTTACAGTACACGATATACTAAACGAATTTAGTTAGAGAACTAACTTATACAACTATGCATTTTTACGTTTATTATTTTCTGTAAGTTTGCCGAATTTTGCACAACAAGAACTAGACTTTGAACCGATTTTTTCCATCATGATGTCCTCAGAGGCCAAAACTCTATTCGTTACAATTTGTATATTATCTATGTGTCCGTAAACATGATAGTTCAAGTAATTTTTGTCAGATTTTGAGGAAATTTGGCATGTATGTATAAGGCAGGAAACACTTTAATGAGTTCGAAATCCAGCAAGATCGGGTCATAGGAACGAGTTGTTATGGGGTTTGAAATGTTTCAAAATTGGCTTTTTGTATAGCTTTACCCTTAAAGATATAAAAATGCCGAATTTTCATTGAATCTATCGTGAAGAGCTAAAATAATGTTGTATATTGAAGCGTTGTTGTAGGATTTAAGGTTACGGAGAAAATTCCAAAAAACCGCGCATTTGTATAGCATGATCAGACTATGAGAACGGGGTTTTGTAGAGTGAAAAAAGAGTTTTCCCATTTTTGAATCCCGAAACATACAATTTTGCAATTTCTTTCTAAACTATTTCGTAGAGTTTATAAACATATGAATTAGTAGTGGTAGTTTGCGCTTAATTGTTATATGTGAAAAAAAATTCCTATGTTTTTTTTTTAAGAACAGGTTAAATGTTGTATATTAGACCATGAGCCACCAATATGAAACCCTCCCCCCCCGTGGGAATTTATGACTTATACTTTTTTTTGTTGGTATCACCTACCAGATTAAGAATTCAGTTGTTTGCCTCTTTTAAATTACAGCGTATTCCGGAAAATAAAGAAAAACTGTTAAATTTAAAAACTGTTTTATTAAAATTACATAAGGGTAGCCTACGTTAATTACTGGTGAAATATTTGTTTATGGACTTCTTCAGTTTGTATTCAAAGGCTTCAAATGAAAATAAAAAAGTTAATAAAATACCCCCCGCTGCAGCAAACCTGCAGGCAATGCGGATTTCAAATTGGCCTGAATTGATTTTCAATTAAATCTATCTATTTAAATAAAATTCAATTTAACGAGTACCTCTAGGAAAGAGATTTTAAGAGATTCTATTTAAATTAAATACATTTTATTGGGAAATTTTTGACGTAAATTTTACTGGAATGTAAGGTTCCAGTAAAATTAACGTCTAAAAATTCCTTTTCCTCATATAAAAATCGGATTTGCGATAATAACTTTCTTTTTAAATCTCTTTAAAATAATGTGCCGATTGATATGGGTTGCCTTTAAAAAAATTTAAGTTTCTCTTAGGTACCCTGTTTGTAGGTGGGGGGGGGGGGTGAAATACAAAATATCACTAAGAACCTTACATTACCCTAGAAACGTGTATTGAAGCTTTTTTGAATTTATGCATATTTGTGCTGAGACCATTTCATTTAGCAGGTTAACCCGTTGTTTCTTATTTTTACCATTAGCTAGGATTTTTTTCTAATCCCGTAGGATCTTGATTTTGGACCTCTCATTAAAAACGTATCTCCAAATCCCCTTCTCCCTTTCAATGTTTTTAATAGATACATCTAAATAGGTATCCGTAATAAAGTGTATCCTGCTGAATTTCGGAAAACGGCTGAAGGCAAACTGTGCTAATTCACCAGAGGTTTCTGGAATATTAGAAAGAACCTAAAAGTAAGCCATACCGTCAATTACATACATACATTCTTCAATCCTGGAAGGTTCGTCTACTATATACCCTTGTTCTCCAAAGCATGGAGCAGTTTGGCCTTTTCTGTTTTTGTTGGGCATCCATCGGTAGTGGCTAATGCCCATGGTCCTGGATCTAATGGGTATGTCATCAGCTTCTCAAGATTAATATCACGTTCCTGGGACATCAGTAAAACTCCAGAAAAATATTTCTTTTAGCTCATATCTCAACTAATCTGTTTGCATGCAGCTTTCCCTAGATTATCTACATTGAGTAAATTGTCTTCCACCGATTCGGGTACAGGTCTTCCAGCTGATAAACAGACCATCTAGGAATTCTGATCATGGTTTTCAACTTCAAGCAGAATAATGCATTGTTCAAATCATCAAGTACAGTACTTGCAAAATAATTTGCTCCCTTCGTTTCATTTCATTTGCTTGCATGTCACTGTGAGAACAATCTGATGACTTCACCATACCTGCATTTTCAAATTCTAACTAGCTGTGGGCCCGTCCTACGCACAGGAATCAACTAATCAATTCAAATCAAACTAAAAAATCTATACTAAAGGACCCATGCTGCACTGCAGCGTTAAAATAAATATCATATCCAAAAAATAATCAAATTTAGGATTTTTGATTGTGTAATACAGTATCTTAAACTTAACTGATTCAAACGATCAATAGCTCAAATTAAAATTAAAGCCTATAATTGACTGATTATTTTGAGTCTAAAACATATAAAAAAACGTAAACAATGCTGGAGCTATTGATATTCAATCATACAAAAACCTTATATTTTTTATGTTGGATGTTCACCTTGCGTTTGCTTGAAACCCGTCCGATTTGAATAACTAATATCTTAAATGCAAGCCGGTATTTCACTGAAGGTTCTTAGACCAAAATATATAGGGTACAATTATAAATGGTAAAATACCGTACAATTTAAATTGAATTACGAATTAAAAAATATATCAAATCTATGTTTTTTGGTGGAGTAATTAAGTAGATAAATATACGATGATGCTTGATGTGAAATATATGTGTGCATACTACCAATTTAAGACCTCAATCATGAAGATCGGACGTGTAGAAGAGCTAAAAAAAATCGGAAAATAAAAAAACAAATTTAACTCCCTTTAGAAATACATGGGGGGCAAATTTAATTTACGTATAAGCCGAGTGAGACTGTCGATAAATATATACTGATGCTTGATGTGAAATCTGTGCGTGCATACCTTCAATTTGAGACCTCAATAATGAAAATCGGGTGGGTAGAAGCGCCAAACGAACTCGGAAAAGAAAAACCAAATTTAACTACCATAAGAAATACATGGGGAGAAAAAACGCCAGCCTCCGCTCTATATAGTTTGCTTGTTTATAGACAAATTTTGATCAGCATTGTTATATTAATTAAATACTACACTATTAAAGTTTTATCAAAGAAACACTTTTCCCCTACCTTGTAGCAGCAAAAATAAGTATTCGTTAAACCAATTAATAATGAAACCAATTAATCTATATAAATAAAATTAGAGTTTTGTCTGTACATTGCTTAGAATAATGAACTTTTTGGTTATTTTTACATTTCATAGGTCAGAGAAACCGAATCAAACCTTATCTCAATTTCTGTCTGTCTGTCTGTCTGTCTGTCTGTCTGTCTATCTGTCATTCTCTTGGTAACGCTAAAATACGCACTTTATTACAACTACTCCTCAATAACTATAGCACTGTCCCGCCTGAAACTTATTTTCCAAATACTATACATATATGAGATGGTTTTAGACGTATTTCATCGAATATGAGACAGTTAGATATTTAACAGTAAACCCTTGAAAATCAAGTTTTTGTCGATTTTTGACGTGGAATTTCTGGAAGCCCATGTTAACCTTATGAGAAATGAAATTATTGAATCTTAACAGCTGTTTCAATTAAACAAGTTGGTTCTGTTCTGTGATGTTCAATAGCATTAAAGTTACAAGGATTACCAACAGGGTGCAGCACTAGCACTATTATTTCTTTTACATTTATGACAACAGCTAATTTGCAACCTGGAGGCGAGTGAGCGTAGCGAACGAGCTAACCTGAAGGCAAGTGAGCGTAGCGAACGAGCTAACCTGAAGGAAAGTGAGCGCAGCGAACGAGCTCCAACATACAGGTGAGTGAGCGTAGCGAACGAACTTCAACCAGGACGTGATTGAGCCATGCAAACGAGATCAGATAGTAAAAATAAAAGTAAGCCTACCGTTATAGGATCGACCGGCAGACACAGAGGTAATTTAACCTTTTATTGATTGTCATACCGATCCGGAACAACAAAAAACAACATAAAATGAAGCTATGTATAATAGTTTGGCCAGCATATCTTAAAATATGCAAACCAACTGCTGTTCGTTATATAAGAAGGTTTCAACTGAATATTATAAGATCCCCGTGCGTAGAACGGGTACACAGCTAGTAATGATATAAAAAAGAGACAAAATCCAACATGTATAAGGAAAATTTCGAGTTAAAATACAACCAGATAAATGAAAATTCGCTTACTCTGCAGGTTTGCTGCGGCGGGGACATTTTTTTATCGGCTGCATCTATATATCAGATATTATTTTATTTTCTGTGCAACAATCATTATTATAATAGTAATGTCATGCTGTATTGTAGTTGCGATCATTAGTGGTCTCTTTACTATTACTAATAATTTATTTTTGTAAAAAAATACAACCGACTTCAAACGCTCTAAAAAGAATGAAATAATTTCAATAAAGTAAACTTTTGTATTAGGCAAGCTCACGTATTTTAAGTCGGCGCGACTCTATGATGATTTTTGATACAAAATTGAAAGATTGTGTTCATATTGCCGGTGACTATCTATAACTAAAGTTGTTAATCTGTGTGTCTTTTTCATAGTTGTGCGTTAAGTGTTATTTTATTACCGTAATCAGAGATCGGCATTATAGTGGTATTAACGAGTATCTTTAAAAAGATTATAACGCATTTAAATGTTTCTAACTTGGAAAAGTAACGTTTTAATACTAAACTAGCTTCTTTCCCTATTATAATATCAAACTAAATTATTTTCCTATTCATATAGAACATTTGTGTGTGTTATTTTCATAATGCATTTATTCTGAAGTAAACATAAAATACAAGAAAATATTTCCTTTAATATATAAACAAAACAGTTCAGTATGTTTTTTATCTATTTATGTTATCCAGCTAAAATTTATTGATTTTCAAAATACACACACAATATTTGATTTCAATCATATTTGCAGTTTGAGCCGCGCCGACTTGAAATACGTGAGCTTGCCTAATACAAAAGTTTACTTTATTGAAATTATTTCATTCTTTTTAGAGCGTTTGAAGTCGGTTGTATTTTTTTACAAAAATAAATTATTTCATGATTTTTAGTGACTGTATAATTTTTTATATATTAATTACTTGAGGATTTTTGATAAGCAAAACTGTTTGAAACAATCAAAAGTTCCACAGAACAATCATTATTTTAAAACTGCTTGATTCACCTGTTCAGGTTACATGATCAATGGGTATGAAAATAAACATCTTTAGATATTCCTTAAGAAAGAAAGAGTTGTCCATTACAGTAAGCCTAGTGAAAAACTAATTGTCTTTTCTAGATACATTGAAATGTCAGACATCATCGTTTCCTGCAATTGGTGTACTTCTACATTATAAAAAGAAATACAGTAACGTCTCAAGCCTTTTGGAACAGTATGAAAGTTATTCCTCAGCTACCAGCACTAAAAAATCTCTCAAAAGTGGAAAATTGCTCGTTAACACCATAGTACCTTTCGTATAGTACCTTTGGGAAATATTATATGAAAGATTGGTTCAGCTAAAAGTGGTGTAAGTCATGTAGGGGGTTTTGTTTGCTCAAGATATAGCCTAGTCAAAATTGCAAATCATCTTCCTCTAGGACTTTCTGAAGCAGGCATAATAGTATTGATATGTTATAGTAACTGGGTAGAGAATATTAATAAACATTCCACATCTGCAAATGAAATATGTATATGAAAGATTGGTTCAGCTAAAAGTGGTGCAAGCCATGTAGGTGGTTTTGTTTGATCAAGATATAGCCTAGTCGAAATTGCAAATCATCATCCTCTAGGACTTTCCGAAGCAGGCATAATAGTATTGATATGATATAGTAACTGGGTAGAGAACATCAATAAACATTCCACATCTGCAAATGCATGTTTAGTAATTAAAATATTTAACACTTTTAAGACAATTGACGATTATGCACTGCCACACTTCTTAGGTCGTGTAAGGAACAATTGCATTTGATTTATATTTAGACCTGTTTTACGAATGCTTTGGTTTTCACAATACACCTTTATTTGTCAATATCATACAGCTATTCACTGAAACATATATGTTTTTGTAAGTCAGAATATTCAATACTAAAAACAGAATTACTGTATACACAAATCAGGTCAAACGTTAAAATAAATTTTTTTATAGTATCAAAACAAAATGCATTTTTCTCAGTGTAATTCATTTAGGCTCCATGGCAAGAAATAGTTTATTGATCAATATGAAGCAACTGTTTCATGAAGAATTGTCTGTAGCTTCATTTAAATGGTTTCAACTAACAGCTGTAGAAATGTTATTATTATTTATTGCCTTCTCTTCACAAATGTAAACAATCTGCACAAATGTAAACAAAATAAATGTTGAATATTTAAGGTTTTCAGAATTTTTCACCGAAACAAATATTATACTTAAACATAATATATAAGGTACCAAATAGAAACTCTCCTGGTTATTTTGGTGGTGGAACCACACTGATCGGTAAAAGAATCACAGAGAAATTGGTGAACATACATAGAAAAAAAAACATCGCCACAGACAAATTGAGAACCTCCTCCTTTTGTTGGTAGTGGGGAAGTCGGTTAAAAACAGTTAAAACTCAATATTGCCGGTGCTTTGTGCTAAAGACCCAGCCTAACTTGGTAGTAATGGCTATATTTTCATTCAGCTCATTCTGCACTTATTAACCACATAAATTAATTTGGTATTATGTTTTATTCAGTCAAGTAACTATTACAATGTTTTTAAGCCAATTGAGTAAGTTAGGTCTACTTAACCAAATCATCACAAACCTAGTTTTTCTGGTGTTAAATTTGCTCCTGTAAAGTACAAACGCGTGCTAACAACACATTACTGTAACTTAGTTAGCAGTGTTGTAAAAGAAGGCGCTTGTAAAGTCGTGATAACCAGCTGTTGTTAATGTGTTTCGCATCGCTCCGGGTGTATAAATTAGTAAAATGTGAAATTCATACAACCAAAAATGCTAAAACACATTTTTTACCTTGGTGAAGATCATTGGAGGTGTGAACTTATAAAGTGTTTTACAACAACACAGTTTAAACGGAATGCTTTGATTTGTATTAAATTATTGTCTTGTGAATATATCAACAGGAGCTCAATTATCAGTATCAATCATTGAGATGGAGACGCCACTTATGTGCGTATTTTAACCCAAATAAAAGTAAAGGAAGATTATAAGTTTATAGAATGGAGTGTGATGCATTGTTACTGACTACGAACAGCTGTCATGGTAATTTATTAAAAGCCTGAGCTAAGTTCAGTTTAGGGCCAACAAAAAGTACATACATTTCTCAGGATCGAACCGGCGACCTTTCAATTTGTACTATTCAAACACTATACCATGTTTAAGGGCAGGTGGAAATAATTTAGTCAGCAGGTTTTCTGTGTTTCGTGATAGAATTAACATAATCACACAAAAATAATCAATGGATTGAGGTTTGATGCAGTGCTAAAGTCTTCCTATTCAACTATGTAACTATCTGGGGTAACTGGTCTACTCGATACGGTCTGTAGCTCTATGTAACGGAACAATGACGTCACCGTCTTGCATAAACATCTATAGTCTGTATGATGGAACCTGTCTCCCGACCCTAGGTCTGCTTGTGGCATAAACCTGGCCAGACCACAGGTAGATAAAGGGTCAGGAGCAGGTTCCATCATACAGACTATAGACTCGACTCTAGACACCCATGAGAGCGGAGGCATTTACTAAACTGATACAGTTAACACTGTATATGTCCGTGAATACGATAACTTGAGTAATTTTTGTCAGATTTCGATTAAATTTGGTTTGAAGGTGTAATGCGGGATAAACTTGAATGAGTTCGCGAACCAGCATGATCGGACCACAAGGTTTAACGGGGGGTGTTATGGGGTAAAATGGGGTTTTCTCATTTTTACCCTTAAGACACAAAATTTATAATTTTTTCTCCAGATTTTTTAAAGAGCTTAAAAAAAACAATGTTGTATATCAACGTATTTTTTGTACGGTGATTGGTTACGGAGAAAATTCAAATTAAAATTCCCATGTTATTCTGTGCAATATTATTCTGAAGTTTAATACAAAATAATATGTTAGTAAACGATATTTTTGCATACTTTTACTTGGGTACACTTTATTGTAAAACGTTGCACAATCAAGCATTGATTGCAGCTAGGGTTTTCAATTATACAATCCATAAACATGTTTGTACGGTTGTTAACTTTATTGTATTGTTCGAGTTTCAACCGACCTATTCGTTTTACGACCTAGGACGTAAGGGTCGTTTAGAGGGTGTTTACTGTATGCACAGATTTTCCAATGTTCCTATAGTCTGTACGATGGAACCTGCCTCCTGACCCTCCGTCTACCTGGGACTGACCTATGAAAGCACGTGACAGTCCCAAGTAGACCGGCCAGGAGATATGACCATTGACTAGTGTTATATAGTCAATGATATGACCCACCACACAGACTACTTGAAATCCAAGCATCGACAATGTAACAGCTGTTGTGTACTCTCGTTGTGTTGTAGACGGCGGCAACGGACCCGACCCGACACGGTGGCTTACCATTCGTTCCCTGCTCTGAACACTGAATAGACCCAGTTTTGTAACGGAACTAGGAACAAACATTACTGGAACTGGAACCTGGAAGTTGGACCAGGCTTCAGCTAACTACAACCTGTTAGCGAATTTCCCTATATAGGGAATAAGCTATTACCGTAGTACTCATGGTACGACCTGGACCCGGGACCGATTTACTTTTTCGTTTTGAGGTCCCTAGAGGCAAATATATATGTATGTATGTGTGTGTCCGTTAGCACGATAACTCGAGCAAAAACTCTCCGATTTTGATTAAATTTTATATAAACGTGTAAACCTACGTAGTAAATTTTCGATCTTGTAGGTTCCCGGACCACATACATGAGACGTCAACTTCACTATAATTGGTATCAATAATTAATACACAAATGTACGATAAAGTTACATTGCTAGCGGAACAATTCAGTGGCCAATATGCGACAATTCATACGACAGCAATATCTAGGTTTAGAGCGAGATTAGAGCAGTTACTGTTACGACGCCATAAACTATGGTGTAACGTTTAACGACGTTGCAAGGCTGTGTTCATTCTAACATATCGAACGATATATTGGAATTTGGCCTCCTTCGGTAAGAGAGTATAATACCATTTACTTTTTACCATAAATGGTATACAGCGTGTTTCCAAATTGCCTGGACATATTTTGTTGACTTGTTCATTGAGCTAAGACAATCATAAAATGCCATATGAATCTAAAATGCCTAGATTTCTGTCTGTCGGCCTGTTTGACATTTTTTTAAACTATTTTATATCGGATGACGAACAACCGAGTTATAAGTTTTTTTCTACAATCGGTTACGCAATTTAAAAGAACTACCTTACTGTTCTTTAGGTGCTATTAAATTGCGTAACCGAATGTATAAAAGACGAATAACTCGGTTGTTTGTCATCCGATTTTATCTAAAAAAGGCTCATTCGATTTGGATTTAAAATCTCTCTTTTCGATTGTAAAAACAATTTCTTAATATTTTCGGTTTTCATGGAATTATTTTGGCATTAAAGATTAATTGCCGCCATATTGAAATGGCTTGAGATGTTGGAGCGAAATTTGTTACGCACTTTTTACCTTCGAAACTACACATTTATAAAATTTTTAAATTTCTATCTTGAAAAATCCCCAAGATAAAAAACAGTTTTTAAAAATCACAAACAGACCGACAGATAGAAATCTAGGCATTTTAGACCCTTACTTTTATGGCATTTTATGTTTGTCTTAGCCGAAGGAACAAGTCCAAAAAATATATCCAGATAGTTTGGAAACACCCTAGTCATTGATGATATCCCCACCGCACTAAAACATTTCCTTAAACATGTCCGATTTATTCCCTATTTAAATAACATTTTAACGAGTATTTCGTTTTGCTACTACAGGGAATGAGAAAAGTGTTTACTTGGTATAGTGCGAAATACCTAAATTTGCCGAATTTAATCAAAACATAGCCATAAGAAGCAAACTACAATAGTACAAATCCATAAGAATAGCACAAGAATTTCAAAATTAGGGATTTTTTGGATTTTCTCCGTAATTTTTTACTGTACAACGTTAACTTTGTTGCGTTATGCTCAACATACAAAATTATTATTTTTTTCGAGCTGTACACGATGGTTGAAAGGAAATTGGGCATATTTATAAGGGTAAACACCTCAAAACCCCAGTTTCAATCTCGTAATCTTGCTGGTTCGCGAACTCTTTCAAGTTTATCCAGTCTACACATCAGTGTAAAATTTTATCAACATCTGATCAAAGTTACTCGAGTTATCGAGTACGACTAATCTAATATATTTCATTTTCATTCAAATTCTATCGTTTCTTCTGTTCTGGTTTAATTTATAATCATGTTTTGGCTTGTAGAATCTGAGATTGTGTATAACATTCAACCCATTTAAACAGTAAGAGTTACGGAAGGTATGAATACTCAATACTCATTATTTAAGAGAAAGTTGACATCTGAAAGTCAAATTCGATTTGTAAAATATATTCGCCAGAGCGTAGGCGTCCAAGCTACATAACCAGGAACTAAAACTCGAGGGACCCAGAGAGGGGTGAGTGGGTGCCCCCTTTTAGACCTCTTCTTCCCCAAACACGAATTTAGATAGTTTTCATCAGGTACAACCAAAATAGGTCTCAAAATAAGTTTGATGCTTATAAAATATCAACTTGAACACATTCATATGAAATTCCAACCAAAATCAGTAGCAATTAGCTAGTAGCAAATTAGTAGCTTCCTACGATTTAGTTACAACATGTGAACTTGTTGTCAGCAAGATCCGGAATTCGTTCTTCGTCGAGAATATAATGAGACCGTGTATGATATACCGTACTAATAACTACAACACAGTGAAAAGTCTAGAAAAAATAGAGTTTGGTGAAAATTGATAAATAGTGCACTTTGGGGCGGTGTTGAAGTATATAAAGATAGTTTGGACGAAGAACTCCATTATGAGAGAAATGATAAAGTGTACGTAGTAGAAGAAATTGCCTACTAAACGAAAAATGTATTTTGTGGAAAATAAATACACAATTGGGACAGTAAATGGTTCGAGGATGAACATCTATAAATAACAGTGACAACAAACAAGTACCACATGTATTTTACCCTACGAGAAAAAGCATATCCAGGGACAAAATACGGTGGTATTTCTTTTTTATCCATCAAGTCTGTTATTATTTATGTATTTTTTCGTTTTGGTGAAAAGCATCGTTCATAACTTTTGCCAACAGAAATTGCTTATAAGTTATTGCTGTATATCATTCCCGTCCTCAGCTTCACTCATGAAACTCTTTCCCACACTTGATAGCGCGGCATAGCGCATCGGAAAATGCCACTTTCAGTACTTTAATGAAATATATAGGCTACTATACTATTTTTGTGGCAACTGTTCTGTGTGCGATGACGTGGTCTCTCAAAGATTATCTTGTCTCTCAGTGTCTCTATCCATATCCAAATCCATCTGACCCTTGCCTTCACTCTCCGTTCCCCCACCTTTCCTATCCCAAGTCCCACCTTACCTGGCTTCTGGCTAGAGACTAAGGAAAGGAAAGAGAGAGTGAGGGAGAGGGAGGAGAGAGAGATTGTTTCTGTCTTCGTCTTTGTCACGTCTCACGTCTACGTCATCGTCATTCTCCTACCTCCACTCCACTCCACACTCCCCGATCCACAGTTCAGTTTCAGTTATCGCTCCTTTCCAGTGTTGTACATCTGAGTGGATTTGTTCTGTTAGTTTTACCAGTTACACCTAGTGTGAAAAGTGTATTCCTTTGTACGTGCAAGAAAACCAACTCTACAATGGTTTCGAGTAAGTACAGTACCTATTCTTATAACCAATCACAAACTTTATGTCAACTCTGAACTTTCTACGTTCTTCAGACAAATAGTTCGTCGAAGTCTCTCCAAAGGTTTCAAGACTAATTTTGCCTTTGATTTGAATTAGCTTTAGCGAATTACGTTATTGCTGTGAATATTTTATATTAAAAGAGAAAAAGACTCTTATTTGACTTCGTCTGTTGAAGGATGTGGTAATTTTATCATACACGTAATCTTGTCCAGTCACCAGCGCCCACTAACTTTACATGACCTTATATAGAATGTCAAGGAGGTTATGGTTGGTGTCTGGGTCTATGGGCAATATTTGCTCACTGCATTACATCATTTGCTGTGCAAAATGTTCACTGGGAAATCCCAGATACAGTCGCTACATTTGATTAATGCATTTAGTTACGTAGCCTACCTAATATTCTGGACCGATATCCCACTTTGAAATTATAACTTACTAGTTCTAATGATAAACAAATAAATATTACTAATGATTAAACACGTGTTTTGCTATCACAGTTTTAACAACCTGAATTGAATTTGATTACCTTTGTAGGTAGTTAAGGACTGTGTCACTATGCATTTTTCCACTATGTGTGGCATCCTTAGGGATCTTCCTCTTCACATAAGTACCAGCAACCACTGTGTATGCCTAGTCTTTACAAAAATATTAACAACTTAAAATATTATTTTTTTGTTAGTCATAAGAAGATAAATTAAGAAGATCCCTGAAGTACAATACAAGCTGGAAAAATGCATAGAGACACACAAACATCCTACCTACTCAAGAACACAGGCAGCAACAACTCAGGCAAAAACAACACAGGCAACAACAACTCAGGCAACCACAACACAGGCAACAACAACACTGGCAACAACAACACAGGCAACAACAACTCAGGAAACCACAACACAGGCAACCACAACACTGGCAACAACAACTCAGGCAACAACAACACAGGCAACAACAACACAGGCAACAACAACTCAGGAAACAACAACACAGGCAACCACAATAGGCAACCATAATACAGGCAACCATAATACAGGCAACCACAATACAGGCAATAACAACAAAGGCAACAACAACACAGGCAGTCTAAGTTAAGATATTATAACATGATTAATTATTGTGAAAATAATAATGATAACTAGGTGAAACCCGTCGAAATCGACGGTCACTGTCAACGCTTACGCTAATTATTCATCTACGGAAAGTTAGGTGTAGTGGAATATACTTGAAGTGAAGTTGGCTTTTACTCTTGAACTGCCTCCTCGTTTATATGGTTGTGCGGCTTCATTGGCAACAAATAATTCAAATTACATAACAATGCGGCATTTGGAAAAAGCAATAAATAATGTAAATTGGCTGTTACGTAAATATTGACGCTTACATGCATTGTTAAACAACGTATCTTATAAAGGGCGATCTGATCTAGTTTAAAAGGAATATGACCTTTCTGTCATGACAGTAGCTGCTTAAATAGTATTTACTCTTTGTGCCTTTTTTACAGCCAAAATTTTGTGTTATTTTAAATCATGTTAACAACCCAGTGAGCCACGGTCCGTAATTTAGACCACTTTAAATAATTTGTCAAAATAGGTACCATTTTAGGCCAGGTTTCTGTGTTTGGATGTTATTACACACGATAAGAGCACAATAAACTTCTTCTGCAGATAAATAATCTGCTGGAGAAATATAAGCCGAATTATAAATGTCACAATGTGAGTTTGATCATTTTGTAACTATATAGGTAAGTTACATAGTATTTTCGAGGCTGCTGCTCAGTGCGCTTTAAGAATATATTTTTAGAGATAAATTAAATGGTTTTTGTTGCTGAGTAGCGTTAGTAAACATGCGCAACCCATTTCGTTATTTTAATAACATTCAAAGGTTCTCTAAGAGTTCAAATTCTTATTTGTATACTTCTATATTATGTTTTCACTAAGCTGAATTAACAACATCGAAGTAACCTCTCTGAAAAGTCTATAGTAAATTGCAGTTTTGACTTTCTAAATTATGCACATATTTCTACATAAATATTGTAACATGTTTTATCCAGTTGCTGTAAACTACTATTAATTTAGCAGAATGTGGACACTGCTCAAATGGGCACCGTGCCCTTCTGCACTTGTATAATTTTGTATTGTATTACACAATCGAAGATTTTTACAATGATTGAAAACATGTATAACAATAATCTCGTGAACCAATGATGATATGTAGAATAATATGATAAAATATAGGCAAAAGTGGGGGAACAGGCAGACAACAACCCGTACAGCAGATATAAGATAGTTCAATAAGGAATTATTGTAAGAGTTCTGTGATAAAAGGAATTTCCACTGATTTCGTAATGGAATATTATATTGCAAAACATGACATGATACAGAAGAAAATACATTTTAAAATCATAAAATAGCATTGCAAATACTTCTTTTGGACAATTTAGTAACTCCTGATAAATGTGTGTTGTTTAAAACACAATTAATTGAAAAATCAACAGCTGTTTCATTAAAAAGTATTATCCACATGGCCGAAATGTAAACAAATTTGTCGAGGTATTTTTAAAGGCTTCTGGGGCAGAGCCCTAAGGGAATTTACTTCGTGTTTCTTTTGATAACTCATCTACAGACCAAGGCCTTTCTTTGGAGACCTCTACCAAGTTTCTACGCCCAGCCGTTCTCTCAAATTAGAGGAGACAAAGTTTCCAATGAAATATTTAGATTTCTCCATGTTAATCTTATGGGAGAAAACCCAACTTTGATGGAAGATCCTGCCCAAACTAATAAAGATTTCAAAAAACCAAAAACACTTTGCAAAACTACAGATCAGGGCAATCTTTTTGACACTTTAATCATCAAAATCGGTCCAAAAATGTGGGAGGAGTTCTGTTCACAAAAATTGGCTTAGCGTATTATATATATAGATAGATGGCACTCAAAACCAAATTAAACTCCTGAAATCAAACTAACATCAAAGTTTGCATTGAAATTGTCAACACCAAGAGAGTTTTTCTAAGATTTAAATCAATGTTATAATAATTATACTAAAACATGCTATTTGGAATTCTCAAAATAAGATTAATGACAATTTTAACTCAATGTAATCAACATTAAGTAAACATTAAAAATCAAGTTAAGTCTTCGGAAGATGGTCTATATAATTTAATGACCCATCTAGTTTCTATTCAATGTCCTCTTAAAAAAGGAATTTTTTAATCTAAAATGGAGAAGGCTAAGTTATTGCGGAGCAATGTGGACTATTTACTATAAACTCACTTTTTAAAGTATACAACTGTGTTTAAAGTATACATATATGTGCATGTATGCATACGTGTATGTGTAGGCTATATATGTATGTATGTTGCCTAAAGAAGGGTATTTTATTTAGTTTTAGTGCTTTGTATGTTAATTATATGGGACAAATAATATTGAATGGACATTATGCCAACCCAGCAGATGGTCGTATGACCATTTTTGTATGTGCGCTATATAACAAAAGTACTACTTTTATTTCATGTACTGTACATAATATGTAATCAATAAAGCAGTTTTTCTATTCTATTCTATTCAACTCACTTTTTATTACTTAACCTACCTCACAGAGTTTAGATAGGGGAAATAATCTTGATCCATCTTAAAATTAAAATAGCTAATTCCCTATATGGGAAATTCGCTAATAGGTACCCCCGCGGCAGCAAACCTGCAGACTTAGCGAATTTCCGTTTGCCTGATTGGATTTACACTAAAATGTCTCCATCTCGTATTCCCTATTTAAATAAACATTAGTTGAACAAGTACTTAGGTTTGCTGCAACAGGGAGGGTAAAAAAGTTTTTTGTTGTTGTAAAATGTTAAAAGGTACTGTAGTTTAGTAGGAAATGAATTAATTTTCCAAATTTGATCAAAATATGTTCATAAACAAGCAAACTACAACAGTTGACTTATTCTCCATAAGAATAACATGGGAATTTTAAAATTACAATTTTGTTGGATTTTCTCTATAACCATTAGGCGCATAATAACGCTTAAATATACTAAATTATTTGTTTTTTTAAGCTCTACACAATTATTTGTAAAGAAATTGTGAAATTTTGTGTTTTGAGGGTCAAAAGTGGGAAAAACCTATTTTTACCCCATAAAACCCCCATTCAAAAAAAAAAAAAATATTTTCCAGACCACCACGTGTTATTTTTAAAAGGCCACAAAATTTAAAAAAATATGTTGGTGAGACCCAAAATTCAAAATTCTCGGCTTTCAAACAATTCTAAACACGGCTGTGAACCATGTCACAAGCCCCGATGTGGTATTTGCAAAATTATGAGTAATACAACTGAATTTGATGGTAAAGTTACAAACAAGGTTTATCCAATTGTTGGTAGATCAACTTTTGAATCTCACAATGTGATTTATCAACTATCGTGTAAACATTGTCCAAAAGATTACATTGGCCAGACTTCAAACTCTTTAAGAGTTCGAATGACAGGCCATCGTTTTGATGTGGTAAATGAAGACAAAAGAAAACCAATCTATAATCATGCCGCTCACCACAACCAAAATTTTGAAGGCTGCTATACCCTTAAAGCCCTTCAGAAAGTAAACCCACATCAAAACCCTTAATGCAACCAACTGGTTTTAAGAAATTCTGAATTGGCTCACCAGTTGGTACTGAAAACAAAGTTCCCCTCTGGTTTAAATTTAAGATAGGTAGTAAAATAAACGGTATCAGCATTCTGACACATACTTTCTCCCATAAGCTTGTCAACAACCTTTATCATGTGTAAGCGGTGAGAGTAAATATACGGAAATGGGATTTGAACAATTTTCTTCAGAATTTAAAGGACTATAACATACTAAATTTTTATCAAAATCGTTCGAGCCAATTTTGGAAAAATCTGATTTTCCGTTATTTTATGGGGTTTTTATGGGAAAATAACATAATTTACAATAACTTTTGAACCGTAATTTTTACAGAAATAGGATTTGGACAATTTTCTTCCGAATATAAAGGACTATAACATACTAAATTTTTATCAAAATTGTTCAGGCCATTTTTGGGAAAATCCTATTTTCCGTTATTTTATGGGGTTTTAAGGGAAAATCCCCATTGAAAATAAAAATTTCTAAAAAATTCAAAAAACTATCACAATAAGGACCATAACATACAGTGTTAAATCAAAACCGGATTTTTGTCTAAAATTCTATTTTTCGTTATTTTATGGGGTTTTTATGGGAAAATAGCATAACTTACCATAACTTTTGAACCGTAATTTTTACAGAAATGGGATTTGTACCATTTTGTTCAGAATTTAAAGGGCTACAACATACTAAATTTTTATCAAAATCGTTCGGGCCATTTTTGAGAAAATCAGATTTTTCCGGTTTTTTATGGGTTTTTATGGGAAAATCCCCATTAAAAATCAAAATTTCAAAAAAATGAAAAAAACGCCTGGAGATACCATGGATTAGAACCTACATACCAAATTTCATCGAAATCGGACCACAGGTGTAGTCTCTAGCTCTGTACACATCCAGACACACAGACACACACACACACACACACACACACACACACACACACAGACATCACTTCGAAAACCACTTTTTTAGGTCCAGGGGGACCCAAAACGAATATATCCACTCAAAACTCAAACTCGAAAATTTTGACGAAAACAATACTTTCTCCATATACTATGGTATAGGGGGAGAAAGTAAAAGTGATTCAACTCAGCTGAATTTTAATTTTCTTTTAGGCTGATTTTATTTTCTTTGATCTGTACTCAATCATATGTTCTCAAAATTCAACTATTTGTAAACAGTTCATATTTATTTGTTTTGTTCATCTTTAATCTTTTACATTTTTCATTAATTTCTCTTTGCTTGAAAACGTTTGTATTAAACGCAAATTTGCAATGTTTCATGTTTCATTCATCATAAATTCTATCAAGATCTCCTCAAGAATATAAAAGTCATTTGGCATTTTCATCAAGATATATAAATATATATATATATTATATGAATTTGAACGGATGTTATTTTTGACCTCTAGGGACCTCAAAACGAAAAAGAAATTCGGTCCCGGGTCGAGGTCTTACCATGAGAACTACGGTAATAGCTTATTCCCTATATGGGAAATTCGCTAAAAAGTGTTTAATCTTAAAACTCACCATCACACTTAATTGCAACACCATCAGTTTATTTGCAGAACCTGAATCTGCTCTATAAGGTCCTAATTACTCTTCCTATACTCATTACTTACTACATTAACGGTACTGTCCTTATGCTTATGCAAAAAGGGGAAAAAAAACTCTGGAGATGCTATTAGTTAAAACCTACAAACCAAATTTAATCAAAATCACGTATCAAATCAAATCAAAATCATGTAGTCCAGGTGTAGTCAGTACATAGATCACAACACACCCACTCACACAATATACAGACATCATTTTGAAAACCACTTTTTTGGGTTCAGAGGGAGCCAAAAAGGATTTAGCGGTATGAGACATATGGAACAGTTTAAAACAACCTTCTTCTACTTTGCATCATAAAGTCCATTGTGTTACTGACCAAAACTGAACTATAACTTCACGCTTTCTATTCAATTTCACCAAAACTGAGAGTCAACATAACATACCACGCAAGAAGTAACGCAAGCATCTGATGTTCATCATTTGTGACGTCTCATTGCATGCAATCCTCTAACATAACTGTTATTTAGAAGAACAATGCAATTTGATTTTGTTATCAAACAATTTAGAATAAAGTTTTATATTTGTTTTTTTTTCAGATGTCAGGGGGTTAGCTGTCGCTCTTCTCTTTATCCTGGTTCGTAAAAAAGTGTTGTATTTTAGAAAAGTTGGTGAAGGTGGTAAAATAAAAATCTTGGTATTGATTTCTTATGTGTAATTTGGTTACCATTTAAAGTTTAGTGTGTTGGGTGTTGTACTAAAAAATATGCTTTTTCCTTCTTTGTTTAAAATTGTTTAAAGTAGGTACCATAGGCCTACCATATTTTTAAGTTTCTGAAATGTATTTTCACCTTTCAAACCATCTTAAAAAACAAACAAATTAACACAATATATGTCCATACTAATGGAAACCAAGATGAAGTGCTAAATAATGTAAGTTGTCCCCCATGTTTTTCTCATATTAGTGCTGTAGCCAGCATATATGAATATTATACCTTTATAAAATTTGGTAAAAACATCTCAATTTCATATTAAGCTTTCAAGGACAATTGAACCATCGATATTTTCACCCCCATAACAAACTTAAGTTCTCACTGAGTCGATACAATTTTATAATGGAAAAACTGTTTTTATTTGTTTGAATAAAAACTCAATGAAGCAACGTGAAATTCACTTACCCTGCAGATTTGTTCGGCAGTTACATATTTTGTATCCAAAACATTCTCAACACATCTTTTGTAGGTGGCAGTGGAGGCTAAAGACATGCTGAAGAAGTCAATTGTGTTTGACAAGAAGACACCAGGAGTATTTTACTGTCCTCAGCACAAACCCACCGGTATATCTATTTATAGGAATTATAAATTACAATTATAAGTATTGCATGGTAAAAAGTCAGAGCTACATTTGCAATAAGTACCAGCATTTAAAACGTAAGCTACCCATAGGTGGTCAAAGAGGGGTCTTAGAGAAGCTTTTGGCCCTTCCATAGAGCAGTAAGATACAGAGGAAACAGAGGGTACACGTAAATGGTGTCTAGCACAAGTGCTGGTGTCTTGGGCAAAGTCCAACACCCCCCCCCCTCCTCGCCATCATGTGCTACAGCGGTCACAATGGAAGAAGACCCTGAGTCCTGTGCGATAGGAATTTATGCACAGCCCTCGTCGTTCCAGCTCTTTCCTCTTTGTCACAAGCATAATCCTGACACAATATACTAGAGCTGAAAGCGCACGAACGTCCCATCAGCAAGTTTCCTATGTATCTTTTTTCTCTGTGGCCCCTCACAGCATTGGTTAATCAAAAGTATTATATGGACCATTTCATCAAATTAAAATAATGATAGATCATAGAATGTTTCTTAATAGCAAGAAAGTTTCACAAAATATCTTTTGGAATTAACAACCCAACAACAATTAAAAGTACTAGTTAACCACAACCAAACATAGATGCTTAAGATGTCCTGGAGGATAAAATCAAGATAGAGCTGACATATCTGATGGAAAACTATGTTTTGAAAAGACCTATAAATTTAAAGTAGTCCGAACAAAAAATTTCACTTAAAGCTTTGTTTCAGTGTCTTTGTAAATTTCTCTGTTAGTGTAGCCTACAATGATGTAACAAAGAAGGGGGGGGGGGTAAAAAAAATCAAAAGTTTTCACAAATTGTTGTTTTTATCAGCTTTATCAACTTTTATTACATTTTCTGCCATGGAACCAACTGGAAATGATACCTCCAATAGTAAGACTGTTTTACTCCTTATTCTAAGATGAGTCCTGACCACAAAATCCTTTAAAGTAACTCATAGTATTGTGCAGGTATTGACAAAATGATCGTGAGAGCTCGACCACTAAACAAACTTTGTGAGTTTGACGGAGGTCCGATCCCCGAGGATTACAAGTCTGATTGTTACCACGACGTTGACGAAACAGACTTTGCTTGCAAAGAGAAGGCCAGAATCATGGTGAGTTATTCACACGGTTACTTTCACTTGTGACTAATTAATTTGGTGTTATGGTACTAATTAGTTATTGTATATCCTATGGTGTGAACTAAACTAGAGTTTTTCTATTCTCTTTTGTTTTAGTTGATAATTGATGTTAATTCTTTGTGCCTTTTGTTTGTTTACTTGACCAATGATAACAATTAATACTTTACTATTGTCTTTATGTTTTGCTGAGTGTACTAATTAATTTTTCGTACAAGTAAAACACAGAAGAGGGTATAGTTGACACTGTTTAGGCAGGTTTTCCTAGCTGCCTTCGTGTTGTACCATGAATCGAAGATCAAACGTCATTCACAATCCCTCAAACATATTCAGCAGTTGAATTTGGTTGCTAGGTTGAACACCTTAACTTCTAACTTGAATTTGAAATGAATAATTGACAAGTATAAAGTTGTTTGTTGAAATCATATCTTTTGAATAGTGATCTCAGATCAGATATTTTGAACCTTCTTTATATTTTTTTCCAATTCTCTATTACCCTATTTTAATTTGGAAATTGATTTACAATCTTGTTAAAGGTTATAGGGACAAATAAGTATGTAGACATTATTTTAAAAGAGAATTCAGGTTTTTAGGCAGTAAAAAAATAGGTTTTAAACCATTTTGTTTTAATATTGTTCGTGGGGAAGGGTGTTTTTATCCATGGACCCAGACACCAGTTAGCCTCGATAAACAATTTCCTACATGGAACCTTTAAAAAAAATTCTTCCATAGAGAGAATATTGATTTAAGAACAAGAATCCCTGCTCTAGGGTTAAATAAATGTTCTTTTAGCTGTTCAAATTTAAAACATCGGACTGATATCATAAAGACTGTTCAGTGCCTTATGTAGGCATATGATTTATTTTAATGTTGGAAAATCAATGGAATATGTATCAAAATACCGCAAGCTACAAAAGGTATATTTTAAAATGAATATTTGTCACTTAAAAATCCTCCTTCCTAGTTAATTGCCTTGACTTACACACATGTCTCTTCGCAAAATAACTAAAATTTATTTTTAGGAGGATCTACAGTAGTAAAATTCTCTTACCACCATACTTTATTCATATTCAACTCACTATCTGTACAACTGTACTCAGTACTAGTCCACTAATTTACTAAAACATGTCATTATAGAGTAACCATGATTTTCAGAAGCGGATCAAGAAGGAAGACCTAAAGGCCGAAGACTAGGATAGGTAGTCGACATTTAATGACCTGCATGATTACCGCATTTCATGTTGTATATTATTTCTTACAGCATTTGTTCTTTCTCTACCTCCACTTCTATCTTTGAAGCACCCTGTCTCTTCTTTCATGTTTATGTAATTTGTTCTTATTCTGTATTTTCTCTAGCTGATTTTTATATTCTTGTAATTCTTAAAGAGGATGGTACATGTGTTTTCAGTTTTGAATTCAACTTTTGTTTTTTTATTAGTTTATATAACTAATATCCATATATCTTCTTATTTTGACCATATAGAACTTTAAAACTATACTCCGTTCACAAAATCTAGGCAGTTTTAGAGAAAGAAATTTATCCGCTTCACTTGATCCTACTTTTAAAACAATAGCTCATCAGCTGAGGTTTGCCAAAACGTCAATCAGCTGCATAGCTACAACATATATATTAAGCAAAAAAGTAGTGGGGGAACCCCTAACCGCCTTAATTTTGTGAACAGGCTATAGTGAAATTTGTTTTGAATTTCCCAAAGAGACAGTTTAAGCTGCTTCATTTCTACTTCCAAAAAGCTTCAAATAACCTTTTTATTGCATTTGCACGCTCCTTCTTTCGACTTCAAATTGAATTTTTAAGATCATTACCAAACTTTAAGAAAAGTAATATTGTTTCAACACAATAATAAAAAAATAAATCAGGTTACAGTGGTAGTTGTCGTAAATCTTCAAGAGTGGGAACGTTTACTATATTGTCTGGGAAAAAAGACAAACTGTCTATTATTATACAGGGTGTTGAAAATGTCTGGAACCAACATTATATCTGGTGAGTGGTTAAAGAAAAACAACTGATATTTTGTGTACGGATATACTATGGTTTTACCTATCTTTTGGTGCCTTATGAAATTTTTTACCACTTATAGGGAACGTCCTGTGGAGGATGCAGTAAAAAGTTTTAATGGAAGCATATGGTAAATGATACATCATTTTAAAGGCCATTTTTTTCTGAGTAAGGAGCCACAAGTTTCATCTCAAAAGGACCACCCTAGCAAAAATGGCGACTGTTTGAAATTTAAAAACATTGCTATTTAAATGGTCCGTATTTGTTTCCTTTAAATGCTATTACAAGCCAGTTACGAAGTACAGTAGTTTATAACGTGGTGAACTGAAAAGTGCCTAAAAAAAAACATTTAACTAAATTGTTTGTGTTGTTTTACTAAACTTATTTTTAACATAAATACCAATTAGGCTTTCAATTATTTTCAAAAACTTTAAACAGTGTCGCCATTTTCGCTAGGGTGGTCCTTTTGAGATGAAACTTGTGGCTCCTTACTCAGAAAAAAATTACCTTTAAAATGATGTATCATTTACCATAGGCTTCCATTAAAACCTTTTACTGCATCCTCCACAGGACGTTCCCTATGAGTGGGTTTTTAAATTTCAAACAGTCGCCATTTTCACTAGGGTGGTCCTTTTGAGATGAAACTTGCGGCTCCTTACTCAGAAAAAAATGGCCTTTAAAATGATGTATCATTTACCATAGGCTTCCATTAAAACTTTTTACTCCATCCTCCACAGGACGTTCCCTATAAGTGGTAAAAAATTTCATAAGGCACCAAAAGATAGGTAAAACCATAGTATATCCGTACACAAAATATCAGTTGTTTTTCTTTAACCACTCACCAGATATAATGTTGGTTCCAGACATTTTCAACACCCTGTATGTGTTTAGACTGTGTAGTTCAATGAAAGGAGAGCATTTTCCCCTTTTGATTTCCATATAATTAAAGCAATGTTCTAATTTATATTAAGATTGTTTTGGACAAATGTAGTAAATTATTAAGACCATCAATAGTGAAATTCCACTAAAATATTCCCTCTAATCAAAAACACTAATTATAACTCAATACTCCTTTCATTATATTTTCATGCTATAAAAAATTATGGTAATGAAGGTACTAACTAAAGTTAGCTGTAAATATGCAATATGCTATATTATTACTTGTTTTTTATCTAAAACAATTTTGAGCTATTGAGTAATTATTGTAAAAAAATAGCAAGATATTTTTCCAAATTCCAATTTGAGTCAACCTTTAAACAGATTTTAAATATTAAAAAAATAATACGTTTACAGTTATAATTGCTTAGAATTTTAAAATGAATATTGTGAGGGCAATTTGAAATCACATGACTTTGTTACAATGTGCAATTTGCTCTCGGCCCCTTGTTGGATTAAAATTAATTTTAGGAGACACTGCAAAGCAATAGGACATTGGTATAAATGTGTGGTAAATCGTACAATATTACGTTCGCATGGACATGTCCTTCACTAAGAACTTTCACTTCTATTTCAGCTATCCAGTTTTATTATCTCTGCAATATATTTATTTCTCTGCAAAGTGTTGTAGCATGAATCTATTTTTTATTTACTATCTTCCAGTATTTTTTCTTTTTGGAATATTATTTAGATTTTTTTCTTTGAAAGCATGTTTGTTCTTTATTCCCTTCAGTATCTTTCAACTGTTTTACTGTATTTGTAGTGTGTAATCGTACGATTTGGAATATTTTTGGTATCTTAAAGTAGTGGTTTTAACTTTCTTTTGTTCAAGTGTGGGTGTTAGGGGTTAAATTCTGATCTCAATAACTAGCCTATAAATATTTTTGATCATTGGACATTTGGGAATTTTCAGAAAACAATTTTACAATATTTTGTCAAAAGTTGTAAGCACTTATTTTTTAATCTTGATTATGGATCATCTCAGATTAACCTAATTATAGAAAATGTATGTCATGTAACTACGTAAAATGTATGAGAGAACTACGGTAGGCCTATATATTTAAATTATAAATATATGATAACCATTCTTTAAGATGGACGAAATAAAATAAATTTTAAAACAGTGTCGATAAAAATGAGGGTTACATGAATGGGGAAGAGTCCGTCCTGGCAAAAAATAACATATGTGTTTATAAAAAATCTGTACAATTTGACAAAATATTTGTATTTTACTGCCACTGTCATCATTTTCAACCAAGAAAGGTATATAAGGAAAGAGAGTAATACCATCCTCAAAGTTCTTTCAGTGGCAGTGAAATATTCTGATTACTTATTGTCTCAGAGAATTCCTTGTGTTTTTATGCCAGAATGGACCCTTTCCCATTCAAATAAGTCTTCTATTCCAATTTCCAAAAATCTAGGCCTTTGAAACCTATTTTAGATAATTAATGAAACTGAGATAGTAACTCTTATGTGTGGTCATTACAGAACATGGCATAATTTTTATTACTAAACATATTTACTGTTTTCATCAATAAAACGACTTCCAGCAGATTTAATCTAATCGAAAATAGATTTAACCTATAGTTTATATTCTTTATATTTTTTCTAGGTCCGTCTTCACCCACCAGGCGGTGAGAGTGTCAAAGATTCTGAGAAATGGGTACAAAAATACGACAAATACATCAAGAAGAAGAAACATTGAAACTTAACCAATTATAGAGCTAATTGTGATATAACTGTTAGTAAACACAAGGAATAATTACGTATTACAAAATTCAACGTAAATTATTTAATTCGCCGTTAGACCTACTACCTAGTTGAAATTTTGATTTGTGGAATAAATTCCCAAACATAATTAATTTGGAATTAAACAGTTCTGATGGTATTTAGGCGAGTCGGTAGCGTCACGGATTTCAAGCCCAAGGCAGTGATGTCGTGGGTTTAGATCCGCTTTGCTGTATATGTTCAACGCACCGTCCTTTTTGGTCCATATGGATAGGCTAATGCAAGGTAAAAGAGGCTACCAACCTTTTTTTTGAAGGTTACTTTTCATAACAGAATTATTACTAGCTTACTCCATCTTTTCAGCAGATGGAGTCAATTCGCCCTGAAGATAGCACAATGTATCGAGGCCAAAATGTTCACATGCATTAATGTTCATTCTGTTATTAATAATCTGAAGACCACAACTTTAGTCCATAACTTCAGTGAGATAATTTATTCTTTATACCAAACTTTCAACTTAAATATTGTACGGTATTTTTACTGCAGTAAAAAAAATCCAACAATGTCATACGACGGAAATTATATACATCAATGTGATTGTGTTCTTGTGTTTACTAATAGTAACTACTAATCGTTACTGATAACCAAAATAATTAATAGGTATATTTGTTGGTGTTTGGCCAAGTTTTTGTTTTGTTTTCTCGGGGTTTTTGACATTATAAACCTAATCAAAACTAACATATAAACTGAAGAGTAACTTGTGCCGGAACATTTGAGTGTAACAGGTTTTTCTTAGCCGACTATATTCAGTATATTCAACAGTGAACTATCCCATAGTAGGCCTGTTTTGCATAGGTGCTGAGTGTACTTTTAACATTTTCCTTGCTCTTAAATATATTTGATTCATTACAAATCAAACTTGGATATAATGAATAGTTATTAGACAAATTTCTTGGTGTGATCAAGTTTTTCAATCCCCAGTTACAGCTTTAAGTAATAAATGTGTATGAAAGGTAAGGTAAGACTTTAGCAAATGCTTATAAGTATTAAGGTGTTCTTGTATGACTTTTTCTTCGGTTGTATTTATCACGGGTAGATTAGCGTTTCTATTATTTTAATTTCAGATGATAAACTTAGCAAAACTAGTAGTTAAACTACACAATAATATTGTGCAAATGAATGTAACTTTAAAATTATTTGTTGTAGAATAGGCTATTTATTTCATGTAGGTACATAGCAAATTATATGAAATTTTTTACATTTTAGCTCAAAAGCGAATAAATATTTTAAAGATTTTACCAAACTTTACTCAAAAGATTTTCCTTCAATTTCTGTTTGATAATTAATTTATAGGTTTAGTTAATTGTGTGATTGAAGAAGATAAAACATCTAATTTTTTATGTTATCCTCCCAATTATGTTGAACATATGAATTGGTCCAAGTAAATACGAATTGTGGTTATTTATAGCCATGCACTGTGGATGTGATGCTCCCTGGTGTGGATTAATGTCTGCACTAGTGAGTACTATATGACTATACGCAGTACTATCCTAATAATTAGACCAATTTGTTAATTACAAGGGAAAAATGTGGTTTGGATTCCACTTAAAAAAAAACTATAGGTCCCTCAGTTGCCATTATCTGTATGCCTATTAAGTAACAGATGTGTTTAAGAAACATGTTGGCCTTTGTCACTAACAAGACTAAAATATTGTACCACTCATATTTGGGTTAAAATATGCATATAGTGGCGTCCCCATCTTTAATAGTCGATAATTTATACCTTCTTTGTATCCAAAAAATTGGTAATGCTAGTTTCGACTTTAAAGGAATCATCTTTAGGTGTCAAACTTATTTTAAATATACCGTTTTATCGTTTCAATGTCCGTGTTATACTAATTTGAATCGATGTCCTATGAACTCATGGCATCCTTTAACGTCTGAAGAAAGTCAGTTGTGGCATTAGCATGTTTTAGTTAATTTTATTATTGTGAGCTCAATGACAGTTTATTATTTTGACAAAACCAATACATGTATAAATACATCTCTAATCCTACTAATATTATAAATGAGAAAGTTTGGATGTATGGATGTATGTTTGTGACAAGTGAACACATTAACCACTGGACGGATTTTGCTGAAATTTGGCATGATGATAGCTCACATTCCCGATTAACATATAGGCATATTCTTATCTCAAAAATCCTTTCGGGCTCCGCCCCAGTGGCTCTATAGTTCCCCATGTTAACCTTATGAGTATTCATATTAAAAGGGAATTAAAGAATTTAGTCAGCTGTTTCAACTAAAAAGTTGGTTCTATGATATGCAAAAGCATTAAAAACTTACACAAGGATTTCCAACAGGGTGCAGCACTATTATTTTTTTATTTATGACAACAGCTAATTTGCAACCAAAAGGTGAGTGAGCGTAGCGAACGAACTCCAACCTGGAGGCGAGTTAGCGTAGCGAACGAGCTAACCTGAAGGCAAGTGAGCGCAGCGAACGAGCTCCAGAGTGAGCGCAGCGAACGAGCTCCAGAGTGAGCGTAGCGAACGAACTTCAACCAGGACGTGATTGAGCCATGCGAACGAGTTCACTTATGAAGTAAAACGGGGCAAAGCCCGCGGGTACAGCTAGTATTTAAATAAATGAGTTATTGAGAAACATTTTAGTTACATTGAAGCAGGTATTCACACCAATTCGTAAACATCTGGTGGAGAAGAATTGGAATGAGATAACAGGAGAGAGGAAAGCAAAAGTATGATGGTTTGGCATGCAAGAAGAGTTAAATTATGAAAGGAAACTAAGAGCTTGGTTAAGCAGGTAAGTAGATGAAAGATGAAATGAAGAGGAACATGAAGAAGAGAGGATTTGGGATGGCAGAGGAACTGAACTGTGGGAAAAAAAGACAGAGTCCTAGTGGATTCCCAAACTCAGGAGTGAAAGAGGATACAGTAGAGTCAATTATCCAAAACAATTTGGGATTGGGGTGTTCGTATAGTTGTTGATTTTTTGCATGATCGGTCATTGACTGACGGTGACACCGATGATCGTCTATCGCAATCACAACAATCGTGAGCATATCTATCTAACATTCTCGGCTTCATCGGTGATTGTTTCTTGCAATCTCAGCAAAACCCTTGAGCATATTTTATGGTTTTACCCCATCGCTAATCGTCGTTTGCGTTCACTGCAGCAACGGTGATCAGTCTTTGGGTTAACTGACGTTTCGGATAACCGGACTTTAGATAATCGATGCTCCACTACTTATGTGCTATTTGTATAAATTGTATTTAACGCTTAAGGTGTATAGGAATTTTGGTATTGTTTATTAAATTAATTTTCCCAAAACAATTAAACAAGTTTATAGTTGCAGATTTATTGGGTTAACAGTGGAAAAACACATTCTTTACAAATGGCTGTATCTTTTTATAGCAATTGTATAAAAAATTGTTGTTTTTAGTTTAATTGGGTTTAAAGTGGTAAGGAGTGAGTTTTGCTAGGCCAATTTTACGAAGATACGGGAAGGTGAAACTCCTGAAAAATCAAGTTTGAACAGATCCCAGACCAATCATAATACTGGAGATGACATTCCGACAGTGAAACACATAAATGGTTTTACAAGCATCAACATATCAGATGGAGTCTATAAAATCAGCTAAAGCAAGCATTTTGACTTGGAAATAGACTAGGCTCTATAGACACGACCAATGGTTCTTCAAATGGGGTTTTTGAAGTTTAATTGGGATTTGTATTGCTTGACTTGCCAGCTTTTATGGTCAACTACCTAAAATCAAGTGCAGGGCCGAGTGCCGTTTGCCTAAACACTTAAATGAGGTAAACATTTTACAGCCTGAGGCTTGGCGGAGCGAGTGACCACGGTATCAAGTTCCTCAGTGTGGCGGGGATGCGGGTGGAAAGATCGACCAGGTGGGGATGAGCAAAATTTGTTTTTGTTTTAGGGATGAAATGAAACTGTTATAACCTAAACTAACCAAACTATAAAAAAATGGATGAAGGTTTACTAATGGAGTTTATATTAATTTTCAATAGATATTAGGGTAGCCCAGTTAAGAAACTGTACCTAGTCTCCATTACATCCTACCCACTAGACCCCCTTCCACTTACACCCCTCCCCTGAATCACTCTTACGCTCTGGGGAGTCAAACAACACTCGGGCCTATCTGTCAGTTTTGACAGTTTATAACACCCATGGCAAAGAATTAAACAGCACTCGCTCCGTTTCCCCCCAAAATCTTATAATTCTCAATCCCACACATAATTCATGTACAATTCACAGACACTTTCCCAGTCATCCGAATTCACGTTCCAAGTTAGTGAAAAACCAGACACATGCTTCACATTAAAGGGGTTGGATTGGGTAAGCAAGCATTTTTTCAAGGAGGACCAGAAATGATTTTTTTTTCAAACCGTGTGCATTGGACAATATAAAGTGATATTTTTGAATTCAGAATATTATTTGAAATCAAACGCAATCCATCTCAATAGCTTTATGAATTGTCTTATGGCAAACATTAGGTGTCAAACTAAATAGGTTATATCCAAAATCAACGTATACTACTACGAGGTATCAAAGTGCACATCACTTGCTATAACAAAAGTTTTATTCAATAACTTAAGAGAACTATGTTAAGTAATTGGTAAACACGGAACACAATAAACACTACTTCTCCCATATAGCAATACACAAACTTCAACAATAAGCATAATAGGAACAAAAACTATACAATTGTATTGTATAAATATATAGGCCTAGAAAAATGACTAACATACCGACTAGAAAACAAACAAAAATCACAACACAAGTAAACTTGAAAACCAACAATTAACTAACTCTTAAGTGTTGAAAAAAAAAGCACAACACTAGCTACATAACATTAAAATAAGTCTTACTGTGGTACCGGTAACTGAAATAGTTTAAAATATACAATTACTTTATCTTCAACTTAAATTGAAATATATAAACATGAAAATATACTGACTATTTTATTAAGTACTCAATACCCGAGCTATAGGAACATAATGAAATCAAAATTATATTGCACTTGGTACGGCACATATGTATGACTATGAATAGTGATCAATACAAACTAGCAATTAACAATGTATGTAACAATAAATATGTTTTCTTTTCAACTTTTCAGTTTGAAAAACACAAGCCTTTAAAAAATCTACACAAACTGAACATAATTATCACGGAGAAGAAGAACCATTAGTGTTTCCATAAAAAATTATCAAGACTAAATATTGACTAGTAGGTTTCTATTACATTACATAAAAACTAAATATCTTAAGAAATGAAGAAACGATGCTTTTGAGATTCTAACTGTATCAATATCAATACCTCACTACATATCTAACACAAGTAAACAAGGCCTTGCTCTAAAGAAAGGAACTCATGGGAAAGACTGGACAAAGTGAAAATTCTCAAAAGGTAAATACAAATTCATTAGTAACATAATCATGTTTTTACCCAACTAAAAACAAAAATGTGAGTATATGAGTAAAGAAATATGAAAATACAAAACCGGAATGATATATCCTTCATGCGATGGAGTAAGAGAAAATATTTACCACGAGTATGACAAAAATAATTCCCCAAAACAAAACATAATTGCATATTTTTGGTCTAACCTAATTTCTTGGTAAAAAAATCTGCTGGATTTCATCCTAACAAAAAAAACAAAAGTAACTGTAAAACCATATGGCCAAGGTATGTCATATTTTAATCAATGATCACCAAGCAAAAGCCCTTTCAGAAAAAAAATCCTTATGGCAATGCACTGATAAGCACATGACACCTGCTCCTGTCCTGTCAATAACTTTTAATTGTGTCAGACAAAAAATTTGGAAAAATGTTTTAGAAAAACTGACGAATAAGTGTAGAAAATAAAATGACGAATGTTCATATGATGTCTGATATGGATGCTTAATTTAAAACTCTTGTAAACTGGACTGTATAGTTTATAGGCCGCCTTTTGTAATAAAAATCACTGTGTTGCCTAAAGTTTGATGTTGTTTAGTACAATGATTAGTGTAGACGGAGATAAATATCTAGTGTAGCTTTAAGTTTAATAAGACCAGCTGTTTTTTAACAGTCAAATTAACCTATAACCCAATAACAACAGCTGATACCAGTTTTAAAAAGCATCAAAAAGGTCAACTCAAAAGAGGACTGAACTAGCAAATTTCTGATCAAATAGTAAACATACATCTCATCTTATCAGCCAGCTTTAAAACTTGATTATATTTATTTGATTGGATTGTGCTTTGATTCTTTTAAATAATCATGTTATTGTTGATTGATAATACTAAAACTTGTCACAAAAGTTAACGAAATTCCCTTCACTCATTGTCCAGTGTAAAAGCACATTCAGATACTCAATACCTAACACACCTTTAGCGTAAAAAACATTACTGATCGGACTCTACCTTGACAAACGTGATTGGAGGAGGGGCTGAGGCAGGGGAGGGGGGTTGAAACAATGTGGGGTGTGTCTTGGCCAGATGATCTTGCAACAGCTGGTGATTGGGGAACTCCTGTCGACACAGCAGACATTTGCAGGTCTTCCCTCTCATACGGCTGATGCCGAAGTGTGTCCGAATGTGTGGGACGAGATACGCTTTACACTTGAACACTCTGTGGCAAATCTGAAGCATCGAGAGATGTTAGAAAGAATTGACCTTGGGCAATAAATTTTGGAGGCTACCTATATTTACCAAAGGGCTAAAGCCTTGAAAAGCTTCATCCAAATTTGTTGAATCTTTACACACCTTATTGGAAATTTATTACTTTTGGATACAAAAGTACCTATAAGGATTAGTTGTCTCCAAATTGTTCTTAAAAAAAGGTCATAGTTGAATGAGCCAGGTCGTGGATTGCACTAGTGTTTAAAATTATATTTTCAACCCTATTTTTTGTTACTGAGATAGATGACGTAACATGAAAGATGCTATAACTTACAATAAGTCGTTTTATCAGTTTGACTTCTTTAAAAGTCTACAAATTCAACAGAAATCAATAATATACATCATCACAATCAATTTTTATTCCAAACTGGAGACGACTCTAACATGGGAATGTAATGTTTAGTTCCACTGATAGTCAAAGAATTAGGATACTGAAGTAGACATCCCATCCATGGATTTTTTATAGATTTATAGATAATTTTTAAGGTTACAGTCAACATTCTATTTCCTCTCTTAGTTTCTGATACCATGTCAGTGAATGTGACAACTGATGGCATAGTTTGCAAAAAATTGTCCTTTCAGGGTTGGTTTAACTTAAATGTTATTGGAATTTAAATTTACATTGGAAAGAGTTGTCATGAATCGAATGACCTCTCCTAGTTGAAACAACCACACTGCATGTGTCCTTTTATGCTTGGCCTGGGTTATTTTTAAGGTGCTTGAAATCCATCCCTTTAAACACAATTCTTAACAATGTATTAGACAAACGTATCAGTTACGCCTGACACTTCCAACCAAATTGAATCTCATTTGAAACGTTTTTAAACACAAAATTCATTCGTTCATTCAGTTTCCACCCACTACTAAGTTCCCTACAATTTCTACCAAACCAAAAACTATTCACCTTGAAGTACAAATTAGGCGTTTGAGAATCACAGAACTCAAACTGACAACTGACCTCACAGAAGAACTTCTCGCCCGTGTGAGTCGTCAGGTGAATGTCCAGCTTGGACTTTCGGTTGAACGCTTCTCCACACTCCGTACACACAAAGTCCTTCCGTCCAGTGTGTATTGTCATGTGAGTCTCCATGATGGACTTGCGGTTGAACATTCGGCCACAGATGTTACAGGAAAATGGCTTCTCCCCAGTGTGCATTCTCTGTCAAAACAGTCACATCGAGTCAAGCAAATTAGACATTACATGATTAAATGTCAATGATCTACATTAAAATGAAAATTTGGATATTTTGGGTTAGTTTTTTACTACTGTATAACTTGCACTTTCCAATACACAATTCAAAATGTAGGTCGTCTTGGTTCTAGCCTAACCTAACCCAACCCAACCTGAAATAACCCAATATCAAACAGGATCTGTAATAATAAAAACACTTTCAATCTGATAAAACATTTATGTAAAACAACTTTAAATAATAGCCAAACCAGAGCATCACTTATGGAAAGGTTGTATTTAATCTCTTCACTGCAAGTTTTTGTTATGATTTGGGGGAAAAATTAAACAAGCAAAAAATAAAAAATCAACACTACTAGGTACTTAATCTTGGATTGGATTGGGCTTAATGTTGACCAGTGTTGCCGGATAGCTAATGTTCCATCTTTTACATATATTGGGATCGCTGAAAACATCAAAAGGCTGATCTTTTAGAGATTAGACATTCTCTCCACAATTGATTGGATTATAATGTCTAATGAAAGTTAAAGCATTGTTGCACAATATTTCAACACACAGTGGTTACAATTCCAATTCAAACAGTGGACAATTTCAAGTACGGTATTCCACTCCCGTATATCAGTTTAACCTAAAAGCCCATATTTTCAAGACATACCACACCTGGTGAACTCTCAGATCGTAAGAGCCAGCAAACTTTTTCCCGCACGTCGGACAAACTTGTGTCAATTCCCCAGTGTGTCGTTTGACGTGTGTATTTCTCCGCGTCTTCTCGGCGAACCGTTTCCCGCAGATCTCACATTCGAAGGGTTTCTCCTGGGTGTGTATCCTCATGTGGTCGTCCAGACTGGGTTTACGCAGGAAATCTTTACCACAAACGGTACAGCAGTGCGGCTTTCTCCCCGAATGAATCATTTTGTGGTTGCTCAGGTTCGACCGTGTGCGGAAGCGTTTGTGACATACGTTACACCCGAACACCCTGTCGCCAAAGTGAACGTTCATGTGTGAAGTAAGCTGAGATTTTGTAGGGTAGACGTTCCCGCATTCTGCGCACGTGTAGTAGAGTGGACTCATAGGTTTGCCGGACAAATGGCTATTTATGTGATCTTTGAGATGCGCTTTCTGGTAGAACGAGCGACTGCAGATGTCACAAGCAAATGGTCTCTCCCCTGAAACATTAATGTTCTGATAAATATTCTTCGTTACAATAGCATTGTATGGGCTGCAGATTATTCACAATCAAAACTAAAATATATTAGGGGCCTATAAAAGTTAAACGGACGCTATACAGCTATCACTAAGATGCTTAAAGTGAGTTGGACCATCATCTCATGGGCAAACTATAGGGTTGCCGTTTACACAGACAACCGATGAGTCACCGATTTCAATACAACCGAAATTGAGTTGATAAGTTACCTTTTGTGTGGGTTTTGTTATCACAAGGTCTTTACTCTATACATAGGCTCTCCAATATTATTCGTTCAAGGGATCAAGCTGGGTTAGTGATAGATGTCAGGACTCTGGTCTTGGAGTTCCTGGGTCCAAATCCCCAAAACCTCCAAATCCAAAATACAGTAGGCAAATCCAAAATTGATCATGGCTTGCCCTCTTTTATATGTATTTACCTTATTAGGTTAACAGTATGAGTGTAAAATATGTTTACACATTTTTTAGGCTACACAAATTTTCATTTTATTTAATTTCTGTAAATTTAACAACACATACAATATTGATCAATAAGTTATTTAGTAAATATTTATCTTATCGATTTTGAATTCATTCTCTAATTTAGTTTCAAAGTCGCTATTACAAATCACCACTCAGCAGACATCAAAAAAATGTATTTCTAAAAAAGTGTACTGCGCGCCAATCGTGGCTTTCTGTGTTTTCAAATGTTTATATGTCACACAATATCACTGGCAATTACCGAGCATGGAATACCGAGGTGAAATTTATCCTACCTGCTGTGTGAAAGGCCGTTTGGTAAGTTACCTAACAAATTATGAACTTTAAATAATATCCTTCTGATCAGAAAGGGTTAATCCTACCTGAGTAGGTCCAACCTACCAGTGTATTTTTACTTTGTAACTCTATCTAGTAGATAAAACAAGATTTGAAAATCTCGCAATCGTACCAACCTGTGTGTATACGCATGTGAACCATGAGGCTAGTCCTACTTGACAGTCTCTTATGACAAACGTTGCAATCAAACTGGTTCTTCTTCCCAGACTTTTTCACCAGATGGTCACGGGCGATCATCTTAGTACCGCAGGCGGACTTGACGTGGTAATCGTACGTACTTTTGTACTTGAACTTGGCCAAACACTTGGCACATTGCAGCATCCCACCGCGGAGTCGCTTTGGTTTAATCTGTTTGTGAAACAATTAAATTTAAATCAAATTTGGTTGAATTAAAAGAGCTTAAAATTCAAAAAATAGTATAAAGTTCTTTAGTAAGTCCAAAACATCTTGAAATGTAAATTCACTGTAGCCTATATAGACCTATGATAGGCGTAAGGAAGGTATTATAGTAGTTTACGCAACGATTGCGTAAAGATAGTGTTAACGACACGAGTAGAAAATTTAAGGTACAAGCCTTGGCGAGTGCCTTAAAAACTTCTACGAGTGTCGTTAACACTATTTACGCGAGTTGCTTACACTACTTTACCTACGACAGTGTTTTAATTACTAAAAATCACTACTCATAACTTCTAAGAGAGGTTATGTTTTTGTTTATAACCTCTCATTGCCACTGACGGTGAAGCAAGGAATCAAACACTAATTCACTAATTGCACCAATCAACAATTAAATTGGCCGGAACAGCTGATTAGTTGAATTTCGAATCATTACAATTTTGCTTCTCCTCTCTCAATCCTTGAACCTCATTGGTCCGTTACCCGTGTTGTTATGAGTAAAACTATGCAGTTATGAGATACTTTTCAATTCTAAGAACTGTACTGAAACGGCTACTTTAAAAAACGGTCGTAGGTAAAGATTTTTACAAACAAAAACAAACATATTTACAGAAAGATTGAGATTTCTTAACAACAGTATCATATCTTTACGTTGTTCAACCTGTTATAGACACAAATCTCAAACAAACTGTTGCAACTTATTTTGCCAAATCTGTTAAACTAAAAAATAAGTTCATAGAATGAGTTTAAATTCTTATTAATTTGTATGTTATCAGTTTAGGAAGGTTCTACCCGACAGCCTGAATTTTGATTCAAGATGGCGGATTATATGGATTGAAATATAGTTCAGAATTGATCATGCCTCTATTGTACAAGCTCTCAACATTCTAGAACTAATTTGTTTCCAACGATTGTGTGTTTTTGGTGTTCTTAACATATCAGAGCTTGCAAATGGATGGGGAAAAATTAGTTTTTAACTATTATTTAGAAGTTAAAATCACATGTAAAACAGATTAATTTACAGATTTTCAAAATGATTTTGCAAACCCTTTAAGAAACAATTACGAGGTTTCAGTTCATCCAGTGCATAGTTTGGATCTTTTTACAGTTTATTTCATCTCGATAAACACTTTCATTATGCCACGAGGTTCTTTTTTGTAGGACCATGTTTACGTGGTAAACAGCGGCAGGTGGAACCCACTTAATCCACATGATTTACTTGAAACATTGAAAAAGTTATCCTAGGAGTGGCTAACCAAATATCTATGAAAATAGGAAATATAATATTGACATAGACATTACTATCTACATGAAAGGTTCTTTAAAAATGGATTTGTATAGTCTTCATTTTTTTTCCAAACCCAACCATGGAAATAAATGAATCCTAAAACATTTGCATGTCAACTAAAAAATAGTAAATTTCACACTAGGGCCCAAAGTGACTCTTTTCAATCAACGCCGTGGTTGTTAAATGAGCGAGGGTTAAAAACACACTTTTTGCCCGTGTGGTAAACTATAATTTTTGTCATATCGCATCATTAATAAAATAAACGGTATCAGCATTCTGACACATACTTTCTCCCATAAGTTTGTCAACAACCTTTATCATGTGTAAGCGGTGAGAGTAAATATACAGATATGGGATTTGTAGAATTTTGTTCAGAATTTAATGGACTATAATATACTAAATTTTTATCAAAATCGTTCGGGCCATTTTTGGGAAAATCCGATTTTTCCGTTAAGTTATTTTATGGGGTTTTATGGAAAAATCCCCATAAAAATCAAAATTTCTAAAAAATGAAAAAAACTATCAAAATTGTAAGGACCATAACATACTATGTTAAATCAAAACTTAATTTTTATGTAAACATAACCTCTGAAAATGACTTCCAGTTTGTTTTCAATTCTGCTAATGCAAATAAGCAGCTGTTTAGTAAATGATTCAATCATTTTGTCTATTATTATTGTGTTACAGTACATTATGCCATCGATATCTTGAGCGATCGACAACAATAGGCTAACACCTAATTTAATAAATCAATTGATAAATAATTTTGATCGATACGATTGCCACAATCGAAATTTACAACTGTTTACAACAGGGAGTAAAAATGCTGCTTTAGACCTGCAACGCATGCATTAAAACGGCTGTTTTTTCTGCAATATAAAGGAAAAAAAATTTGCTTTAAATTTGACTTAATAAATCCCCAGGGATAGTAACTCTCTTTTTATATTTAGTCTAATATTTCAACTCGTTCGTTACGGCAAAAGTACTAAATTTTTCATTCATATGGACCAGCGACGCACATATACGACGGCCAGTTCCTGCCCATAGACTGCTGTCATGTATATGCGACAGCGGGTCACATTAAAATAGATTGATGTGACGTCGCATATTTGCATCGGTTTTCAATGTTATTAAAAAGCTATCTTCGTAATGGTCTATTTGAAGGCCCAGAATTCTCTGCATTGGTCCACAGAGATGTCTGTTGCATATGTGCGTCATTTGGTCTGTGGATATGATTAGTGACGTCATATGATAGTTGGCAAAACTGATTTTTACTTTGCTGCATCACTGGCCTGTGTTCCACATGTACTGTTAACCAAGTGGCAACCGGTCTATTTAAAATATTAAAAAGTAGGCTATACTTCGGGCCGTGCCAATGACCTCAGCGTCGCAAATATGTGATGATCGCTAGCACATGTGTTAAGGAACGGGAGGGACTATTTAACAGTCATACATTTGTTGTTGATTAAAAAATATTGTTATAATACAATTTTTAACTTATGATGAGTAGTACAACATACCTGAGACAGAAAATGACCACTTTCAGCTTCATTTTCTTCAGAACAATTTGTGACTGTATCATCACTGGTAAAAATTTGAACTGGAAGTTTTTCTTTGGTAACAATTTGAATGAAATCATTTACGCGATCTTCATACCCCTCTTCAAGAGGTTCCGCCTAAAAAATTCAAACACACTTATAAAATTACACATTGTGGTTATTAAATAATTTAATTTAATTTAATTATTTAGTAATGATCAGCCAGCATTTTAACTAGTACCTTATCAAATTTCCCTGCATACAAATGATTGTTCTCAGCCCATCTGCGGCTGAAGAGCATCAGGACAAGGTCCGCCCTGACTCAATCAATCGATGTTTTTGTAAGAGTTTATCAATGCAGTTTAATAAAAAATTTAATACATATGTTAAAATATTATCAGACCATTTTTTGCACAACCCTACTCTAGTTTGTTAAACATTTTAATTTTGATTAAAAAACTGAACATTACAAATTTTATTAGTCCTACATACCATTATTGAAAAAAATGCGTAGAAAACGGAAACAAAAAAAAACATTCTTATTAGCCTAATATCCATAAATATGTTGAAAAACTAGAGAAATTACAAGATGGCAAAACAACCATGATACAGAAGGCAATTCATTGATTTGAAGACTTTTTAACTTTAAACAAATAGTAGATCTTAAAATTTAGAAAATAGCATGACCTAAAGTAGTAGGAGTACCTAATACTATCTTATTAGCAAAACTCATGATAAGGTATGACTACCAATCATAGTGATAGTTGACTAAATAAATAGTGTACTATTCTTATACATTCTAAATATTCTTGTAAGTTAACTTGTTTAACACTATTCAACAAACATGTATTTAGGCTACATGATGTGAATAAAGATCTTTTGATTTGATTTGAACCAGTTTCAACTTACCTTAATGAATGGATTAGTGTTGTTCTCGTCATCAAGAGCTTGGCATTCTTCTTTACATTCAATAAGTTCAGTTTTAACCGGTAGTCCTGACAATTCTTCACATTCTATGTCACTTTTTTCATTCTCACCACTGTTTTCTTCTGGTTCAGATATCTGGTAACAAAATACACATGGTAACTAACTGAATTAACACAAAGAAACCAACTTAGCTAATTGTTTTAAAAACTACTAAAACTACACTCTATGTAAGTGTTATAGATTTAGTTTATCAAATCAACAATGGGCTACTTACCATTCGAGTATCACATTCCCCACAATGGTAAATAAAAATTCCCATTATGTTTAACATTCCGCACAAAAACAGCATTTTACAAAGAATACCATTTAATAAAATTTGATTACGGTATATATATCAGAATCAACCTATAATTAAACTATTTCATTTGATGCCAATCTAGGAAATAATTTGTACTACAACCAGTGCTCGATTTGAGGTGGAACGGGATTTCGGTGTACATCACTTTCGGATAGATAAAAATATTGGCATAAATAGGTACTAACCACATTGAATAGGTTTAAATCTCGGCACCTGCTACTAATACTAACTACTAATACTCAGCATCGTATCTAGGTAGCTTAGTGCTTGCCTGATAATCATATGGTTGTTATTTAGATCCTGGGAAAAGCCATAGGCTCTTTAATGGTTTGAGCCTGAACCCAGCTGTCCTTGATCATACGGTTTGAAATTAGCATTTACCTGAACGTCAAGAGGAAAATCACTGTCTTCTTCGGCACATTCTTCATAATCATCAATGGGTTCTGTTTTGATTGAAAGGACCTCTTTAGAAGAAGAACTGCAGTTGCTTGTGCAATCCTAAAAGACAAATGGGTATAACTTAGGCCTATGTAAAAAAAGTTCTTCAAAGGAAAAATAAAATATGAATTTAGCGAACGTTTTGTTGAAATCAAAATGTAAAGTAGGCTTAATCAAACATATTTTTTTCTCTGACCACTTAAGTTGATACAGTTTAAAGTCCTTGACTCTAGGCCTACTAGGTACTAATTTTGTTTGTTGGAATCAAATATACAACCCTGATATAATTATCTTAGCTTTTGTAAAATAGCCATGAACCATCAATCATAAAAAAAAAAAAACACGAAGATAGTTTCGAACCACAACAATCAATAAGCTACCAACTTTTCTTAGGACTGTATCAATCATTTTGATCTTACACTCCTTAACACCATTTTCAAATCTGCAGACCATCTTAGTTCCATTTTTAAGGTGTGAATTTGGGTTTTTGTGTCGTTTTTAAGTTTAGAATTCCTTATAAAAAGCCATTCAACCGACCATATGAAAAAGTAGCCTAAACTAGCTGGATAGCTGAGTGGTTGTAGTGCTCGCCTAACAATCAAAAGGTTGCCGGCTCAATCTTGAGAAAAGTCATTAGGTTTTTGATGGTTCAAAAACTGGACCCAGCCGTCCCTGATAAGTGGGCTTTCAATAAATGATCCTAGCTAATGAAACAGCTTATCTTAGTCAGTAAGAAAGCTACATAGATCTTCTCACACCATTCTAACACTCATCCTTCATCCATTTGGGTTAAAATACGCACGTAGATGTCGTACTCATCTCAATAATTATTGATAACTGATAGTAGATACTGGGACATTAAACATAGACAAGACAAAAGAAAAACTTTTCCTATAAATGACTTAAAGTGGTCTAATCTTGCCCATAAAATGAAGAAAATTGAATAAAAAGCCATTCAATTAAGTTATTGAAGTCAAACCACAATGTTAACTTACCGGAAAGGTATTATCTACTGTTAGGCCTACATTTTGATCCGGAATTTCGCTTTCAATGTAATTCCTAAAAAACAAATTTAAACATATTTACTTATTGTAGGTAAATTACAAGGTTACACAGAACTACTTACGGTAACTTAAATTTTAGATGCTACAACACAAGATCAAATCAAAGTCATTGGTGTACACCAACTTAACGTTTTCTGAACTTTTTCTAAGTAGGCTCTTCCAATAATTTTCAGTGGGCCTAAGTTACGGTACTTGTAACTACAGTAAGCTTAGACTTCCTATTATCCGGACTCCTTTGGGACATGGCCAGTCCGGATAGGCCTTACATTTGGTTGTGTTGCTAGCCTAGTGGTTAGCGCTATGGACTTCGGTATGGGAGGGGCAGGTTCAATTTTCCGGCATATCCACAAAGCTTTAATTTGGGGTTGGGCCGATTTCCCTTAAAAACGTTTGACCCTAGTACAACAACGTTGACTTCTAGTAAAAAATGACACTGGCGTAGAAAAAACTACAAAAAAAGTTTTGACAGTCCTAACTTAAACCGAAGTCCCCTAATACTCGTTAAAATAATAATATAGGTACATACTTTATCAATCACTCAGAAAACATCCCAAATATTTTACTTAAATTTGTGAGGAGCATTGTATTTTTTAAAATCACTTCTTTGAAATCTTTCCCATAAGAAAAGTTTGTTTCAGTACCACCCCACCCATTTCCTGTAGAAATAGAAAATGTCCGGTTAAATAGGGAAAGTTAGATGTGCTGATAACATTTGTCCGGTTAAAAAGATGTCACTTCGGCAGAGTGTAGGCCTAGGATTAAGTTTAGTCCGGTTGAATCGATGTTAAAAGTTAAAAGGTATCCGGATAAGAGGGAGTCCAATGTATTGGCCTATACATGATAATGGAAGGAAAAAACTTCATAAAATCTTGATTCTTCTTTATGCTTTTACACCCTAACTTACCTTCTGCTTCTCCAACACTTAGGATAAGTTACCTAAAGATAGGATAGGTAAAAACAAGAACACAAAAAATAACTGAGCTACAAACTTACTTATTTGAGACATAATTTGTATCATAACAAATCTTATCCATTGACGAAAGTGAATTATTGACAATTATTAGTGTAGGCCTAGGCCCATCAATAATATTATACTCATTTTGATTATGGTAACTCTTGAGACAAGCGCATAGTGGTGAGACTTAGACGATTAGTTGGATCGTATTATTTACAATAGTTATAAATTAACAACATTGATTTTACTGAAATTATGTATTTCACCATCAAATTTATCTCCAATTTGCATACTGCCGATGTGATTTAGTGAATAGTGATAGTGATGTGTTTACATTTCGTCTGCTTAGCTTGCTTGACTACAGATCAGACAGACTGCACCTGTCTGCAACAGAGGCAGGCAGACTACTAGAAAGGTTACCAACAGCACTGGAAGAGAAAATGTATATTAAAAATAAAAAACTTAAAATATTAAGAGCTTTTTAGAACGTTTAAGGGGATTTGGTGGTGAGAAATAATAACTGTATTGTTATTGAGCTATAAAGATGTTGCGGTATTAAATGCACTTTTGGATACAAATTGGACATCCCATCTATACGGGTATAGACAATGACATTGATTATACATCACCCAAGGTGTCACAAGATACCAGAAGACGGGTTGGTTAAAGGCGGGTTTTCCTAGCTGCGGGATATACGCAGGTATTTTTTTTAGGTGTTGGACAAATGTACTATTGTGTAAACGTTTTAATTATTGGGGTAGCAAATTGTACGGTATATTGCAGAATTTCAAGAGTCTATGTTGGGGTGGATCTTTTGTGTCTTGTAGAGCAAATAACGGTGTATAGGATGTAAAGAGATTCTGATGGTAAGGATGAGGTTGGGCGGATGAGTGTGGTTTGCAATGTTTTTGCGGGTAAAATCTTAGGGCCTAGTGTACTATTGTTACTATAGGGTCTTTTTTGTAGGATAGTAGGATTAATATTCATGCTGGGTTTTGGGTAGATGTGGAATCCAACACTGCAATTCCATATCTCCAACGTGAAACCATAGATAAAACATACATGTTTGATCTATGATTAAACATACTCCGTGAAACTAAGATGGAGTGATAGACTATCATTTGCTGTGTTGCTATACTCGTCTAGTGGTTAGCGTCTCAAACTTCGGTGCGGGAAATACGGGTTTTATTTGAAGCCAAAACTAAGTACAATAGATGCAAAGATTTGTTGAAACTATGTTTTACTATATGTCATGAAACAGTGCTTTTTATTATACTGCTTTTATTAAATACAGAATACCTAGGTCCTATACTCAATGCTTTGTTACACTCCTTTCAGTTTTGTCTATCAATGATCCTTTTTTACTGTCACCTGGTTTGGTTCAAGTTCACTCCATCTGTCGTCTGCTTAAGAAACACAGCTGTTGCTGTAACATTGTGTTTTTTGTTTACGTAATAATACTCTAGCCTCTAAAAATCATTGTTTTGTTAACTTGTCATTGTCAAATTATCTGACAGCGACAGCCTTTAATTTATTACGACTTTTAGATTGACCTTTTAACATACGTATTATTAGGTTAGTTTTTGTTTGGTTGTATTGTCATGCGTTTAGTTGTGGTGTTTTAATTTTGATTAGTTTCCTACTGTATTGGTTGATAAGTCGACTCTTTTATAAAGCAGGTTTTAAACGTCACAAAGCATTCATTTTTGTTTTTAACCTGGTATAATTCAAGAAAAATCTACTTGTTTTATGTAACATACTCCAGTCAATTCTAATCTAGTTTGTGGCTTATTACTATCAGATGCTAAATAATATTAATTACATAAATGATTAGTAGAGTCACTTTTAAACTTAAAGTCTTACCAGTGCACAAATTAGGAAGTCTAATGGTGACACAAAGTTAAATCATACAGTGCAGCCTATTTTTGAACGCAATGGCATTAGAAAACAACATGTCAGGTAAGTTATTAGAACAATTTAACTTAAGCTTACTTTATCTTTAAGCTGGCCAAAACAACATTTTGCTAATTATGCACCTAAGTTATGGCCTATATTAAGCCTACTAACTTACCTTTCTTAACAGATTTAAAGACAAATGACTTTAAATGTAGGTGTGAAACAGTTCCATAACCTAAACATAGGCCTAGGCCTATGTGCGTTGATCTGCCTATTGCCAGGGACGCTTTAGTAAATGGGCCCTGGGACGCAAGAGGTTTTAGGTTTAATGGGTAGAGAAAAAATCCCCCACAAGGAAGATGAAGAGGGGTGCAACTTGGGCCCCGAAGTTTTAAACACGTTACATTCAAACCGTGAGCATGCCTATCACTTGGACACAGTATAGTTTTTAAACAACATACCGGTAATCAGCTAAACTTTAGGCCTACCTAGTTACAGGTGGCCTAAAGCTTACTCGCTACAACTTGATAAATTTGGCTTGTCATAAAGTAAGTTATTCAGAGGAACTAGTTTTGGTCATACAATCTGTCGTCAAATTCTGTTGATTTGATCTCGGATTTGGCAATAGGTCATAAAAACCGAAACTTATTTTCCCCTGAATACTGTATTTGACTGAGAATGCACAAGGCACTTAACACTTTTATATATACAGTAGGCTAACGTACCGTACTTAACATTTCTGTCTTGAAGTCATCAAACTTTTGCAAAGGTTTTTACTTGGTCTACTCAACTTGTCAGTGTGACTTGGTCACTTCGAATTGATGAAACGAATTGAACCAGTAAAGTGGGCTTAGTAATAGTGCACTTAGTAAGTTATGTTAGTAAAAAAAGAAAAACAGTGTAGGCTTTTTATCTGTACTAGAGGTCGTCCAGTGTTCGAAACTCTACCAAAAATACCAACTTCTCTATTTTCACCCCACGCTGTAAATAAAACATGTGATTGTAATTTCTTCCATTTGCTTTGATCTTCTGTTTATATTTTGTTGTTATTTCGTCGCCAACATGGCAACCCATAAAGCCCATGTTATTTTTTGTAATTTCAAATCCAGTTTTGGGCTTATAGGCCTATTTTGATTTTTAAAATATCTTTCTAAAGGTATGCGTAGATTTTCCCTGCGATGCACACGAGCTGAGAAAAAAGGTTTTAAAGAAACATGCTTGCCTATTAATATATAGATAGATAACAGTCTTATCCAACTTAATTTGTTCAACACTTTAACTTGTAGGGTATCTAAACACAAGGCTCTAGGCCTATATATTCTTTATCAAAAGAAACTTAAATACTGGTCTGAATTAGATTATTAGCCTATAGGTAGGGCTATAATTATTTTAAGCCAAACCTTGAAATTAAATTGAGTAGGCTCAATAATTATGCCGTACTTCAAGTTAATATAAGATATGTAAAATTACAAATTAGACCTAACTTATAGGTACCTAATTATCTCTGAATATCTTCTATGCATAGTATGCTTAAAATTAGGTTTCTTCACCAAACCATTTCTAAAGACCAATTAAAGGCCAATTATGTGTAATTAAATTATATGGGCTACCTTAATTCAATTTCAGAGAAATATGCGCTGCTGCCGGCTCATTTGTCTGATGCAGGCAAATACTCATATTGCACGATGTGCGCCATCGCTTTGCACGATTTATACAACAACGAGTGGGATCGGTCTTTTACAGAAAACTGTTTGGACAAGCTGATAATTCACTTAGAGCTACCTAATTCTGTAAGTGTTAACCATTGCATCCAGGCTATATATAGCTTAAGAAAACATTTTGGAACTTTGCAACTATGCAAATCAAAATCAAGCTGTTTTACTCTGTCAGCCAGCAAACCCTGGAAGAGTGAATATAGTACCTAGGCAATCATTATCAATTATTTGAGATGGGTACGCCACATAGGTGTACATATTTTTACCCAAATATGAGAGAAGGATGAGTGTATAATGGTGTGAAATGAGCTGTGTTAGCTTGTTACTGGCTAAGATCAGCTGTTTCATCAATCGGGTTCTCATTTACAGCCCAATGATCAAGGACAGCTGGTGTCTAGGCTCCTAAATATAATTTTGGCCATATTTTAGCTGTGCAAAAGAGCTAAGCCTCTTAGGATCATGATAAGCAGAAGAAGTCTGATATTTTCAGAACGTGCCACAAATGTCTTTTAACACTAGATATTGTCTAGGTAAACAGAATGATTAAAAACAGGTTTATAAAAATTATGTTGCTGCTCGGGACAACAAAAGTTAACAATGCAGTTCATTGACACTGTTAGTATTTAACTAATACTGCATCCCTTCATAAAACTATCATAGAACATGGGCGATGGGGATGAGCGAGGGGATGGAACAGATTTAAAATTTAGAAATCCCTTTAGTATTTTTGCACTATTAAGCAACTTTATCTTGTAACCCCATTATTTAAAGCAGCTAGTCTGCTAAAAATTGACTATTTACCGCTCAACAAAGAACTTTTCTCTTATTTGCTTATCTTATATAGAGTCATCCACTTAGTTTGGCAACACTTCCAATAATCTCTATTGAGTGTTTGACGTCATAAATCATAATTACTGTAAGTACTTGTAATGTGAAGATTCTAATGCTTGGTGTGAACAGTAAATGTAATAATCTCTACTGATATCAACTGTGTCAATCGATTACAGTACCTCAAAACAGGCAAACGGATGAAACTTACTTCAAACAATAAAATAGGTTATGCTTACTTTATGCTTCAAGAAGGGGACCCGTGCAAAAATTGCGCATTTCAATAGGGTTCAAAAGTTGTTTGCAAGACAATAGCCTACCTTTTTACCTTTCAAATATTGTGTTTGTTTCAGACTGGTATTAGGCGATTAAATTAACTAATTTAATACATGTTTTGTTAATTGTTGATTCACACCATAAAGACCTACTTAACCTACTTAATCATGTTACAATCATAATAAAAGGAGCCTGTTTTAAATTCATTTTTATGTTTATGGCGAGAGCTATATGTAGCAATTTTCATACCATAAATATATTGTTGCATTTTTTGGTGCAATTTTAATGCATTCCAAGCTAATTTAAACATGATTTCAAATTAGTTTGGATTGCTCTGTTTTAAAATTGGCTTGAGGTGATCTGTAAAGTAAATCTTTAAACGAGGGGATTTGTTTTCTCAAGGTAAAACCTGTGATGTCATCGCTGCTGTCCGGAGAATATACACAGTCGTGGGATCCTTGTTTGGAGGTTCTGAAAAAAGAGAAAGCAGTAGCATCGAACTGCTCAGCAATACTCTACGATTTCATCTTGCTTGCTGTCAAAGAAGGTAAGGTTATGGTGTTAATAAACCTAAACTAATGTAAAAATAAAAATTAAATTATGATCTTGCGACTAAGTTTGTTATACAGTATACCTTGCCAAGGTTTCTCTTCCTGATCATGATATACCGTAGACCGAAACTATCGACAATAAAGAGTGGTAGTGTGATCCTGGATCATCATATTCGTAGATAATGTCAACCTAACCTAAAATAAATGGGAAACATTGACTTTAAGTTAAGCTTTATTGCTATAAAGCTTGTATTCGGCGACTCTATAGTCTGCTTGCTAGATTATGCTCCTACACACACTTAATATTTTGTTTGTTGCTTGGGTTTATTTAACTTGCATAATCTATTTTTATATTTGTATTTTTTGCGATCGTGGTTTTAATCGACAGCTTGATTAATCCCTCTCGCGTTAATAATACAGAGACTACTGTATTTCAAAATAATAATGTTTAACGTTTGTATAACGGTTGTTGATCAGTGATTTTTCGCAGAACCGAGATTTTATTAGAATTGTCTTTGCAAGGGCTAATTTGTGATTCTTTTCAAACATGTGTTGATGTTGCTGCCTCTAGGACTTAGGTGTGGTGAGTTGAGATTTCTATAACTGGTGGTGTGTTTATTTAGTATGCATGTTTCAAAGGTTAAATTTTTTGTCTTTATTAAAAGCCTACTTTCAACAAAAATGTAAATTCTTTTCATATAAAAATTGCCTCTCAGGGTGACGATTGGTACTAACTTAAGCCGTGTTTCCTAGCGACGCACTTTCTACCCATCGTACAACGCATTATTTGCGCTACCCAGTCAGACACTATTGATTGTTCCCCTAGAAGCGTAATTCCGTTCTGCGCCGGACCATTCAGATCGAAGTAACAGGGTGACTCTGACCAGACCAGTCAGTTCGGTTGTACATTGACAATATTTTTCAAAACGGTTTATTTTAATAGCACTTTTTGTAGTTGTTCTAACTGTTTACATATTTACTTTGTTGTTGATGTGTACATTACGGTAATTACGGATGAAACGAAGAAAATTACATTTTATGCTGCTGATGTTTAAAACAGCTGTAAGTTTTTCAAAAATGGGTTTTTTTTCAAATTTTTACCCTTAAAACAAAATAATGCCCAATTTTTACTACAGAAATCGTGTAAAAGAGCTAAAAAACCAAATTATTTTCTATATTGAAGTGTTGTAGGATTAAAGATTAAAGAGGAAATTGCAAAAAACTTACATTTAAAATTCCCATGTCAATCTTATGGAGAGTTAAAAAAAACTGTATTTTGATCAAATTTGGTAAATTTAATCATTTCATTCATAGAAATTCAATTTTTTTTTTTATAAAACACACAGCGAACCTCACTAAAGTATTGTTAATCAAAGTACTCACTAAACTTAATGTTATTTTGATAGGGAAAAAATAACATGTACTAAGGAAATATTTCAGCGAAAATCCGATCCAGCTATTGGAAGTATGATTCGTCTTTAGGTTTGCTGCATTGGGAAATTGTTCTTTTTCTATTCACTTAGTGTACAATAAGTTCTCTCTAAGCATGTGGCTATGATGATATGATCTATCGTAAGATGCATGCACCATTAAAATACAAATTGCATGTCTTGGATGCTTTCTTACAATTTGTTTGACATTATGGTTAAGTTCATTTCTTACTTATAACTTGTGACACTTTCAACTTTCAATGCCTTATTGTGTTTACTGAAAAATAGGCTAATTACTTTTGCCTTAAAGATTTTAACTTTCATGTTGGAATTGATTTTCATTTCAATTTTTTTTGCTATGATTCAAAATGTGCCGTCACAAAAATAGTCTCACTAGGAAAAACTACTATCAATACATCAGAGATTTATAAACGGGTAAATTTTGTTAAGGAATATCAAAAATAATAAATTGAAGGATGTATAAACAAACATATAAGACCATATACTTATGAAAAAAATCTCACTCCAGCATGTCACTCCGTACATAATTTGTACTATAAAAAGTTACCATTTTTACATAAATTATTAATGAGAAAGTGTGAGACTTCCTTGTTGAATATTTAAACTGATTTAATTACTTTTACGTTGAATATTTTGTATTTTTAAGTTATTTGTTATTTTGAAGACAATTAATAAGAAATAGTATATTCATCACTAGGGCGTAAAGTGACTCTTTTCGACCCGAGCTCAAGTTTCATGATAGAGGCGAGGCCGAGGTGGGAAAATAAGTGTGGGTTGAAAAGGCTTTTTTTGTCTGTGTGTGGAATTATATTTTTCTTATTGGAAAACTAAGCTAGACAATGAAAATACTTTTCATAAATATAACCTCTCAAAACGACTTCAGACTTCCAATTTTCCAAGTTTCCAATTTTGCCAATGGGAACAAGCAGCTGTGTAATTCAAGCATTTTGTCTATTACGATTGTGTTAGTGTACATTAGGTTATACTATCGATATGTCACACTATTCACAAAAATGCAATAATAAATCAATCGATGTTACGCTATTTCAATACATACTGCAATTGCTTACAATCTAAGTTTACAACAGCTGATTTTTACTCCCTAGGGACTAAAAAGGCATTTTACTCCCTAGGGAGTGAAAGTGCTACTTTAGACCTCAATTTATGTATGAAAGATGGCTGTTTTTGCTGCAATATAAAGAAATAGTATATTTTATCACTAGGACCTAAAGTGACTCTTTACGAGTTTTACGATCGAGGCAAAGTCAAAAAATGAGCAAGTGTTGAAAATAATTTTTTTACCCCGTGTGATGAACTATATTTTTCATCATTATTTGTACTGAATTTAAATTGATAATGGAAACAAGCAGCTGTTTAGTAAGCGATTAAATCGTTTCATCTATTACGATTGTGTTAGTGTACATAGTATTGATATGTCAAACTATTTACAATAAGGCAACAGTTAGCTTCAATCGATTAAACTATCGATACGGTACATACTTTTTATACATGCAATTTTTTACTATCAGAATTTACACCAGAGTTGACAACAGCTGATTTTTACTCCCTAGGGGCTAAAAACGATTTTTACTCCATAGGGGCTAAAAACGATTTTTACTCCATAGGGGCTAAAAACGATTTTTACTTCCTAGAGGGTTAAAAATGCTAATTTAGACCCACAACGCATGCATTAAAAACGGCTGTTTTTGCTGCAGTATGACAAAAAATTAATCACTGCACTGTTACTAACATTTAACTCTAAATTCTATCACAGTAGAACCTCAATAGCAAGTCTCTTGGGGATTATCAAGACTTGTTATCAAGGTAGACTTTTATTAAAAACTGCATGTGATTAATGCAAAATCAATGATTTGAAATGACACTTGTCCTCAAGGATGACTTGACATTTAGCGTCTTCTTATTGAGGTTTTATGATTTCTAAGTTATTCAGTCAATGAGAGAGATAAAGACATGCAATTAGGTTCACTTGTTAGAAATTATTTAACATTTTTTATTCTCATAACAATATATGTTGTTTGTGGTACAGGGACTTACGACGCAAGATGGCGAGTGCTAGTGCAACATCTAGCAGATAACCTTGGAATTCCCTCAGACACCATAGAGCAGTATGAGATGTCCGTCATCACTTGCCTGACTAGAACACCGGGACACGCAGAGTATGATTTTATCGGAGTTTATACTATAAACCAATTATGAGATCATTGAATGAACTGAACTGCCTAGAATTTATTATATACGGCAATATACTCACAGATATAACCAAACCTCTACTCATTATTATCATAGACCACAGAGAAGTAAAGTATAGAGGAAACAAGCTTATGGGACAACCGTGCGCTTTCAGCTCTGGTATGTACTTGTGACGAGTAAGGAGGAGGGTCTTCCTTTTTTGCACAGGGCTCACCGTCTTCCTTCACCGTGAGCGTTGTAGTACATGATGGCAAGGAGGCGGTGTTGGACTTTGCCCTAGACACCACTAGTGCTAGACACCACTTAAGTGTACCATGTGTACCACTTGCATAATCTGTTCCTTACTTCTCTGTGCATAGACAAGCTAAAGGAGACTCATGCTATTGTTAAATCTGGAGCTTGAATTTATGTATAGTTCATTTTGCTCACACCAAGCGCTAGTGACAACAAAACTTTGTTTTTATTATTTTAGGATTGATTTAATGAATTGTTCTTTACTTTTGGTTATAAAATAAGAGGACATACTATTGTTTGGAATTTAATCGGATTATTTGGTTAAACTAGTATTGAAATAACTGAAAAAATTTAAAATTAAATTGTAAACAATTACACTCTTAGCAGCACCGAACGTAACTAACATAAAATTGTCTTCAGCTGATCCATAAGGATGACAAATCTACTGAGGGAGTATTTTTAATCTATGCTTGTATCCAGGCAAAAATAAATAACTAAAAGATACTGAAACATTAACACTGTACCTGACTTGTGCTGCAACCTAAGGTTCAAGCCTAGAACTACTAAACTAATATTTTGTTAAGCTTAAGAAAACACTCCAGACCAGGATTAAGTCTTTTTTTAAAGGGATAGAAGCAGCTAACTTATCTAGTAAAAGTCAAGGTAGGCCATATTTCACACAAAAACGCACAATATTTCTCCTGGGTGACTTTGGCAAGTGACACTTGACAAAGTCTTTGAAAGGACAAAATAGTGTGCGTTTTTTGATGGTACTATAGTCTAACTGGACTATTTCTAAGGTAAATTAGCCCTTAGTTCTAAAAATAAAAATAGATTTTGTGGCTTATAAAATGAGAGAATTTTATTCATAGGCATAATTAAAATAATTCCAGAATATTTCCTTTGCATCGTTCGACTATAAATCTGGATTGAATTGAACAAATTGGATTGAAAGGGAAATATTGACATTACTTAAGAGAATTCTGTAAATTTTTATTTACACTAACGTTTCTATCGACAGAGCAGACACCAGCCGAGGTAAGACTTCTAACAAGTTTCGCCGCTACGCTCTAGTGGGGCTGGCAGGTCTAGGTGGCGGGGCTCTGATTGGTCTGACTGGGGGACTGGCGGCTCCCTTCATCGGCGCAGGCATCGCCTCTCTCGGCCTGGGTGGTGTGGTGGGGGGCGGTGCTGCCATGCTGAGTACTGCCGCTGGTGTCGCAGTTGTGGGAAGTTTGTTCGGTGCAGCTGGCGCGGGGCTCACAGGTTATAGATGTTTAATTTTTATTATAAACCTGATATGTCAGTAAGTTTTGTTGATGTCGATATTGGTTAGTGTCTCAGACACCGGTTCAAAAGAGATGAGCTCCATCTACGGAATATCCAGTATCCACAGAAATTTGAGGATTCATACAGAATAATAGTTAATGACGATAAAATAGGTTGATTGATTTGTGTGTAATCACTAGACTCAAGATTGTCCACAATGATGAGCGTCTGAGTGATTGTGGAATATCAAAATCGTGGATAATGCAAAGCTAGCCTAAAATGCTCGGAAAATAATTAACATTGATTTTGAATAGTTAAATATACGAGTATTTTGTATAGTTAAGCTTTGACATAGGTTTAGGTAATAGTAAAATGTGTTAAATACAGGTTATATAATCTTAACTTAGTTTTATAAACTATTTACAAAACAAATAATATTGAAGGACACACACAAAATGTAACAACTTTTCAACACATTAGTTACGTAAAACAACGGCAACTCTATAGCCTGCCCGCGAGATGATGGACATCTTCACAGTCAACATTTTGGTTGTTGCTTTTAAACGCAAATTTAATTTGCATAATAACATTTTTTATTTTTATTTTTTGCGATCATGGTCAATAATTAGCAGCGTGGTTAATCAGGAGTCAACTGGTTTTTTTTTTAAACAACTAAAGATTTTAGCAAAAATAAACACATTTCAAACTACAAATCATGATAAAAAATCTTCAGTCTACTGTATTTCACTAAACAGCTATTCTGACTTTAAGAACTAGCTTGTCTCAGTAAAAAGTGGTAGCAGAGTTTCATTAGCCAAGATAAATTTGGTAGCTAACTTTATTGATTGTTTTTGATTTTTAAACTAAATCTAGTTGTCCAATATCTTTTGTATTAAATAACCACACAATGATCTCCAATTCGCACCCATCTTTAACGTTCAGTTAAAATACACAATATGTCTTCGTCTTCATATAATGAAATAATGATGACAAAGATAAAACAATTTTACCAGATCATTCATTCATACATAGCCAATCGTTCACTGTTTGCGATGATTATGATTGTAATTTTTCTTAAAAAGACAAAGTATCTTTTTTAACAAGAAAAGTTACAAATTCTATGTTGACATTAAATAAAAAAACGTAATTAAATAAAACTGTATTGGAACAAATTAAGATGTATATAATCTAACAAAAAACCACTAAGTGGTAACACTTTCCCCGCCAAGTCAGCAATCCAAAAAAGTTAATAAATCATTACTTTTTCCGCCAAGAAAAACAATGTAATGTATGTAAGTTTGGCAACTTGGCGGCAGACTTTTGCTTGGTTTTTTTCATTTAAGTTACGTTCGTGGATAATTTCACAAATCAACTTCTCTAATTAATTAGTCCAACTAAGTATAATTTATGAAATGTGGCACAAATAAGGTCAAATTTTGTAAAATAAGCTCTCACCTAGCAATGTACCAATGGGAGGGATACTTGCTCAATGAAACTAGTTTTATGGTATTTTTTAAAGGGATCGAGCAAAAGTCTGCCGCCAAGTTGCCAAACTTACATACATTACATTGTTTTTCTTGGCGGAAAAAGTAATGATTTATTAACTTTTTTGGATTGCTGACTTGGCGGGGAAAGTGTTACCACTTAGTGGTTTTTTGTTAGATTTTATTTATTTTTGTAGAAAATTAACAGTTAAAATAAAAATCCTCTTTTCTCTGATATATAAACCACGGCACAACTACATCTCATTTAATTTCAATAATATTGTTAATGTAGAACTAAATTCTACATTTTTGGTCTTATCTGCTTTAAACAGATTAAAAACTTTTTGACACACGTACCAAAATTACTATTTAACAAACCCACTGGGCTTAAACTCAGTTTCAAATTTCATCAATGCTCATCTTGAACAACATAAAATGTGTTGATGTTACAAAGGTGTTCTAATAATTAAACCCGTATATCTAAAGACTAGTGTAAATTGAGCCCTTATTAGAGATGTAAAAATGTAATCAAACTAATTAGGTTTGTTAGAAATAGCATAAGGCAAAACAAATATTGAATAACTCATTTATCCTAAATTTACATATCACTTTTTAATTGCTTGTTTAACATATGTAGAGTGATTTTCCCGATCGTTTTATTTGTTTTAGTGTATCAAAACATAGAACAAACCTTAGTACTAGCGTACTAGTACTAAGTTTCAAGTTCCTAGGTTTCATATGTTTTGATAAGTAGTATTAAACTGTTAAAAATGACGAGCTGCTGTACCAGTGTACCATCGGTACACTGCATTTTTCAATGGAAAGTATCGGGGAATATCACTGCTCTAAGTAATTTTATATAGTAAGTAGTTCAAATCATTCAGTATACCTGAAAAAAATACTTTATAAAAGTATTAAAATAATTTTTCAGCTGTTCCTATGAATTTCTCTAACATTTAATTAATTAAGATTTAATCGCAGCTGGTCCTTCTTTTGTTTTGATTTTAATCCCATGTTATTTAAATGGGCCAAACTCGTACTTTGAGGGCTTGCCAAGGGTTTATGGGTCAACGCACCGACTTGAGACCCTCAAAAGGCACATCTACACGCTAAGGGCTTTCAAACAACATAAAAAACATTAAAATTGAGCCAGTGGTTTGGGCTGTAGGTCCGTCAACATTTAAGGAGAAGAAGGAGAACACGGAAAATTTGTGAATTTTCAAACTAGTTTTTCTTGGCTCAAACACAACCGTTTTTTAAATTCTTTTTTTTAATTTTGTTGAGAATGATTGCCCCTATCCAGTAGATGAACAATTATTTTAATAGCTTTTGTTTCTTCAGAGCTATAGACGAGTAAAAAAGCCACTTTGTCACGTCATGTATATATACACTGCAGCAGCTGTGTACCGCTGGGGGACTTGGCGGGGCGGAACGCTGCCGCGTTCCTTAATTGACCTATACCTCCAATCTATTTTATATACTTGAGTGTAATTTTATTGCAGGGTACAAGATGCATAAACGAGTCGGTGAGATTGAAGAGTTTGAATTTGATCGGCTGGACGTTGAGCAGATGGACAACAACAATGAGCCTCCGGAAGTTCCAGAAACGATCACCAGGTGTCAGCAACTACATATCTCCATCGTGATATCTGGCTGGCTTAAAGACGAAGGGTGAGTGTTTGTTGTGAGGATACCCTTATAATCATCGGTCGTGTCCTGGTTTCCTCAAGTAACATTTATCAGTGCAGTTCATTCTTGTCTCACTCGGCTCGCCTTTTTCCTCGCTTGATATGTTCTCCTACTAATATTGTTAGGACGGTAAACTGTTTCTATTCATGATGCATCTGTATTTTATGCTGTATGTTGGACAGAGCGGACAGCTACGTGAAGCCGTGGATGTGTGTGAGAGCTTCGCAAGAGCAATACTACCTACGCTACGAGAGTAAATACCTGCTACAGTTCGGGAGAGCCATAGAGTACATACTGAGTTTGGCATTCAGCATAGCTACTCAGGAAGTGCTTAAGTATACAGCGTTGTCAGGTGAGCACCTTTGCCAATAACACTTGGTAGACGTTTAAGTTGTAGCATTGACTTTGGATAACAAGATTGTCTTATTATCTATCTAGTTTAGCAGTGCCTGCAAAAGGGGGGGGGAGACACCCTAAAACTTTCATTCATTCTCGGGATACATTCTTAAACTAATTCAATGTTAATTTACAATAAAACCCCATTTCTTTAATTTTGTTTACTTGATTGTTGACAAGTAGGGTCAGATAACTAAAGAGTGAATAGCCTAATAGAGACTTTATTGTATACATATATAGATTTTATGATTGTTACAACCTCTAACTGAGTTATAGTGCTCGCTGACCAATCAAAAAGTCACCAGTTTGATCCTGGGAAAAGCCAGTAGCTTTTTACTGGTTTGAAACTGAACGTTGCTGTCCATGATTTTTGGACTTAAATAAATTTAGTCCTTTACACTCAATCAATATGAAAGCTACATAGTCATATTCTGAAGGTTACAAGTTAGTTGGATTTTTTGTGTGGTAAGTCTGGGCGCAGATGGCATTTGTTATTGGGCTGTCAATAACTTATGCTATTTTACTCTATGTTGAAATTTTTGCTAGTATTATGAGGGTTTAAAAAATGGAACAATTTTATTGGCATACAGTGGCGTTTTTAGGACATTGTCAGGGAGGGCTACCTGTGGTATGGATCCTCCTCTCACCCATAAGAAAGGAGAGGGGATCCGGGGGTCCTCCCAGAGAAAATTTTGTATTTTTAACGCAGTATTGTGACTTTCTGAAGCCATTATTTAACATCTAGAACCGTGTCCAAAAACCTCCGTTACGTTTTTAGGTTTTAGTTTAGTTTGATTATTCTAGGGACCAATGAAGGGGGGCTTTAGCCCCAATAGCCCTTTGAACCGCCACTGTTGGTGTAAAATAAAAATAACTAGCAGAGAAACCTGTTGCTTGAGTCCAAATACTATGCACAATAAAAACATATTTTAAAGGAACAATGTATCAACGTATATTTTCTTTAAACATGTTTAGATTCCCTTCAGCTAGAGTGTTGGTGTAGGTCTCACGTTCACAGACTGAGCAGGTTTGGATTTTCCTTGTTTGTTTCTTTCCATGCATTGTCGTCATTACAAGTCTTGCATAATTCATTGTTCGTCTTCTTGGTTTAATTTACCTTGACAAATTATGTTTTTTCATGGTTTGATTCAAGTCCTTGATCAAGATGTCAATCCTCCTCTATCTTGTCAATCCTCCATTTGTGATCTGTTTCAATCGTTGTTCAGCAGTCTCTTGTTCCTCAGCTTTTTCTCCATCCTCTACAGTTTCAAGTAATGACTCCATTGATCATCTAGCGGCTCACCAATTTTATGCTAATTTTACAGGTAGCTTTAAGGCGTGGCTTGTTAAATAGTCTGCAGGTTTGCTGCGGCGGGGGTATTTACCCTTACTGGGTCTTTCTTTCTGTTCTTGTTCTTGTTTTACGTTGCCATACCCCGGCACTTGTCCCTGCTCTTTTACCCCCCGGCTGCTTGAGGGTGTCCGTGAAACTCTACTGCCCCACCTAACACAGGAGGAGCAGCAGCAGGAGGAGGAGAAGATCCCAAAACTTGGTCCAACAGCCAACTAACTGCCAACCCAACACCTACACCTACCGCAATAGAAAGTATATGACTCATTGTAATTACTTACGTGTCAAAAAAGTAGAATATAATTATTAGTAAAAGAAATTAGCTTGTGTTGGCAATTCTCAAAATAATGAAAATGAGCCGTCTCTATGGATACTTATTTTATTGTTATAGTTTGGCTAGGTTTAGTATAAATCATAATATTTAATAATGTCACTTTTTTAATGATCAATAAATTTCCTACTCAAACTGGTATTTAATAGTTCAAAAACATTATTGCTAGTCTTTAAATCTGCAAGTCTATGGTTTGATTCCAAGTGAGATCTTTACCACACTCAGATGCCATTTATCTATGCTAACATATATTTAATTTATTTTAGGAGCAAAACTCTATTGCGTACAGCTTAGTTTTGCGATATTCTCCTCAGTTAAATTAAAATAGTGTTGTACAAAAACACAATCACTCCTTTTTTCTCTAAATGTAAAAAGGTTAATTCTGAAAATACGATAATGTTTTCTGTTACAGTTTGACAACTCTGGTTCGATATCAGATATCAGAATTCTTCTCTCAATTTCCAAAGTTGTTCTAATAAAAAAATCAAACACTAAGATTGCTACATGGCACATTTGTCCAAAGTATACATAACTGTTTAATAGGGTTGGACGAGACTGGTTTTTGAGTTTGAGACAAAATTCTATTTTTTCATCTTAATTCGAGACAAGATCGAGACAACATTATCAATTAATCCATTTGTTTATTGAACAAAAATTGGATACATGTATGTTATAGATCTGTATGGATCTTATTAATTTAGGAAATTATTCGATGCGCAGATTTACAATGGTTAATAAATAACAATAAAACTATAATAAAACAAAAACTTAAAGTGCAATAACTAATAATTTATTACAAAAGTCGATACAAAAAGAGTGTAGAAAATAACAAAAGCTTACAGAACTTTAATAGTTATAAAATCTTAAATAAGAAAAAATCAAATGAAAACAAGACATATCTTTAATGTAAAACTGCAACATGCATACCATAACTAACCGTCTCACAACAGTTTTTAAGAGTCTATAATAGATTATAGATAATAGGTAATAGATATAACAGTCTATAAGAGACGACAGAATTGTAGTATAGCACTAAAACCTCGGTTATCCGGTATTCATTTATCCACGATTCTGGTTTATCACCAAGGTTACTGCTTTAAACCTAAATAATAAAGTCTTGTATAAATCGACTAAAGCCAAAGAGAACTACTGTATGAGATGGTGCATTGTGGTAAATAGCCGATTATTACTTGGTATTTGAGAAACAATTTAAACAACTTTTATGCAAAACATTAATATACTCCCGCCGCAGCAAACCTGCAGACTAAGCGAATTTCCATATGCCTGATCGGATTTCCAATTAAATCTATTTAAATAACACAAGTGTACCTGTTGCTTGAATTCGAGCAATTGCGAAGCATTACAGGCGACTAAAAGATTATGGAAATACTCACAATCTACACAACAGTTAGATATAATCAAAATCTTTTGTAAATATCTTATCTTTTTTCAAAAAGCTGATCTTGTTTTTTTGTGTTTTCGACAAATTTTTCCCTCTCATAGCCGCATTAGGTTGTCTATGATAACGATTATAAATGAAAAAAAAAAACATTATTTCTATTTCTTCTACTTGGTTTTGTTCTATGACTTTTTCTATGTTTCCATTGTTTGCAAATCGGTTATTTCATTGATTGCTCAAGAAATATAGAACAGTGTTAATTCAGTTTTATTTTTAGCCTATATCAAATTGTCCAGGATTTCTCGCCCTTTTCCATTCTAATAATTACACCAACCCAAGTTTGGTCTACAGATGCAATATGCCAACGAATATCACCTACGTACAATCTCCAAAGAAGCGGTAAAAAAGGCAGAAACCTACCCATACAATAGATATAAGTTAACTCAAAAAGAAATAATTTTAAGAGTTACTGTGATATTAGGATTTTCCAATGATTTGGTAATAGAACATTATATTGCAAACATGATGAACATTAAACATGACACGATGCAGAAGAAAATCCATTTTAAAATCAGAAAAACCCATTGCAAATACTGTACTTCATTTTGACAAATTCAATAAATCAAAATTTAAATATTAACAGCTGTTTCATTACAAAGTAGTGTAAAATTATGCATATGGTCCTAATGTAAACAAATCTGAAGAGGCAACTTTAAAGGCTTCTGGGGCAGAGCCCCAAGGGAATTTACCTCGTTCCTCTTTTGATGGCTTATCTACAGATCAAGACCTTTCTTTAGAGACCCCTACCAAGTTTCTACGCCCAGCCGTTCTCTCAAATTAGCTGTGACAAAAACCCCGTTTTCCTCCTTAAGACTAACATGAAATGGGAATTCAAAGGCCACTGGGGCAAAGCCCCAAGGGAATTCATGATGTTTCTCTTTTGATGGCTCATCTACGAACCAAGACCTTTCTTTAGACACCTCTACTGAGTTTCTACGCCCAGCCGTTCTCACAAAATATCTGTGACAAAGAAAAACAGTTTCAAATTAGTATACAGGGTGATTGATATAAGTGTGCCAGCCGTTTTATTCGAAAACTATAAGAGATATCAAAAAAAGTTAAATGGTGAGTGCCTTGGATTTTTTATTAAAAAAATTATAGTCGAGTCAAAAAAAATATTTTAGCCGCCATTTTTCCAATATGGCCGCCAACTTTGATTTTTCTTATGGAACACCCTGTATTTTATGATGTATTCTGGTAGAAAAAGTAATTTTAAGACGATTTTATTCTTGTGATTTTTTTCATAAACCTAACCGTTTCAAAGATAATAATGGTTTAAGTTGTGAAATTTTGAATGGTTTTCGAGCAAAACAGTTGCTTAGGCCTTTATCGAAACTCTTTCTCATGCAGAAATTTCAAAACTTTAACCATTATTATCTTTAAAACGGTAAGGTTTATGAAAAAAATCACAAGAATAAAATCGTCTTAAAATTACTTTTTCTACCAGAATACATCATAAAATACAGGGTGTTCCGTAAGAAAAACCAAAGTTGGCGGCCATATTGGAAAAATGGCGGCTAAAATAATTTTTGTTTGTATTTAAAATAAAAAATCCAAGGCACTTACCATTTAACTTTTTTTGATATCTCTTATAGTTTTCGAATAAAACGGCTGGCACACTTATATCAATCACCCTGTATAGATATTTTGTTTAAAATATGCAACCAAGCGTGTGTTGCTGTCTTAGTGACAAGTCTGAAAACTTTTATATTGGCTTAGTTTTTTCAATATGAATTTTATTGATCAAATAAGCTAAGATTCAGTAGGACTAATAACATTGTGTGTTGTGGTAGGCCTGCTGTCTGCCATTACTTGGCCAGGAGCACTGCTCGGGTTGGCAAACATGATAGACAACCCGTGGAGCGTTTGTTGCGGACGTGCAGCGCAGGTTTGTCACTAATCTTATTACTAATCTAAAAGTATCAAAAACAAACCAATTAACAATCTTGATCTACTTTACAGAAGATCAAAAATATAATAACCATGTATTTAAAAAAATGTGTTTACATCTTAGAAAAATTAGTCTCTAGCCCTGGACCGTTTTACACATCACTCACATGCTAAGCCTAGAGCCGCGGCATTATTAAATAGCAAAAAGTCATCAGCAATTGGCAGAATTTGATCCAAGAGCGCAGTAAGATACATTCAATTCCCATGTTATAGTTGGGATATCTACTTTATACGAAAGTAAATGATAATATGCAATTGTTATCAGGTGGGCAGACAACTGGCTCATGTATTACTGGCCAGAGAGCAGGGTTCACGCCCAGTCACTCTGGTAGGCTTCAGTATTGGAGCCCGCGTCATCTACTACTGTCTCGCGGTGAGTTTCTATACCTCATTCCACAATCACCCAGTACAAATTTGTCCAAACCATCTATTATAAATATTCTCCGCAACACTGATAGTTTCAAAAACATCAGGAACTGCAAAACATATTTTTAAATGTATTTAAAAGCAGAAGCGGAAATGATTAGAGTGTACTCAAGTGTATAATTGTCGTCAAGGCAGTTAACAAAAATTGTGTAACAGTAAAAATTATGTTTCCAGTATTGTTAACCCTTTCAGTGTTATGCAACGATACATCGCTGAAGGTCTCTTTCCCCAAAAGTGCTATGGAACAATATATCGTGCAGGCGCGACTTTCGATCATGTGAGTTTAAATGGGAATATTGGTTGACTCGGTTGTTGTTTTGAAACAGCGATGGTTTCTTTCGATTCCTCATACGACTGAGGCCCAATATATCGTTCCATAGCAATTTTGAGATGAAAAGTTTGATTTTTATTGATTTTATTTCTCGCACACTAGACTTCACCCTCGTGGCCTAGCACTTTTTGGGCAAAATAAGTAAATAACTCTAGCATTTTTCGTAAAATTACAAATTAGTATCGAAAGGGTTAATAAGACGACAGACAGATTTAAACCATATAAAACCTGTACTGGACGGCGAACAAGGAATTAAGTAATGCTGTGTGGTTATAGTGCTCGCTATTGGTATTAATCAGAAGATTACCAGTTCAGTTCGATTTTTAAAGTAAATCACTAGGCCATGATGGTTCAAGACTGGACTCAGATCTCTTTACTTATTTTGTAATGAAATGGTCTTGTGTGCTTATCTTACCATCTAGTTCAAAATAACTGTAATTCATCATAGATGCAGTTCTCTTTCTTATTGTACAGATTAATTCAACAAATAACAGTTACAAAGAGGGTAATTTACTTATATTTTCTAGGAGATGGCTGAGAGGGGCAATTGTGAAGGAATAATTCAGGATGCAATTCTAATCGGAGCTCCTTGCTCTGGCAATGCAGAATACTGGAAGAAGTTCACTAGAGTTGTAGCAGGAAGACTTGTTAACGGATATTGCAAGTATGTGAATCATGCTACAGCCAGCATTGTTATAAAAATTTGTTTTGTTCTGGCTTGATCGAAAATTGTGTAAAATTAAGCTGAGTTTTTTCCAAGATGTCCCTAGATCATATTTATTACGGTACTTCAAGCTAGGCTGAACTCATCACATCTTATAATGCAGAAGGTACAAAAGTTTGGAGTGTTACGGTAGTTCTCAACCCAATCCAACTGGATGCGCAGAGTACCGATTTGTGTCTAGTCCCGCCCTTCGTCTTCGTCAACGACAAACAGGGCTCTCATCTCGCCATCTTAGAACATTTACGATTAATCCTTTTTTTTAAACCATTTGACTCTAATTTAACCACCATGTTACCTAACTGAGCGTCCATTATTGAATTGAATATTGATAATTTGTTTAATTACCGTACTGTTCTGATAATTAATCATTTGTTTATACTCGATTATTACTATTTATTATTATTACTAAAGCCAAGCTAAAGGCAAGCTAAAACCAAGCTAGAACCAAACTAAAACCTAACTAAAACCAAGCTAAAACCAAGCTTAAACCAAGCTAAAACCAAGCTGAAACCAAACTAATGCCAAGCTAAAGCCAAGGTAATACCAAACTAAAACCAAGCTAAAACCAAGCTAAGACCAAGCTTAAACCAAGCTAAAACCAAACTAAAACCAAACTAAAACCAAGCTAAAACCAAACTAAAACCAAGCTGAAAACCAAACTAAAACCAAACTAAAACCAAGCTTAAACCAAGCCTAAACCAAGCCTAAACCAAGCTAAAACCAAGCAAAAGCAAAACTAAAACCAAGCTAAGAACCAAGCCTAAACCAAGCTAAAACAAAACCAAGCAAAAGCAAAACTAAAACCAAACTAAAACTAAACTAAAACCAAACCAATACCAAACTAAAACCAACAGGTTTTGATTGGTGTTCGATTCATATTTGGCAAGAACTTCAATTTTCTCTCACCTTTTTTTCAGTTATGACCAGACGGCAGACACATAGGGTGAGATCAAGACCCAACTGGCAATAATGTAGGAAGTAAATAAAACGAGATTTGAATCCCTTGGCTACAACATGAGGTTGATGGAGACCTTAATTTAGAGAAAGCCATGAAATTTATTTAGAATCAATAATTGTGTATACAAAACTCCAATTCTTTGTAACTGAAGTTTCCTTACCATGCTGACAGAAACCTATATATTATTTCCATTCCAGGAATGACTGGCTGCTGAAGTTCCTCTACAGGACATTGTCTATGCCAAGCCACGGTGTGGCAGGACTACATCCCATAGAACTGGACGATAGAAGAATGGTGAACGTAGATCTTACTGACATCGTAGCTGGTATGTATAGTTAACACACACAACGGTTTACTCATATATATTTTGTCACTTGTCAAAAAGATTCTTTTTTCTCACACTCATTAATTTCTTTGTCCACGAGTAGGCCTAGTCTCAAAAATATGTTTAGAAAATGCTGGAACTATTTTTGGTCGTTCAGTGTACCCACACAACCTAAAAAAACCTCAAAACAGTGAATGAGATGTGAATTTTTACCAACCATAAAAAATCTGCACCGAGAAGTAAATTTTGCACAACAAAATTTTTTATAAACACAATGAGTCTGTTCCATTTCTTGATTCAAAAATATTTCCTATTTCAAAGGTACTATTAAGGAATTGTCAATATACAGGGTGGGGCAATGAGAACGCCACAATTTGTTTTAGCTTTAGCTGTCACATGTTAATTGTTGCAACAACGAATGATCAGCTGTGCTTAAAACATCAATTAAACTATGCCATTTTAGTAAATATTATGCCCGAGGCTATTAACACTGAGATTTTGATGTGCAAACCTATTTTTAAAATAGTGGTTCTTGTGCAAAAACCCAGAGATTATTTGGACCACATTCCATCCTTGGTCAACATGGCACTGATCCAGATTGGAAAACAATGGTGAACTGGGTAAAATTATTATAGGATAAACGCTTAAACCTTAAAAATAATCGGTGGGTGCCGCAAAACTCTTTGTACACCGGCAAATGTTGAAAGAGTGCGAGTCGCAGTAATTCAAAGTCCAAAGAGATTTGCCAGGAAGCTGTTGTTGTTGAAAGCTTTACGTTGGCTCCTTTTTTTTGGAGGGGGGGCGTTTCTAATAAGCTACTTGAAGTTCGAGGTGTTTCAAAGTCACCCCACAGATTTGCTTTAACCGAAGCTCATAATTGTCCAAAAACTAAAGCGATTCCTGAAGAAATGCTGGAGGAGTATTTGATGGAGTTTTCAAGTGCCTAATGTCAAGTAGGACAAGGACGTCACTTGTACGATTTCGTTCTCAAGAAATGGAAAAATGACTTTGTTAAGTTAAAATGGCAAAAGATAAGCTGTGTTTTGATGTGCTATTTATATCCATAGGGTGAATATTATTGAGTTTGTACTGCTTATAAATTGGGGCGCTTTCATTGCCCCACCCTGTATATCTTGTAATGCTACATCACAATGAGTGAATATTTAAATGAAGGTCTGCAGGTCAGACTTTTTAATTTTGAGTCAGGTTGGGATGAAATCAGGTCGGGCTGAAATCGTTTTGCTTTGCAAAGCATTGATTTAAAGAAATGGTCATTGTTTTACAGTATTACAAGAAATTTATACATAATAATGTCATGGAAGTAATTTCGGACTATCTTCTACTGCCATGGGGGAATCTAGAACATCTTCCGAGGTCTTGGCGAAATCTTTCGCAGTCTTGAAAATCAAGAAGATCATTTGCAGTCTTTTGAAAAATCGTTAGTTTTTCTATTTTGCACCTTGATAATTGATTTGCAACCGCCAAAATAAAAGCTCGGCTAGACCCGACCCTAGCTTGCACTGAAATTATTCCTGGCTCAGTCCGATTCCTAATGCCAAGTATTGGCCCGACCTGACTGAAAATATCTGGGCCCGCAGACATAATAAGACATGTTTGGTTGAATACAGATTATTTTAGCACTAGGTAACTATGAGTGTTTAAGATATGTTTGATGTTGAATACTAAACTTATCTAACGACAGGTCACAGTGAATACCCAGACAAGATATGTTTGATCCTTCGCCAGAGCACTAGGTAACTGTGAGTGTTTAAGATATGTTTGATCCTTCGCCAGAGCACTAGGTAACTGTGAGTGTTTAAGATATGTTTGATCCTTCGCCAGAGCACTAGGTAACTGTGAGTGTTTAAGATATGTTTGATCCTTCGCCAGAGCACTAGGTAACTGTGAGTGTTTAAGATATGTTTGATGTTGAATACTAAACTTATCTAACGACAGGTCACAGTGAATACCCAGACAAGATTTGTTTGATCCTTCGCCAGATGAAGGTTAGAGTGAAGGATGGACCCTGTGGTGAAGTGAAGGAGAGAGTTCCAAGAGTACAGACGATGGACGACATACCTCCTACTAAGTCGGTAAGACTAGTGAGAACATAAAATACTTCGTAATTTTTTATTCCTCTTGGTTAATTTTGCCACCAGTGTTGAGTTGACCATTGCAAACATTATGTTTGTAATGGTTTGACTTATAATATGTAAGTTTAGATGCATTGGAATTCCAGGAATCTATATAATTAATACGCTACATGAAACTTTGTCGGTTGAACTCCTCCGTCATTTCTTAACCGATTTTATCCATTGACGTCTCATTGGAAAAAACGTGTCGCGTAGATTTGCAAACTGGCCTTACATTTTTGAAAAAGTCCCTTGGGCTCTGCCCAAGTGGCTTTGAAAGTTCCCATGTTATCCTTATGGAGAACACAATTGTTTACATTTTGATCAGCTGTATAATTTAATTGCTGTTATTTATTTTTCAATTCAATGAAACGCATTGAGTAACTTACATTTATTTACTACTAGTGTTAAACATTTTTATAAAACTATTGAGGAAATTGACGGGAAAGCAGGCTTACCTTTAAGTCCATAGAGAGACATAATATATACAACACAAGACAACACAAAAGTAGCTCTTTTGTGACTCAATTTTGTGTCTCTATAGACTTATTTAAAGGTAAGCCTGCTATACTGTCAATTTCCTTAATAATTCCTGCAAATGCCCTATCTTTTAATTTAGATAACCTTAGAAAATTATTGCTTATACTTAACCCTCCGAGTGTCATGCGTCGCTGCAGCGACGCGTAACGCACTTTGTATAGTGTCGTGCGTCGCTGCAGCGACTCGCGAACACTGTTTACGGCGAAGGCTCTATGACTAACTGAATCGGACTGTACTGGATTGAGTTAGGTATCGTTCTGTCCGTAATATTCTAAGCTTTCTGCAGAGGTCTGTCTCTAAGCACTATTCATTTTAGTTCCGAAAATATTGTAGCAGACAGCTGACTGAGCTGACGTGCGTGTATTTGTAAACAGCTAGGTTACCCTCGGACCGATGACTGATGTGTTTTATTACGTTTATCATTGTTTTAGTGTTAAAAATCAAAAGTAGTGATATACGTGGTGCATTATAAGAAGATTTAAGTGGTTTTGAAGTGCTGGTTGATGATCCTGAAGAAGTAGGTAGTGATATTGATGTAAATTATCGGCCAGATTCCTAGCTATGGTTGGGCTATGCATTCTTAGCTAAACGCTATGTACTGAAATCTGTTTTTTGCCCATAACTTTTTTATTTGCAAATCTACTTCCTTATATTATTATAGATTTGTAATCCTCATAAAATTTAGAACAAAGTGGCTATTTTCAAATATTTATAGGCCTATAATTTATACAATTTCATTGAGCGCAAACTTATTTTTTTTTGAAAATTTTTGAAATTATACATTTTTTTACCTAAAAAAATTTTTTTTTTTTAAATCTTCCTTATGTTTTATATATTATATTGAAGCCCAAGATTTTCCAAACAAAATGGTATATAGAACAGTATAATTAACATTGTTTTTAAGCTTCTCAGATCAGTTTTAATAAAACCTTGCAAATGAGCAAAAAATAGGCTGACATTAAGGCCAAAACACGTGACACTCGGAGGGTTAAGAAGGTTTTATTTTTTTATTTTTCTTTATTTTTGGAGAAATATTGCATACCCATTTTGTAGGGTTCTATTTCAAATCTATGTGGCCCCCAGCAACTTACTCGCTTGAAAGAGGCCCCTTGATTCTTTTGTGGCTGGAGCTTAGGGCTCAAGAAATAAAACGTGGTTGCTTTCACTCAATGAACTCGACCTTTTCTTTTGTACAATTTGATCGTCAATTATACTTAGGAAGCCAAGAGACTAGCTATTTAATAATTCAAATAATTTATTAATAACATTAGGGGTCTGACTTTTTTACATCGGGTCCGTTGACTTTCGGGTCTCGGGGCCAAAATCGGGTCAGGTAAAAATCAAAACACTTTGGAAAGCATTGATTTGGAAAATATATTAATTGTTCTAGGCTTATAATTGGATTGAACGATTTCTACAATCAAGAAAACTTCTTGAATGTCTCATAAATTCACTGATAAATAATGAACATCCGTCATGTGTCATGTGGTCTGGGGTCACCATCATCATTATCTACCTCAATAGCTATGAAATAATGAACATTTCCTGTGGAGATATTGTGAACAACTTTTGCGGTCACAGAGGTATCATCATTTTCTCGCTCAATAGGGGCAAAATCGTGCAATCTTTTTAGAAACTTTTGGGGATCGCAATAATAAAAGGTCACTTCACAAATCAAATCCTTTTACAGAAGATTGGTGAAAAACATTTCCTGTGAGGCCCAATGTGTGGCCCCCCTAACCTTAGGCCCCAACAGCCGCAGTGTTTTCCGTTTGGGAAATACGACCCTGCGCGCTTTTAGGAAAAGTAGTCCAAACCTTAAAATTTTAGTGCTAGGAATTTAACACACCCCCCTTGCACAGAAGTATGCAACACTAGTAATATTTAGATTTAGACTAATTAGTTTTTCCCTTTATTGGTCTTATCAATTTCATAATGAGTTGCAGAAGATTTCGAACACAGTTTGATAGGTATTGATGAACGAAATTTGAATATATATATTTTCAGGTTTTATCGCCATTGGCTCTGCGTCGTACTCAGTCTGACAATGTTCTCACAAAGCTGAGCCTAGAAGACACTTCCAGTGATGATAGCAAACCTAGCTAGTGCAACTGTGCGTTGAAACTCAACGTGATTTTAAATATCACTCTAGATCTCTGGATCAGATCCTTTAATCATGGATGTCAAATGATTCTGCATTTAATCATGACAGTTTTTAATTTTACATGCCGTATTTCATCAAAAACTTACCAAATCAATTCCGCATTCACTCATAATTTTTAAAAATTGTTATGTCGTAGTTTATAAGAAAGTATCAAAGACAACTTAGTAGAAAATGCAAGAATACACAATTATGTTAAACATATCCACCCACAGAAAGTTATGAGTCCTACAAATGAATATTTTATACATAATTATTTATATAAATTCGATACAGAATTGTGACTTAACATTAGCATTTAAGGCATGACAATTGAGTATGTTTTGCACATTTAAGTAGTGTCAGTGTCACGATTTAACATTGTTTTTTATGTTAATTGATTTGTTTTTGTGTTAGTTTATATCTTTGTATAGAATGGCTACCATTGGAGTTCTTGGTGTTTGAGATTGGTAAAGTGTATTTATTTGCAAAAGACATTATTTTTAGTATTTTCCGCCCCAAGTTTGTTTTACTTGTTTCAATTCACTACCTTTAGATTAAGTGAAGTGTTTTGATAAAAACAAAGAAATACAAGTCATAAGTTTATATATTTTTAAAATAAAGTAGAGCTCAGAGAAAACCCCTATTGTGATTTTGTAAACTTACAACCACTTTTTTAGACAGTTCTAACTAATCTATGGTTACACAACAAGAACTTCTAAGCATACATTTTTTATTAGATTTCATAGCAAATAGCTAAATTTAAACATCAGTTACTTAAATATTTTATATTTACAATTTATGAACCTTGTTATAGTTTTAGTCTATTGTAACAGATGCTGTGATTTTATAAGTCAGCCTTGTGGTGTTAATCCACCAGAAAATATTCCACTGAAAGTTTATAGTTTGTAGATATAGTTAATTTTAATTTTAGAGATTTTAGAACAGATATAACTGAAGTGTTGTGTCTTGTTTTCCATTATTAGCCCTGAAAAAGATATAAGAGTAGTTTGTATCATTACAATGTTCAATTACAACAAATATTTAAAACCATTTATAATATGTACTGTAGATGTAAAATAGTTTACTTCTTGTGAAAAACATTGGTAGAAATTTTATAAAATAATATTGAGGCTTGCCCCTGAACTGGTAAGACAATTATATAAAATGGTTGAATTTCCATATAAAGGAAATACACCGCTATTTTTATAGAAATTGATATGTGATTTCATTTTAAATATTTTCTCTGCAAAAATTAATTTCATACTCTATATTAGCACTCATATTGTTTTAAAAATTCATAATATATATGTATATTTTTATCCATAAGACATTTGACATTTTATTAAGTGCCTAAATTGCATAGTGATCCAGTAGATGAATCTTTTACCCATTTCAGTAGTCCAGAAATGTGCTCTTTGACGTCCAGAAAACGCATGTGATTATGATACAATGATGACGTAGAGGTATTTTTTTTTTTTAGAAAATGAATAGATTTTGCTTTACTGTTTTTAGCTAGAAACATGGTTTTGGCTTCCTTAAAATGATAATTTATATCTGACATGCAAAATAAAACTGCATGCAACATATTCAATGCACATAGAGTTTTAACTTCTTAATTTCTGAGTGGCATATTTAAATGTTACAAATAGGCCTATCAGTTTAAGCAAATATTTTGTTAGTATTAACTTTCTGTTGTTACTAAATAGTTATCACTATACATATTTTATAGCAGTTTTCGGTGGAACTAATGTTACATTTTATAAAAATATATCAATTGGCTTTGCCAAGAAGTTATATTTTAATAAAAAAATGCCATGACCTGTCTATTTAAGGGATGTCTATTTAGCTTTAAAATAAACGGATAAAACTACATTGCAAAAAAAGCTTCTTCTGTTGGGAATAATTTACTGAAAATTGTTTATAGTTTTGTTTAGCTACATCACCCAAAATGATTACATTAATGTAATCATTCTTATAAAATGTGTTTAAAAAAGTCTTTTCAAGAGGTTCAACTATTTCAATTTATTATCAAACGATTCAATTTTTTCTACTAATTGTAAATTTAACTGTATGACATTTGATAAAAGTAAATGATAAATACTGTACTATATTTGTGCTTAGAATTATTTATACAATGAAAAAATTTCTGAAAAGTTTCACAGAAGGATTATATCATGAATGTTTCTCATCAAACTGTTTAACACCTACAAAGAATGTTGGTTTGATATTTTTTCAATCTTTTTTTAATTAAATTGTTAATGTTAAATTTTAACCCCCCTCAGTATGATTAAATATTAACTTTATTAGAAAATTTAGTGCAATATTTAAACGCAAATAATTTTAAATTTATTTGCGTTTAAATATTGCACTTTAATTTCAAGGGTTGAGTTATATAAAATTATTCTTTTTCGTCATACTGCAGCAAAAGCAGCCGTTTTTAATGCATGTTGTGGGTTTTTTACTCTCTAGGGAGTAAAATCAGCTGTTGTAAATTTCGATTGTGGCAATCGTATCGATCAAAATTATTTATCGATTGATTTATTAGGTAAGGTTTTATCCTATTGTTGTCGATTGCTCGACATATCGATGGTATATTAACACAATCGTAATAGACGAAATAATTGAATCACTTACTATACAGCTGATTATTTAAATCAGCAGAATTGAAAACAAGCTGGACGTCGTTTTGAGAGGTTATCTTCACATAAAAATTACTGTATTTCGTTTTCTAGCTTTGTTTTTGTTAATAATTAATGATGCAATATGACGGAAAATATAGTTCACCACACGGGCAAAAAGTGACCCTCGCTCATTTTCCAACCTCATAAAAAAACTAAAAAAAAGTTGTCAACTTGACCTCTGGCCAAAAAGAGTCCCTTTAGCCCCTAATTATGAAATATTACTATAGCACGCTTGCATTTTTGTTCTGTGATTTGATCTAGTTATAATTAGCTATATTAAGATATATTTATTCCTGTTATTTCTTAAGCTTACGTAGGTTAGTGTAGAAATTGTACTTATACTATTGTCATGATTTTTTAATTTTAAATGTTATTTACAAGGGTATAAAATTATTGGAACAGATAATAAATTTCACCAGTATGAAATTTCATGTAAATAAAATAACATTATATTTGTAAATGTTTTATTGTAAAAAGTGTTACCTTAATTATTGATAAGAACAATTTTATGATAAACTTACAAAACACAGATATTGCTACAGATTTTTTTGAGCTATAATTTTCCTTTTTTTTACCACAGTTAAGTTAGTTGATGATTGCTGAGGAACTTAGATAATAAGACCCTCGATAACAAGTCATCCTTGATAAGAAGTGTCACTTTCAAATCCCCTAGAATTTATTTTAACCCTAATCATATGTTATTGCAAACCTCGATAAGAAGTCGACCTTGATATGAAGTCTTTAATAATCCCTATGGAGAGTCTTGTTATCTAGGTTTTACTGCACTTATTAGGCTATACCACGATTACTAGAAAAATACCCGGTATGGATCATAAACATAAACATAATGACGTTGTTAGCCCGAATCCTATACTAATAGCATTGAACATATGTTTTAGCAGTTCCATTTAACCAATGTTAAATAATGTTTATTTTCGGGCCAAAAACGTCATTTGTTGATGTTTATGATCCATACCGGTATTTTTCTAGCAATCGTGGGCTATACTGATGATTTTTTCTCACCCATTTCCCAAACTAGTTATGATATTACATCTAATGAAGTTTAAAACCATACAATTTTGTGTAAATCTGAAAACATTGTAAATAATAGAATTTTATTCCACCTGTGTTTATAAAGTAGCATGCATTCAAGAAATGTCCTATACAAAGTATATTTATATATAAAGAGCATACACAATCATATTCTCTTACAAATCTAGGTATTTTAAGCCTGGTAATGCGCATGACTTTGTCCTCCAAGGCCCGTGGTTCAAATCCCACCATTCTCCGGTGGTTTCTGATATTGCAAGCCTGTTTGTGAAGACTATTGAAGCTGTATGTCCTTTTGTAAATCATATATTAGAGGTTTATTTAACGTCATACATTTTATATCATATATTTCATACATATCATATATACATCAAGTGAGCTGTCATTTAAATAAAGATTCCACTCACAGATAGGTAAGGTACAGAGGAAATTGGCTTGTAGGATGACTGTGTGCTTTCAGCTTTATTATTTTGTGCCGGAAATATACCTGTTACGAACAAGGAAGAACCTGACGTGCGGAAATTCCTATCGCACAGTGCTCAGGGTCTTCCTCCACCGTGAGCTTTGTACATGAGGGTGAGGGGGAGGTGTTAGACTTTGCCCTAGTCACCACTAGTGTACCATTGAATGTTTCCTCTGTACCTTACTTCTCCGTCACTATTTCTAATAACGCGGATTTAACGTCATTTATTCACATCTATGTTTACCGATGCCTAATTAATGTCGTGCCTGTAACCATAATGTAAGATATATTTTGTGATTCAATTTTATAAATGCATTGTTTCAAATAAAACTATGAACTGCTAATATTGATATTAATCTTGTGGCCTTTTTTGGGTCTTGTTTATTACCAGTGTATAATAGACCTGTCTTAAGGTGAACCTAGAAAATGGATAAAGAAAGGAAGCAAAGATACAATGCTGGAATCCTCAGGATATTAAAAAAAAAAAAACGCTAAAGACAATATTTGTCAAAATGTTTTACGTGCAAAGTCTTTTATGAAGGTGTTATCAATTTTATAATGGCAGTAACTTATAAATGTTTTATGAAAAAAATATGCATTGCTATAATTTATCTGTCTTTAAAAAAATTAATTAAATTTAATTATGGAATAAACCAAAGCATGTATATTTGTAACACTGTAGTTAGTAAAATTACTAATCATATATTAATACAAACTAGTTATAATTTTTTTTCATATTAGAACCAGTAAACTTATCTATTTCAAGTTTAGCGTATTTCCCTTAAAGGGAAAAGTATTATTGTAGGTAATACCTAGATCCTGGAACAACTTTCCTTTTTTTTTGAGGTCCCCAGTGGCCTAAAACACCACATGTTCAAATTCATATAAATATGTATGTCGGTTAGCACAATAATCTAAGGAAAAATAATTTGATTTTTACCAAATTTGGTCCAAACGAGTAAACCTACATTTATTTGAACGATTTCATTAACCAGAATGATCAGACTATGGGCATGGGGATGGGGTAAAAATTGGTTTTTCATATTTTTGATCCATAAATCCATTTTGAAATTTATTTTCCATCTTAAATAATTGATTGAATTGAATTTCCAAAAATTTTATTGACCTTATAAAACCAAATAATTTAGTACATTGAATGGTAGTTGGATCCAAATGGTTAGGAAGGGAATAAAAAAAAACTTTAAATTTTAAATTCCCTTGTTATTCTTATTCAAATTAAGTAAATTTATTTTTTCCATACTATATTATTAAAATTTCACTTAAAAACACACCTCATACAATATACATTCCTTGGCAATTCTAAGGACTCATTTAATCTAATGTTGTTTAAATAGGGAATAAATCTGATAGTGTTGAGGAAATATTTTAGTGAAAATTTGATCAGGCACTTGGAAATTCTCTTAGTGTGCAGGTTTGCTACGGCAGGGAGTATTATGAACGATGGTAATAATTACTGAACTGTAGCTCATTGTTCTAGTAGCCTTGATAATTTTTGTTTATTAAGAATGTAATCTATGACCCAATTTTAGTTTGAATGCAGATGATTGTGCCTACAAAATATTTATATTCAGTCCCATGTGGTGTTTTATTTCTTGTTCTAACCTAAAAATTTATTTTGACAAGTTGATTATTTTGGTGTGAATAGTTACAATGTGCGAGTTAAATTTGATCAATTACAAAGATGAAAAAACAAACTTAAATTTAAGTTTATTATTTTAACACCCAACATATGGAAACGGCAATTTTTTCCTCGTTCTCGGCGGATTCTCCTAACAACTCAAGCATAGACTTTTCAGCAGATCGAAGACTAGCTATGTTCGGACCATTGGATATAAAAAACGATAAAGAGTTTCTAAAGAAGGCAGTCACCTATTACAAAAAAAGATCCTCGACTCCTTTCCCATATAGACTGAACCTGAACAACTTCGAGCCCCTCTACTTTCTCGGGCAGGGTGCCTTTGGAAAAGTTATTTTGGTGAAATACAAAGTATTCACTAAGTCATACTACGCAATGAAAATTGTAAATAAGAAAGCTCTCGTGGAAAAAAATATTATCGAATTTGCCTTGAATGAGAAGCGTATCTTACAGGGTCTCAACCATCCTTTCTGTATCCGTTTGGAATATTTCACATCTGACCCATCAAACCTATACTACCTCTTACCCTATATAGCAGGAGGTGATCTTTTCGGACTTCTTCAAAAGCAGAAGCGTTTCGACGAACACTTATCCAGATTTTACATTGCCCAAATAGTTTTAGCTTTGGAATACTTACATTGTTGTCACACAATCCATAGAGACCTCAAACCCGAAAACATGATTTTGGATCACTTTGGATACATAAGAATCGCTGATTTCGGTTTTGCTAAAGAGTTAAAGGGGAAATTAAGGGCGTACACTTTTTGTGGGACTCCAGACTATATTGCCCCTGAAGTTATATTAGGTAATCCGTATTCCAATGCTGTTGATTGGTGGGCTCTCGGAGTAATGGCTTTTGAAATGGCCAGAGGAAGATCCCCATTTACTGATGAAGACCACTTGAAGACCTATAAGAGGATCGTCGCGGTGGATTATAGCATGCCGTCAGACTTTACCCCTGAACTAGCAGATCTTGTGTCTCGTTTCTTACAGAGTGATGTGACAAAGAGGTTGGGAAATCTGCGGCTCGGAATCGCAGAAATCAAAGAACACAAGTGGTTTGAGAAAATTGATTGGCTCAAACTCTTCAATAGAAGAGTGGTTCCTCCCTACATACCACCCGTCCAAGTAAATCTTGAGAAAGGAACCTTTCCTCACTTGAAAAAAATCACCAAACCTTTTTCTATAGTAGAGGTTCCATCAAATTTCGATAAGCTGTTTGAAGACTTTTAATTGCTTAGTAAACTGCTAAACTATCTTAAAGTCTAATGATTTTGATTTCAAGAAGAGAAGTGCGAGTCTACTTCTCTAAAATGTTTTTAAGTAAGAAGATTGTAAGGTCAGTACTTACACTAAGTATTAAAATCTACTTTGTACCACAGTATTTACAATTAGGACAATTTGTGTAGGTTTAAGAATAAAATATGTTAATTTCCCCAACCTTTTCAGAATCCAACACCTTTCTTTATCTAGATTTCATATTTATGAATGTACATATAATGCTTTAAAACTTGTGTGGTTTATAGTCAATGGTTTTACTTATGTTATTAATTGTGACTCTTGGTTGGAATATATAATTGGTAAAATAGAAGAATATATCTTATCCAACCACAGTTGCTGGTATGACAACTAGTTTCGTTCCTTATAACATCGTCAGGTCATTGTATGCAACCACATCATCAATGTATTAATACATTGTGGTATGTCAAATGATCTTTTAGAACACTGCCAGAATCACAATAGTAAAAACTAGTCATGTTGATTAAATTATTAAAATTGAATAAAAAGTGATAAAACTGGATAAAACTGTAAAGGCTAGCCAGCACTGTCTTATCACTGTCACTGACTAAATAAAACCTATTGAATCATGAGGTGTCTTTACATACATTTTAAATGATCAGACTTCCTTCCAGTCAAATATTTGATACATATATTGACAAGCTATAAATCAAAGAAGTACCAAATAAGAAGAACAAAACAAACTGAAATACAGGTGGCACTGGAGAGATGAAGATGAAGACACTTCATGATTCAGTCAGTTTTATTTAGTCAGTGACAGTGATAAGACAGTGCTGGCCAGCCTTTACAGTTTTAACCAGTTTTATCACTTTTTATACAATTTTAATAATTTGATCAACATGACTAGTTTTTACTATAGTGATTCTGACAGTGTTCTAAAGAATCTTTTGACATACCATATTACCACAATGTATTAATACATTGATGATGTGGTTGCATAGAATGACCTGATGTTCTAAGGAACGAAACTAGTTGTCATACCAGCAACTGTGGCTGGATAAGGTAATTCTTCTATTTTATCGGTTTTACTTAGTGATGCAAAATGATTGCAATAAACCTTTTAACATTTTGATACATTTTGGAGGTAATGATTTGAGGGTTATTTCAATTTAGCTAATCAAATGGTCCTTACTTCTCTTTGCTGTAAAGACAATTAATTTAGGTAGTTACTTCAAACTTGTAACAATTTAAGCTTAAATTAAATTACTAAAACTTGTGTAGGTGGCTCTCACAAAAAGCTTACATAGCTTGAGATGAGACAAATATTTAAAGTAGACCAACTCACTTTTATGATGTGGGGATGCAAATAAAGCTAGCGATATGCCTATATTTTTACAGACTAGATGATCAGATGTTTCCTTTCGTCTGCAATGAGCAAGTAGTCCAATGACCAAAATAGCTGATGGGGTTAAAAAAGCTACATACTTTTCTTATGATGAAACAGGCGACATTCACAGCATCAGACGAGAACTAATAAGTACATCAGTTATACTATTCAGCTAAAAGCTAAAAAAAAAGAATGTTTAAACATCTAAAAAAACACATTAAGTAGTTTTTTTAGAAATCATTTAGTGTTGACTTATTATCAAGAAACCAATACACCACCGGCCACAAGCTTGGTTTCTATCTGAGATTCGCAAAACAATTCTTAACACAAATGTTTGAACAAAGCCAAAGCCAGACTTCAAAGCTGAAGTTTCTATGTAGAACAATGCAATGTCGGACTGAAGCATTCCATAACTCGGCCGGCGGAATTTTTAATCTTATCGCATGGATCTTAAATATGGGCACAATCGGCGAACTGTTATTAGAAAAGTTTTTTGTTTTGTGTATATTGCCAAAATTCCCAAATAATATTTTGAATTTTCCAAATAGGGAGTAAGATACTACCTTAGGTATCAAGGTAGGTAAGACCTAGACTTGGGACCGATTTAAATTTTTGCCTTGAATCCTCCAGAGGCCAAAACATCATCCATTCAAATTTATATAAGTTATTATTCTGCAGGTATGTGTGTGTGAGACGGTTAGCACGATAACTCGAGTAAATGTCATCTGATTTTGAGGAAATTTGGAACAAACGAGTAAATTAAAAAATTTGGACTAAATTAAGCTTAAGCATGGACTTGGGACAAGGTTTTATGGGGTAAAAGTGAGTTTTTCATATTTTTTCCATAAATCATAACATTTTGCAATATTTTCCCAAACAATCTTTTGGAGCTTAATAATAAGTACGGTATACAAATAATTTAGTACTGGTATATTGAAGTATATTTTGTGAGTATGGGCGCCTACAGAATTTAGATCAGGGGGGTTCAAAAGATAACAAAAATCTGGGGTGAGGGGGAGGGGACTCTGGAAATCTTTTGAAAATACGATGTTTTAAAACAAATTTTTGTCAGGACTAACGTAATGTACTTGTATAAATGTCTAATTAATATATGTAATCAGAGATCATACTAGCTATTACATTTGTTTCCTAATTTGTTCAGCCATGGGGTTTGCAAGTGCACCCCCTTGCACCCCCCTGTGGGCACCCATGTATTGTGAGCTAAATAGTTGGGGAGAAAATTCCAAAAAACGTCCAATTTAAAATTAGTATGTTAGTCTTATGGAGAATAAGTATACTGTTCCCCTATACGGTGATTATGGATATATTTTTTTTAGGTTAGGTAATTTATTTTATTTTATACTAAGCTCATAAGAAAAAACTTTTTCTGTAGCAGCCAACCTAAGGGGTTTTTACACCTTAACCCTAGTAGTTTATTTATTTATTTATTTATTTATTTATTCATTCATTTCTACGGCAATCGCCATTTTACAAAATAATACATTAGACAAGATTTACATGCAACAAGATATACAATAGAAAACATTAATAAATGAGTAAGAAATTTGGAATAACAAGAAAAAGTGTAAATAATTAACATCAATAACAATAACAAGAAACAGTGTAAATAATTAACATTAATAACAATAACAAGAAACAGTGTAAATAATTAACTACAATAACAATTTATACCTAGTAATTTAAATAGGGAATAAGTCTGACAAGCTAAGGAATTATGCGAAAATATAATTGGGCAAATGGAAATTCGAGTCTGCAGGCTTGCTGTGACGGGTGTATTTAGGATTCATTTGCGCTTTATTAGAGTATATATACTACAAGTGTCAAGCAACCGTTTATTAGTAATTCAAAACTAAATTGATTTTAGACTTGGCGAAACAGCCTCAACTAAAATGACAAAACGCATTTCGAATATGCTCGACAAAATATAGGCTAGTTAAATAGAATTATCTTCAGAAAAGGATAATAAATCTACAAGCGAAACGTTACGGCGCAAAGATATTCGCTCAGCTGATCAGCAATCAGCTGATATGATGTCACATCAAAACGCGCTGCGCCTATTGGCCGCGTTCAACAATGCACAGCGTCCAATCATACAGTGCGGTTTATTTTCAAGTCGGGGTTTGTAAAAACAGGTTAGTGTGCTTGAGTGTTTTGGTGAAAGTGTTAGCTTAATCAAATTAATTCAGTGTTGTGTTAGGTAACTGTCAACCTATATCATTATTCAAGGTGAGTTAAATATAATATATAAGAGAACTAGCTGTTGTACCCATGCTTTGCAACGGGAAGAGGACACAAAATAGAAACATTTTAATCTTTACATCTGTTGCGTATAATAGTTACACATCCACCAACGCTTTTAGAAACAAAATTAAACTTTCATGGCCTTAGAAACGCTTAAGTTATAACTTTTAAATCTGGTAATTAGTGGATACCACCATTTTGGTTTTGAATAATTTTAAATCTTGTGTAGGCTGATATGAGAAAAAACTGACCAAATCTTTGAATAAAACTTTCACATACACGATTTACCTTCATCTCCCTTAGTTACATACCTTTTTTCTTTATTTTTGACGTTTTAAATTTCAACTTTGAATATGCAAAAACGCTAAAATTAAATTTAAATGAACATGTTTTTAATTTCACTCTTCTTCGTAACGGTATTAAATCACCAATCCTTCCATCTTCAGTTTCTTCACTCACAATAAATCATTATCAAAACTAACTCAGCTGTTATACATTTTAGAAATATTGTTGTCTGGATGTGTACAGAGCTAGGGACTACACCTGTGGTCCGATTTCGATGGAATTTGGTATGTTGGTTCTAATCCATGGTATCTCCATGCGTTTTTTTTATTTTTTTGAAATTTTGATTTTTAATGGGGATTTTCTCATAAAAACCCACAAAAAACCGGAAAATCAGATTCTCTCGAAAATGGCCCGAACGATTTTGATAAAAATTTAATATGTTGTAGCCCTTTAAATTCTGAACAAAATGGTACAAATCCCATTTCTGTAAAAATTATGGTTCAAAAGTTATTGTAAATTATGTTATTTTCCCATACAAAACCCCATAAAATGACGGAAAATCGGATTTTTCCAAAAATGGCCCGAACAATTTTGATAAAATTTTTGTATTTTATTGTCCTTTAAATTCTGAACAAAATTGTACAAATCCCATTTCCGTATATTTACTCTCACCGCTTACACATGATAAAGATTGTTGACAAACTTATGGGAGAAAGTATGTGTCAGAATACTGATACCGTTTATTTATTTCTATAATCATTGACATTGAAATTTTTTTTATTATACACCAACCACATAACTGTTTGAAATATTATATTTCATTTCATTAGATCAGCTGTCTTAAATAGTAAAATATGCAATTTGGCAGTTCTTGTTTATTTTGAAATGTCAAAGCAAATGTAAACATTGTGAGTATTCTCATTGCAGCCATGGTGACCAATCAATATTTACTTTTAAAATCCTCACTTCAGAACTTTTGAAGCCAAAGGGGCAAAGCCCACGGTCAGTATTGAAGTGTGAACAGTCCTATAATGGTCCTTGGTATGGTAACTATATTTTTGTAAAATTTAAGCTATGTTGTTTCAGTAGTTTTCACACCTATTAGTAATACACATACAGATAGACACCATTAAATTTTTATATAATAGTATAGATTGTGTCTTTATACACTCATGTTTAATTAAAATCTAGGTTAAAATAAGCAGCACCGCTTCATTGCCAATGTAATGGAATATTAAGCTGACCCTATACAAAATTATCTGAACATTAGGCCTAACTAACTAAATGCTAGTATTTTAGCTCTTTGAACTTCGTGTTTGTAATGTTTATAATATAAATATCTCATTCATTTTGAGAATCCTCTAATGTAGCAAAATGTTAAATTACGTTTATTTTATTGCATTTTTTAAAGTAGCCGTTGTATTTTATTATGTTTTGAAGTTTTGATGTTTTCAATATCTATATTTATTTTCAAAGGCAACAAATCAATCAAAACTGTATGTAAACTATCTACATTTGTTTTTTGGTCTGATGGGTCGGAAGCTGAACGTTTATTACAGCTATGTGAATGTAATAAATTTACCTATTGTACTGTAAACATTAGAATAACTATACCACACAATGTTATAATCGTCAAAAGCCATTAATTAAAATTAAAATAAAATAAAACTAGCATTACGGTCCGATCAAAATTGGATCTGTATTAGCTGGTATCTCATAAGTTTTATATGTTTTGTACAGATTCAATGGGATACAAAACTTAACTCAAATCGATTTTACTCTATCTTTCTGTCAGTTTTTAGAGAATTTCACCTATGCTCCTACCGCGCATAAGCGAAAACGATAAGCTATAGTTAATAGCTTTTTTTATTAAGCTATTACACCAAGAAGACTTCTCATCCCATTGTTAATTTTGAAGCTCGTTTTTCGTGTCTAGTTCATGTACGGTGACACATTGGCGCTAGTGTCGACGAAATTTCGTTTCTATTTAATTAGGGGTAGTTTCTTCATTTGTGCTTTACTGCTTGGTTATATAACTAGGGGACGAGTTATTGTTTATGATTAGATAGTTTTATTTGGCTAAACGAGGTGGTTAACACGACCTCTACAGTGCACCGGACAGAACTGACAATAACATTTTCTTCAGTTGTTCCATAAGGATGAGAAATCTAACGTTCTTCACAGTTGCTATACAAATTAAAGCTTATGATAATTTTAAAACAATTACAATAACGAGTGAATAATTTCAAAGCAGCCCAAGAAATACATTAGGCTTATAGGAAATAAAAAAAAAACCACGGCGCTATGACGGCAATTTAGCTACTTGCAGGTAAGGCGGGTGGTATCGGGCGCCTGACCAATGACAGCTAGACAGTATTTGAACATAGTTCTGTTAAACATCGGCAGGACATATACTTGGCCCCTAACTATGTCTAAGTATTAAAGGTATTATATAGTACTTGTTAGCAAATGTTGAGGTAGTTCTGAGTGTGGTTTTGGCTATTAAGTATTTTTTAATTCCCTGAAAAACAGATTAAAATATTGATGTTGGTTTCAGTTAGATTTCAATAGGGGAGTATGCTTAATGTAAAACCCACGGCTAATGAAAAAGAGGTTGCCTAACGCTCTTATTACGTCACCCGCCCGGACGGTACTGCTTTTAATTCAAACAGCTGACACCTGTCAAATATGTTGTTATTGTTGTTTGTTTCTGTGTGAGTTCTGTGCGTTGTAAACTTTTGTTGTTTAATTTGATACTTTTAGTCAAATAAAGTGATTCTCGTGAGTGATGTTCTAACACAGTGCGTATCAATAGACAGATAAAACTCGTGAGTTACTCGTGGTGACAGGCTTAAACTCTTTGATCAAAGATACCCTTGGACGAAGAACTATGTAAACAATCGCTCACTGTTACAAACGAGTAAGTAAATAACTTGATCCTCGTAATTCGGTTATTAGTTTGTAACGATTACAAACAATATTTTAAAACTGAACAGTTCAATAATCCTAGAGAATGAGGGTTCTTTAGCTTGGTGTAATGTATCTATCTGTCGACCTTTTCAGTAGCCTTGGGTAAGACCAGGACCATGACTAATTTACTTTTATGATGTTCATTATAGCAGTCAACATATATCATTTGATAACTTGTATTAAGATAGTGTTCTGAGTAACAGTATTTTGAGTAATTTCGGTCCAATTTGGTTGAATTTGGCATGAAGGTGTAGGGCTGGATAAACTTGAATGCGTTTGCGAATCAGACCTAGAAAGAATGGGAACAACATTTGATTGGGTTTTGAAGTTTTTCAAAAATTTGTGTTTAAAATTTATAATTTAAACATGAAATGTCCGATTTTCATTGCAACCATCGCGTAGAGCTAAATCACTATTTTTGTAAATTGAAGCATATTTGTACAAAATGCTACGAAGAAAAAAACTTAAATTTCCAATGTAATTCTTATGGAGAAAAGGTAGGCCTAATGTGTCCCTAACAGACAAATTTCAACCAGAACAGGGTTTTTAAGACCCATTTCTGTTCTTTACGGGTTTTTATGGGAAAATAACATACAAGTTACCTACAGTACTTTTTGACCCGTAATTTTTACAGCAATGGGGGTTGCACTATGAGAATTAATAAGAATTAAAAGGACCTCACATAGGTACTAATTTCAATTAAAACCGACTTTTTCCCGAAAATCTGACACTCTCTTAATTTTTTCTTAATTTGTGTGTACTTAATACTTAATGTATATTATAGATTAAACCTTCGTCTATTATCCAATAGCCAATGATAAAACATAAACAAATTATTGATTGTGTTTAATTGCATAGCAAATTAAACTCTAAATTGAATTCATTTCACAAACGTTTTCATTACAAATATTTACACGCTGTATCAGTTTTAGATTTATAGCCTACTAGCTGTTGTACCCGTGCTTTGCAACGGGAAGAGGACACATAATAGAAACATTTTATCTTTAATACATCTGTTGCATATAATAGTTACACATCTGCCAACGCTTTTAAAAACAAAATTCAACTTTTATAGCCTTAATAGAAACGTTTAAGTTATGACTTTTAAATCTGGCAAGTAGAGGATGCGCCCATTTTGGTTTTGATTAATTTTAAATCTTGTGTAGGCTGATGAGAAAAACCGACCAAATCTTTGAATAAAACTTTGACATACATGATTTACCTTCATCTTACATATCTTTTAATTTATTATTAACATTTTAAATTTCAATGTTGAAGTTGCAAAAATACTAATTATTAAATTTAAATGAACATTTTTTTTTAAATTTCACTCTTTTTTACATTAAATCACAAATCCTTCCATCTTCAGTTTCTTCACTCACAATAAACCATTAGCAAAACTAAGTCAGCTGTTATAAACTTTAGAAATATTGCTGTGCCTTATCAATACAGTCTTTTAAAATATTAAAGAAACTATATCTATACGTAGGCCTACTATAACAAATTTTAAACAAATAATTTAGCATTAAAGACAGCAGACAAAACTAATATGATTATCAAAGCATCAAGGACTAAAAAATGTAATAGCATATACAGTATATGTTTCATTGCATCTCTGATTCTACTCTACAAAAATATTAACAAACAACTTAATATACGTACAAACCAGTTCTTTTAATCAGTTCCATCGTCCATTGCCTTTACATTTTCACACTTCATTAAGTAAACATAGTAACAGATATTTTATTGAGCCACTGGGGCGGAGCCCTTTTAAGAATTTCGAAAGGGGAAATAGTTTACGTCCGATTCGCATACCTACAGAATTTACACACCAAATTTCATAACGATCGGTGAAGTCGTTCCGGAGGAGTTTGCAGACAAACACTGTGACACGAGAATTTTATATATTAGAAGATAGATAAGAGAACATAGCCCGCTGGTGCAGTTTGTAGTCCTGCCGCTGGCTGCGCGACAGTCGCTCGGGCTCACCAGTAGCGAGGGTGCACGACTGGGGTGGCTAATAATTTCTTCGATGGGCTAATTTCGGCAACTGTCACGTCGCTTAATAGGATCCATATGATAACCATCGATATATAACTACTACTAGTAGTAGTTATATCGATGGTGATACCACGGCTCGCTAAAAGCGGATTTTGGGCAGAGCCACTCAGTGGTCGCACATAAATAATTACGTTACTAGTAACTAATAATAACTTATAATTATTACGGTACTAATTACTAAGACTCATTTACTAAGTCAAATACTGCACTGAACTGAGACTGTGTCTAATATATAAACCCAAATATCAATCTAAACATAGATTTTTATCGAGGTTTATTTTTTACGTTTAAATATTTGTTTAAGCCCGATGTTTATACATTTTTGCTCAACAAATCAATTGAACCCACGATTTGTTTTGCTACAAAGTCAGTCAGTTGTTTATCGGCAATTCGGGCCAAATTGGTTGTAAACAGCTGGTTTTATGGCATGTAAAGAAAGTAACAACCTTCTTCGTTGAGATTAAAAAATAAATCTCCAGAATGAAGCCGCTTTAGGTCGCTATCTGTGCTTTACTTACGATAATATTTTGTACAGCGTTTAATTAAATAGCCGAGATCTGATAAGTTTTAAAACGAAACACTCCCCTTCAGGGAATAGTAACATCCCCTCCACCCCTCCACCCCTCTACCACGCTCTCACCAACTACTGTACTGTGATTTCAGTTTTGTTGTTCTTTTTCCTATCTCGTGTTCTGGAAATTTGTAAACAAGAAAAATATGTTTGAGATTCGGTTCCCACTTGATGCCGTTGTGTTGTGTTGTATCTAAAAATAATGTTTTGAAACTGTTAATGATGTAAACATATTATTAGTGAAAAAATTAAGATTTATACTTATCATTCGAATTGTTAAATTGTTTAGGTTTATGATTATTTAAAATGGTTACGGGATTGATTAATTGTTTAAAGGGTTTTAACGTGATTCAAGGAATATGTTAGTTAGTCCATATACATTATAAAAAAAACACATTTTTACAAGCCTTTTTCCCGGTTTTTAAAGTTTTTGTCAACAATACATACAAGTGTAGGAAATATGATGTTTATTTATTTAAACAATTTACAACAGCTAAAGTTGTACATAAAAAACTATTAAATGCTAAAATTGGTGAACGTATTACAGTATAGTTATTACATTTTCACGGGCTGGTTGAACATGTGCGTAAAACAGTTAATTATTCTGGAAGTGCCGAAAATCAATGTGTAAATATAAATTTCACCGTATACCTTCCCTAAGTAGGTTGTATTGTATATTTGACTATACTATAAACTTTAATAGATATCACATTCTTAAAGTTGTATCTAGTTTTAGAAAACGAAAATGATCGCTTTTGAATCGAGCCATAATACAATAATTGGCTTAGGGAAGGGTGGGCCACAACGAGTCAAAAATTAAGTTTTATTTATTTTATAATTTCATATTGGACGTACCTTTATCCGAGTAGTTTTTAACAATATTTTGAAATATTGCACACATTTTCCTGGTTTTAAAGGAATTCTTCAAATGCAAATCATGTTTATTTTAAACCCTGCAAGTCTCTCATTGTGGCCAATAAACAATCGTCTACATTAATGACGAAATAATGAATAATTGGAAATCATTGATTTACACATAATAATTAATGAACATACAGTATAATTAGTTTCTGCTGTTTAATGACGACAAATCACACAAAGGTTTGGATATGGGACTATGTAAATGATTCCACAGCGTCTATGATTAGTGCAAGATGAAAATGTGTATGCCTGTCTCGTATTCTTGAAACCAAACCGATGTTCTGTCTGTCTTCTTTCTTGCATAAAATCTAAGAAAATTAATTTTGTCTATTGAAAATGACACTCGTAAATACATTCTGGTTATCTTGGCAATTGTTATTGGCAAACCTGCTTGTAGGGTCAGTAAAGCTTGAGTGATTATTTTTTTTATTTTTAGGTTAGTTTACTGACCTTAAAACTACAAAAAAAATATACTTACTTAAATATTTGTTAAGTAATTCTTGTTTTCTGGCGGAATCAAATAACTTCTTTACATTTTCCAAAGAGAATAAAATCAATATCATCTAAGATGGGGACGCCACTATGTGCGTATTTTAACCAAAATATGAGTGAAGGTTGAGTGTGGGATGAGTGGCGTGATCTTGTAGTCTTGTTAGTGACCAAGGCCGACATATTCCTTAGACACAGCTGTTAATTAATAGCACACACAACTAATGATAACTAAGGGACCTACAGTTAATAGTGGAATCCGAATTACATATCCCCTTATAATTAACGAATTACTATCAGGATAGTACTGTAGATAGTCGTAGTACTCACTTGTGCAGACGTTAATCCACACCAGGGAGTATCACAACCACAGTTCATCGCTATAAATATCCAGAATTCGTGACCTCCTAGTAGCTGGATTACAGGACTACGCCACCGTCCCAGTCAACTGTAATGTGTACCAAACAAAATTGATCCTAAATAATTGTTATATTTGGTCAACAAATCTTACTCAAGCAGCACCAAACTCAACAAACAAGCATTAGATTAACTACATGTATAGAACAACTTGCAAAATCCAAAGTAAAATAATATTATACTGTACAAATATTTCACTAATATATATTTACACTAACAATATTTTCACTGTACGGATCAGCAACTGTTTTGTTCAGCTGTACCAACAAAAGTAATATAGAAGATTAATCTACAGTTTACAATCATACAATAGGTGCTGCGTTAGTGCAAAAGTTTAGTTTATTTTCACGATATGTTTGGTAGAGTAAAACATTTTATATTTATAACAAAGTATATATTAAATATGCTATTAACTAAATTATATCTGTCATATTTTTGGAATAAGTGTCTGTATCACATTTGTTGAAATTAATGTTAGGCCTACTGAAGGAAAATATAATTTCGTACAATATTTTCTACAGTCATTATACTTTTAATCATTTTGGTAATTCTTCATAAAACTGAAAGATATTCGTTTGACGATTTAATTGGAATAATCTGATAATAAATATATTTTTTAGCTAGGCCTGTATCTTATTTTGACAAGATGTGCAATTTAGATTTATTAAAATTATTCATTTCGTTTCGTAAAAAGTATTTAGCTAACATAAAAAGTGTTAAATTCCATGTCACGAATATATTTGATATTACACGAGTTTATTAAAACAATTGCTTGTACTTCAAAATCATTGAAGAATACTAAAAGTCTTGTAGATATAATTCCATAAGTGTTTGATATTTTTCCACCCGAATGTGAGAAGTGTTTGTTGGGTAAATATTTAGGCTGGCGACTCAACATAAAACACTAGAGCCGTAAATAAGCCGCCCTGAAGGACTTGTGTAGTAGCTTGTAGTAGCTCAGGGAATTTAATACAACAGTGTGTACTTAAAGCTTCCCCAAACTTAGTACCTACTTTAAGCTTTAGTAATTCTAATTTTTGATGATAAATGTGGCATGATAAATAAAAAAAAAATACCTAGAGTTTAATAATATTTCGTAAATATTTTTCTATTGATTAGTGGTTAATGCTGTAATATATTGAGATTGTTATTCCATTGCTAAAATCTGCATACTGATTTTTACGAGATGACAATATAAACGCAACCCCCTTTTCAGATCAAAACATTTAGGGAAACGTAAATAATTCTATTTCTTTTTACATCCAATAATACCTACTTTTGTTTGGCAGGAATACAGATGATTGTGTAGATTAGTACTGTGCGTATAAAGTATACAGTCAATGCGACATAGTTTATACGCGAATAATAATGAATATCATTATCATTATCATTATCTTTATCATCATGAGATAAAGATACTACACGCCACCTATGTGCGTACTCAAAAATATGAGAGAAGGATGAGTGTAGAATGTTTTAAGATGATCTGTGTAGTTTTGTTACTTACTAAGATCAGCTGTTTCATAGGCCATCATCATTAAATAACGCCCAATGATCCGGGACAGTTGGGTCCAGTTTCAAACCATCAAAAAGTTCTTGACTTTTCTCGGGATCGAACCTTTGACCTCTTGATTGTTAGGGGAGCACTTTAACAGTAGTGTGTGCAATTTAAACGGTGACTTTAAACTGTAGTTTACACTTTGTCAGTGCAATAGCTCTAGCTTGCAGTGTCTCACTATAATTTCTCGGTAGTCTGTGAAAGTGCATCATTGTAGCAAAGTGATATTGTAGTGGATAAACAGTGTTTAGTGTAGTTCAGTGTATCAGTATGTAATTGGAATGACACAATGTATATGACACAGTATTGCCTTGGTAGCCTGTACAATGTGGGTTTGACAGTATTAATGTGTGTATCAGTGTAATTGAAAATATGACACAGTTTAATTTAGCTCTATGTAATTTATGACATTGTATTGTTTTATTCACCACCGTGACAGTAAGTTGAATTTGAAATTGTGAACACTAGTGCCAGTGCCAGTAGGGTGCTGGGGGAGGCAGGCGCTACCGCCCGGTCTGCGACCCGACCCAGCTCAGTAGCTCTCTGCCGCGATCGCGTAGCTCGTCGCTCGTATCTCGCCCTTTTCTCGGTAGTGATAACGTCTCATGGTGTCTCGCACCGCTGATCCCCTGGATACCCCAGGAATGCGCTAGACCAGGTGAGGTGGTGTGTGTGCGTGTGAGAGTGTGCGTGCGCGCGTCATCACGAGGTGTGGTCCGCCCTAGCTCTCACCTGTTCTCGTGACGTCAATAGGTTTAAGTTTATACTTTGCGAACCCTCTGAGTTTAATTTTTGAGTCTTGAAGTTTTTAAGTTTAGTTCGGGTCAATTATGATTTAGTTGTTGATGTTGGATTTTAGTAGAAAAATGTTAATATTTTAGTTTATGTAAGTTAAGTAGGCTAATCGAAAAAAATGAACAAAATTACAATTTATATAATTACAATAAAATTACAACACAACTTTAGAACATAGTACAATTGTTACTCCAGTATTCAAAGGTTACTATATGCAAGTTCAAGTGTTTGCAACAAATACAATAAACTCTTGGATTCTGATTCAATCACGGAGGAAACAAAAGGTTTGTTTTGTCACAAAGTAAATCCTGGATGTTTGATTCTGTTCCATCATATTTACGGTTGTGACAACTGGATTGAGTGGGACAAGGGAATGTAAATAAGTAGACATTTTCGGAAGGGTTTTGACAAGTTGGTGGATCAGTTTTTGTTTCAAGTTATTAAACTGTCCATTAAACAATTAATATTCTGTTACTACGGCTACAAAAGATGTTCACTAACACAATACATATTATTTTGCGTGTATCCCTCCCATTTTTAAAAATGGGGGTTTTTCCAAACATATTTAAAGTAGTATTTTGCTGAAAATTGGTTTAAAAATTTTTAATATTCGATCTAAATTGTATTTGAAAATCTGAAAAAGGTATTCATTGTCCATCGCAACAAAAAAGTTTATTTCTCTCCGCGAGTAAGAAAAGTAACTATATAGTCCTCCGGTGTCTTTTTTTAACAGTGCGTGCCGTACAAAGAGTAACATAGGAAACGGTAATCTCTAACAGCTTGTCAATATAAAAAGAGCATTCAGAGCTGTTAAGGTAACCATTTATTTGAGTAATGTTATCGTGTAAAAATTGACCGAGTTATTTTCATTAAAAATACATACCTCATCTGTTTGCATCCAGTAATTTAAAATACCCCCGCCACAGAAAACCTGCAAACTAAGCGAATTTCCCTTACCTGGCTGGATTTATACTAAAATAATCCTTTTAAATAGGCAGATTTATTTCTTGTTTAAATAATATTATTTTTAATAAGTACATAGCTTTGCTGCTACAGGAAAGGTAGTGAGGCGAGTTTTTAAAATTTAACTGTCGATAGCTTAGTAAAATAAATTACGAAATAAACTAAATAAGCGTAATAAACGAAATTAACAAATTTGATTGAAAAATATTCATAAACTAACACACTACAAAAACAGTTTATTTATTCTCCATAAGAATAAAATGGGGATTTTAAATTCAAATCTTTTAAAATTATATCCGTAACCGTTAGGCATAGGCTACAACAAGACGTCAGTATACTGAATTATTTCCATTTTAAGCTCCTCAAAATGGTTTAGAAAGCTATTAAGAAATGTTTTGTTTTTATGGTCGAGAATGGTAAAACGCAACTTTTACCCCATTTAACCCACCATAAGCCCCGCGTTCCCTAAGTCCGATCATGCTGGTACGCGAACTCGTTCGAATAAATGTAGGTTTACACGTTTGTACAAAATTTCATCATTTTTTGCTCAAGTTATCGCGCTAACGGACATATATATATATTTATATGAATTTTAACGGAGTGTTTCTGGCCTCTGTGGACTCCAAAATGGAAAAAGGAAATCGGTCCCGGAGACCTACGGTAATAGCTTATTCCCTATATGGGAAATTCGCTAAAAAGTGTGTAACAGCGAATGCTGTCAATTGAATGAGACGTATAAAAAAATAATCACTATATGCGTGTCTTAATGAGAACCTATATTTAGGCGTGGTCAAACCTGGGTCAAACCTCTCTGTCCGCCTCAAGAACCGATTTCTGAGCAAACAACTAGTTGTCTAACGTAGTCAAAGTGTCAATCCCCCTAGTCTTTTACTACATATTTTACCTATGTATCCCCATTTTGTACACATTGTTTACATTTATATTACCTTCTATAACTTTCGAAATTTAGATTTTTTCTGGGGGAGGGGGGTTTCCAATAAACTACTTATTGGAGATGTCAAAAACTTACTTTGGTTGATTTAAGATTTTTACCTGTCTTTTTTACCTGTCACACTGTATAAAAAAATTGCGGTTTTCGATCCATACCTGTGGGGCTAAAGTAGCCCTTTTTATCCCTTGGGTGAAACATAATCAGCTGTTACAGTATATCAGCTGTTACATTATGCTACCCTGACGGCGCCACAGACGTAAACTTGAGCTCAAATCGGAAGGAGTAATTTTAGGCCACATTGATGTATGCTATTTATAGCTTGCCTTTTAGATGAAACAACCTTAAATTCAAGCCTAATTGGGCTTTTCACATTTCTTTTAGAATTATATGTTCAATGGAATACACATCAATTTTTGAACCATCCATATTTAAGCATCGAATTTGATTTTAAACACATAATCCACCCAAGGACACTTCACGACGCTCAAAAGCATAATAGATAGATCTCACATCACAATTTGAAATAAATGCCTGGTTTCTTCATGACTTCGATGAACTCTGTAAAGTCTACAGAATCATTAAAACAGGCCCTTCCTGTTTAGTTTTGAAATGATATTTAGATGCTATTCTATGAACGTATTAATTACGTATTCATTGTATACGTAATGAAAAATACGTTTTCAATTTAAATCGATTCAATTCAATAGACGATGTGGATTTTTCAAATAGCTAATGTTGTAAAGGATCGTTCAAAGAGACGTTAGGTAAAATTTGTTAAACAGTGTAGGAAAATTGAAGGCTATTCCAAACGGAATAAAATTTCAAAGTACGAAAAGTTTCTGGGGGTAATTTCTCATCCCCCAAGATAACAAACAATCTCGGCTAAGTTGTGCAAAGATTTAATTGCATATTCTGGACTTTCAATTAGTTGGTAGTAATGCGCAGAAGAATTAGCCAGCAAATCTCTGCGACGCCAAAGAAATGGACGTCATTTGCAACCCTGTTTTGTCCCGGTCTCTCATTAAAATTCCCTCCATCAGTTTAGTTTATTACGGTGAGTTAAAGCGAGTCTTTTGTCTTTGTTGGTTATTGTCCACGTGGGTCTTTAAATCTTCCCGTCCATCTCGGAGTATCTTTGTTATTTTGTCTCCGACTTTAGACGTTTTTAAGGTTAGGATTTCGGTTCGTATTCGGTTGGGGTTCGACTTAAGCTATGTACATTTTTGAAAGTGTATGTGTATTTTGATTATAATATAGATAGGAAAATGGTGGACCAAAGATTACTCTCAAAGTATAGTAATGATTTTCCCCGAGCAAATCCGGTCCTCCGGCAGCCGGTCCCCAGGTACTGGTGTTATTATTGAAGCATGCGTTGGAAGGAAGTTATTAAGGAATCTAAATTTCAAACACGTTAAAACTCAACATTTAAAACAGTTCTATATACCTAAATAAATCATAAAATACAATAATAGGTCTACTTAGACGTTTTCTAAAAGCTAGTCAATCAATGGTGTTGCAAAAAATTCAAATTGGTCTTATAACATGATTAAAGTTCCACTTGACTGAAAATCAGTCAACACAATGATTTATCGTATCAAAACTGCAGTGCTTGTTTTAGTTTGGTATGTGAATAATTTGGTGCTTACTTTAGTGGATATTTTTTAAGATAGTATACGAACCTAATCTTTTTAAAATATCCTAAAATAAACAACGAATTAGTCAATTTTAATTATTCAATGTAAAAACGAGTCTTAAATTTGTTTTACTGACTAAAATTTTACTATTTTATCAGTGCCATATATAGAAACTCCAATGATCAAGTACAGCTGGGTAAAGTGTAGCATCAAAAAATTTGGTCGTTCCTCTGGATTGATCAGGCAACCTTCAGATGTATAGGTGAGGACTTCAAACTTAGATATAGTTGACATAGGTGAAAAATAATTTTAAACAATTTTGCTGGGGGATAAAAAATACAACTTTTGGTCAGTAATCATTAGACTAAGGGATTTTTTTTTAACATTCATAAAACCTAAATTGGTATTGAATTTATTTTTAGAATCATTTTTCATCCATATCACCTAAGCATAGGGGGTTGTATACAGCAACACATACACAAATATTTTGGTAGTGTGATGTAACAAATGTTACTATGACACTTTTCTTACGTAAATTGAACATATATTTATAGACATTTTACGTGCAGACATCTTTGTGAAAACTACTAGTGTAGCTCTAAACAACTAGTCGCTTTATTGCTATATTTATGTTCAATAGTATTGATTACACCTTACCCAGTTCCTGACAGGTCAGGGGTTTTTTCGGTCGTACCTGCTCAGGATGGGCAAAGCCGTGTCACCCGATTGCATCTACTACCCAGGCACTCCCGACGACGCGGAGCACACCTTCTTCCGCTGCCAGCGTTGGGAAGGTTCCCGCCTGGAGGCTGAACAACATGTAGGACAGTTGTTGGTGGACACGGTCATTCCGATGATGACGGAGGGTGAGGACAATTGGACCTGTATGTCACATTTCGTCCAGGATATTCTCCGCACAAAGAAGCTAGAGCTTGACCGAGATGCAGTCTAGGTCATAAAGGAAATTGAATGCCAGAAACGGCGCGAGCCCTGAGGGCTTAGGTCACACGTTGACCTGACCAGAAGTAATGTGACAAACAATCCCAGGTCTGTGTCCAACAGAGTAGAGGGGGTTTTTTAGTGAGTAGTCTGACAAGCTCAGGAGTCTCACACTACAGGCTGGCTACCTGTGTGCGTAAAAGCATTTTTACCTCCTCTCCCTTAAAAAAAAAAGTATCGATTACACAAAATATTTATTCAAATGAAAATCAAAAAAGTTTAAATGAAATTAATTTAAAACAGTTTTCATTAGATTAAATGAAATAAAAACGTATTTTTCATGTTAATTATTAATTTAACATCAACTTAACGAAGATTAGTATAATTTCGTGCTTTAATGTAAGCGAAAAGTCAGAGGAAACACGAAGTCCCAAGTGAATAGTAAGACGCCCGGACCTTGAAAGTTAAGTAGTAGACAAACAAAAGACGAGACTTAAGTCCTAAGTAGCTTTGGGCATGAAACGCCGGCCAAGAAGCTTTAGTCTTGGGGCGAAATGTCTGCGAAATATCTCAATAATTGAAGGTTATTAATAACCTGAGTGTAGTCGTTTTATAAGAAGCGAAGTTTGTTTCTTTGAAGTTACAGCTTAATTGGTTGTTCATCTCTGATTTAGTATTGTCAGAAAAAAACGATCTTTTCTTCGAATGCAGAATTAGACTTTTGATATATTGTTTAGGGTTTATTTCTATCTGTCACCAATTACTAAACGTGGACTTAATATCCATAATAACTTTATTGTCTTAAACTTCCTTTTAAAGCTATAAGTTACACTAGCTAATCTTTTATCTTCAATATTTTCAGAAACCATTATTTTCACTTTATGCATCCTTATTTAACCTAATAGATGATTCCAGTTGCCATATTTAGTTTTTATTATCATTCGTAACCAGTGCGATAACATACTAAAGATAAAACACACCTAGCTGCAGCAAACCTGCAGACTAAGCAAATTTCCATTTACCTGATTGGGTTTTCATTAAAATATTTATTTAAACTTGAAAGATTTATTGTCAATATAAAATAAACAAAACGTTAGTTTTAGTAAAGCTTGCTGCTACAGGAAATTTAGTAAATAGTGTTTGTTATGGAATATTAAAAGCTTAGTATGAAATAAAATAAATTTTGCCAAATGTTATTTGAATATACTTATTCCCATTAGGAATAACGTAGAAATTTAAGA